>NC_072457.1:17372827-17978483 GCF_027596085.1 Anoplopoma fimbria | reverse complement strand
TCCCCCTGTGAATGACACTATAAACAAATCCCTGGAAGTCTGTTTGTGTGCTCCAGAGCTGAGTGAGCAGGGGTATCTGGCTGATGTGGGAACAGTCCTCAACTTTGTCAGCTGAGAAAAAAGTTTGACACTTTGTTGTTCCTATACAGTGTGAATGTGTTCTTAAACAATACTTTCAGATTGACAAAGGCACAGCGGATGAGATGTTGATTATGGTTGTTCAAAACTTCTGAGTTCTCCTCTTGGGTCATGTGGAAAACTGCTGTCTTTAAGTGATAATTTGTGTGCCTTTTGGAAAAGGACCTGTTAATAGAACAGTGAAATCCTGGTACTGTAGAACATTAGCTGAAACGAGCTGGAGTTTAAAAAGTGAAATCCACAAATTCTGAATGTCAAAGTCACTTTATTCGTGTTTTTAAGGAGTGAAAGTCAGGATGTATTGGCGTTGGACAATTCTTTTAATAATTATCTCGCAAGTCCCTGAACTTTGAGAAGCAAAAATGTAAACACGACATTGATGTCGACTTATGTCGATTTACAGCCCAACTGACGTGTGTTGTCACAATAACAACTAACAAAAATCACCATTTTCTTTTGACCTAGTCAAATGACCACATGATCAGTTCAATGTCCGTTCTGCTCCAATTCTGTCTATGTCCAATGCAGATGCTTTTGTTTCTGTTACAAACACTGGCAACTGCCATTTACTGATAGGTAGCAGTCAACAAAGTGGATATGGGCTGATACCAATGGTCAGTCGATCAATCAATGCATCCCAAACCAAAACAATGAGCTTAAAGATTCAACCAGCTTTCACATTGCAACATTATGTCTGAAGTTTATCTGGATAGATTTTATATGATATCCTCCTCAGATCCTACATTAAACTCCTTAAGACCTGTCTCTGATGCTAGTTTTGGCTCATTTCTTTATTATTTTATTTCTATCCAAGAAGCCTGGTGAATGGAACAGATTGTGACTTTGGCTCGTTTGGGAACCAAATTGTGAATCCAAATATGCGTCAGTGCTATTTGGTTGCCAGGCAAGACTTGGCTAGGTTTTGGCAATGTGGACCTGGGGCAATTTGGGCTGACAGCCAGCTCCAGTCAGCAGCACACGGGACAAATGTGGCCCCTGGAATGAGACCAGTGGAAATGAGCCGATACTGGCATGTCATTCCTGCTCAGTTGAGTCCAGCAATCTGGCATTCAGGATTAAGGCCACTGTTGGGCAGTACCATTTCCTGGACAGTCCAGTCATCTAATTTGAGAACTTGACATCAAATTAAAAGTGTACAGGTTAAGGACTTGACAGAGATTAAATGTTAAACTCTTTGCCAAATACCTTCACCAGGTGCTTTTATACAGATGTACCCCATTCTGTCTCCCTACCATTCAGCATTGAATTGCCTGTTGAATAGATGTACAAGAGAGAGAGGTAGATCATTGTTGCAAGACGTTTCATGCAGAACCCAATGAATTAGACCCACACATGAGCAGGTGGCACGGAACCTGCCACCTGCCATCTATAGATGAATTCAGACCATGTAAGCCCCCAGTCACACATTGACAGTGGGGCTTACTGTGAATAGAGAGCTATGGGAAATGAACAGAGTTGTAGGGAAATATTATGTGGGTGGGATATAATCAGAAAAATTCATTTCAGGGAAGCCAGTGAATGTTTGAGCAGAGACAATGTCACCAGAAAATTCTACATAAGGACAACTTTCTTTTTGAAAATGTGAGAACTGGCAGTAGTTTGGGGCTTTGCCGTGTTGTTCAGGGTTTGTGAACTGCTATATGTAGTTAAACTGATGAAGCTGTTCTTGTTTTATCAAATGACTGTATGTTTGACTTCAACATACTGGCACCAGTGGCATCTCTTCATTGTGAGAACTAATTCCTGCTCGTTGGGATGGAGTTTGGCTGGAGCTTCCATCACAGATGTATTTTCTTGAGCTAACACCCCTCCCCCACCCCCTCTCTTCTCTCAGGGGACGACCTGGCCTGACTTGGAAGTGTGACAGCTGGAGGTGTAGATGGACTGCAGTCGAACACTGTGGATCATAAAACAACTGGTGCAGATGCAGAGATATTTTACATTTGATCTTGCATTTTTTTACCTTTAATGGTAAAGTAAATAAAGAAATAATGGTCACTGCACTGGAAACTGTACTATTTTATGGTCACTAACAACTGGACATCACAGTTCAGGCTGGCAGATGATGTATCTTTTTATGCATGGCTCAAATTGCCTTGGATATTCTGCTGTGATAGGTTTGGGGTTTTTGTAGGTGGATAAAGAAGCACATAATTCTTATGACAGGTTTTTGTAAAACTTGAATTCATTTACACATTATACAAAGGTCTTTATCCTTTATCTTACCGTCCCTCACTGATTGAAACTCAAGTTTTATACCCAGTTTAGAAAAGTCAGTTTTGACACGGATGCATCATCACAGCAGAAGTGCCATTCACACACATACAATGCAGTGTAAATTGAAACGTAGGCTTATAGCTATTCTTACCAACTACACATTCAATTTCCCAGTGTTAAATATGCAGTGTGAAAGTATATGGACTCTTTCAGAGTTATTACAACAGCAAGAGTAATTCCAACCAATATATTCCCCAGTGTCAGAGTTTAAATTGTTAGTGTAAAATATACAGTGTCAAAGTACACTATTTCAGTGTTATTACAACAACAGCAAGAGTAAAATGAGCAGTGTTGATGAAAATGTTCACTGTTACAAGACTAGTGTACTCTGGTTAGTACTCTGTACTCTGGTTAGTACTCTGTACTCTGGAGGAATGGAGGTGTTTTATTATGTTGAATGTCCATAGATGACAGTAAAATAGCAGAGACTGCATGGGGTTCAACTCTTTAGTTAAATTATCCGGTAAAAAACCTTAACTGTTGCATGCAGAGACACTCTTAGGATTAACTTTCAAGCTAGTGTGAATTATTTACTGCATACAATCGCTTCTTTTTTGGCTCCTTAAACTGAATAAGCACTTATCAAAGCAATGTGAGCATCACGTTGTTATTTGCATGTGTTGTTATTTACTGACTCTGTCTTGTTTTTGATTGGTAGGGTTTCCAATACTCGCTATTAAACGGGCCCGGGGCTAATTTAATAAAGCCTGTAGTATTGATAGCTGAAGCACCGACGTTACCGCTTCTATTAGCGGCACATTTCGACTTTATTGTGCATTTTCTTATCATGCTGCAACTTCTCCCCTACTCGCTGTGCTGGAGCTGAAACTCCCTTACCGAAATATGCACAGGGGAAAACAAGACAAAATACTATTATTGCTGTGTACAAGGCTGATGGAATGTTTCACCTTTATTTAATAGACAACTAATGATGAAACATCAAAGCATTGGTTCCTATTGAGCCTAATTGAGTAATCCGATCTGATATTTTCAGAAAGAACAGTCCCTGATTTGGCCACTTATCTAATCTTACTGTCTTTTTGGGACACAGTACTTTGTAAAATCGTTTCATTCCCGGATATAAGCTAACAGAAATTATTTGACCATTATTCCTTTTAAGTACATGGAATCTCTCTACTTTGTTTTGCCGATTTCTCCATTCTGTGCTATAGTTCAGTGATGGTAGGTAACATTTAGATAAGTTAATACAAACAAAGGGTTTGTTTACACTCATGTCAAAATGATTTCTGCCTGCATGCCATAGGGGCTCCATGCAGTCCAGTTACTTTAAATTTGGAATTGGACAAATGCTGATTGGGATTTTCAAAGCCTGAATAGACCAATATGGTTTTCCCATCTACTATATGCCAACAGGAGCTGATGTTACTGTCAGAGTATTTTGTGTTATAGATTATAATACGGTTTCTTTTCATTGTTTTTTTTACAGATACCATCATGTTGATTAAAACAAAAATCAATCACAATCAGAAATATATCGATCAGCGAACCGAGCTTGGAGGAATTTTTGAATGCTGGTAAGTCATCGGATATATGCCATTGTTAAAACAAAAGGAAAGGGGATGTGTCAGTTTGTGACTTTTGAGGATGCACGTCATTGAGCTATTTGTTGAAAATAATTTGTGTCTCACTTTCTGTCAAGCTACATTTAGTGGCCAAGTCAAAAGATATCACTTAGGGTGTTTTGGGTTTATACCGTTTCTTATTGTTGTTATCTCATATGTATTTTTTCTCCTAAGCTTTCATAAAGTTCTCCATCCCACCTGTCACTGAAGGCATCAGAGTATATGATGAGACGGGAACAGAGGTGGATGCAGATGTCTGTGAAGAAGTAGAACAGCAGCCCAACCCTGGTGTATTTACTATCAGATTTGACATCGGTAAAATTGTACTATCTTGATAACCATTTCTTTCAGTATAGTTCATGGATTGTTGACTAAGACTCAGTTATACTTTTAGGTTTTGAAAAACCAACAATTTGTAGGTGTTTGTTTTTCTCTCCTCCCTCTTTCTCCGTAACTTCACACAGATCCCCAAGGAACAAGTTCTTCATCTGGCTCTTCCCAGGGGAAAAAAATGTCTGCCAGTCAACTGATTGATGTCTTAACCAATGCATCGCTGGACCTTCCAGGCTGCGGTCCTGAAGATCCGGTCATCCTGGAACTGGTACCCTGCAGGTCTGATAATACAGTCATCCTAGGTGAGGATTACAGCCCTTGCAGAAAACGGCAGAAGGAAGATCAAGATGCCAAACAGGTCGATTGATAAAATGTTTGGTATGAACTTCCTTTGGGGATTGCCCCCTTTAAAAAATAAATATCCTGTGTATTTATACGGACAATCATTTCATTTATATTGAATATTGTCTGCGTTGGCCAAGTAACCTGGTGGAGACTGTATTGGCAAGGAATACAACCGGACAAAAGGTCTGACTGACTCCTCACGGCGACAGATGGTTAACATCCTTTTCTCGGACATGACTGAAACTCATGGGTAACTTTGATGTCTTATCTTTAAGCACCTTTCTTCTACGCATGTTTCAGAGTTTAAAGTAATTGTTAAGATTTTACTTTCCAGGTATACCAGGTCTTTAAAGAACAATGTAAACTCGTAAACTGAAAGTGGGGTTTAATTGTTACACCTGTATCTGAAAACCTTATGATTATGAACAATGTATTGTTGTTATTTTTAATAAATTGTTATTAAGACATGGATATAATGGTGTTTGTTGTTGTTGTCCCCTGTAAACATTTTGAGTTTTACTGTGTTAGCTGGACATAGTAAATGCAAAACACTTAAAAGGTGTTATGTTAAGTTTATTTATTTAAAATAAGTACATAAGTGTTAGGTAAGAATAACACTAAAAGGGAGTACATATACGAGTAAATAATTTAACACTGGCAGGAGTCAGTTAAAAATCAACACTGTATTTGGAGTTATTTTATAATCAACATTAAGTGTCAATCAGGTCTAACACTCCAGTTGAGTAACTTAATAAGAGTTAGTTTTGATTAACACTTAAAAAGTCCTAGTGTCAAATGTAAATAACACTACAAGTGTACGTGTCTAAGTGTTAAAATTACACTGAACATTTTATAATACATTACACTGAGAAGTGTAACTCAAATGTTACACTATGATGTAAATAACACTACAAGTGTTATTTACATCATAGTGTAACATTTGAGTTACACTTCTCAGTGTAATGTATTATAAAATATTAACTCTTACCGGAGTTGAATTGACTCTGAAATTGTAATACTATGTTCAGTGTAATTTTAACACTTAGACACGTAGATAAGGACCATATTGTGACAACCATAGACATCATATAGGTAGACGCCCCCTTCGGCCTTGGGCGGCATAAATCGTCGGCGCCATCTTGGTACGGGAGTTATTTCGTCTTCGGAGTGAAGATGCCTACTTCATGCGCCGCTTGGGGGTGCACCACCGTCAGGACGATTCAAACAAGATCGCAAGGAATTACCTTTCACAAGTAAGACTAAACAATAGGGTGTATGCACTAAGCTGTGTGACGTACTTCCTGTTTCAAATAATACAGCTCGGTTGCTTCCGGTCTGTGTGTTTATCGCGCTAGCCTGCTGACTTTGGTACAGTAAACATGGATCAAGACCGCAAACCTCTAAAAACTGGACATTTTCAGAGGCAGGAGACAACCTACGCCGAGCACTGCTGTGTCCCCCACTGTACAGCGTCAGCAAAATTCAACGGGGTATTAAGTTTTCATGGCTTTCCGAGCCAAACTGACGTGAGGAGTCGATGGATTGTGAACATACGCCGGGATGCATATGTCATCACCACTCACTCCAAGGTCTGTAGCAGACACTTTAGTCCCGACAATTTGATTGAGCCAACTACTCCTCAGGGTCGAAGGAGACTTGCAAAAGATGCCGTACCAACCCTTTTTGAGTGGAACCAATATACGGTCGCAACCCCAAGGCGCGGCGTGTGGGATAGAGTGGATCGGTTCGTCGAGGCTGCCCCTCCGGAAGATGAGGTTGATCAACGTTTCAAAGATCACGACTACTGCTCTGTCCCAGAACCGGCTGCCATGGATATGGCCGCATCCGCTGCTGAAGGCGTCACAAATGAAGTAGAGGAGCTGAGAAAGGAGCTACAGGAGTTACGTCTCCAGCGAGATTTTGGACTGCAACGGTTTGCTGGCTCCGACGCAGACATACGATTTTACACCAGGGAAGTCATTTCCATTTTTTGTATTAGCCTATGTGATATTAGCTTTGTCCCTAAGTGACGGGGATATGTGCCATGCAGGGACAATAGCTTTACGTTACAGATTAATTTATAGTACTGTACCAAATTACTTCTTAATAGGTCTAAGTGAAATGATAAATAGTACACAAGTATGGTTGCACAGAACAGTGCCAGCCACACAGGAGCAGCGGTGGTGACTTAGCATCACTGGGGATGAATCACAAAGCTTGATCTAAGAGAAAAAGGTAAATCATTAGAAATTATAACCTCAGCATCATGGGTGTAAAAAAACAATTGGTTCTTATGAAGGTAAGCACTTGAACTGTGCTAGAAAAAGCCTACCATCCTGAATGCTTACTGTTATATTCTCTCCCTCTTAAAATAAAGATGTGTTTGTTTTTAAAGCGGACTCCAAGAATCACACAATTATTCCACTGTACCTGTACTTCTGCTTTGCAAACGACAATAAATATCTTGAATATTGAAAAGTTGTAGTCTTGTACTCATTACCTTGACTAAATTAAATTGTGTTCGGAAAAAAGGGAGGCATGAAAAACATTCAAGTTGGTGGCCCTTGAGGACTACACTTAGCTACTGCTCAACCGAACAAACTCCACTGAACAGGGATGAACACAGCATCCTGCCTACACTCAAACTGTGTGGTGCCTCGCTCTTCCTCATCGACCTGTAGCACAAGGCTCTCACGCTGACCTGCCCTGTCAGCTTGTCTTTATTGGACACTGAATGAAATAACATACAAATTCATTGAGCTTCAATTGTACTGGATACGCATCATCACTATCTATAACAAGTGACTACATGGAAAGTAAGGTTAGGTAGCTACATAACGTTACTTTTGTATACGCAAAACTGTGGCTATAAATTAAACAAATATTACTCAACACAACAGGCAAAAACATCAAGGCTGATATAAAACACTGGTTAAGAAATCTTGTTAGAATTTGCTGTTACTGCATCGTAATACACGTTAGAAAGTGACAGTTAACTGACAGACTAGCCTTTGACAGTAGCTACTAGCTAGCGTCTGTTAGAAGTAGTTTTCTTACCTTCGTAGCTGTGAATGTAGGTCGCAGCATACAACCTAAACCCCTTCTCCAATTTGCTCGTCGGAGTTTTTGTTTCCCGACATAAACGATGCACATCTGTGATATTTATTGCCGGCAGCTCCTGTAAACACCGGGTGTAGAACGTTGCCATCTTGGAACCGGAAGCTGATGAGCTGTATTACGGCGAATCAGGAAGTGCTTGTGCAAGTAGCCTATTGTTTCTATTTGTAATTGTAAAATTCAGTCATGTCACGTAGATCATGTGTTATGTTGAGAGCTAAGAGCTGTTGAGACAGCTAAGTTGCCACCAGAATCAGACTATAGCTAGTCTAACGTGAAACGGACATGGTGAGCAAAGCCTTATTCTATCGTTCGTCAACAGGAGATAATATTGTCAAGAAATATAGGATATACAGTATATATATATATAATCTACCACTACTTGCTTGTGAGTAATTACAATGTATGTATAATGTAATTATATAGCATTTATGGTCGCGACGGAAAGCTGCGTTTCGGCTGAGCGACTGGCCTTAATTTCTCTCTGTGATGTATTTAAAAAAGAGACTAGATTAAAACAAAAAAAGGATGGAACTCCCCTTCATCGTTCAAAGAGGTCTTTTAAATAGTGACTCTTCCATATGTGCATGCTCTGCTTATGCATGCATATGATGCTCTGTTCTCTTGTTCCGATCTTTTTGCTGTCTGCGGTTTTTCAGTTCATACAGGTGAATGTGGAAATGTCCATGAAATGTCAGGAAATGTCCATCTACAACTTTCAAACTGACAAAACATTTTCTTTAAGGTACCTGTCTGTCATGGGGTTTGTCATCAACATTGACACCCTAATGCTGATGTGTCCTGAGCTGCTGCAGAGTCAGCAATATATCTGCACCTACCGGTTCAGCCAGGATCATTTGGAGCTCCTTTTCAACTCCATCAGGGCATCAGGTAAGGATCTCAGAAGTTTCTAAATTAATTAAATTGTCTTTCCAAAAAAGTCTTTGACGTCTGAAAAGAGTAAATATCGGTATTAAGTGTTGTGTGTTTTTGGTTTTTAGGGGGCTGGAACAACAATCCCTCCGCAGGCCAGTTCCAGGGCATCTTCCGCCGGCTCATGGTCCGATGTGGTGTCACACCGAGCACTTCAGGGAATGTGGCACCACAGGATGAGACCGTGTCCCTGTCGGCTGTAGAGATGTCCTCTCCCTCTGAAACGGAAGAGCTTGAGGTGCCCTTCGTGAATGTCTCTGCGTTGATTGGGGACCACAGCTACTTGCCAACCCGCTTTGGTGGCCTAGTGGAAAACGCACTGGTCTACATTGCAGGGTTTGTGGTGCGGCAGGTTTTGAGAAAGCTGTCCTGTGGTGAGTGCCGTGCTAGCCTGGTGACAGATGCTGCACGCGCATCTTTCGACGAGAGCTACCACCTGCTGACTCTGAAGAACAAAGGAGGGCTGATGATTCCTTCAGAGGGGACAGTGAAGGTGGTCAGGTCAGCAGAGCGGTTCATTCGCCAGCGTGCATCAGGGCAAGCTGTCAGTGTGTCTGTGGTCAAGCAGTTTGTCCGGGCTGACATCTGGACAGATGATGTGTTTCTCCTCAAGGAGCACATTCAGGACACACAATTTGGCATTGAAAACCACCACTTTGCACTGTTGTCCTTGGTTGTGTCTGTATTTCACAAGATCAGGCTGCACCACATTGCAAAACTGAGCACGCTGCAATTACAGACTGGCAACAGTCGAAAAAAGCTCAGCAAGACAATACTTTTTAAAGGGTTCTAGCCTAGATTCAATTATTATATTATATCATATATTGTGTGAAATTATATATTGTGTCAATTGCACTGCATAGATGTGAAAATGTTATGAGAATGATTGTATATTATGTCAAATTGTACAAATGTACAAATATATATATATATATTATAATATGAATATATACCTATACTTAAAATATATTATATTGTTTCACATATTATATATATCATATATATGTTATTCCATTGCACATTATACTGAGTCATTATATTATATTGTATTATATATATGCTATGTTATTTATATTACAGTTCAACTATTGAGATGTGTATGTATATATTGAGATGTGTATATTTTTACTGCTATAGAAATATATAGCTTTTTTTTGGTAATGTTGATTTGTGAAATAAATGTGTATTGCCAATTGCACTGTTCAAGGTTTCTTAATGCACATACTTGAAAAGGAACTATTAAACTATGAAAAACACACTGACTGCCAGTTTCTCACTATTTGATGTATGCTCTTTCTCTTAATGATGGTCAATACGTAGTAACTAAAGAAGCACTATTTCGATAGTTTATAGATCTTCTCAGTATTTTCAAAGTGCACGGGCTGTGCAAGAAAAGTGAGCGTTTATCATAGACCCATGCACATGTATGACTGGCGATTTAACTAGCGAGATTCAAAGTAACGTAGAGGCAAATCTTTTTCACACACTTCACGTAGAGCATAAACCCTTGAATACTCCATGAAATTGGTTGCGAAATGTAAAAGGTTATCGTGATTTTTATCCAGATAAACCGCAGCTCCTGGCAACTTGCGCTTGTTTGACACGTCTGACAGACCTCTGGCTTCAGAGAGCTCCCGTAACAATATGGCGGCGGCGCCGCGTTTCGCCGAGGCAACGGGCTGAAGCAGTGGAGGCGGCGTCTACCTATATGATGTCTATGGTGACAACCTGGATGTAATACCAGAATCTCACCACCGGTTACACCGGGAAACACCCACTTTTGTGGACTCTACGCACTGATTCGCTGAGATTTACGCGGCAATTCAAACCTGGACTACCTGAAGGTATATGTGTCATTCAGGTAGTAGGACCTCGAGAGAGATGACAGGAGAGATAGCGCATCTAGAGGAGACCACCAGAGCCAGATCGTTTTTGTGTATTCATGCTAGACCTTCCAGCAATTCCCTGTGGACTGACTTCCCGTTGCCGACCCTGCCTGTCTGGACTTCCCTGCCTTGCCTGTGCCGGTCAACGACTCAGCCTTCTGTCCCCGACCAGCTGGAGACCACCGCGAAAACCCGGACTGGATCAGACTGACTGACGAACACCCGGACTGGATCAGACTGACTGACGAAAACCCGGACTGGATCTGACTGACTGACTAACAGACTGACTTCGTGAGTGCATTTGTTTTGTGTTTGATTGGTTTTGTGTGTGGGTTTTGGGGACTGTGGGTTTTTTTGAGGGTTCTTGTTTTGTGTGTGAAAAACTCAAATATAATGCTGTTGTGAAATTCTCCAAACTGGTGTGTTTGTGTTCTTGTTCGGGGAAAATTGGGTCATTCAATGTGTGGGGTGTACATATAAACTAAATGTACAGCCTTTGTGACGGTTGTGGGGTATATGAAAAGAGAGAAGGATAAAATTATTATTAACATAAAAAGCAACTGGGACTGACGCATCTTAAATGCCAGGAGAGAAACCTGGCTGGCACCCCTGACAAAACCACATCTCAGTTAAACTGTCACAATATGTTCACTGACTTAGTGTTAAAATTGACTCTTTAAGTGTTAAATTGACACTGCCGATTGTACTGTGTAGGCTCCTTAGATGCTTGCTATATTCCTGCAAGGATAACTTATTTTATTTTTGTATTTGTAGACGGTGATTGACGCTTGGACCATATTTCAACGGGATTTGCAATAATGGTATTTTTAATTCTCTGCATTATGTTAACAATGGTATATCATCACATAAGAGCCCAACTCAGAAACGACATCCACATTTCTTAGTTGAAAGCACAATTAATTTGTTTTTATTCATACAACTACAATGAAATTGAAAATACACACAACACAATCTCCCATTTCTTCTTTAAATGTCGTTGTCAAAGCCTCCCAGGAGCCAGTTTCAGATGATCTGCCATATTTCAGATGGATGTCTGTAAGTTAAACAAGAATTAGAAAGACATATTCACTCTTGAAACAGTCTTTTCACCTCAAGTTGCTCTATGCCAAACAATGTTCTGACCGTCTTCTTGTTTGTACATCAATTATTTTTACTCACTACCTCCCCATCTATGAGTCATTCTATAATTAGGGGTACATTTCATATCAACCAAAAAGTGAAAAAATCAGTGTGCCATTTTGATAAATAATCTAGTTGTTTCAATAATATACCCCTTTAATGTGTTTAATATATTAATTGCCAAGCTTAATCTGTAATTATCTTTTGAATATTTAATAGAAAGTAACCATTTGATTCGTTACTTTGTCAACTGTGTTACGGACAAAAACATGTGTCATAGAATACATTAATGAACCACTACACATTTGATAACACATTTGTATGAAAGTTTTTGAGTCTATTCACCAGGGGGTTCAAGGTTGTCTGTCTAACTGATTTGAAAATATGATTATTGAGCTAGATAATGAAGATTCTGTGGGAGGCTACTATCAAATATGACCATTCTTTCAACATTTATCCATATTAGACGAAATTAAGAGGTATACAACATCCTTATGTAAGAGAACCCTCTCTAAAAGTATCCCACATCAAATCTTTTACACCCCAGCCAACATTTACCAGATTTATGACATAAAAACCACATGTAACACAGTTGACGGACCAAGTAACACAGTTGACTGCAGTAACACGGTTGACAGGATAGGAGAAAAAGAGAAACTTTCTGTTGGATAAAACGTTTTATTTTGATGACAAATTTAATTATATTATGTAATAAGCTGATGAGTTCAATTTCATTGAAATATACAGACACAAATGAACATAAAATAAAAATATTTTAACATTAAAACCATTAATAATATATTAATATAACCATTAAAACATATGTTTCGCTTAAACAAAGCAGACATGAACATTTTACTCCCTTTCTCCCTTCTGTCAATATTAACACACACATGGAACAATAGAAATAAGCTCATTTTAACAATTTAAACACACAGTTAAAAGTTATTCTCAACAAAAAACTTTCCTTTCTAACTCACCCTGGTATTTCATTTAATCCTTGTGTTTATTCTAATTATTCTTATTTACAAAACTTTGCTTTTAAACTCATCTTGCATACACTGCATTTCATCTTCGTCTTTCTTTTCTTTTCTGTTTTATTTGATTCACATGTCTGAGATCTTGCCCCATGTTTCCTTGTCGATCTCGACATGACGTGAGGTGACCGCAGTTGAAGGAGGAATCATTGTAATGATATCCGAATGCAAATACCACAAGACATCTTCTCTGGCTGGCCAGAAGAAGCGGTTTACGCCTACCCTATGCATACATTTCACCTCCACGTGTGTTTCAGAAATCTCTTGGATTATTCCAGGATAGATCTCATGGTCGTAGTTTAGGCAACACCACTTGCCAATCTTATCTGCGTCTTGCCAAGCAAACTCTGGCTGTTTCTGGGTGTTTGTATGCTCCTGTGTGGGTGTCGTTGCCTCAAAGGCAAATGTTTTGGTGGGATGACATTGACAATCCAGGGTCTGTCTTGCTGAGCAAATGCAGCTCACATCTCGATAGGTAATTTTTCTCTCTCTTACCGTTACCACTTGGTGAATTTGCATAGTTGAAGGCACCACTGGAAGACCCTCTGGCATGTTCTTGACAGCTTCAGCGACATTGTCCTCACTTATATAGAACAGCTTAATCGCTAACTTTGCATCCACAAGTGCATTGAAGAACAGCTCAGCATTTGGGATGTCTTTTCCATGGCTGACAAGCCTGTCAGCTGTCCTTTTGAGGAGGCCTCCAACTCCATCTGGAGCACCCTTGCCGTGGCTCGCCTCAAAGAAGTTCCAGGTTCCTGATTGGAACCCACACTGGTGCAGCTTTGTACAAAATAGATAGAAATTGCCCTTCTGCCTATACTGTGTACACGGCCCATCACTGAAGAAATGCACCGTGTTGACATTAGGGTACGACGCCTTGACCAGGTCCAGTATTGGTGACATGTGAGTCCATATGGCTGCAGGACCTTTCTCTTTTGATGAGGTGATTGTGGCAAAGCAAACATGCTCTTCCACTCCACCAACATGTAGCACTCCAGTGTGGAGTGTTGCCTGCTGCTGGTTTGAGGCAAAGTGCACTGCTTGGATCTCAGAAGAATACTTGCAAACATAATTTTCCGAAAAATCCACATGAATTAAACATTCTTGATGTGTCATGCTCTTCTTAAGTTCTCTGTGGAAGCTGAATTGACTTTTAATGTTGAACAGGTGTCTTTTGAAGTGAGTTAGTTGTTTTTTGAAGAGCTCCAGCAGGTTCTGCAACGTCATCTCCATCCTCTTTTTGACAGTCATTTTGAGTGACACTTTTTCCTTTACTCCTTCTTTGTTCTTTTTCTCCCTAAGAACTGCCTCCGTCATCCACTGTGTGCAATACACAGTTGATTCCAAATCCCTCTCACTAGCAATTGGAAATTCTCTATCTTTGCAGTTAGGACATACATTGTACATGCAGTCCTTTGATTTTGAGTCGCAACAAATTGACTCTGCCATTTCCTCCAAGTCAGTGCTCCCAATGACTCTGAGAAAATGCAGCTTCTCTACCAGAAAACCGAGATTTTCATGCAACTTGCAAAGGCAGGTCTCTCGGTCTGCAATCGATGGCTGGACCACCCAGAAGGGCCGCATACGGCAAAACAAGGAATAGGAGATCCTGCTGTCAGGGCTCTCAAGGAGGAATCTTCTATGTAGGTTCCTCATTGTATCGTTTAAGAACCTTTTCTGTTTCTTTATCTTCCTTCTTGTTACAGTTTGGGATTTTCCAGCTGTGAGGCGACTGTTTTCATCTGTGGTGAAGAAGGACAGAACTTTGTTACGTAGTCTGTAGCATAAAGATCTGTACTTGAACTTGTGGGAGATGGAAATCTCACTGTTGTTCAGCTGTTTTCTCGATATCGCTAGAGTTTCCTGAACTCTTTTTTTTAACTTGTATTTTTTTAATATCCTTCCTGTCACAAGTTTTGCGATTACCTGCCTAGTTTTTTTGTGTTTGGTAGAAGCATACTTTTTGCTGATGCTGTCCACTAGGGCATGGTGGAAAACTAAAGTTTTGTGCACCTCTCGAGACACAGGAACCCTTCGTAAGAGGCGGCGGGTTTTTGATCTGGGTGACTCTGAATTTTGGTGTAGTCTTGTTAGTCTTTTCCTGTATTTTTCAGTTTTTCTTTTCTGTTTATTGAGTGATTCCTTAAGAGCCTGGATTTCTCTGTATAAGTTTGATTCCCTTCTCTTGACTTTCTTCCTTCCAGCACTTCTCTGTCTAAAATGATAAACAAAGCATTAGTTTATAGATCATGAGTTCTAAACTTCTTACGCATCGAACAGAAAAACGATGACAAGCCGTTACTCTAGTTTTTTCAACATAATTTCATATTTTATTGATAAACCTATTTTCTATAAAAAAAATCTCTACCTTGACATCTGAGGCTGTGGATTAACTTCAGGACTCTGGGGTGGAGTAAACTGGCTCTCTATCACTTTCTTTCTCTCTCTGGTCTGACGTTGGGCTTTTCTCCAATATGCTCGTTTCCTTCTCTTCTCCCTCTCGCTTAAATCTTTCACTGCCTTCACCTTTCCTCGCTGCTTGTTCTCTTGCCATGTCTCCCTGTGCTTCTGTAAATATGCAGCCCTTTTCTCAGGATCAGCATTACGCCGGGCCCTGTACTGGCGCTGCTTCTCAGCAGCAGATAAGCGACTCATCTTCCTAAAACAGTTAGTTAATACTTAGTTAACACTATTAATGGTTAGTTAATCTACCAGTTATTCAGTATGTATTCATTATTAAAAAACAAAACACTATAAGCATAAACTATCACAATGAAACCTGGCAACATTGTCAACCGTGTTACTCCCTGTCAACTGTGTTACACTTGATGGGTAACACAGTTGACAGGTAACACGGTTGACATTTCGGCCATTTTGGAGCCTTGTGCTAACTGGCAACCTTGAACCTGTTACCATATGACCTTGATCAACTCGTGTTTTTATGCACTTTCAGTTAATATTAGTAAAAAATAATGTGTAATGCAAGTGAACAAGAAAATGTTGATAACACAGTTGACAAGCCATTAACCCACTCAATGTAAAACCCAAATTATTGATGAAATATTGAAGAGGAGAAGGAAAAACTTACCCAACTGTTTTCAAATTTACCACCACTGCAGGAAATAACATCACGTGGTGTTGGACATGTGACTTTGGAGCAAACCACTGCTGAATTATAGGGGTTTTGTCAGTGGGTAACACGGTTGACGGAAATTTCTCGGACACGCATAAAGTGGATAATTTAATGTTTATTAATAATTAGAATTGTTTTTCAAACACCTTCATCATATTATAATGATTATTTCCAACAAATAATGATGAAAATAATTCTCAAAAACGCATAGTTTATTGTTTTTACATTCAGCAATTAGGACAGCACAAAAACAGCGACTTCTAGTATAGAATATGCATTTTCTGAAAAAAATAATATGGAACTGGTTGAAATTTTTAAGTGAAATGAAAAATAACTCTGCCCCAATATAAAATATATTATTGATTAGTATTATTAATGGAAAATATTTTGTACAATTTATAAATACAACCCATGGACATGACATGTACCCCTAATTATAGAATGACTCCTAAACTGTGTACCTCCCCATTTAAACTGTGTACCTCCCCATTTAAACTGTGTACCTCCCCATTTAAACTGTGTACCTCCCCATCTAAACTGTGTACCTCCCCATCTAAACTGTGTACCTCCCCATTAAAACTGTGTACCTCCCCATTTAAACTGTGTACCTCCCCATTTAAACTGTGTACCTCCCCATTAAAACTGTGTACCTGCCCATTTAAACTGTGTACCTCCCCACTAGCTCTCTGTAATGTATTTTAGATGTAAAATGGTCTAAAACTCACTTTATATCAATGAACTACAGCGACAGCCCATAAAGACAGTCGCCAACATTAACTTACACAGATATTAATGTTAACTGTTGGTCATGTAGCAGTACGCTACAAGCTAACATGCTAACGCTACAAGCTAGCAGCCTTGCCTGCATCGTGAGCAGCATAAATTATATAAATGATGTTAATTTCGCTTTGAATAACTGGAATCCAGTAGTTCAAGTACTTACAAAGTATGTAGTTAGTGTGACGTTCTCTATATTGCTCTGCTGCTATTTGAATGCACTTCACAGGAGTCAGAATTGTATGGAGCAGTTGGACTGGTTTATTCCACAGCGTGAGATCGTTTGTTACTGCAATACATGGGACAAACACACAAGCACAGCTGTGAATTACTGTAGAGTTGATCCTCTGGTCTGTTCCCGCTCGAACCACAAAGGAGAGTTCCATATTAGTGCACGTACAGGTCACGTACTCTCCGTTGAGCCGTTAGCAGCTAAAACACTACTCGTTATCACAAATTCTTTACAAAGCAATACAACTACTGAGGGAAGGACAGAGGATGTCGCATGTGCACAGATTGTAAAGCCCTCTGAGGCAAATTTGTAATTTGTGATTCTGGGCTATACAAAATAAACTGAATTGAATTGAACTACTGAGCAATTCCACAAGCATTTCGTTTGATAGACAATTCAAGATAAATGCTGATAGATTTTACACATCATATGAAACGTAGTTTACAGTAATTACTTCATTTATGTCCGAGCGAACAGAGCGGCAACTTACCCACAGCGTGAGATCGTTTGTTATATATATAGATCGTTTGTTATATATATAGATCGTTTGTTATATATATATATATTGTTTGTTATATATATATAGATCGTTTGTTACTGAGAGATGAGCAAAATGCGCCGCATTTAGTACAACACGAACTTCCGCTGTGGGTTTTCAAAATCAAAACACATACAGTAAAACTATGGTTGCAGTCCCAAGTCTAACAGGAATTTAACGTTACATTAGCATGAAGCCTCGCGTTTTTTTCGTCAGCTCGTTCACTTCGCTCCGCAAGTCTGATGCCGAGCCTCCCGACCGGTGCTACTTCCAAAGTTTTAGATGCAGTCTGAGCCTAAGTTCCTGCGTGTGCGTGTTCCAGCAGTAGGCACTCACTCGTATTTTACATGAATGTACAGACAGAATGTAAACTGCTCCGTTAAGATTGTCCTGTGAGCGTCTTGTTGGCAGCAAAACGTTTATAGTTCCATATTTATGACTTTTTAAGTGAAACATGAAAAGCGTTTAAATTACGTCGCCGTGTAGACCACATTTCAACAACCAGCATGACTTTGGAGAAATACGTTAAAAATAAGCAATATCATCTCTCTTTCAACGTACAACTGAACAAATCATCAACATTTTAAAACAAATAAGTGTTTTTTGACACGTTGATGTTGTAAACGCATTTTAGCCGGTTGAAAAGACGGCGAAATTACGTCTATAGACGTTTAGACCCAATATCACCCAGTTTTCAACGTTGAAATCCCGGTTGGTGCTCACTGGGTTACATTAGACAAGTTTTGAAGATCTTGTAGCCACGATTCCCACTGTGTTCTTTGCTGTCTCCTTTGTCTTTCAGGAAGGTGACCGTCAGCTGATTAGGCACACCTGAGCCTGGTTGAGTCCCAGCTATAAGGACTCACCAGCTGAACATGGATCCCGTGCTTTCTCTCTTCCTTGGCTGCTCTTCCTCGGCTGACCCAGCTGCTGTTTAGTTTAGTTTGTGTAGTTTTATTTCTGATTAGTGATTTTCCACAGTTGTTTTGTTTAATTAATATCTGTTAAATAAATGTGCTTATTTATTTCTTTTAAACTTGCCTTGTCTCCCATTCATGTTGCACTCTTCCTTTGGTATTGATTTCAATACATTCTTGCTGTTGGAAATTAACTTGTGTAGTCTTAGCTTGCCTGTGCTGCAAAGACCTCTTGCTTCCTTGACGAGATGGATTGCCTGGGCATCAGACGTAACACTCATTAGTGCATCATCAAAATTAAAAATTCCTTTGGATGAATTTAACAAAGTTATGGTAAAATTGATCCTGACCTTTAGCGGCTAGATGTTTAAGACCAAAATTGGCACAGGTTCTTCTTTCGGAACCCTCTCTGTATCACCACGAGCAATGATATCTTTAATGAAGTTCACTTATTATTGGATAGATTTGCTCTGTCTTGTTTGAAAGGTAAGGGCATTTTATAATGAGCATCTTCTTTGTGTTTGATTCCATCTCTCAGCTTTGTCAAGAAGTGGAGATCTTCCTGAGAATCAGTTGCACCTTCTTCAATTCTTTCACTGAATTCAGATTCTAGCACCTAAATTACATCATCTGGACTGATCATTTCTTTGATCTGAGTCTTGCAAACATATTGAACTTCACCTTTGAGCTTGACTGTTGGTTTGAGTTCAAGTGTCACTTGCCTTACAATGATGCAGTGACTTACTCTAATTGCATCACTGTTGGGTCACCATAACTCACTACTCACTATCCTTTCTGAGCAAAGGGTTGGTTTTCTTCCCCACATACGACTTCTCTTGGCATGAGCGCTTGAGGGCGTTGTTGGCACTGTGATATTCTAAGAGGAGAATAGCCCTCTTATTTGTAGGCCTTTGCATCTTTTAAAGGGTACAATTTTCCTTTTTGAGGACATTGTAGAGTATTTCAGCTTCACTTGTTCGTATCTAGAACATTTGCAACTTCCACAAGAATGAATGAAGAGTCACTTTGAAGAACTTCCTTGCATGAATCATTTAGTGTTGACACATAGACAGGTACTATTGCTGAAGTATGTGTGATATTGCCATCTTGCACAACTCTGTTGGATTTGGTTTTCTTGACAACATCTTGTAGTTGTGTTGACTGTGTTTTTTTCCCCTTGCTATAATGTATTTCCTTAGAATGTTCTCTCTTTGGTTCTTCTTCTTGCTTTGAGCGATCTTCGTAGAGGCATGTGGGAAGACATTTTGAGCAGGTGTCACAGAGCATCCGGCTACTGCAGCTCTTGGATTGATGGCCAGGACTTGGACATCTGAAGCACGGTCTCTTACTCTGACTGAACTTGACTCGGTCAGCACTGGTCTTTCAATGAGTTTGCGGCACTTCTTTAAACTGTGTCCTCATGTTACTTTCTTTCATTGGTGTAGCTTGTGAAGATCTTGGCCCCCTACAGTTTGGTTCTTGGAGACCACTATGGTTTTGTTCTTGATCTTTGCTTTATCAGGTTCACTTTGTCGTAATGCATGGTAGGATGTTATAAGGTTGCACGCATTACTAGCTTCCATTGTCAGGAATGTCAAAAAATAGTTAAAGCTTGGGAACCTTTTGTGTTCCAGTTGGTATTGTGTAGCCCTTTGGTTTCATTTGGCACATGGAAACATGGCAGTCATCATTGAGAACCTTTAGACTGCCATTGTCCTGTAAAAAGGGCAGCCTCTTTTCTCTTCTATCCTACGTTCAGTCTCTTCAGTTTCTCCTTTAATACGACGAGTTAATGCAGCTGCTTTTTGTTCTGCAACTATCAGCCTGTTCTCAACTTCAACTTCTTTGCAGTTTCTCTTGGTGGCCCTCTTGCTCAGCCAAAATCTTCAATTCAAATTGGGTCACTGCATACTCTGCAGCAGCTTCTTGTCTTTTAACTTTGTTTACATTAGAGTGACTGGAAATAGCCTTAGAACACTTAGTCTGAAGATGAAACATTGGAAATCGTAGATGTGAATACAGAGCTTGCATCCGGCCGAATCAGTTCCTCTGTTCCTTGAATTTGAGACTTTTTTACAACAATCTTGGTGACTGATATACAATTGTCTAGCTTGTAGCGCATTTCATGAGCTTGGCTGTCAATCCTTCGATATTCATCATACACATTAGTCAGTTCAGATAATTCCCTTTGAATAGTGCTGATGTGCTCTGTAGGATGTTACTGGGATCTTGTTTTGCAACAGATTTTTTCAGCCACCTTAGTTTAACCTTTCCAGTGGTCATAAAAACTGTCAATGCAAAGTAGTAGCTCTTTTGTTTTCTTTCTGAAATTCCTTTTTCTGTTAATGTGTGGATCTTTCACTTTGTCGAGGCTCTTCAGACTGTACTGCTTGATGTACAACACTAAACATATCTGTCTGCTCTGCCACTTGTTCTATGAGTGCTATTATATACTGACTCTCTTTACTTGTTTGTTACATTTTAATTATATGAAAGTGACCTGTACACAATAAGGCTGTCTTAAATAAACAGTGCAGTTCACGACAAACATTTACAAAAATACTGAAGTCAATAAGATATAGTAAATTAGGTCTCTGTCTTTCAAATAAGCCCTTTTTAAAGTAAAGCAGGCATTATAAAGGCTTGAAAATATTTCAGACTCACTAAAGTTGACAAAGGTCCTCACTGCGACACTTCAATGAGTTTGCATTACTATGAATAGAAAACTTCCCTTAAAATGTCAGCTTTCTTAAATGTACAAAATATATTCTTTCCTTAAGTAAATCAATTCACTTTTTCCAATGAAATAATGAATAATCAAATCAGCCGTAACACTAAATCACTTAAATTAATGCCACTCCGTATCTTGTGAAACACTGTTATGTTATTAGGTTACACACAGCCCTTTGTAGTATTTTCAATTTTCTTTCTCCTTAAGTGTCAGACTTATGGATGCCTTCATGAAAAACAGATTGTCCTTTAACGCTAAACAGTGGGTACATCCCAAGTCTCTTAAATTGCCTACTCGATTCCCTCACTTGCGTCTTAGTCCCGGTCACCAGGGATGCATGGAGAGACGCAAGGAAACCAATCGAGGAGAGAGGAAGCGAGGAAATGTGTTTTAAGAGACATGAGACGTCCGTTTCTGATGACGGCGGCACAGCTGGAGCTGCTGTCAGCGCTCACTGGAGACGTTTCCTTTAAGGGCTTTCTGCCAGAATCGTCTTATTTCAATTCAAAGCATCATATTGTTCTAAACCTGCCCAAGTAGGTATTTTAGCCTTAACTACTACATTCATTCACACACAAACAATAGCCCCCCTCCACCTGCCAACACAGTCACTTTTATTAACATTTCCATAATTTATTGCAGAGGGAAATAAAATCTATGGATGAAGAGCTCATCCATAGACAGAGAAAAGCCATCCTTTAAATCAATAAACCAACAGCAGTTTGATTCATATAGTGGGCAAATAAAAAAATATGACTCCAAACACAAAAGTGATATTATATCAACCACCCAAGACCACATTCATTAATATGTCCTCGATTACAGATGATAAACTCTTTAGGAAAAGCAAAACTAACAGAGATATGTGTTAATGCTAATTAACCCTTCAAATGCAATACAGTTTAATCGCTGTCATTCAGCAGCTGAATGTAGGACATCATTAGGTGTCTTGAAGTTAATGAAAAAAGAAGGTACCAGGACTATATAAGTGTCAGACAAAATATTTTCACTATACAAGAAAAAGAAGATGTCCCTAAACACTTTGCTGTGCGCTAAGGGAATATATAACATGCTGCAGCAAGAGCAGGAGCGTTCAAGGCACAGAACGGCAAATTTAAAGCGTGCAATTGTGTGTTTAATAGAGGTAAGCATCATACACACATCAAGTTTAATGCTGTATGAGTGATTTCACAAATTAGAAGAATTAAATATTTTGGAATCACAGTTTATAAAACTTTGGTGTGGTAAGTAACTATTTTCTTTATTTTGTAGATGGAGTTCGACACAGAGGGCTTTGTTGTCTATGCCAGCAGCCGTGGTGCAGTTAAACTCTGCATTTAAAATGCTACTACTGCCTACATGCGCAGGAGGCAAGCTATTATTCCAGCGCTGTGTCCTGAGGCGTTTTCAGCCTTACATTGAGCGCCGGTTTTGGGAGAGGCCAGGAAGAACAAGCGCCTGGTGGAATAATTTTATCAATGAAGTTATGATTCCTGAAGAATGGCGAGAAAACTTTTGAATGTCCAGATCAGCATTAATCAACCTAAGCGAGATATTACGTCCGCACGTAGAGGGGACAACAACAAGGATGAGGGCGCCCGTGAAAGTACTTACAAAGTTAGCATGCACGTTGTATTACCTGAGTGACGAGGGCAGACTCCGGAAAACCGCAAATGCATTTGGACCATAAGCTTATCTGGGAGTTCAGTAAGGATGTTTCCCTCTATTTGATGCTAAAATGAGCGTTTTATCTAGGCATTTACGTACGCTTGCTTAAAGCCAATGGGGACAAAATCTGATCTTCTACAGGTAGATGTTTGATTTGTAACTGTTCATTCAAAGAAAAAAAGTAATTTTGTGTGTGAGATAGTAACCTTGTAGCATTGGAGTATGTTTGTTGGTGGTTATTGTAAATGAAATCCATCCATCCATCTTCCATAACCTGCTTATCCAGTTAAGGGTCGCAGGGGTGCTGGAGCCGATCTCAGCTGTCAATGGGTGAAGGCAGCGTTCACCCTGGACAGGTCTCCAGCCTATCACAGGGCAGACATATAGAGACAGACAACCATTCACACTCACACCTACGGGCAATTTAGAGTCTTCAATGCACCTAAGCTGAACGTCTGTGGACTGTGGGAGGAAGCCGGAGAACCCGGAGAGAACCCACGCTGACACGGGGAGAACATGCAAACTCCACACAGAAGGTTGTCCTCTTGCTGTGAGGCGACAGCGCTAACCACTACACCACCGTGCAGCCCCTAAATGATGAAATGAAAATAAAATAAAAACTAAATTCATCTCTGTGTCATTGACTGTGTGTAGGAAGGAGTCAGATCTTAGGTTAGGGATCAAAGAAGACTTTTAATGAAAAAGAAATAAAAAATAACCATATACCTGAAAACTTAACAGTAACATAATAAACATTGAAAATAACTATAGAAATGTCAAAAACAAAAAGAATAAAAGTTTTAGTGCAAACCTTGTTCTTGAGAAAATATAAATTATGCATACTAATACAAATTAAGGCAAACGTGTTTTAAAGAGTGCACCACAGTGAGACTTGTCTCCGCCAGAGCAACACTCGAACATTGGTCTATTGTAGTCAATTCAATTCAATTCAGTTTATTTTGTATAGCCCAGAATCACAAATTATTAAATCCCTGTATATCAATCCCCCCTTAAATCTAAGTGAGGATTACGCCCCTTGTCTGCAGGCACATACTACCTATCTGACCAGTCTATCAAATACCATCAGTGATGAAGACACTGATGTGTTTCACAGTCCCTGCAACTCTTCTTGTGCACACTATTTGTAGGGAAATAAAAGGGACTGAACGTTTATTCAATTTATCAAGCCATGACGCAAGCTACCAGCCCAAGAGCTGACAGACTGTATGACCCTGGTCTTAGTCTTTCAAACCCAGCTTGTCGTTAAGTAATTATTGTAGGTGATTTTAATATTCATGTGGATGTGGATAATTCAATTCAATTCAATTCAGTTTATTTTGTATAGCCCAGAATCACAAATTACAAATTTGCCTCAGAGGGCTTTACAATCTGTGCACATGCGACATCCTCTGTCCTTCCCTCACATCGGCACAGGAAAAACTCCCCTAAAAAAACTCTTTAACAGGGAGAAAAAAGGAAGAAACCTATGGGAGAACGACAGAGGAGGGATCCTTCTCCCAGGATGGACAGAATGCAATAGATGTCATGTGTACAGAATGAACAGCATAACAGAGATACAACACATTCAATGTATATGACATAAATGATTCATATAATAAGACTACTTATAATAACAGCAGCAATTATTAGTCGACAACAAGTTTGAAGAGTTAAAGGCTGTCCATCCTTGGCAAAGAAAGGAAACTTAAGCTGCTTCCTTGTCCTTTTTAAAGGTGTGTATAGTCTCTAAAATCACTGTGCAGTGCCGGCGTGCTGTTGTGCTCTTCATGTGCCACAGGAAAGGGCCTCCTTGTGGGGGTATCCATCATGGACGACCACCAGCCCATTGTCTGGATGAACTCGTCGTCCGTGGCTTGTAGGCGTTCAAGGAGCCGCCTCTTGATTTCCAGATCCTCTTGTGCCAAAGAGTCCATGGAGACTTTCCTTTTCTCTCCATGGACTGTCCCCACCTGGCACGGACGATGACCAACTGTCTGATGTTGTGCCTTCACCCGCTCCCAGGGCCACAGTATCCATGGTGGCCCACCAGAAGTGTCTCTTCAGGAGGCACAGGGTGCGACCCACGCCCGGATGGCAGGCGACTCGAGATGTATGTCCCCACTGGAGACGATTGGGGGGGCCATTACCTGTCTGGCTGGGAAGCTTGCGCCCTCTTGACCAGGGACTCGATCTCCCAGGTAGCGGCCGCCACCACACAGGAAGACGGGAGGATGGTATCAGGGCTGGTGGGGGACTCCTCGGAGGTGAACTGGCGAGAGAGGGCATCCGGTTTAACATTCCTGGAACCAGGCCGGTAGGTGAGTGTGAAGCTGAACCGACCGAAGAACAGCGCCCAACGAGCCTGACGAGGGTTAAGGCGTTTAGCAGTCTGGATGTAAGCCAGGTTCTTATGGTCCGTCCATACAATGAATGGGTGTTCCGCTCCCTCTAGCCAGTGTCTCCATTCCTCCAGGGCGAGTTTTACCGCCAACAACTCACGGTTTCCCACATCGTAGTTGCGTTCGGCTGGGGACAGTCGTCGGGAATAGAAAGCACAGGGGTGGAGTTTCTGGTCAGAGAGGGAGCGTTGAGAGAGGACTGCCCCGACCCCAGTGTCAGAGGCATCTACCTCCACGACAAACTGACGGGAGGGGTCGGGCTGAACCAGGACCGGTGCGGAGGTGAAACGCCTCTTCAGCTCCGAGAAAGCCTGATTTGCTTCGGGGTCCAGGAAAAGGGGGTGGCTGGAGAGGTGAGTTGGGTCAGAGGTGCTGCTACTCGACTGTGGTCTCTAATGAAGCGTCTGTAAAAATTGGCGAAGCCCAGAAACCGTTGGAGCTGTTTCAGGGAGGAGGGCTGTGGCCACTCAGCCACCGCCAGGATCTTCTCAGGATCTGTCTTCACTCGTCCGCTCTCGATGATGTACCCCAGGAAGCTTACAGAACTAGCGTGGAACTCACATTTCTCCGCTTTGATAAATAATTTGTTTTCCAGGAGTCTCTGCAGCACTTGACGGACATGCATCATGTGCTCGTTGATGTTACGTGAGAAAATCAGGATGTCGTCCAAGTACAGGAAGACAGACTGGTTGAGAAGGTCCCGGAGGACGTCGTTGACTAGGGCCTGGAACACAGCAGGGGCGTTGGTCAAGCCGAAAGGCATCACCAAGTATTCAAAGTGACCTTAGGGGTATTGAAGGCTGTTTTCCACTCATCCCCTTCCCGAATTCTGACCAAGTGGTAAGCATTCCTTAGGTCCAGTTTGGTGAACACGGTGGCTCCGTGAAGGGGCTCAAAAGCGGAGTTGATGAGGGGCAGAGGGTACTTGTTCTTGATGGTATCGGAAGTCGATACACGGACGCAGGGAGTTGTCCTTCTTGGAGACAAAGAAGAAGCCAGCACCAACAGGGGAGGAAGATGGCCGAATGATACCAGCGGTGAGGGAGTCGTTAATATACTTTTCCATGGCTTCTCTCTCTGGAGGTCAATGGCACAATCGTAAGGGCGATGGGGGGGCAGAGAGAGAGCTCGCTGTTTGCTGAAGGCCTCGCCGAGGTCATGATAAACAGAGGGAACAGTGGACAAGTCCAGGGGTTCAGGAACTGATGAGGGGGCAGCACCCTTGGTTGGGGGAAGGGCGGATTGCAGGCAGGAGGAATGGCAGAAGGGGCTCCAGCTAGCCACTGAGCCGGAGGACCAGTCAAGGTGTGGGTTATGCAGCCTTAGCCAAGGCTGTCCAAGAATTACTGGGGCTTGGGGGGACGAGATGAGGTGGAACCGGATCCTTTCGCGGTGGTTACCAGAGAGGATGAGGAGCACGGGACTGGTCTGGTGTGTGACTCGGGCCAGAAGCCTCCCATCCAGTGCGTTGGCATTCAAGGGGGAGGTCAGTGGCTCGGTGGAAATGCCGGCCTGAGAGGCAAGGTTCTGGTCCAGGAAGTTTTTCGTCAGCGCCTGAGTCCACTAACGCTAGCACTGGTAGGGATTGCTGGTCCCAACAGATGGTGGCTTGAAACTGCATGCGTCGGAACTGTGAGGGAGTAGTTTGGCTCACCAGGACTCCCACTCCTACTGGTGAGCCTCTTCTTTTTGGCCGAAGAGGACAGGAGGCAAAGAAGTTGCCGGTCTGGCCGCAATAAAGGCATTCACCTGCCTTCATTCGGCGTAGGCGCTCAGCGGAGGTAAGGCGAGTCCGGCCCAGCTGCATGGGCTCTTCTCCCTGGGGGACAGAGGGGATGGCACTGACCATGGTTTGAGTGACAGGGGAATGAACAGGACTGATTCTAGCAGGAAGAGGAGAGAGGTGGTGAGAAGTGGGCCGAGATGGTGGGTTGTTAACTCTCTCCCTACGGCGCTCACGGAGCCGGTTATCGATCCTAATGGCGAGGGATATAAGGGAGTCTAGGCTGTTGGTGTCATCCCTAGCGGCTAGCTCGTCCTTAATAGTTTCACTCAGACCTTTAAAAAAGACCCCCTGGAGGGAGGCGTCATTCCACCCAGAATCTGCTGCGAGGATTCTAAATTCGATCGAAAACTCTGCTACACTACGGGTGCTCTGACGAAGGTGTAAGAGCTGTCTGGCTACGTCTTTACCTCGGACGGGGTGGTCGAAAACCTTCCTCATCTCATCAGTGAAGTTAGCGAAGGAGGAGCTAACGGCCGGTTGGCTCTCCCACACTGCTGTGGCCCAGGCTAACGCTTTCCCCTTTAGTAAACCTATAACATAAGCTATTTTGGACTTATCTGTGGTGTAGGTGGAAGGCTGTAATTCAAACGCCAGGCGCACTGCATCAGAAATGCACGACACGTTCCCAAGTCCCCCCCATAGCGCTCCGGCGCCGGGACATGGGGTTCTCTGGAAGGGGGAGCCGGGGGGGCTGGAGCCGCTGTGGGGGCAGGCTGGTCGGGCTGGACTACGGGAGCTGGGCTCGAGAGGCTAGCAGTCAGTCTGTCAACCTGGCTGCCGATCCTGGCCACATGGGGCATGAGGGTCTTGAGGGTTTCCATTACCTCACGGAGGAACTGGTCGTGCTGACCAAGGAGGGAGTCTGCATCTGCTGGGTCCATGTCGTGGCCAGATCGTTCTGTCACGGAGTGTGGTGTGGACCCAAAAGCAGAACGACCAGGAGACAGATAAAGTTCTGGAGCTTTATTCAAAGCGGAGAACTCAGCATACAGACAGGCAGGATATGACCCACAGAGGGAAACAGGCAGGGGATCAGGCAGACGGAAATCAGAGGAAGCGGAGGCTAAACTCGGGGTCGGGGACAGAAGGCTGACTCACCGGCCACTTTATTAGGTACACCTTGCTAGTACCGGGTTGGACCCCCTTTTGCCTTCAGAACTGCCTTAATTCTTCGTAGCATAGATTCAACAAGGTGTTGGAAACATTCCTCCAGAGATGTTGCTCCATATTGACATGATAGCATCACGCAGTTGCTGCAGATTTGTCGGCTCATCCATGATGTGAATCTCCCGTTCCACCACATCCCAAAGGGGCTCTTTTGGATTGAGATCTGGTAACTGTGGAGGCCATTGGAGTACAGTGAACTCATTGTCATGTTCAAGAAACCAGTTTGAGATGATGTGAGCTTTGTGACATGGTGCATTATCTTGCTGGAAGTAGCCATCAGAAGATGGGTACACTGTGGTCATAAAGGGATGCACATGGTCAGCAACAATACTCAGGTAGGCCGTGGCGTTTAAACGATGCTCAATTGGTACTAAGGGGCCCAAAGTGTGCCAAGAAAATATCCCCCACACCACTACACCACCACCACCAGCCTGAACCGTTGATACAAGGCAGGATGGATCCATGCTTTCATGTTGTTTACGCCAAATTCTGACCCTACCATCTGAATGTCGCAGCCGAAATCGAGACTCATCAGACCAGGCAACGTTTTTCCAATCTTCTCTTGTCCAATTTTGGTCAGCCTGTGTGAATCGTAGCCTCAGTTTCCTGTTCTTAGCTGACAGGAGTGGCACCCGGTGTGGTCTTCTGCTGCTGGAGCCCATCTGCTTCAAGGTTGGATGTGTTGTGCGTTCAGAGATGGTGTTCTGCATACATTGGTTGTAACGAGTAGTTATTTGAGTTACTGTTGCCTTTCTATCATCTCGAACCACTCTGCCCATTCTCCTCTGACATCAACAAGGCATTTTCGTCCACACAACTGCCGCTCACTGGATATTTTCTCTTTTTGGGAGCATTCTCTGTAAACCCTAGAGATGGTTGTGGGTGAAGATCCCAGTAGATCAGCAGTTTTTGAAATACTCAGACCAGCCCGTCTGGCACCAACAACCATGCCACGTTCAAAGTCACTTAAATCCCCTTTCTCCCCCATTCTGATGCTCGGTTTGAACTTCAGCAAGTCGTCTTCACCACGTCTAGATGCCTAAATGCATTGAGTTGCTGCCATGTGATTGGCTGATTAGCTATTTGTGTTAACAAGCAATGTGTGCCTAATATAGTGGCCAGTGAATGTATATTACCTTTAACCACAGAGCACAGCTCAGTTTCCCTGAAGGCCCTCTTATTTTTCTGACCACCCCCTTCATGTTGAAAGTGGCCATTCATTTGTTGGTGAATGGTCTGTGAATAAGACGAATGTGACTTAAGCAGTTTCAACTGTTATTAATGCGAGTTTTAAAAGGGCTCCATAACGAGTCCATGCCATAACATTTCTATTTCCACTTCTTTAGTTGACAGACATAACTGTGCTGGTATGACGTTCATACCTGTCCATGATTTGTTTGTTGCGTCTTTTATGTTTTTTCCCCCACTTTTGCCAACAGATGAACCTGAATGAATTAAAAAAAATAAAGGCATAAATCTTTTGCTCTGTGCTCTTAGAGACCAACTTCAATTTTTAACAACTGTAATTGTGTAGATGTTTAATGTAATAAAAATGTGTATATATTGTTTAAATACCAAAGCTTACAGTAAAAAATAAATTATTAAAATTTATTTGTAACTTTTTTTTTTTTACCAATGATGCCTGCTGCTCAGCATTCATCAGTCTGCACTCCGGCTCTTCCAGCTCCTCGGTGCTGTGTCATTTTTGGACCTCTCTTGGAAGTCCCTCGGGCTCCACCCCTCTCCCAATTCTTTTAACTTCCTCAATGAGGTCCACCAACATCCAGAGCACCACTCTCTGGTCTGTAATATCTACATCAATGACCATGCAAACATTTTTGTCAAGAATTCCAATCATTCAGTCTTTTAGCTATTGCTTACTTGCTGTGGACATCGTGAAAACACCTTTTGACCTTTTATTAGCTGGAAAAATTGATGGACAGATGTAAAAAGATAAGATAAAATAAGATAATCCTTTATTAGTCCCGCAGCGGGGAAATTTACAGGATTACAGCAGCAAAGAGGATAGTGCAAACAAGAGACATAGTAAAACAAAAAAAACAAGATCAAAATAAGTATTATAAATAAACAAATGAGCAATAAAAAAAACCCCAGTAAAAAACAGTAAAGAATCCACAGTAACTGAAATATTATATATACAGACAGAAACTATTGTAACTATTGTATTGCACAGTGTATTAATGTATTAGTGTCATGTGTTCTGCTGGGAGCAGAGCTGGTTGTGCAGCCTGACAGCAGCAGGAAGGAAGGACCTGCGGTACCTCTCCTTCACCACCGGGGGTGAAGCAGCCGGTGGTGAAGGAGCTGCACAGAGCTGGCAGGGTGTCCTGCATGGGGGGGTGATAGCTTAGCCATCATCCTCCTGTCTCCCACCACCTCCACCGTATCCAGTGGACACCCCAGCACACTGCTGGCCTTCCTGACAAGTTTATTTAGTCTCTTCCTGTCAGCTGCTGAGATGCTGCTGCTCCAGCAGACCACTGCATAAAAAAAGGCTGATGCCACCACAGAGTCAAAGAAGGTCTTCAGGAGTGCTCCCTGCACTCCAAAGGACCTCAGTGTCCTCAGCAGATACAGTCTGCTCTGACCCTTTTGTGTACAGTGCGTTAGTGTTGTCAGTCCAGTCCAGTTTATTGTTCAGGTGAACACCCAGGTACTTATACGATTTCACAATCTCAATGTCCTGTCCCTGGATGTTCACTGGTTCCGGAGGACAGTGTTTACCCCGGCGGAAGTCCACCACCAGCTCTTTGTTAATGCCACCGGCCTGAAGCTGCTGAAGTCCTTGGCCCCCGGGGTCTTTGGGACTGGTACCACGCAGGACGTCTCCCATAGCTGTGGCACCCTCCCCAGCTTCAAGCTCAAGTTAAAGATGTGCTCCACTATCCCGCACAGCTGCGCAGGATCTGAGGAGCCTTGAGCTGATGCCGTCTGGACCCGTGGCCTTTCTCACCTTTATCTTCCTCTGTTCTTTTCTCACCTGGTTATTTGTGAGGGACAAGTTGGGGGAAGGGGGCTGTGTGCTGTAGGTTGTTGGAGTGGGGGTGGGGTGCTGGTGGAGTGCAGTGTTTGAGGAGTGTGGAGGGGAGCCGAGTGTTGTGGAAAAGGGGGTGGAGGAGGAGGAAGAGGGGCAATCTACAGGGGGTGCAGACGATGGGGGTTGCAGCAGCAGGGAGGTCTGGGTGGGGGGAGGGGTGGGTTGGCTGATCAAATCTGTTAAAGAATGAGTTCAGATCATTCATTACATTACAGTCATTTAGCAGACGCTTTTCTCCAAAGCGACTTACAGTCAGTAGTATATTACATATCATTCACCCATTCACACACTGATGACAGGCTACCATCAAGGTGCCACCATCAGACTCTAACTAACATTCATCATCCAGTCCACACCGATGGCAAGCCTTCAGGAGCAACTTGGGGTTAAGTGTCTTGCCCAAGGACACATCGACTGCCAAAGCCAGGTATCGAATCACTGACCCTCTGATTGGAGAGCTACCCTGCTCTCCACTACACCACAGCCGCCCACTGTTGGTCCCCCACAGGCTGTTGGTTCGGCCCCTTGTGGCCAGACATGGCCTTGAAGCCCTTCCAGACCCCGCTGATGTTGTTCTGCTGCAGCTGATCCTCCATCTTCGTCCTGTAGACTGTTTTCCCTTCCCTGATCTTCCTCCTCAGCTCCCTCTGCACAGTCCTCAGCTCCTCCTTGTTTCCTGATCTAAAGACCCTCTTCTTCTCCTTGAGGAGGGTCTTTATCTCAGGATTGATCCAGGGTTTGCTGTTGGAGAAACGCCGTACAGTCCTGGTGGGTACGGTGTTCTCCACACAAAAGTTTATGTAGTCCGTTATGTAGTCTGTGAGACCGTCGATGTCCTCCCCATGGGCATCACTGAACACGGCTCCTCGGCTTCATCGGACCATCGTTTGACTGTGCGAGTCACAACTGGCTGCCTGGGTACAAGAGGTTTGTACACAGGCCGGAGGTGCACCAGGTTGTGGTCAGATCTTCCCAGGGGAGGGAGGGGCGATGAAGTGTATGCCTCCTTGGTGTTGGCATACAACAGTACAGGTTTGTTCCTTAACAGTGATGTGTCCAGAGTTACACCATCTATCATTAACACAGAGTTACACCATCTATCATTCACAAACACTGCCAGACCTCCTCCCTTCCTCTTACCGCTCTCCGTCGTCCTGTCTGCCCGGATGATGCGGAACCCGTCCAGTGCAGCGTTGGTGTCCGGAGTCATCTCGGTGAGCCATGTCTCCGTGAGCACCATGACACTACACTCCCGGTATTCCCTCTGATGGAGAGTCAGTGCTGATAACTCGTCCATCTTGTTGGGGAGAGACCGTACGTTTCCCATGATGATGGAGGGGAGGACGGGTTTAAAACGTCTGCTCCTGGCGCGACGTTCTGCCCCAGCACGGCATCCCCGTCTCCTCCTCCTCAGCTCACGGGGAACAAGTGCAAAAAACTGCAGGTAAACCACGACAAACTCGACGTGTCTCACTGCCATAGTGCACTAGAGTTTAAAATAATTAAATAAGTAAAAGAAAAGTAACAAAAGTAACAAAAAAAACACAAATTTAAAGGAAAAAGCTCACAGGTGAGCAGGAGCTGCTGTAAGAGGCTGCCACTCGCGCGGCGCCACAGAGGAGACCTCATAGAGTGGTATCAGCGGTGACACAAAATAAGTGGCACCCAGCATTTTACTGACATGACAGAGAGCAGCGAATAGATGTGTACCTCAATGAGTCTGTCTGTAGTGTTCTCTCAGGTGTAGTGCAGCAGTGGGGTTGTATTTTAACAATCTACTGTGCTTAATAGACAGCAGAGACTTTTAATAGTAGAAATTCAATGTAATTTATTTTTTTAAACCAGAAACAGCAGCAGTAGATGAATGAGCTTTAGCCTGAGTTAGGGCTCGTTCGCCGTATTGTTAGAGCGGCGCCGCCATTTTAAATATTCTTGTCTTCACGTACGCCACAGTAGCTGTGGGTCCATTCTGCTGTTGTAGAACGGCTAGAGAGGGTTGTATGCCCAGTTGTCCCAGGTATGTTGATAGGACAAAGTGATGAAGTGGGAATGTGAATATTGATGATTACATTTTTTGTACATTTATAATGTGATTTTGTGAAAGACAATTTGATGTGTTATATTTGCACTTGAAACATATGTAATAAACATAACCCGAGAAGACTTTCAATGAAGAAGCCACACATCTGCCTGCATCATCATCTATTCCTGTTTTCTCAGGGCACACATCATCTGTACTCAGGCTCTTTCAAAGTGAGACCTGTAACAATAATAGGTCCAACTTTTTTTAAATAGTGCAGCTTTCTCAGGCTTGATTTCCTAAAAACTGCTTTACTCATGGATTCCATAGAGGATAGCAGTATATTTTTACACATCTCTTTCATCTAGAGATTTTTGAACTTCAAACAAGCCTAATTTGAAGCTCATTAACAGCACAATTCATAAGCTACTCCACTGCTACTGTATTGCTTTTGTCTACTTCACTTTTTAAGTTACAAAACACATACAGAGAGAGTCAGGTTATGTGGGACAAAGAAGCTGGATGTTGCCTGGGATACCCCATGTACAGCCTCTTGAAATACAAATTACTTTAAAAGAAGAAAAATAAAACCTAGCACTAACATCACATTATGATTTTGCTGTACTCAAATATTGTTCTTGTATACTTGCTTTAAAAACTTGTCAGCTGACAACAGTATACAGAACAATAGAGCTCAATAATGAGAAAATTAAATGAATGATTTTGTCATCTAATTATCTTGACTGACAATAAAATGATCATACTCCTTTTCCTGGAATGAGTTGTAACCAATTTAAAAGATTATTACCAGATATGAAATAAAAGCACTTAATGAATTTAATTTAACAGTACCACATCTTTTTAACCAGAAGAGATTTGAAAGTTGATATTCATAGTCAAAGTCTATTAATATTGTATGTATTAGGGTCAATGACGTATAAGGATTTTCAACAGGCCAATTTTAAAATACAAAAAATATGAATACCTATTGCAATTGTTCAAACATTAAGAATGTGGTGTACACATAAATTAACATTACAATTTTTAATTAAGTGATTGTGGTGCGACTGTGATTTATTTTAAAATGTATTAATTTCCTTAACATTCTTACATTTTTTTACCTAAGTTCTCAGTAGTATAAAGCGTTTAGAAACAAATTATTTGCATTTCTTTTGAGTTTTTGTAAATAATGAACTCATATTTTTTATCTATAATGTCATAGTCGCCTTCTTAAATGTAGTTAACAGACTTGTTTTTCCTGTAAATCGCATAAAAACTGATAAAATGTTTAAAAAATGCCATTCACTTATACAGCATACTGTATCAGTAATTAATATTTCAGCCACAGAAATTAGATATTTTATTTTGAATTTAATGCAGTCATTGCTTTTATTGGTCGCACCACATGATGAATGTTCGCTCCAAATGACATGAAGACCTCTAATCTATTCAAAGAGATCAATAAACAATTCATTCCACACAAAACATAGATTTAAACCAGATTTTATAAAAATTTCACAGAATTTTCATGAACACAAACATTTCATGAACTTTAAAAAAAAAAAGAAAACTTTATAAAAAATTATAAGTGCAGCACACATTCACAGTTTTGTTTTGAACAAAAAAAAAAAAAAAGGGGCGGCTGTGGCACATGAGGTAGAGCGCTTGTCCCGTAACCACAAGGTTGGTGGTTCAAGCCCCTCTACCGGCAACATGCCGAGGTGTTTGAGCGAGACACCTAACCCCAGTTTCCCCGGGCGCTTCATTGCAACTCCTCCGGGATGGGTTAAATGCAGAGAAATAATTTCCCCATTGTGGGACTAATAAAGGATTGATTATTATTATTATTATTTCATTTAACTTGGCAATGGAATAAACCACATTTTATTATCAAATAATTTTGATCAGAACCATTTATAAACTAATCATGTAATCATGCCTCAGCACAAAAAGTTTTAAGAGAAGTGCCTTTTGATGGCCTTGTTGTGAACAAACATTTCATTAAACTTGACGATCATCATGCTGCTGGTATTTAGATTGTCCACGTGAAAGTGGGGCACGTGGTGTTAACTGCAGCCATTTCTTTAACCCCAGGCATTTCTCAACTTTGCCCAATCTTGGCTGGTCAACTTAGAGTAGCGTGAGGTTGCTGGTTCAGGCTCTGAGATGACAGCATGAACATCTTTCTTGTAGTAGAAAAGGACAAGTCCAGTGGAGTCTGCAGCTCGCCTCCTCGTTGAACGTAGCGATCTACCGCCCCCTGACAGCCTGGATCCTTTCCCAACACTTTCCATTTACAATGAGAAAAGAAATAGACTATATTACCATAACTGTTACTTTTACATTACTATATGATTAATACAAAAACAAAAATGTGACTACATTCTGTGTCACATCACTATTATTAATCATAAGAAGCAAAGCATTAAAAATTGAAAGATGGTGTACCCAAACATATCCTTAATATATTAATGGATTAATTTGTGTCACTATAGCAACTGATGCACACATTAGAGGTGGAATTTTAAACATTTTTATCCTTAAAAAGGATATTATTGCCATTCAAGTTTTGCTGAAAAGATACTACTTATAATATCGTATAGTCTCTAAATTATTAATGAATTTTAGAACACATTCAAAATGCTTCAGTGTGATCATATGCATATTGTGTCTCAGGATCATGATATTAAGTCACAAACAGCTTTACTGGTTTTCGGTTGCTTCCCCATGAAGTGCTTGACAATACACATTGTAACAGTGTTGAAAATATTAGAATGACTCTGGAATAAAATGACTGGGCATCAATCCAACTCAATCAAGCAAGAAGTGAGAGGGCATACATATTCATGACTTCCTTTTGTTAGTTTTTCTCAATAACATAATTGGAAAGACACAACCATAGTAATTGTGTTTGGGCCAAAATATATTTGTAAACTATGACAATGTTTTGAAATGTGCTCACGAGGAGGTGCAGAATGCAATTATTTTCTGTTTAACCAATCACAAAGCCAAGAATTGTTGTCAGGACAAGTAGTGTAGGGTTAAACTGTGCCATCCACTGGGGAGTTTAGAGTGTTTCAGAGGAGATTAATAACTAGAGCCGTTATAGATGTCCTGTAGAGGACCCATGAGGCCATTCTAGCAACAATCTGTTTCCTCGGCGTCAGGTGGAAATATTAAATTGAGGAGATTAATCTCTGCTGTCTGAAGCACTAAGGTTTAGGTCACCTGGTTTGCGTTCATCCACAATTCCAGAAGCAACAAATACATTTATCAAATCTGCCCAGTGTCACTCCTGTTTTGCCCTACTCTGATGCCACTTTTTATCCAGGAAAGCTTCTGTGACAATGCATATGTTTGTTCAGCAATGCCCTTTCTCATTTTCATGATGTCCCTTTCCCAGTCATTTAAATGAATGGTCCATAAAACTACTGGAATCCGCTCAAAAACACCCTACCCCATTTACGATTTAGCTGTGCTGGCTCTATTAGTGGCTGTAGCCAGGTTTCTATTCAAATGTATTGCATACTTTGTCTGAACTTTGAGAATATCAGCAAAAAAAAATAAATGTGCATGAATTCTCCGGTCCAAAACCATTATACCACTGCAGTAGAAGAGGACCCAACAAGATGACATAATTAAAAGAGTGGAACCTTAAACTGTGAAAAACAATGTAAAAGTGGATGTAAATATGACATTTGTGTTTGTTACATGTACTAATGTGAGGAAGGTTACATCTGATCTGTGTGGAGCGATGAGGAGATCTGCCGCTATCAGCGACGAAGAAGAAACTTTAGTGTAAGTCATCATTGATTCAATAAATATTTCCCATTTCTCTTTGTAGGATTTTGCTCATCAAAACATTTCCACCTCTGCCAAGCGTACATTTTTTGCAATATTTCAAGATTTTCTTAATTTTTGTCTTTTCCACTGAAAAGCAGGTGGAAAATGTAAAATATATTGTTGCCTGATGATGCAGTTAAATGTAATGGATGTATGGATGATTATGGATCCTTGTGATGGATCCTGATGACGTTGTTGATCCTCAGACTTCTCCTTCTGCTTATTGGTAAATGTTGGCCTACAAACATGCTAAACAGAACATCATTTACAAATTATTGTTTGTGGCGTTGAGTAAACAAGTCTTCAATTAACCTAAGCTGCATGTCTTTGGACTGTGGCAGGAAGCCGGAGAACCCGGAGAGAACCCACGCTGACACGGGGAGAACATGCAAACTCCACACAGAAGGCCGTCCAGCCCGGGAAATGAACCCAGGCCCCTCTTGCTGGGAGGCGACAGTGCTAACCACTACACCACCGTGCAGCCCTACAAACTGTATGAAACATGAAATTTGACCTCTGTATTTCACCCATCATAAGAATTATTCTACAGATGGACAGTAGGAGTTCTGAAATACGGCCTCACAGAGCCACTAGCATGGATGTAGACTCCTGGCGGAGATAATGAAGGCATCAAGAAGTAAAAATACAGGATGGGGATATGCACACAACTAACTTTCTGCAGGGTATAAACTAACCCCAAGTTGCTAAAAAAAAAAGAAGAAATTCCCATGACCACAGCGTCCTCAGTCGCTACAGCCCCGGTTAGAAGTATTTGGAAGGGAAACCTCTCAAGACAGGAAGCGACAGAGAAAAGGACAGGTCGGGAAGGATCGGCTCAAAGGGCAAATTAGTAAAATATCATTGAAAGTTACCCCATGATCGATGAATAGTATAACATAATAAAACCAGTATCTAATGAGTGTGTATCACAGTTAAAGAATATTACTTGTGTTGTGTTAGTCTTCATTCAGTGTTACAGTTTCTACGTGTGGAGATTGTTTGTTTGAGGGATCAGGATGTGGCGTTGAGTAAACAGGACTCTTCTAATCCACTTATAATATGTGTGCTATTCTGTCTCTGTGCACAATCACACTAGTGTAAGCTCAGTAAGAGCTGTTCATCAGCAGAACAGTGTTGCCCTAGCTGATTCACCAGCCATGTGTATGTGACAGAAACAATTAAAGAAGCAAATCAGGGACAAGTGCAGGAGAACTAGCTTCTGCCGAGTAAATTGATGTAAAATGATTGATGTGGCATTTAGTCATTTATGCTCATTGTTGAACACAAGCCCACAAGCAGCAGCTGTGCACTATACAGTACTACCCTGTATTTGCAAGGCAAAATAATTACAAGGTTGATTATGGTTTGAAAATGCATAGAGTAAAACAGAATACATGAACAATGCATCCAATTTATATAATTAAACAAGGTACACTTGAACTCGGCCATCTCCAGCCGTCTCCTGTGGCTGGTGATTTAATTATTGCCAGTAGTGGTATGTGTAACTAAGTACATTTACTTGAATACTGTACTTAAGTATACTTTTGAGTTACTTACTCTGCTACATTTATTTGGCTGCTGGAGTAAATTTTCAAATTATGACTTCACATAAAAATAATTCAATAAAAAAATACAAAACATATTTAAGAATAAATCGGTTGCTAAACACCCAGTTCCACAAAGAGGAAAAATTCACCTCTTAACCTAACTTAAATAACAGTTAGCTTTCAAAGAGGTGAATTTATCCAATCTAAAGATTAGTCAAAACTACAAAAAATGTACAAACTAGCTACACCTCCACCAGCTACAACAGTAAAGTGCTTGTACATTAATGCATCAATATTAACGATCTATTATAATTGTATAACAATATATTATGTAAATACTGTGTACATTAAATGCAGGCAATTTTTCTGCATAGAGCTGCTAATAGTGTACTTGCACTTTAAATGCAAAACTTTTACATGTAATGAAGTATTTTAACACTTTCCTAATGTTACTTTTATTTAAGTAAAGTGTCTTTCACCACTGATTATTGCTATATTTATTTCCACTAATCAGAGTTAATTCATTAGTAATTAACTGATGCTGCTGTAGCTTCTGTCATCATTTCTCAAAGCTATGAGTCCTACATCTTGGAATACTGTTGATATAACATAATTATTTTTCCATCTTTGATATGTTGCTCTTCATGTACCTGTAGCAATTTTACTTAACAACTAAGCATGATTATATACTATACTATAGTATTATCCTTGTCATAAATGCAATGCATTGGAGTTACAGTGGTTTCATCCTGCAGCCTTTTTTTAATTTGAAATTAGTTCAAGCTCAATATATGAACTTTGATTTGTCCTTAATTGTAAGGAAAATCAGAACATATTGTTTTATCCTTTTTTAAGGTACATCAGCGGTTGGAAGTTAACGTGCTTGAGTAGTTTCCTTTTCACCACGTCATACCTCTACTCCACTACATTTAAGATGAAAATATTGCAATTTTGACCCCACTACATTGTTTGACAACAGCTTTTGCAGATTAATTATGCATTTATTATTCTTCATTAAACAACACAAGATAATGATGCATGCACACAAGATATAGGTGCATGCATCATTATTGATGCATGCACCTTATAGACTTATAGACTTATATACAACTTTTACCAAAATGGGATTTATACTTAAATTATTTTTTATGTTGCTGTACTTCTACTTATGTGGTGGTGAGGTGTCGTTATTACTGAATTCTGAGTATGAAACATGCTCCCTCATTTTATTGGTTTGCTAAGCAAAAAGCCTTTAAAAATGTAATATATGTGAAGATACTATTTATTCATTACTGGTTTGCATGAACATTTTGACATTTGATTTGATATCACCAGTTTTTAAAACAAGCATTGAGAAAACGAGAGGCTTTTCACACATTGTATTGAAATGAGAGTGTTCAGATACCCATGTCACGTCAGACCCCCAAAAGATTCACACACGTCCTCATGGTGGATGGAGTCTTTCACCATCTTGTGCAATGAAATGAAAAGACTGTACTTCCCAGAAGAAAAACTGACAGCATTGGTTGTTGTTGTTGTTCAAAGGGCCATAATGACCTACATTTTCCTGACAAGTTAACTCTTGTGGTGTTGCAAGTTATGACTGTTATAATAATAATAATAATAATAATTAATAATAATAATAATAATAATAATAATAATACTTTAATTTTATATAGCGCTTTTCTAGATACCCAAAGACGCTTTACATAGGGCGAAGACAAACAAAACAAAAAAAAATAACACAAAGGAGCAAACAAAACAAACAAACAGAACATTTTAGTAAAAAAGAAAACTGGAGAAGCTGTGCGGAATGAGTCATGTAGTGGAGGGTAGGGAGGAAAGGGAGCAGGGGTTAGCAGGTGAAGGCGAGTTTGAAGAGGTGGGTTTTGAGGGCTTGTTTGAATGATGATAGGGTGGGAGCCTGACGGATGTGGATGGGGAGGGAGTTCCAGAGGGAGGGTGCAGCAACTGAGAAGGCCCTGTCACCCCAGGCCCGGCGCTTGGTCCTGATGGTCTTCAGAGTGTTTGCGCCGGCGGACCTGAGGCAACGGGTTGGGGCGTGGAGGGGGAGGAGGTCTGAAAGGTAGGGAGGGGCCAGGTTGTTCAGGGCTTTGTAAGTGGTGAGTAATATTTTAAAGTCTATCCTGTATTTGACCGGGAGCCAGTGGAGGTGGCGTAGGACCGGGGTGATGTGGTGAGCAGTCGAGAGGCAGAGTTCTGAACATATTGGAGTTTATTGAGGATTTTGTTGGGAGAGCCATAGAGGATGCTGTTGCAGTAGTCGAGTCTGGAGGTTATGAGGGCATGGATGAGAATTTCAGTGGTGGCAGAGGACAGGGAGGGCCGGAGGCATGCAATGTTCCTGAGGTGAAAGAAGGCAGTTTTGGTGATGTGGTTGGCGTGGGGTAGGAAAGAGAGGGTGGGGTCGAGGATGATTCCGAGGTTGCGGACCTGGGTGGAGGGGGTGACGATGGAGCCATCAATGTTGAGAGAGAAGGTCTGGGCTGAGCGGGTGAGGGAGTTAGGGCCGATGATGAGTATTTCAGATTTATTGCAGTTGAGTTTGAGAAAATTCTGTTGCATCCATGATTTTATATCAGTGAGACAGGTGGTGAGAGTGGAGTGGGTGGCTGAGGTGATGGTCTTGGAGGAGAAGTAGAGTTGGGTGTCGTCAGCGTAGCAGTGGAAATGTAGACCATGACGACGGATGATTTGTCCAACCAAAGAATTTCCCATTTGATTTCAGCATAATGCGTCTTTCTCGCAGAGTTGTGGAGTGGAAAACAGAGTTAAATTCATTTTCAGATATTTCAGATCGGACTCATCATGTGACCATATTGCCCTCCAGTGGTCAATTGGAAATAACACATATCGGACATGCATGACCTCTGTTAATCCTGTATACCAAATGTATGTAACTGAAATCCCATCTCTGCATCCATACAAGTGTGTAAGGTCTATTGAGCTCATAGTGAAGAAAAGTAAGTGGGTTATTTGTTTAAAATGTTAGATTAGTCAATTCACTAAACAAGACCGTCGACACTAGGGACAAAGGAATCCCAAATCTTGGCAAAAACAAATCCATAAAATCAAGCCACACCCTGGGACCCGACACCTATCCTGAACAGATAAAACCAGGAGATTTGCTTTGTTCACTCTCTTATTCCTTTTATTTCCTCCTGTCCTCTTGTCCTTTTCGTTTTTGTCCGTGTTAGGTGTCTTGTTAAGTGTTATTTTATTTTAGAACAGCAGTTTTGCCAGTATTTTTCCTCCTCAAACTCCTTTGAGCATCTTAAAATCATTCTTTTAAGCAAGCCTTATTTTTAGTGAACATCTGTTGATCTCGTGAGACATCAACTTTAATTATTATCGTTTAGGCCAAAACGAGATTAGTTGGAGAATATCAACGAGTAGCCTGAGTTATCAAACTATTCAGAGCTACATCCCTCTCCAAACACCGGACCGGATCCAACGCCCATCTTGAAGTAAGACACAAAGAATTCAGAGACTTTTGCCTGCTGACGGAGGCAGAACCCCGGAGACAGCGGAGAGCCAGCTGAGAGCCACAGGTCCGTGAACCCTCAACTTCACCCTCTTCACCTGTGACGGACCGGAGAGTCCGACGGCAGAGCTGATACCACCAGGACCGCTGAAGCAACGGCAGAGACCCGCAAAAGGCATCCGGACCCCTCGGCACAAAGTAGGAACATCTCAACTGTACTGTGATCCAGAGTTGGTGTAGGAGATATAGAAGCTCTGAATAATAATGTAGCGTCACAGGGTTTGGGAGAAGGGCGGGAGAAAGAGGGGTCCCTGGGGGTTTCCTTCCGGGCGGGAGTTCTTGGGTGATTATTTCCCATTTATCCATGTTGGTCCTATGTTGGAATCTAATAAACCTGATATCATCCATTCATTTACTACCTCGCCTGTGGTTATTACATTGGTGTCAGAAGTGAACAAACGACGGAAGTATGGAGAGTTGTGCGTGAAAGCGGAGGGCTACTTTGGATTTACGTCGCGATCGGGCTACAGCGTTAGTTTCAGTGTGTCGGTTAGTTCGCGTCGGTCATGTCTTTTCCGAAAGTGAAAGAGGAGGAGGTGGAGCGGGAGACTGGTGCGTTCGGATGGACAGAGGACGCGTATGAGGAGTTTCGCAGAGCTTCCCAAGAGGCCAGAGAGGGGTTGAGAGAAGCTGCAAGGAAGCTCGGCCGACGCAGGGCTTTCTTCTTTTCCCGCGCCCGGAGCGGGAGCCCGCGGCTCGGGATGTAAACAGACATGGCGGTGCCCATGTTCTGGTTGCCGCCCCCATGTCCCAGTTGCCGCCGTTTCGGTTAAGACGCCTAAGTATTCCGGTAGGGCTGACTGGGAGGCGTTTCATGCTCAATTTGAACTGCTGGCTGACGCTGGAGGATGGACAGTAGAGGCTAAAGCATTGCAGCTGGCTTTGTGCCTCACAGACGACGCGTTGTCGTGCCTGCTGCTGCTTTCACCGGGGAGAGACGGGATTACGGAGCTTTAGTGGGGGCCTTGCAGAGGCGGTTTGGACAATGTGTGAAGCCGGAGCTCCTTCGTAATGAGCTTGGTAACCGCTGCAGGAAGCCGGGGGAGTCGCTGAGGGTGTTGGCTAATGACATTGAGAGCCTGACACGTAGGGCATATGCACACATGCCCCCCAGCGTGCAGAGCGAGTTGGCACGGGACCAGTTCATCAGAGCCCTCCTTCCTCTGGAGCTGCGGGTTCAAGTGCAATTACAGCACCCAATTTCTCTTCAGTCGGCTTTGGAGATGGCCGTGGAGAGGGAAATCGTGTGGGGCGCGGTCACTGAGGGGGGCCCAAGAGGTAGTTATCCGGCAGGGGGAGCAGCCCGGGGCCCGGTGGCTGAGGAAAAGCCGGCGTGGGCGACAGAAATTACGGAACTGATAAGGGCCGTATCTCTGCAGCCGTCACGCATTCGACAGCGTCCCGACCAAAGAGCCTGTTGGGGGTGTGGCCAACCTGGACATTTGGTCAGAGATTGCCCCACTTCACGCGCGGGTCCGGGAAACGCCACAGGGCCCGCACAGGGGGGGATGTGCGGACCTTAAACAGTTCTTCCCCGCTCCCCCCCGCCCCAGCTGTTCCAGAAACGGAGGGGCCACGTCAGCACAGGCGGGGGAGCCAAGACCCACTTCCCCCAGAAGCAGACGTCATCGAAGCTTCAAGGACGGCGGTGGTGGTGGGTCGACTCGGTGACGGGGATTCATGCTATGTTCCTGTGGCCGTGGAGGGGGTGCCGTGTTCGGCCCTGGTGGATACCGGGTCATCAGTGACGGTGCTCAGACCAGACGTGTGCCCGGAGTGGATTCGGTTGGAGCCCACCGACGTGCAGCTGCGCACGGCCACAGGGGGGCTGGCCCCGATGAAAGGTACGGGGCTACTTACATTGACTTTGGGGGGAAAGGACGACGTCACCCAGTGTGGGTAGCAGCGGTGCAGGACCCATGTATTCTGGGCTGTGACTTTTTGAAGGCCACAGGTTGCCGACTCGATCTGGACGGGGCACGGTGAGCTTCCGAGGGGGGCCTGTGATCGCTTTGTTGCCCACTGGCTCAGGTTCGGGGCCGCCCGTGGGGTCCATCTCGCCGGCAGTGTGTGCAGTAGAGCCCGAAGTCAGCGATCCCCTGCCCGTGGCGTCCGTAACCTTTCCCAGGACTTATGTGCCCCAAGCAGCCCAGGCCCAGTCACGACGACTGGAGGGGGGGGCGTCGCCGCCGACCGTGAGGGAGATATGGCTAAAGAACCGGGAGGGGCTGGACGACCAGCAGCAGGAGCGGTTGTGGCAGTTGCTGCTGGAGTTCCAGGACAGTTTTGCTATGGGGGAGGATGACGTGGGCCGGACTCCCTTGGTGCTACACGAGATCGACACTGGGGAGGCCAGGCCTATCAAGTGTCGGCCGCGTCGTCTCCCTTTGGCACGTCAGGAGGCGTGTGACCAAGCGGTGGAGGACATGCTGCAGGCAGGCGTAATTGAGCCTTGTGACAGTCCTTGGGCGTCCGCTGTCGTCATGGTCCCCAAAAAGAACGGCACCTGGCGGCTCTGCCCGGACTACAGGCCGGTGAACGGGGTGACTAAAAAAGATTCGTACCCACTGCCGCGCATCGACGAGTCCCTGGACTTAGTCTCGGGATCGTCCTGGTTCTCTGCCTTGGACCTCCGCAGTGGGTACTACCAGGTGCCCCTCTCCCCAGAAGCAAGACCCAAGACAGCGTTCTGCACGGGCCGGGGTTTGTGGCAGTTCCAAGTCCTTAGTTTTGGACTGTGTAACGCTCCAGCCACCTTCGCCCGCCTGATGGACCGGGTTTTGTCAGGCATCCCCGCCAACAGTGCCTGGTATACCTGGACGATATCTTGGCGCATGGCAGCTCCTTTGACTCCGCCCTCGAGTCCCTGCGCCGGGTGCTGGAACGGATCCGTGCAGCGGGCCTGAAGCTGCATCCAGATAAGTGTCACTTCATGCGCAGAGAGGTACAGTTCTTGGGGCACACAGTGGGGGGACGGCATCAGCACAATGGAAGCGAAAGTGCAGGCGGTTGCAGACTGGCCCACCCCGGCTAATCAGAGGCAGCTCAAGAGCTTCCTGGGCCTGGCTTCCTATTACCGGAAGTTTGTGAGGGGTTTTTCATGCTTGGCTGCTCCTCTTTACAGGCTGCTACAAAAGGACAGTGTCTTCCTGTGGACTGAGCAGTGCCAGGGGGCGTTCACCAGCCTTCAGCGTGCCCTGAGCGAGTCCCCCGTGCTAGCCCCAGCTGACCCCTCGCTGCCGTTCATGCTGGACACCGATGCTAGTGGCGTCGGGGTGGGAGGGGTGCTCTCCCAAGTGGGGCCTGATGGAGAAAGAGTGGTGGCGTACTTTAGCCGGGCCTTTAACAAGGCGGAGCGGCGTTACTGCGTTACCCGCAGAGAGCTCTTGGCCGTAGTGCTTTCCATCCGTCACTTCAGGTACTACCTCTGCGGCCTGCCTTTTACAGTGAGGACCGACCACTCTGCTCTCCAGTGGCTCATGACCTTCAAAGAGCCGGAAGGGCAGGTGGCCAGGTGGTTGGAGGAACTCCAGGCCTACGTCTTCCGAGTGGAACACCGGGCTGGAGCCCGACACACCAACGCCGACGCACTCTCTCGGCGGCCCTGCGCTGCCGAGGGTGTCGCTGCTGCGAGAGGAAGGAGGCCCGCGAGAGAGAGCTGCGGGCAGAGGAGGAGGGATGCGCCGCGGTGCAGCAGTTGGAGGTCATCTGCCGAGGGTTGGAGACCATAGATGGAGCGATTGGAGAAAGCAGCAGGAGCAGGATACCGACCTTCAGCCGGTGTTGCAGTGGGTGGAGGCGCAGCGAAAACCACCGTGGGAGGAGGTGGCCGGCCTCTCCAGAGATGTCAAGGGACTGTGGACCAAGTTCGGAGCTCTGCGCCTCTGCCGGGCGTGCTGCAGCAGGCCTGGAAGGAGCCGGCCACGGGCGAAGAGAGGTGGCAGGTTGTGGTTCCCAAAGGCCTGCAGGGGGCAGTGCTCGAGGCCATGCATGGAGCCGCAGGGTCGGGGCACTTTGGGGTTGCAAAGACACTCCGACGACTACGCCAGGGTTTTTACTGGGGCCGGTCCCGGAGGGATGTCGAGGACTTTTGCCGTCGGTGTGACCCCTGCACCGCACGGAAGGGCCCCACCGGGCGCTCACATGCTCCCCTTCAGCAGTTTCTGGTGGGCGCACCTATGGAGAGGGTGGCGGTGGATGTGGTGGGGCCGCTGCCCCGCTCGGACCGTGGCAACCGCTTCGTTCTCACTGCCATCGACTACTTCTCCAAGTGGCCCAAGCCTATGCCATCCCCGATCAGGAAGCTGAGACCGTGGCCGACGCCCTGTTGGAGGGCATGTTCAGCCGTTTTGGGGTGCCAGAGACATTGCATAGCGACCAGGGGAGAAACTTCGAGTCCCGGGTGTTCTCCGCTATGTGTGAGCGCCTGGGCATCCATAAGACCCGCACCACTCCCCAGAGGCCGCAGAGTGATGGACTGGTGGAGCGCTTCCACCGCACCATGGGCCAACAGCTGGCCATCCTCACCTCCCAGCACCAGAGAGACTGGGATAACCACCTTCCCCTGGTTCTCATGGCTTGCCGCACCGCTGTGCAGGAGTCTACGTCATGCACGCCGTCCCTTCTCATGCTGGGAAGGGAGCTTGTACCCGGCGGAGTTGGCGTTCGGTCGTCCACCGGATGCCCCAGACTGTTCCCCTGGCCCTGAGTATGCCAGGAGTTTCCAAGACCGCCTGGAGTCGGCCCACCTATTTGCCCAGGAGCAACAGCAGAGGGCAGGGGTGAGGCAGAAAAGAAATTACGACATAAAAAGCAAAGGCCGGCATTTCCAGGCGGGAGAGCTAGTTTGGGTGTTCAATCCCCAAAGGAAGAAGGGGAGATGTCCTAAACTGGACAGTCCTTGGGTGGGCCCCTGTCGAGTTCTGGAGAGGCTGGGTGAGGTGGTGTACCGGTTGCACCTACCACCTAAAGGAAGGAGGGTGGCACTGCACAGAGACAGACTGGCTTTACCAAGGGGTGCCTCCCACTGGCCCAGGGGGTCCCGTTACCCTCGCTGCCGCCCTGCCGCCTCCAATCCCACCCCCGGCGACACCGGCGGGGCCTCGGTCTGACGCCTTTCCCCCAACTGCCGGGGATAACCGGCCCTCCCATGTACAGATCGCTGGTTGCGCAGATCGCTGGATCGAATCCCACTCACGACAGGTGACATTGTAGAACATAATTGGAAACGTCAAATAACGCGCAGGGGATATCACCTGAATATTTCCTGCACGGTAAAATGTATGTTTTTGCCTCGTTCTATATTTTCCCGTATTTATTTCCTGTGTTTTTCCCTTGCGTGTGGGGCTCAAAGATCGGCTCCCTTCCTGATGCGTAGCGAGCGCTCTACCATTTGAGCTAATTCCCCTGTACAGAAAACCTCTGGGTAGAGCCGCGTAGCTCAACTTGTCCTTTGCCCCTCCCATTCCAGGCCTTTCCAAACCTTCCAGGCGTATACAAATCCTCTGGAAGGTGACATGGTTAGGATTGCTGCTGTAAAGGACATCCAAAGGAGGACGAGGTGGCCGAGTGGTTAAGGCGATGGACTGCTAATCCATTGCGCTCTGCACGCGTGGGTTCGAATCCCATCCTCGTCGCAATCCAGGTTACTTTAGTCTGCCACGTCTACGTGTCTCCACTATAAAATGCTAAATTTTCATGGAAATAATGGACTCAGATCCTCCAAGACAAAGTTCGAAGCAAGCCAAAAAAAAAAATGCTTCAAATGCGGTTTACATGTAAAAACAACACGTGTCTGGAACGGAATACCGTAAAATGCTGGATTTTTTGCCCTTCTTTGTCCTCTATAGTGTCGGTGAACCAAAATCAGCAATCACAGCCCACATGTGGTCGTACACCAACACAAAGCTGCGGATTTTTGTTCGACTGGTGCAAAGGGAAACCAATGAAGATAGGGTAGGCCAGCGGCCTTTCTCACAAGATAACTCCCTGATCCTGCAGGACTACCGCAGGACACGGCAGCTCATTTCAAAGTGAAAAGAGGATTTTGTAGGGAATCAACTTGCCAGCATCCAACAAATGTCTGCCAGCACACTGTTTTTAAATATTATTTCCTGGTCTGAAACTAAAGTAAAGTAGACTTGTGGAGAATGCGGGCATCGATCCCGCTACTTCTCGCTATCTTTCCTTAACCTGACTTATTTTAGTTGAATCACTAAACTTAACCATAGAGGTGGATCAAAAATATTAAACATATTTGATTCATATTTGTAACAGTTATGAGGATCAAAATACCTAACTAAATAATGGGTATATACATGTACTGTACACTTTCATTTTGAGCAACGTGTACCCACACTGCATTGGTGATCTCAGTCAGATAGCAGATCTGTAGCCTGTAAACTACACCACAACCAGCCTGAGAAATGTGCTTTACTGCAAAACAGTGCTGTCTGTGTGAAACGACAAGATTGTATGAGGGAAATGAAATCCATGATGATGCCGTTTCTCTGTCTTGTGAAAACTTACTTTGATCTCACATCCATCTTCCCCATCATACCCACGTTTAACTGCAAGCAAGATGGAATACAACAGCGCTGTAAATGTGCTGGATAATTGGTGCACCATTTTGTCACTGTATGAATTATTCATTTCTGGTTGTTGCTCCAAGTTGTAGTTACCTCGTCTAAAATGGTCCAAGGAGAGATTTATCACTTTGCCTGCTGTCAAATGAGAATATATTAAAGCGTGGTTTGTGGATCGTTTCTGTGATAAATGCCATATTTATAATGCCCGAGGAGAGATGATGGCAGCTGATAATTTGCCTTCTTGATATCTGCCCCTATGCTGACTTTGACTCTGGTTTGCTCAGAGATAGATGTAATAAAAAAATTCTACCAGCAGAGCATGGGTGATTGTAGATGAATAATGGAGGCGGAATTTCAGCGAGGCAGGAGGACATATTGTTGAGGATCAGAACAGAGTAGGCAAGATGCATTTAGTGACTCAACAAAAAATCTAAAGAGAATGGCCAGACATTTATTAAGTCATTTGTACTTTCATTTGTCACTGTTGTCTTACAGACTTGAATTTCTTGTTCACTTAAAGCATGCGTATTGAATTTGTGTTGACTAATGAACTGTAATAAAGTTGAAGCTTGGTGAGTAGGAAGAACTTTTGTTGTCTTGTTGTGCTGCATTTGATTAATTAAGTGGAGGGCATCTATTTTCAGTTGATTGTGTAGTTTTCCTTCTAGCATAGCTTTTTGGCATTCTTTGAATTTCATAACCTTTGTAAAGGACCTAATGTGTGTTATTCTTTCAGAAATGACAGGTTGAACACCACTGAACTGTTTGTTTTTGACATTAACCTGTCTAGATGCCCTTTTGTACTACTCATGGCTATAAACAGAGTCCCAATGTAAAGACTCATCTTCACTATTCTCTTTATACTTTGACATTTAACCTATTACATTGTCAGACTGGGCTCTTTTTCTGTGCTCTTCATAGTGGAAGATGTCCACTTTGCCTAGTGAACAATGTTCTTTAAGATTCTAAACTGCACTTTACCATTTTGACCAGAGGAAACCAATAGCAAATACATGGCTCTTGTATCCAAAAAAAATGTGCGCACTGCTTCGTCAATAGAAAATGAAAGAATAGAAAATACTTTACTGTCTAAGTTTTGCAAAAATCAGAAATGTGTCTTTTGTTTGCATGTGCAAGATATCCTTTAAAATAAACACCGTTTAGCCAGGTGTACATAGGAAAATGAAATGATGTGGAAGAATTCAAACACAGTCAAAAGTGAATATAGATGTAAATGATCTAATTTTTACAAGAAGTATATTCAACAGTTTGGTGGCCTTGGCAGCAAAAGCCCACTTCACTCTGGTGAAAACATTTTAAAATCAATTCTAAGAAGTGGAGGAGGCCGATGCAGTGATGCTATGACAGGTGTGATGTGCTCCGTTTCATTAACGGTGATTTCAGAGGTGGTTCTTAATTGTAGGAAACAAGCTTGAACGGCTCTCTTGTCCTGCTCTTCAAAGGTTAGGTAAGAGCCAGAGTTTCTCAGTGTGTGGTATAGGGAGCTTAGGAAACTGGTGTTTGAGCACTTTATTAGCACAGTGTTGATCTATTAGTAATACCTCGGTTTAGTTTATGTTTAAATGCAACTACTAAAGGTCTTTTTCATGCATTCACTCTTTCTTAAACAATTATGCAGGGTAGATTTAAAAATTAGATTAGATTAACAGATAGAGAACATGAAAAAAGTGGTGTTGCAAAATTGTATACCCCATATCCTTAAGCCCTGATCATCATAGTGGAGTATAAAAAAAAATTAGGCAGCTAGGGGGCCCTCCCTGAGGGAACGAGTCTGGCCATAAAAGTCCAAGTTTGGTTTGTCTGGCACCTTCTAATGCAAATATTCAATCATATACACTTATCTTAATTATTGTATATTTCTATAAATTTCCCAACCCAACTGTAAACATTAAATTGTTAGGGCGAATAATGCTTCTACTTGATTTAGCCCACACAGTCTGTAAATAGCTATTCATATTTAGAAGCAAGCCTTTTTCTATTCCTAATAAGAATCATAAGAACTAATCTCTTATATTTATTTATGACCTTCACTTTAAGGTTCATCAAGAAATGCCACAATGATGGTTATTAATGTAAATAAAGAAAATACGTTAATTCATTAAGCCCATAAACATCTTTGTAGCCTAGATGTAAAATTCATGCTCTCAGTGGGCTTCTTAATGCTTTCTGCCGTAACGTCACGTTGCTGCAGCCACTGTTTTCTGAGGTAACCCGTCTAATGAGTGTTCAAACTGTTCAACTGTGCAATGCTTGATGTGTTTTGATAACAACTATTTTTGCTAATATTTGTTAAACACCAAAGATGATTCTTCTCCATCTAATCTGCAGGACACAACCTTCCCTACACACACACACACACACACACACACACACACACACACACACACACACACGCACGCACACACACACACACTATATGGGGGTTGAAACAGACACAGAGGACAAGACGCACGTACGTACGCGAGCGGGATTAATCACTAGTCCAACGTGTGTGTATGTATGTGCGTCGGTGTGTGATCCATGCAGACACACATGCGTGCTTACATATGACTCCTAACACACAGGCGTGTCTGTGTGAGCATCTGGAGGCCCGTGCACATGCAGGGGAGTGCACACGTGTGACTCTTAACAAGGCTTTGACCGTTGCCATGGTCAACAACGTCCAGATAGGTATTTGAATGCAGCATTTTGATTAGTTATTTTCTTTTATTGTTTTAAAAAATCACATCCAGCCTTTTTTTCAATGATAAACTGTCTGGTCCAACGTGCTGCCACATGGATGTACAAAGCTGCTGTAGCTGCCCCTCGAGTACACTAACCGCTCTGTAGCTGCCCAGGATGGGAATCCTGAAACAAAATCCATGAAAACACACACACATAAACTAAAAATATACTGTACTTGCTGCAAATATAGTTAAACATATAAACATTCTAATATTTAATCATACATTTTTAAAATTATTTTTTATTTAAAAAGATTACATGAATATGATTGTATTCAGATCATATACGCTACATGATGTGTAAAAGCACATTTTGTAACCAAATTACTTTTTATCTCATCTTGTTATTTAAAATAACAACACTCTAAACAATTACAAATTATTTTTAAATTAACAGTAAATTACTGGCAGCAGGGACGCCAGTAATTTACTGTTTTTTTCCTAATTTCTTTTTACAGTGTCTTACTGTAGACTGGATTACACATTGTAATAGTAGGATAACTGGGTTTTACAGTAATTTTACAGTATATGCCAGAATGTTACCGTTTATTTATAAAGGGTATTAAAACCCGCTACTTTTGCATTTAATTACAGACAAATAAAAGAAAGACAAGAATGCACATTCAATACATTATTGTTGCAGTATATTACATGTCCTCAAGACAAATTATAAAGAGACATTTGTATTACATCTCAAAACTTACAAGGTAATTCAATTCAATTCAGTTTATTTTGTATAGCCCAGAATCACAAATTACAAATTTGCCTCAGAGGGCTTTACAATCTGTGCACATGCGACATCCTCTGTCCTTCCCTCACATCGGCACAGGAAAAACTCCCCTAAAAAACCCCTTTAACAGGGAGAAAAAAGGAAGAAACCTATGGGAGAACGATAGAGGAGGGATCCTTCTCCCAGGATGGACAGAATGCAATAGATGTCATGTGTACAGAATGAGCAGCAATGCATGTCTAGAAGAATAAAAAGAATGAAATCATAAAATCATTAATGACCGGCTTAATTGAACTTATGACCATAACCTCAGACGCTGAATTAAAATAGCATTAACAGTGAAACGCTGTTATAAAATACTATCAAGAACAGTGTGTAAGAACTGCATCACAGTCTAGATTGATAACTAGTTTTATACAAATGTATAGTTTATTGGAACTGCATGAACTCACACATGAATGAAAATAGAGAGACAGCACCATGGAAAAGGACTTGACTGCAGCATCTGGCTGCTATCCTCCATCTGATGACGAGCTGAAACTAGCTTGCTCCGCCAATATTAGCAACCTAAAGTAATGAAAAAGACCAAACTAAACATGAACTGAGATGTTAACGGTTAATAATCATAACGACCAAACAATACTGGAGACTTTCACATTGGTGTAATAAGCATAACTCGGTGGTCTCCACATGGACTGTGCTGTCCAAAGTCCCGTTCAGGAGCAGTCGGTCACGTTATGTCACTCAAAATGACTTGTAGGCGTTGAGCAGTTTGGTTATTTAAAATACTCTATGGTTATAACAGACACATCAACCTACAATAGACAGTAAGATGTAGATGGATAGTGGCTCAATGAACTTGGATAGAGAAGAATGTTTCCACCACTTCACAGAAAAAACTGTATTATGCTGATAAATGTACAGTAGTCTGCTGTTATGGTTAACTGATGGCATTTACTGCTAATTTATATATACTGTAAGATACTAAAGATAGATTTACCGCAATTCATTACAGTGAAGAAACAAATAACGTTAGCATTATTGCTAGCTTTGGCTTGTAAAGACACGTTATGGGCTAACATTACACATCTCAAACTTTCCTTTGTAATGGTGGGTGTAGCTGTAGTATAATTTAAAGCTCTTCTCCTTTTTAGCTGCTAAAGTGTTGCACGGCGCTTGAATAATGTGACTCACATTGTTGGCAGGAGATACCAGGCAAGGTGCCACCTGCTCTTCAGGACTAAACTAATTCACACCTATTTATACACCGCTGGCATCAATATGTGTGTCTTGCCCAAGGAAACAATGACATGGACTGGAGGAGCCGGGAATCAAACCACCGATCCTCTGATTGAAGGATGAATCGAATGGAAATGTGTGTAGCCTATTTAGAAACAAAAATGAATTGGGCTGATTTACCTAGAAATAAATAAAATATACAGTTGTGTCTGCCCTAAAAGCACACCTGCCTCCAAGGAAAATGCCCGGTATGCCAGTGGTATCAATCTCCCCCTCTAGCTTTTGGAAAGAAAGCAAATATGCATAATTTCAGACAAATTGTCAAAATCGTCAGCAGATCAGACAAAATCTTTCATGCAAATATATTCATAAGCTTAAAGAAAAATAAATCCCAAAAGAAAATTGGAAATGTGAAGACAAGGAAAAATATATTCAATAACATTTAAGGGAATATGAAATAAACAGTCTAGTATTACATTAAATAAAGAATATATTCAAGTAACTATCAGTCTAATGTTACACAAACTAGCTCGCCTCAAACGCACTATTAATGTAATATTAGTGTAAAAATATGAAACAATTGTCTTGAAGGAATACTAACTGTAATGTAGGTAATGTAGGGTAAGATGATAAATGGAGCCAGCAGCTGTTTAGCTGAGCAAGGAGGATACTGCTTAGCTACTGGCTGCTGGCTGCACTGCAGCACACAACCTCCTATTAAAGGTTTTTGTTGCGGAGACAGGTACAAATATGGTATCAATCGTTTCATGTATCTCTCTGCAAGAAAGCAAATGAGAAGATGTGTATCCCTTTCATGATAATATTAGTAATAATAGTAACTTTATTTGTGCAGCACTTTTAGAAGACCGATTGAAAGAACAGATCAAAACTTTAAATACAAGTATGTGCTGAGGCCCTCAGTTATTCTAAACTCCCCTACTGCAATGCAATGGGAGTGATTCAAAACCTGAATAAGCATGCGTTCTTACAAGTGTGATACGAAGCTGATATAAAACAAATTCATGAAATGTGTTTTTGGTTAAGAAATGTCAACATTTAACTTATCCAATAGTACATAGGCCAAGGCCAACATCTTTTCTGGTGACTGGGTCAACGAACACTAAAATGTTTTCTTTCTCATGCGTGCACGAATGCAACGTAACCATGCGCCTCCATTTTGAGTCTTCTATGCCCAAGGCTGTAGCACTACACTTAAAATTGCATTTCTCCCCGAAGCCTGCTCCCCGAGTCCCCAAACACACCTAAGAATACAAATAACTGCATACACATGAAGCTTAACATCTCCAATTTGTCATGAGCCTTTTTTATTGGTTGGCATTCTGAGGAGCGGACATGTTCACAGGCCGCTTGCAATGAATTAACATCACTTTATGCTGACGATCATGACATGCTTGTTTATTTGCAGGGATTTCCCTTTGGGATGATTAACAAAGGCTGTTCAAGTGTTCAAAATGACCACTCACATAAATCATATTCTAGTGTAATGAAAACTCATTATGAAAAGCAGTCACATCTCAGGCTGATAAGGCTGCGGTTTATGGGTGAGGCTATTACATGAGGGGATACCTTTGCTTCGAGCTACAGTAACAAGTACAAGGTGTTTGAGAAAGAGAATAGTGCTCAGATAGTTTGCTGACTGCATGCATATACAAGTTTGTGTGGGTGTGTTTCTATCAGTCTGTGTACCTATATCCTCTGCATCATTATCTGAGTGATTCTCATAGCAAAGAGCTACATTTTGAATCTGCAGTCCTTCTGAGAGCTGAGAGAAAAGCAGTAGCTTTTCTTTTTGCTGATGTGGAACAGGCCTTCTTGGCTTCCCTCCTACAACATTAATTAACGCTACAGCTCATGATGGATGACCTCAGCTTTAGCTATCTAGCTCCCATTCATCACAACACGTAGGAGGACGGAACTCCAAATCTTTTATTTCACTTCTTTCTTTTGGTCCCACATTACACGCAAAGTCAAGTTGTGTTTTTTCCCCCTTGTAATCACAACGTTAATATGTTCCAGCATCAAATTTTCAACAAAAAGGGTCTTTGTTAACATTCATGTGGCTTATCATGAGACATCTGATGCATTACCAGCCATAACTCATTCTTCTTCTCAGTTATAAATGCTGCAGCTGATACATCTCCCTTTTTTTCACTCTTGAGGAATTGTCTTCGAATACCTTGACATGAAAAATAATGTAATATTATATTAAACTTTTTCATAACATTGGCACCACTTTTGATAGAACAACCTTTCCGAAGTGTTTATAGGTTGGAACTTATGGCTTGATTGATGATTAATAAGCCTGGTCTGGTAAGCCCATTCTCACTCCTAAATCTGCATTACAGGCTTGGTCAGTAGCCCTCTGGGTCTAATACTGATGCACAGAGCAGCCTTAAGCACCTGGATGAGACACACTGAGCTTTCAGTATTAGATACTCAGAGCAAGGGATGGGTCAAATAAACACATAACTTTCACAAAGAAGACCAATGTTCATGTCCTGTGTGAAACCCAGTCAGAAAAAGACTCATTTGACTGAGTTTTCTTATGTAACTTCAGTACTTAACTAACACCATTTAAGCATAACATACTTGTTTTTATTTGAACCACAGTCTTTTATTAGACCAAACCAAGCACGTTTGTTGCCTTAACCTAAATAAGTAAACCTGAAAACTAGCAAACCTATGTTTGACAGTTATTTTGAAAAGACACTATGCATGTTACAAGTGAAAACTGTCACACCATCGCTGACACAAGAGGGGTACCTAGAGCATAGAGTTTAAAGCGTTGGGTCAAGAACCAAGTTGCAGTATTTTACAAGTTGGGAGTGAGAATGGTTAGTCTGGTTAGTGTTAATTCTCCTCAAGGTAAACCGCTTGTACCACTTCATTTCTGACTTTGACTGTATTTGAATTGACATTAGAATTTCCTAAGAAATCAGTAAATGCAGTATTTCCTGTGCTTGTTGGACTGTACTTTGGGACTTATTTGGTCTAAATTGGTAATAGAGAAAATGTAGAAATTATAATTTCACTTTAAATTACTTTTTTCCAGGGGTCAAGCTTTTTTGGTCCTGACTGACAATGACCATACTGGTAATTTTACCGGCACATATCTGTGTGGTTGGGAACTATAAGCTGATTGTGTCTCTGTTTGACAGTGATGAGGTAGCAGGACTACCTTGTTGCTGTGTTTTGATGGTCTTACTAAGTTAGAATAGTTCTTCTGAAATTAGTTAATTAATTTAAATCTACCCAGTGCACAGTTTTTCATTGAAAACGCATTTCAAAAACGACTTTGGTAACTGGTGAAAAGATATTTCAAACTTGGTTTAGAAGTGAATGTTTTATCACCTACTATTTGAAGACGTTGATTGCATGTTCACATTGAGACCATATTTCATCAGGATTTGCAGTAGTGAATATTTTCATCCTCTACATTGTGCTAATTAAAATATGTTGTCGTTTTAGATGCAAATCACAGACAAATATAGTCTAAACGTTAAAAGTTGAATCTACGTTTTCAAATAGTCTGTGAAAAACTACACACATGTTTATGTTTACTGTTGGTCCATGCTGCAGTACGCTACAATTTCACATGCTACCGTCACAAGCTGGCAGCATAGCTCGCATCGTGAGCAGCAGTTTAAGTACTTCCAAAGGATGAAGTAAGCGTGAAGCCTCATTTTTATTTCGTCAGCTCATTCACCTTTTTCAGCAAATCCGGTGCAGAAGCCCCAGCCCCGAGCTGCCTTCAAGGTAGTAGGAACAGCCCAAGCCTAAGTTCCAGCAGTAAGCACACAGACTTATTTTACATGAATGTACAGACAGAATGTACACTGCTTCCATTACGATATCCCTGGAGCTTCTTATTGACAGAACACAGTCTATATAGTTCCATATTTATGACATTTTATATGGAATATTTAATGCGTTCATATTACCTCTTTGTGTGACCACATTTTGCCAACCAGTGTGATTTGACTTCGGAGAAATACCTTCACAGTAACCAATATAGTCCCTACTTCAACCTACAACTGAACAACTCATCACAAATAGTTTTTTTTTGATACGTCAAGTAAAGGCAGCAAAAATGTAAACGTTTAGACCAAATATATCACCCAGTTTTCAACTAGAAATTCGCGTTAAAATCCTGCGTTCTATTTTGGAAAATGCACATCTACTGTAATTTCTGTCTTTGATAACATTTGGCCACTGAGTCCAGGTCAGACTGGGAAATTAGCATTGATACCGGCTGAATTAGATCAGAATCCGTTTTATTGGCCATGTAGGAACCATGGAATTTTACTCCGCTCACTAATGTACATACACAGAAATAAACAAAAAAACAAAAAACAAGGAGATCAAAGAAGAACAAAGGTAAGGATAAACATTTAACTATTATGTACAATTCAATTCAGTTTATTTTGTATAGCCCAGAATCACAAATTACAAATTTGCCTCAGAGGGCTTTACAATCTGTACACATGAGACATCCTCTGTCCTTAGACCATCACATGAATATAACATTCAAAAGTATATATGTGAACATAAAACACCAAAACAAGGACATGGAGGTAATAATGCAATGATGCAGAGTGCAAGGATGCTTGAAAAAATATGGAAAGGTTGTCACAGGTAATTTATGTACATGAGGTGGGTGGGATATGTGTATATATATATATATATATATATATATATATATATATATATATAGTTAAGAATTTGAAAGTACTGAGTTATTGCACATGGATTTGTTCCTGACAGAATGAAAGATGATTGTTCAGAGTGCAGTACAGAGTACAGTACAGAGTACAGTACAGATGTACAGTGCTCTGTAGCACCTACCAGAGGGGAGGAGTTGAAACTGGTTGAACAATTTAGTCAGATGACTTAGTTTTGTTGATTCCAACAAGTGTGAATGAAGAATGTATTGTGTATTACCCTTATAACATTATCTATTCTTTTCACAACCTGAAGCAATAATTAATGCTTATTATTTTTACCTTTAATTACAGCTAATAAAGACTGGTATAAAGAGTGTCTTACGAAGGCACCAAACTGTTCATACACAGTTAATCACATTAATGCTTTTCTCCTATCAACATAATTGCATGGTTTGGATTTCCTTTTTGATAAGCACATTAGTCTGTCTATTTAAGTTATTTAAAATAATTCAGCTTAATTAGAGACCCAATTATTGAACATTCAACAAAAACTAGAAAACAAGAGAGAAAGTCCTAAACCATTAAATCACATATCACTCTCCAGCTGGTATTGTTCACACCTAAAGTTCCATGTGTGAGTAAGCCAACTTGAACTTTCCATTACAATCCAACTGTGTGTCATCTTTAACCTGTAAAGTTTTAAACACCATCTGCAGCCTTTTCTGAAAATAATCCCTGAAGAAATCACACGTCTTGAGTTCAGGGGCTCTCTGAGCTGTCACTTACTTCAGTGCACTTAATTTCAGCAAAGCTATGTAGGGAGTGTGTTTTAAGTGTTTATTTTGAAGGGAAAACTTACCCATATATTCAATAAATCTATTGCCTATCTTTCATTTTGTACATTACTTTAAAGAGGCCCTAAAATGCTGTTCTACTCTTTCCCTCTCCTTTAGTGTGTAGTATATATTTTCTTTACATGTAAAAGTTCCTTAGAGTTGTAAAGCCCAAAGTCTAAAAGGAGTTACCCTGTCCCTCAGAAACACTGCTCCTGAGCTGACTGAAACGGCTCCATTGAATTGTTGCCTTCACTTTGGTGACATTATGAGTCATAAACAAATAGACCTCCTACCGGCTAGTTCAGAACACCCTCAAACAAAGCCAGAGAGACGGGAGCTGGAGCTCCATCCAAAGAGTTCGGTTTGCGACCGTCACGTGGAGAAGACGCAGTGGTCTGCTCTGAGAAAGGAAATGTTCTTTGTATGGACGACCAAAAGAAAGATGACCTGAAGAACAAGTGGATACACTTCATATTTAAATCAATTCAACTTTCAAACTGGACACAGTTCACAGGTCTAAAGACTTACTGCTGAAGGACGATGCTGAAAGTTCAGGATCACAGCCTGCAAGTATGATTTATTATTTGTAGATGTGTAATGTTTAAAACAACCAAGGTAGCTAACGTTACTAGCCGGGGTTCAAGTACAGAGCTAGACACTTAACCCTTTCGATGCCATTGGTGTATAAATAAGTGTGAATTAATTTAGTTCGGATGGGCAGTTGGCACCTTGCATGGCAGTCCCTGCCTTCAAAAAGCACCACCAATGGAGGGAATCCAGCATTTTGTAATGTCCATAGATTCCAGTAAGAATTTTTTGATGATAATGTTGATTGTATCAATCATATTAGAACATAGGGGACTGTGTATACAAATGTTTTTTAAACTATCATTTCACACAATGTTTTTGTTTAACCTCTTCTTATAAAGCTGAAAGCCAGTCATTTTGAATGTTTCAACCAAAATTATGAAAATGCTGTCACGATATCCACAATTTCTCGCACCACAAAATGTTTGTCTTTCCTTCGATCAAACATATTTCATCCAGATGCACATTGTTCCCTCATCTGAACAGGAGATACCTGGACACTAGCTGTGGGTTCCAGTGGATGGTATTAAAAGACTCTGAGAGGATGGTTCCAAATGAAATGCTCATGGAAGCAACTGTGCGATGCTCTTTAATGTAGGTGTGAAAGTTAACCATCCACTTGCCAAGCCAAACAGTGTTAACCTTTGAAGTCATTTTTCTTGTAAAGTGAAAAATACTGTTTAAAAGCACTGAGGAAGAAAGCTGCTCTGCAGGCTGGTGACACTGCAGATGATATTCTGTCCTGGGTTGTGCACATCCAATGCTAGTTTGTAATGTTTCCAGTGAGAATGCTTTCTATGGCTCCTCTGTAAAGTAAGCAAAAAACCTTTGCAATTTTAAGTTTCATTAAGATATAGAGCCGTTGAGCAGAATGTAGATGTGTGATGACCATGATAGGTTCTTTGTAATCCTCTGTAATCATCTCCGGCATCCTCTGTGGATATAGTGGCTCTGCGTGAAAACTGGTAAGGGTGCACGCTGACTCAGATGTTGCTGATGTGCTGGAAAACCAGTTTCTGAAAGCACTTCATCAGATTGGGGGTGAGTGCCACAGGACGATAGCCATTTAGACTGGAAACTGCAGCCTTTTATGTACAGGGACGTTGGTGTCTGTCTTGAATTAGGTGGGAACACTCTCCTATGACAGTGTTGGAAATGTTAGTGATGACGTCAGTTAGCTGGTTGGGAAATGTTCTTAGTACACAACCAGAGATGTTATCCGGCCCAGCAGCTTTACTCATATTCACACTCATCGGGGTTTTCCTCACATCCTCTGTGGATGCTGACAGCGGCCAGTCCTCTGGAGGCGGGGCAGACTTGACAGCTGACTCTTTGTTGAGGAGATCAAAGCCAGCATAGAAGGTGTTCAGCTCATCTGGCAACGTGGCTTCACACATCCTGCTTTGGTAGCCTGTGACATTCTGCCACATGTCTTTAGTGTTGCGGTGCTGCAGTGCTCTGTCCATTCTCCCGTGACACCGCCGCTCCTTGATGCCAGCTTACAGTCTTGCTCGGCCAATGCTCTATGCTTCCGTGTCACTTGACCAAAAGGCACCTTTTTTGTCTCTGGATAGAGCCACCACCTCTTTATTTACCCAGGCTTTCAGGTTAGGGAATTCATTTATTATCGTTGTGATCACCACATCATCAACACATTTTCTAACGTGTGATTTCACTGTTGGTGTATTTTCCTCCAGAGGGATGTGGTTCTCCTGGGTGGTTGCATCCCTGGACATGGTTATTTTGTAAAAACATGCCCATCATCCAACCAGCCAGACCTCCACACCCATACCTTCTACCTCACCAAAAGGGCACACTACTTCTTGTATTGGCACTGAACATCGGCATTGCATATAAATACATAATATATACAATTGTGTGACCCCCGTGATGCATTGCTATATTTAGTTATCTTTACATTGTACCACATTGGAAGTTCTCGAGCTATTTTAGTGTTAGCCTGAGATGGTTTGCCCCGTCTCGTTTGCAGTAGTACAGTCCTTACATATGCACTGGTAAAGTAAAATAGAGCTGGTGCAGAGACATTAAATGAAAAACACAAATAGCAAAGAATCCACAAAACCTACTACTAATAGTTTATGTAACATTCTGTTTGTGTGTTGCTATGTTGCAACTCATACAACCTGTTCACATAATGGTTTTATGGTCCAAATGAAAACTCATATGTTATCATCATCAGTGTTGCTTCTGCAGGTACCCTCTGCTGGTGGAATAACAAATGAGGTGTTTGTCCAAGTCCAAACTAGGCTGCTCGGTGATGTACGGTAACAGTATAAGATGCTGAATGCCTACTGATTTATGTCACATAAGTCAGTAATTACTAACCCACAACACTGTTGAGTCTAGTTTCAGGTGATTTGGTGTGCTGCAGAGATAATTAGGATCTTTGTGGGGGAGTAAAATTCACTGTTGATTAGTTCAGTCAGGAACACTTGTCATGAAGCTGAAGCTATCATCATACAAAACTATTACACAAACCATTACTATACAGACTTGTAAAAGAACCTACACCTCCAAAGGAGCAAACTTTAAAGCACCCTCACACAAACAAACAACATACACTCCATAGCATCTTGATTATCCAAGAGATATTCCTGACCCCATGTTAAGCAACAGCATGATGATGTTCGTAGAGAAATAATCTGGTACGTCATGTGCTTATGACTGTGGTGACAGACGAAAGTTATGCACCGTAACCCTTGTTGCATGAGCAGTGGCTTTTTTAGGGATTGTAGCTTTTTCTGATCGAACCGTTGCCCACATGCTGTTTGTATTGCTGATCTAAAATACAGCAAAGATGATGAGCTCACAAAATACAGTATATGAAGAAACAAACGCAATCATTGTCTGTTGGATCGGCAGACATCCTTCTGAATCTTGATATTATCTTCTGGAAAAGGGGTGTCTAACAGCGAACCACTCCAATCTTAACAAACTATCTTGATTATTTTCACAGAATTAATTCTAGTTAACTTATATAGTTTGTTTTATTCTTCCATATTTGAAAAAGCCCGGCTATCTCAGCTATAGAACGGTACCAAACACTTTGATATAAATCATGAAATATAACAGATCAGTTGAATCAACAGATGATAATCTAGTTATCATGACAAGCAAAGCAACAGAGATGCCTATGTAGGTATGTGTACCTATGCAGATAGTAAATGAATGGATATGATTATACTCAACAGATTAATATAAATCATAGTCCTGCATGAAAGACAAGAAGGCACCATGGAAAAAAGGGATGGTGGTCTGTGAGCTTCGGTTGAGAGAAATATTCCATGCTGAACCGTCAACAATATTATGTGACAGGAAACAAACAGAATCGGTGATCATGAAAATAACTATACATATTATTTTTAAACTCAAATGTTTTCGAGTTAAGACATTTGGTAAACCTCAAGCTTGCACAATTATATATAAAAGCACACAATATTTAGAGATGCATTTTGTATGTTTACAAAATAAATACTAGAACAAATGATAAACACAATGTATTAACGGTTAAGCTTACAAATATTTATCCAAAATACAAGGATTAATTAAGACATGACCTTATTGTGCATTCAAAGCTCTCCGGGGATGCATGTATACAAATACTTATGTGGCAGGATCTTAATTGAGTGATTAGTATAAAAGGAAAGGCCCCTTTGTGGCTTGATCTACAATTGAGTGACCAAAATAGAAGACCAACTTATTCATAGATGTGGAATCAGTTAATGGGAGAGAGGAGCTCAACAGAAGATTCAAAACCAACATGCCAAAGCACTCCTCCTTTCACTGAACATACGTTAGCTCAGAATAACATATCAGTTAAGGTCCCTTTACAGTTGGATGTGTGTGTGTAGGTGTGTGAGCCACACTAGATCCATGTAGGGTAGGGTGTATAAACTTAGGTCTGTTAACTCCAGTATGTTAATTAGTTTTGTTCCGACATTTATAATTGTGAGTGACAAAATTCAAAGCGATGCAACAAGTTTAAGATAGTTATGACACAATCATTTTTGTTCATTCATTTCTCATACATTCACAGTGTCTTCCTTTGAGCCTTTGAAATAACCCAGATATCAGGGTCCTTTACACGTAGAAGAGTCATAATTCAATAACCTGTGTACAGAAACCCACTCACTGTTTTAACCATGGTCAACATGGTACCATATCTTGTTCTTTTTTTCTCCTCTGTGAGTTTATTCAGGCCATGTAGTAAACTGAGGGTGTGTCACTCAGCTCCATTAGTGCCCTGGAGGTCAGACAACCACTTTCTCGAAGTTTATCAGTTAAAATGTTGAAGTTAAAGAATCTTTATGATCATCTTTGTCAGACTTCTGTTTTCATCCGTTGTCATCCCCAATAATGTGACATATCGGGCTTTGGACTAACTCCAATGTTAACCCTCCAGATGCATTAGTGGACGAGCAGAAGAGCAGGTGATGTAGTTTAAAGCTTGTAAGAGAACAGACGGGAGGGATGGTGGAAGGGTCAAACAAACGTGTAACTAAAGTGAGTCACGTGAGACATAATGATGTGAGTCTCTAAAAAGTAAAGATAATGTCAAACATGCTCCTTTCCTAACGCTAAATAAGTGGTGGTGTTGCTTAAACCTACCTTCCTGGGCAGAAGGAAGTTATGCAAGTAACGAGCCTGTATTGACACGCTGTCCCGACACGTTGAAAACTAACAGGAAATGGGGTAGCTAGTGTGTTTGTAGGAGCCGGGAATAGCCTGTGCAATTTTCTACACCTTTTTTTGGTCACTTACGGTAATGGGTCATGTGGTGTTGGGGATTGCATGGGGATGTCAGCTGTTTAATAGTTTAGTTTGGTGAATGGAAGGAGAGGGGGGAGAGAGGGAGTCTTATTTTATGCTGGCCGCTATTTATCGCTATTTATTGTTGTTTGGACGCTTTTGACGCTGTTGATCGCTGTTGATCGCCTTTGTTCACAGTTATGGAAATATTGAGAACCTTTTTGAATGTGTGTTATTGAGCACACGTGTTTGTTTTGATTATGTTTAATAAAACTACCATATGCAGCAACTGGATCTTTGATTTATTGAAAGCCAGCGCGTCCGCAGGTTAGTCTCCCCTACTTAGCCTCTCGGTGACTAATTTTAGTTTGCTAGTCACCTACAGTGTTGTTGGTTTGGTTTTGATTCAGTGCAGTGGTGATGTACTTATACAAGCAGGTGACCACAAGACCTGACAAAAGTGTCACCAGGTTATTTTAATACCACAAAAAACTAGATTATTGTTTAAATGAATGCCAAAACTTTTTATCAACCACCACTTCATCTAAAACTCTAAATTAATTTTCAATCCCACTAAATCCCTGTATATCAATCCCCCCTTAAGTCTAAGTGAGGATTACGCCCCTTGTCTGCAGGCACATACTACCTATCTGACCAGTCTATCAAATACCATCAGTGATGAAGACACTGATGTGTTTCACAGTCCCTGCAACTCTTCTTGTGCACACTATTTGTAGGGAAATAAAAGGGACTGAACGTTTATTCAATTTATCAAGCCATGACGCAAGCTACCAGCCCAAGAGCTGACAGACTGTATGACCCTGGTCTTAGTCTTTCAAACCCAGCTTGTCGTTAAGTAATTATTGTAGGTGATTTTAACATCCATGTGGATGTGTATAATGATAGCCTTAGCACTGCGTTTAGTTCATTATTAGATTTGATTGTTTTCTTTCAGTGTGTACATAAACCCACTCCCTGTTTTAACCACGTCCTCGACCTTGTTCTGGTTTATGGCATTGAAATAGAAAATGTAGTTGTCTTTCCACAGAACTCTCTTTTATCGGATCATTACCTAATAACTTTTGAATTCTTATCACCAGAGTGTACGCCATCAGGCAAAAGTTTCTATATTAGATGTCTATCTGATAGTGCTGTAGCTAAATTTAAAGAGGCAATTCGATGTGCATTTAATTCAATACCATATTATATATATAATACCATACCCAGTTGCTCCCCAGGCGCAGCCCACTGCTCCTCCGGGATGGGGTAAATGCAGAGAATTGTAATTTCCCCATTGTGGGACTAATAAAGGCTTAATTATTATTATTATTATTATTGTATCTCAATATAACAAATATAAGCTTGCGGCAAATGACACTAGACTCTATAGCTCCTCTAAAAAAGAGGATAAGAATACAAAGGAAGTTTGCTCCATGGTATAACCCTCAAACACGCAAAATAAAGCAAACATCGCGAAAACGTGAAAGGATTTGGCGCTCCAACAATTTGGAAGAATCTCGGTTTGTCTTTAATGATGAGATTATAACTATTAGAGACTAAATTAATAATCTCCTGCCCTCAACCAGTACCGATCGATCCTCAAATACAGTAACCTTAGAAACAGCTGTAGAACCTGAAATATATTTAGATGGCTTTTCTCCCATCGACCTTCAACAATTGACTTTAACTATTTCTAAGTCTAAACCTTCCACCTGTCTCTTAGACCCGATTCCGACTAGGCTGCTTAAGGAAGTTTTACCTTTAATTAGCAACTCCTTATTAGAAATTATCAATCTGTCTTTACTGACAGGCCATGTACCACAGGCCTTCAAACTAGCTGTAATAAACCTCTTCTTAAGAAACCTACTCTAGATCCAGAGGTGTTGGCTAACTATAGACCTATATCTAACTATAGACCTATATCTAACTATAGACCTATATCTAACTATAGACTATATCTAACTATAGACCTATATCTAACTATAGACTATATCTAACCTTAGACCTATATCTAACTATAGACCTATATCTAACTATAGACTATATCTAACTATAGACTATATCTAACTATAGACTATATCTAACTATAGACTATATCTAACTATAGACATATATCTAACTATAGACTATATCTAACTATAGACTATATCTAACTATAGACTATATCTAACCTTAGACCTATATCTAACTATAGACTATATCTAACTATAGACTATATCTAACTATAGACCTATATCTAACTATAGACTATATCTAACTATAGACTATATCTAACTATAGACTATATCTAACTATAGACTATATCTAACCTTAGACCTATATCTAACTATAGACTATATCTAACTATAGACTATATCTAACTATAGACCTATATCTAACTATAGACCTATATCTAACTATAGACTATATCTAACTATAGACCTATATCTAACTATAGACTATATCTAACCTTAGACCTATATCTAACTATAGACCTATATCTAACTATAGACCTATATCTAACTATAGACCTATATCTAACTATAGACTATATCTAACTATAGACCTATATCTAACTATAGACTATATCTAACTATAGACCTATATCTAACTATAGACTATATCTAACTATAGACTATATCTAACTATAGACTATATCTAACTATAGACTATATCTAACTATAGACTATATCTAACTATAGACTATATCTAACTATAGACTATATCTAACTATAGACCTATATCTAACTATAGACTATATCTAACTATAGACTATATCTAACTATAGACTATATCTAACTATAAACTATATCTAACTATAGACCTATATCTAACCTTCCGTTCCTCTCTAAGATCCTTGAGAAAGCAGTAGCAAATCAGCTCTGTGACTTTATGCATAACAATAGTTTATTTGAGGATTTTCAGTCAGGATTTAGAGTGAATCATAGCACAGAGACGGCACTGGTGAAAATTACCAATGACCTTCTAATAGCTTCAGACAAAGGACTTGTCTCTGTACTTGTATTGCTAGACCTTAGTGCTGCATTTGATACCATTGATCACCAAATCCTATTACAGAGATTGGAGCATCTAATAGGCATTAAAGGAACCGCACTTAGGTGGTTTAAGTCGTATTTATCAGACCGATCTCAGTTTGTATATGTAAACAATGAAAGCTCGATGAAAACCAGGGTTAGTCACGGAGTTCCACAGGGGTCTGTTCTTGGACCTATTTTATTCACCTTATGCTTCCTTTAGGGAATATAGATGCAGACAAACTAGTTCATGCATTTGTTACCTCTAGACTAGATTACTGTAACTCCTTATTATCAGGCTGCTCTAATAGGTCTCTTAGATCTTTACAGTTGATCCAGAATGCTGCAGCACGTGTTCTAACAAAAACTAAGAAAATAGATCATATTACTCCAGTATTAGCTTCTCTGCACTGGCTCCCTGTTAAATCAAGAATAGAATTTAAAATCCTTCTCCTCACCTACAAAGCTCTAACTGGCATATATACATTTAAAACAGGTCATATTTAATTTATGTGTGTATAGTATGTAAAAAAACACTCTATAAAACCAATGCATATATATAAATGATCTGAAAATAACATGTTCAGAAGAATAGATACACACTTCTGTGTGTGATGCTGTGACATGAAGGCCCCACATTTTGGCCACTAAGTATAAAATGCTTTTCTTAATAATATTGTTATTTGGATGTCCTTTAGGATCATATAAAACATGAATGATTACTATTGCCACAGACCACAAACCACAGATTGACTGGACTATAAGGAACTCAACACCTCCCAACTGGATGCTTCCTGAACTAATTTACACATCTCCACTCCCATCTCTTATCACCCTTGGCTGCTTTTTAATATATAGCAGGAAATGGGAAACACATCCTCCAGTTCACATATCAACATGGTTGCATCTTCAATCTGGGGATCGTCATCATACGTTACTTGGATATACAGAATTTACTTCCATATATATTCTGACTCACAGTGTCACAGGGAATGTAGCAGACATTGAGAATCCTTTATTGCAATAGTACTTTAGACATGAGGATCTGACGCAGATTAAAAGCCTTCTCAGTCTTTATAACATATAAAACCTGTTGTCAGGCAATGCTGGTCACCACTTCGGTTCAGACCAAAGTATCTCAATGACAAATGGATTCTAAAAATGTTATGTGCCGTTAGGGGGCACATGGCTGAAATTTATTTTTAGTTAGAACAAGGTAGTACATTCACTCACAAGAACTTTGAGGACCACTGAACTGGATGGATTGCTAATCTTGTTTCTATGGTTACTATAGAATGCATTTAAATGACTTTGGTAATAATAATATATAATAACAATATATATATAGTATATAATTATATATATTGTAGAATTCAGGTAATGTAACAACCTCAAAAGTGTCTCTCTGGAGCCACTTTGTGTTTTGTTTGAAATGGCAGTTCATAACAGTGGATTCCATGAAGTGGACCCACTCCCTTTGCAGATATAAAGGATCTAACAAAACAACCGACCTTTAAGTACAGCGTCACAAAACTGAATGCAATGCTGTAGATTCTTACATGGGGGGTGAATGTGAGCACAGGTTAGCAGAGCAGCATCAGCTCCAGCACAGCACTGAGTAAGAGTCAACCACAACAAACAACCCCTGTAAATACTGCAGAGGTTTGGGGAGTTGTAGGCGGCTGCAGGAGTGCGCAGGACAGTCAAATTTGTTGTACAGTGGCGATTATCATGCTCAGCTTCACTGGAAACCCTCCATGATATGGAATTGATTTCCCAGCAAGAAAGATAATTACTCTCAGTTGTACAGTATAGGAAAAGTGCAATAGCCTGCTAGTCCTAGTCGCTCTGGCAGCATGTCTTTTTATTATGCTCACTGTCAAAGCAGCCGGGCTTCTTCGCCCTTAAAACTGCAAAACAGAAGATGTTACCCTCTTCTTTTAAAAATACAAGCAAAATGTGCTGCAACTATAGTGTACTGACAATGCTTTGATGAGAGGAGAGGGGGAGCCGTGTGGTGTTTATGTGTGAATCCCTGCTTTTTTTATGTGTATCTGTACTAACATTTCCATGCAGAAAGCCGCTTCTCTGAATATAAAATGAGCACCCAGCTGCTACGCACCACCTCTGCGAACATCTGTATGCACATTGAATGTTTTTAAAAAGATAAGACACAAACAGACAGGGACGCACATCTGTCAGATATAGCAATACAACGGTTCATGGCCAGTGCTTTTACAACAGAAATATAACTGTGACTCGACCTGCATGTCAAGTAATTAATCTGTTTGTTTACGATTGTTTGGGCTTTCTCCATACATCTTGACTCAAAAGAGCAATAAAATACAAGCGGCACAGGAGGGTATGGAAGAGTTCACATGCAAATTCAATCTTCAGAGTGGAGCAGGAAACCCCTGACAGCGTATAGCAGCACGGAGCTGAATCATTTGTAGATGAATTTTAAATTAGTCTCAACTTCAGAAGAAGCTGTTTTTGATATCCTCATTTCACTGTTGCACTCTGTTCGTCTGATTCATTACGACTGAACAATAAACAGGAGAAACCAGTCAGGGATAGAAGATATTACATTCTCAGTATGATAATCAGATCCTTTATGTGAATTCTGATGAAGCTTCCCTGGTCATTTTAAGACTTTCATAACCATGATAAAAAGATCAGAAGATGAATTGAATATCTTTCTTATATCTGACATCTGGACACATGTTTTCTTGCACCTTCCCACATTCATTTAATATGGCTTGAAATGAAAAAACAAACAACAATTCTGATATGGTTTGTCAACAAATTCAGCTTCTCCAAAAACTTGTTTGAATAGGCTGTGAAGCTTCCCACTCCACTGATGATGATGATGATGGGGTGTGTGTGTGTGTGTGTGTGTGTGTGTGTGTGTGTGTGTGTGTGTGTGTGTGTGTGTGTGTGTGTGTGTGTGTGTGTGTGGCGGCTGCAGAGACAGATGGAGCCACTGATATGTGGATGAACTCTGATTTTGAGCATATGAAGTCTAGGCAATATCACAGATGTATTGAGCAGGAAGCCACTTCTTTATTATTCTCAAGACAAGTATTCAATGGCATTATTGAACTCGCACCAGCTGTTTTCAATCCTTTGAAATGTATTCTTTGTTTCCTACTGCCGTCAGAAGGGAAAGCTTGCTGAATGCTGAAAGCAGTGATTCCATTTCTCATCTTTATTCATGAGTGTGCGACCACAGAGCCTGGCTTCTTGGCAGACGTTGTTCAGAAAGCACGATCCAGACCAGGCTATACATTATATGAGTGTCCGGATATTTCCATTTTTATATGAGAGGAAATCACATGTCACAATTTGAATATTTATACGAAGAAGAAATGTAAAAGTACAGTTGACCTACATTAACAAAATACAAAGTGTCATTTACCATTTGTGGTTCCTGGCCAGTTTAATCTGATCAGATTTGATTCCGATTCTTTTGCGCGACCGCAATATTGGGGAGTGAAATTTTAATTGTGCTTGTGAGGAAGTCTGACCGGAGTGGCAAGAAAAGTGGAAGGAGGCAGACACAAGAAACTTTGTCCAAAAAACAAAAGCTGTTTATTTACAAGAGTGGTGCTGCTCCACGTGTAACCAAAAATATATACAAAGAATATATAGAAACAGATAAACAAACATGTAATATAACCTCACATCCCGGGCACACAGTATACACGGGTACCCACTGAGTTCCATTCCCCCCGTAACTGCAAAAGGCATCTGCTTTTATAACGCCTTTCATCAGCTGGATCTAGTTGATACCATGAGTACAGGTGACACTAATTATTCCTCAAACAGGTAAGTGACAGCAGCTATTCAAACAAACCTTCAGGTAGAATCACTTTAAGATAGTTACAATATGCTGTGCAATTGCAAACATGCATAACTGATCACAACTAAATCAAATACATACCTTTAAATAACCCCCCCATACTTGGTCCAACCCCATGACATTACTGATGTCATCCAGTGTATAAGTAGAGGAAATGGTTAGACTCTGGAACACATGGTGGGTAAGTATCAAAGACAGATAATGATTAAATAATGAAATGCAGAAATAAACCAATAAACAATAACTAAACTTAACAACACCTGTCCATGTTTTTCTTTACCAGTGATGTTGATATTATATGAACTGTAATTTAACAAAACACAAAAAAACAAAACAGAATAGTTAGTTTCATCACAATCTAACTGCAGACACTATGGGTAAACAAACAATTAACAAGCATGGTTAAATGTTTTACAAGGTAGCAGTGAAATATGGGGACAAATGGTTTGTTCTCACCCACTTTGTCACGGTGCTGTTTATAGAACCAAAAATAGAAATTAAACTATACACATTAGGGTTGTTTTACTCATTAGGAAGAGTTCTATCCAGGCTAGGAAAAGAAAGATTTAGTTTCTTATGTGGCTCTAAAGGAAGCTTTCCAATGGCTGAGAAAATAACCCTAATGATGTCTTCAGGACACAGTGATGTCATCATGTGTTCAACAGAAAGCCTTTATCAGACAGAGATGGTCTCATAAAAGAGACTCTGCTACTTAGATTTTGACCAGTCATTTTTAAATATCTCTCACAAGCCCCCAACGTTCTGCAAAAACAATACTAAATACATGTAGTACCCCTTTAAGATTCAACAACACTGTCTGCACAGAAACAATGTCCACGTTGTTTCAGATCCTACTGTCAACATTCTTCTGAGGTATTTTACTAAGAAAAGTGTTCATGTTTCAGAAAGCGTTTTGGTTTTATTGTTTATTGGGCCACCACGCAAACCCAGTCCTTTATACACACGCACGCACGCACGCACGCACGCGACTTTATTAGCCTTCACCGTTTGAAGAAAATTCCCCATCTTATGGCATTGATTTTAGTGGCAGTCGTTTTCACTGTAATGACTGTTACTAATATGATAAGTTCTGAATTAGTTTTGTTTAAGGCTTCTTGCAAAAGTACATCGGTGTATACTGGACAGCTTCGTCCAATGTTTGTATCCTTTAATCATATTTAATGGTAGCTTTGGAATTTTCCAACCTGGATGGACCCTATTTATCCATGTTTTTGTGACTGATGGGGAAAACTATTTTTGAAATTGGTCTTAAGCAGAGCGCCGTAACGGGCAGCCACAAAACGAGCTGCGTTGTGCTAAGTTAATGTAACGTCCGCTAAAAGGGCTTGATGTTGCTGCTGATAAGCCCAGATTGTGGTTATAAGAAATGGATCCCGTCTGTTTCCTTTGTGTCCAAGTGTGGTTGTGAAATCTGAATATGAGGCAGCACCAGGTCTCTGGACGGAGAGTCACAGCAGCTACAGGAATGGGTGAATGATGACATGTAGTGTTAAAGCGCTTTGAGTGGTCAGAAGACTAAGAAGGCGCCATACAAGAAAAAGTCCATTTACCACTACTCTTCAGTGTGTAGGAGCTCTTCATCCATATACTGGGGCTCATAATAATACAGGCGACCATCAAATTCAAAGACCTCATTGTTGAAATCATCTAAATATTCAGCCATGACTTTGAAAATCTTTAAGGTGACACTAAGCTATGTTTTCTGTACTCAACACAACAAGCTTCCATTGATGTGTTCTACTAGCACGTCATATTTCAGACAGAGAAAATAACCCTCTCTGAGCGAGAGTCTTTTCATAATGTTGTCAGACCCTTCTAATAGTTATAATAGGAAGTGACTAAAGAAGGAAGTGACTAAAGTACTTCCTTGCACATTTGCTCTTAATGAATGTCTGTGCATATTCATACAGAAATAGACCGAAAAGGGAATGAAGAGTAGTCATACGTTATCTGAGATTAAAAAGCCTCATGCCTTGTAATTTTGTAAAGCTCTGGTGAAGACATAAATAAAAAATGCTTCTTTTTTTGTAACTTGTGTGACCCTACCATTTAAAGCCATAGACGAGGCCATTTCTCAGTCTGCATTGACATGTGAGCTGCTGGCCCAGCTGCACTGCGTATAACTGAGCAGCCTTGCAGTCCTACCAAACAGGTGTGCTGAGCACGTCCAGCTAGGCTGACATTTTATTCACCTGCTGGATTACCCGGCCAGCACAGTGTTCAAGTAAGACTTGGCTTTTACAGGACATCAGTTTCTAAGACTTGACTTTTATTGCCTGGCTGTACGCCAACGACGGCTAACGGCTCAGCACCTGGCCCTGGCAGGGACCCCTTGCTAATTCACTCTCGGAGTGTAGTGTCATCTTCTGTGACCTTTGCTGACTCAACTTAGCTGCTGTATGCATTACTGTGACTCGCCTTAGAGACATTGGATAGGGAGTAAATCAAATTGTGTGGATTTTTGCAGCCTGTTTTAGACCTGTTCCCACGGCAACAGAGCCGGTGTGATGCGGGTGAGGTCTAAATATTAAACACAGTGTCAATAACTGATCATAAGTGATGCCTGTGCACTTTGATCCAGCCACAGCAAACATGAGGTTTCTAACAAACATGTGCACAGTGCCATCTAGTGCAAAAAACTTTAAAACCTATGCACAAGAAGACATTTGTAGCTATATGTGTTACATGTCCAAGCATACAACACATGTAACATACAGATAAAAGCATAGACAGTGTCATAGTGAGCCAGCCATCAAACATCTTTCAAGCTAGTCATCATGAACAGTTTGTACTTCTGGTTGCTATGAGACTTTTTGGGGAACTTTTCAGAATGTCCACCTCTCTGAACTCTTGATGAATTTAAATTTAGTCCTCATTATTTCCTGAACCTGAAAAATGGAGACTTGTGCTCCCACACAAGTTGTCTATCTCTCTTTGTCATCCATCTCCATTTTGGAATGCCAGACAATTAACGTCTAACCCACAAGCTACATCGTCTGCATTTTGTTCCACATCAATGAGAAGCTAATCTGCAGTCTGTCACCTTGCAGCGGTGAATTTAGCTTCAACCAGAGAGGGAGAGAAACAGTAAGAATGAGACAGAAAGACAGGTCACAGACAGGATGCTCCTCTCTCTCGCACACCGTCGGTTCCTCTGCCCGGTTCTTGTTCAGACCGGATGAGAGCAAAAAACTTCACTGAAGTGATATTCTTTGTCTTCTTTTACTCTCTATTCCAACCGTATCTTCCTCAGCTCTACACCAGAGCCTCTGTGATAGTGTGAGAGCGTTTAGCATTGAGCAGTGCAAAGTGCAGACAGAAAAATGTGCTCCCTGTGTTCAGTAATGCATCCACTGTTCCACATCTCTGATGCTGTTATCATGTTTATGAGGCTGCTTGTGAAGATGCACAGCCAGACAATAAGGCTTTCTGACTTTGGATTTTTGGTGTAAAGGGTGAACGCATCCTTGATCCCAAAATGTAGAACACAGCCACAGGTAATGATAGGAAGCAAGCTTCACGGCTGTGGTGGTGTCAAAAATGTTTTTAGGCCCTCTATAAAATGAAACATTAATTTATACCATTTATATAATTATTATGATACTATAAAGTCACACCCAATGTAAGGGGCATTAAAGGCCAGGACCGCCTTCCTTCTCTCTTCAATCCTATTTTTTTTGTATTGTAGTAAAATGAAGAAACCTGAGGCCTAAACACTTACAGTTTTTTAAAGATTAACTTATTATTTTAAAGACCATTATGACAATGCAGTGATTGATATGACGCAGCTACTGAATCAGTTCCTGATTTTGTTTGGATGGAAGTTGTGGATTAACCACTATTAACTGAGCATTTCCAAATGAACGCTCCACCACTAAACTGTAGGTAAAGACAGCAACAGTGAGGCAAAGCTAAAGTGCTTGGAACTAGTTTTCTTTGTGTAACCACCAACTACAAGCAAATACAAATATGAAAAAAATGCTATTTAAGGAGGATCACAGCACAATTAATTAGATTAAATTATTTAAAGTTTTGTTTAAATGCTGTGAATCCAGAGGTCCACACTAACTAACAGTATGGTAACGGTTCCGTAACATTGGATAATAAATAGAGTACAGTAAATATATTGAGTACCTAAATTGTGTTAGCCATGGTAAAGCTGGAAGCTTGAGTCAAAAGACTAGCTGTAAAGGAAAGGACAAATGACTGGAGTAAAAATCAGTCACAAAAAAATCGAACCAAAGCTGAAATTTGTGACATTGTGCTTGGACTTGATTTGACCCCATATTAATTAGTACATTCCATTTCTATTAAAAAACTTTCCGCCTTGCTGATTTTCAGTGCCTTAAACCCCATTTAAGTGAAAAGAAACCTGTCACTCATCTGTATGGAGGCAGTTTTGAGGCACTCTTGGCTCAACTTTTACTGCAACACAACGCTACGTCATCAGATGCATGAACGTTCACATTCATGGTACATTACTTTGTAATGTGAACAGTGTGTTTGTACCGTTTACCCGCTACTGTGGTGATTAAAGATAAAATAGTTGCCGCAGCCTCAACTTTCCAGATTGTGTTATATTGGCCTACCTGTACTTTAAACAACATTCTCCCACTAATGCAACCCTGTTGTCTGGATGCAGGCCTGTTCTCAGTCTGCATTGGTTTCTACAGCCATTTGGATACTACTGCTATGCTCCCCTGGGAAGTAGCTAGCTACAATCTTTATAGAGACACCTTTCAAACCAGCAGGAGATGAGAATGTGATGCTAAAAACAGGTTTCTGATAGAGTACTTGTCAGGATAGGCACTAGTCTTGGTGTGTATAGGCTACATGAATTGTGTCCATGGTTTTGACTATTAATGTAGCCATATGTGTAGGTAAATGAGACCTCCGTCCATACAGCTCATGCAATCCTCTTCAGAAGCTACCTCAGATGGGAGGGAAAGTTCTACTGAGGCAGACGCTACAGTGTGCTTAGTGAAAATGACATTTTGGCAAGATGTTTTTTTTTGTAACGTCACTTCTTATACACAGTCCATATCATATAGCTTATCATAAGGCGTGCAAGCTTTGTATCATTTAATATTGGACATGTGCTCTTGGGCTAATGCTGGCCACCTTAAAGATCTTGGATAAATATAATAGCACCAATGTCTAAGTCCTTCATGCCCTTTCACTGCACTGCAGAGTTTTGAGAATACATGCCGAATCAGGTTCCTGTTAAGACAAGCATGATGAACTCCCTGCCAGCTCCCAGCATACATATGCACTCAGTCGGAGTGACAGACTGCAGGAAGTGACACATTGCTATGAAAATCCTATTAAACAACATAAAAACAGAGAGTTCAAACCAGATAAGCAGCCTGCTGGTTGTGTGGCAGGACAGCAGCGCTTGTCACTGTCTGGGAGCCGAGGCGCCTCGACAAGACCTCTCACTGACACAGGGCTGAGCCATACATGACAGAGCCACATCTCCCCCTGTTGAGGGAAAGGTATACTGCTTGTCACATCTCTGCATGCGATGTCTCAAGCTTTGGCTGATGCAGGTGAACCTGTGCGACTGGGAGAAAGTGTAAGTCATGTTTAAGCTTCACACAGTTAGTTAATGTGATGTGACATGACAGGACACTCACAAAAATGACATATTTAAGGCAAGTGCTTGAGTATGATGAAAGTTATCACAAAATGAGAACATTCTGGGTTATAAAAGGTGGTAATATCAAAAATGAAGTGGTTACAGACTAAAACAGTGACTGTTAACTTAGACTGTGATAAAAAGATTAAAGACTGAAAAAGATTGAAATACCATCTTGTGAATTGAATACAAGCAACTCTTACTCAGCTCAGTTCATTCAGAGGGTTTGCTGCTACAGCTTAACTTGGTCTCATATAATGGCAAATGTTAGCAAACGTATTGCTCATAAATTATTGCTCTATAACAGACATTATTGAGTCATTTTGCAGACTTTATCATTTGTGCTAATGTTAAGCTTTTGCAATTACATAGGCCCACTGATAAAGTGGGCAATAGCTACTAAACGCATCTTAGTATAGTTGGATGATTGAGTTAAACACCCATTTCTTGCTGCGTTAGTATTATGGGCTACACAAGGCAACAGTGTCTCTCTGGCAAAAAATTCTCAAGGCATAAATATTAGAAATGATGTGGCTGTTTTAAAGTAACACTGCATTGGTTATTTCAGTAATGTAAGGTAAGAAGGCATTTTTATTTGTTCTAATCAGGAGGCTGTGCCCCTCTGGGGTTAGAAAATACAACTGCTTTTCAGCACCAATTAATTACAAATCCAATCATATCTGTTTTACAGTTACACTAATGAATATTTAAAAACAATCAAATGATTGAATAATCAGAGAAAAGTTATCAAATTAGTAGGATTACATCAAGGAAGAAATTGCCTTCGAGAGAGTTTAGTGTCAGAATGGCTAAAGCTCCCAAATGATTCTCTTTTTTTGGATGTCTACATGCCACTTTACTTTTTGACTCATTGGATTGAATTCATAATAAGCAAACATACTATACATAGTACAATCATACAAATACATGGTGATAATAGTAATGCTAATGTACATCCTATGGCATATACTGTATCAAAAAAAGGTATTTTGAACAGTCACAATACTGGATCATTGACAAAATAATCTCATTTTGCAGCTGCTATTAAACATCCACACTGAGCTGTGTAACAATGTCCCTCACAAACATGAAGCAGAGATGATGTCCTCATTTTCCACAGCTCATTCACAAACCCAGATAAGTCTGTCTGCACCTCTGATGGGGATTTTAATGAAACATTGTCTGTGAATAACAAACATGGACTGACTAAAGTGTTGCAAACTAAAGATGTCGATGCTGAATTCTTAATTCATCAGCTGGTGTTCCGTACAGTCTAATAACATGTCATGTAAGTCCAGTGATCTCGAGACTTAACTCACTAGCTGTTAGTTTCATTTGAACAAGACCTTTAAGACAAGCCTGCTGGAATCCTGAGCACTGTTTTCTAATCTCCTTGGGCAAAGGACAAAACCTTAAGCTTTGTTTATATCCACCCTTTGCGCTGTAGCGCGAGCCTCTGCGGACACCACGCAAGCTCCGAGCATGAACGGAGGCGTTTATACTCAATGCACTGTGTGCTGCATTATTCTGCGAATGATCCAGAGGGCATACAAACAAAATGAACTGTGAAGAATCAAAAAGATAACAATGTAACCCAGATATACCCGTAGACTGTAGGTGAAACCTGCAAAAAGCCATAAACCAACCTACACAATGACCAGGAGGGATTGTAATTTTCTGTAAACTCATATCTCTACTCTATTGACATTGCCAAGCCCTGTAAAGAAACAATCATGTATTAAATGCATTAAAGAGACATAAGGTTATATAAGACATAAGGGATATCCTGTATTTGATTTGGCTGCAAAATATTAACTCAACTGAATATTTTTAATACCTCCTGTTTCTAAAACATTTAAAAGTAATGTGGCCTTCTTTGTATGATCCCTGGAGATAAAATAAAGTGTTTTCATCAGTAAACTATTTGTGACAGTCACGTGGTCGCAGCCGTCAAGTTACAATTATTCAGAGGTTCACGACCAAGCGCGCCCCACGCACCCCGACATAAATGGGACGGATGTGGCTCAGGAGGTAGAGTGGGACGTAAACTCATCCAGTCCGCATGTTGAAGTGTCTGAACCCCAAATTGCTCGAGAAGGCAATCTTCGGTGTGCAAGTGTGTGAATGATTGAATGTTGACATGTAAAGCGCTTTGACTGGTTGGAAGACTAGAAAGGAGCTATATAAATGTAAGTCAATGTACTGAATTAAACTTTCTTTTTCCATACAAAATCTGCAATCTAAATTAATTTGTTTTATTGTATTTCATTTTTTGTTATTCAGCGCGTGGTAACACATTAGCTGTGCTCCTTCTCAGCCAATGGTCAATTCTCCTGGAGGCTATACGTTATTGTCAGCTCCTATTTATGCTAAGGCCATGGGACAAATACGCCCTTTGCAGTCAAAACAAAAGCTCCTTTTGAGCTGCCTGGCGCATTCCAAAAGGAAAACATGTACAGAAAACCTCTGCCATGAATTAAGTAATGATCAGCAGAATGCAAATGCACGGCTTATACAGTGTGCTTATGCTGAATTTCCATATCAAACGCTGTGATCAATTCCTTAGCCTTGTCTGAATGGTAAATGTGTTTGTGTATGCGTGTGTGTGCATAGCTTCAATATTTTAATCTGATAAATGTTCTGATGGAATTCAGAGGATGAAAATAATATATTAAGCATGTGCCTGCTTGAGTGCATCTGAGTAATTGTGTGTGTTTTTCAAAATAATTGTGAAAAGGATTTTCTATAAATCTTTCATATGCAGCAAATATTTGTGTCACCAATCTCTGAAAAAAGCACATGTAGAAATATGTAACCACTCCAGAGCTGCTGTGGAATTTTGATTCCAAAGATTGGTACAGGCAAAAATCCTCAAAAGGGCTTTACAGATACCTTCCCTGAGGTAGAAGAAAACATAATCATGTTTATCATTATTTTGATGATGGTCAGTGGCTTTTGCCCTCACATTAACAGATTAGGTTTAGGTTTATTTAAACAGCCCAGAATAAAACCTGTGCATGTCCTTCTTTTGTAACACTGGACTCTCTCCAGTGCTGTCAGTTTGTTAGAGCTGTCGCACAAAAATATTTATTGCATGTAATGTGTAATCAGAGTTCACATTGTAAAAGTTGGTATGAAACTGAGACATCAATATATGATTATTTATCATGATGTGATTGGTCACACTGAGGGAACATTATTCCTAAAATATCATAGATCATATGCAGAATGTAGTTTGAAGGGGTGTGTATGAATGTGTTTTGACAGTATGTCAGTGACTGTGTTACATTGGTTCTAGTAGCTCAAATAAAGCCACTGAATGCTGTTGAGCCAAGATCCAAATAGATTGGAAAGCATTCTGTTCTTCAACCTTGATGCAAATCACCAAACACATTTTTACTGGATCAGATTGTTGTTGACTGTTTGATTGATGTCTTTTATTGATATATTCTTTAAACTCTTCGATAACATCTTCATTTCCTGGCCCCTGTGTTTTGTCCCTGTCAGGTTGAAGCTAACAAATACAATTCTTAAATTGTAGCCTAATGTCAGCTGCAGCCTAATGGATTACACTACTTTAACATCCATTAAGGAAATGCCAGTCTGGTAAATGATGAAGTAATGGACCACACTAAACATATATAAATATATATTGTAGCAGCTCGTCTATTTTAATCTTTTAGCTTAACCTGGCTATCTCTTTTATGACAACCGCAGCTGCATGCAAGGAGACGGGAGCGGCAAAAGGGTGGGGGCGCACACAGGAAACCTCAGTAGACCAGACCGTCTCATTTCAGAACCCGCTCAGTCCAGCCTTCACGGTATTCAAAGGACGTGGCCGAGCAGTTACCCTCCCAAAACCCTATAGAGACCGTGTCTGCCCCACGGCCACTTCAATTAATTAAATCAAAAGTATACAGACGAGGAGTCATACAAAATAACCTAATAAAGGTTAAGACCACCAACGCAACAGTCCAACAAAACAGGACAATTAAAGCTGGACTCATCTTAAGCTTTACTAGTAATTTATTTAATATCAGTTATTCATATTGATTTATTTTGTCTAACTGAAACCTGGCTGTGTCATAAAGAATATGTTATATGCCTGAATGAAGCAACTCCACAAAGTCATATTAATACTCATATTCCTGGAGGCACAGGCCGAGGAGGTGGAGTAGCAGCCATCTTTGACTCAAGCCTATTAATAAACCCTAAACCTAAATTAAATTATAACTCATTTGAAAACCCGACCTGGAAAGCATTACAGCCAATTCTATTAGTTAGTGTACCGCGCACCAGGTCTGTATTATGTATTCTTATCAGGTTTAGTCCTCAAAACAGATAAAGTTATTATTGTAGGTGATTTTAACATTCATGTGGATGTGGATAATGATAGCCTTAGCACTGCGTTTAGTTCATTATTAGATTATATTGGCTTCTGTCAGTGTGTACATAAACCCACTCCCTGTTTTAACCACGTCCTCGACCTTGTTCTGGTTTATGGCATTGAAATAGAAAATGTAGTTGTCTTTCCACAGAACTCTCTTTTATCGGATCATTACCTAATAACTTTTGAATTCTTACCACCAGAGTGTACGCCATCAGGCAAAAGTTTCTACACTAGATGTCTATCTGATAGTGCTGTAGCTAAATTTAAAGAAGCAATTCCAGCTGCATTTAATTCATTACCATTGCTCAATATAACAAAGATAAGCTCACTGTGAATGACACTAGACTCTATAGCTCCTCTAAAAAAAAGAGGATAAGAAAACAAACAAAGTTTGCTCCATGGTATAACCCTCAAAGACGCGAAATAAAGCAAATATGTCACGGATGTGGTGTGGACCCAAAAGCAGTACGACCAGGAGACAGATAAAGTTCTGGAGCTTTATTCAAAGCTGAGAACACAGCAGACAGACAGGCAGGATATGACTCACAGAGGGAAACAGGCAGGGGATCAGGCAGACGGAAACCAGAGGAAGCGGAGGCTAAACTCGGGGTCGGGGATGGAAGGCTGAGTCGTTGACCGGGGCACAGGCAAGGCAGGGAAGTCCAGACAGGCAGGGTCGGCAACGGGAAATCAGTCCACGGGAAATTGCTGGAAGGTCTGGCATAAATGCAGAGAATGATCTGGCAGCGAGTGTGTGACTGACTGGTGTTTAAATACTGCAGGGTGTAGGTGCAGCAGAGTGAGCAGGTGAGAGGGATGGTGCTGATGAGGTGGGTGTGGCAGACAGGTGCACTGCATGAAGCTGATTAGGTGAGTGAGGGAGAGTGTGGTGAGAGAGGGGGGGCTGGGAGTGGCCGGAGTGAACTGAGAGAGAGTGACAGGCAGGTGAACAGAGTGAGCCAATTAGGTGAGTGAGACAGAGTGAGTATGGAGCTACTGACAGTATGGAGGAAGAACTGTGACAAGATATTGCGAAAACTTGAAAGGATATGGCGCTCCAACAATTTGGAACAATCTCGGTTAGTCTGGCGAGACAGTCTTAAAATAAATAAGAAGGCATCTTAAGAAACGGTCTTGATCCAGAGGTGTTGGCTGACTAAAGACCTATAGATGCAGAAAAACTAGTTCATGCATTTGTTACCTCTAGACTAGATTACTGTAACTCCTTATTATCAGGCTGCTCTAATAGGTCTCTTAGATCTTTACAGTTGATCCAGAATGCTGCAGCACGTGTTCTAACAAAAACTAAGAAAAGAGATCATATTACTCCAGTATTAGCTTCTCTGCACTGGCTCCCTGTTAAATCAAGAATAGAATTTAAAATCATTTTACTTACCTACAAAGCTCTAACTGGCCAGGCACCGTCTTATCTTAAGGAACTTATAGTTCCATATTACCCAACTAGAGAGCTGCGCTCCATCAATGCAGGGTTACTTGTGGTTCCTAGAGTATATAAAAGTAGGATGGGAGCCAGAGCCTTCAGTTATCAGGCTCCTCTTCTGTGGAACCAGGGCCGTTTCTCAATACCAAGTACGGTCAAGTATGGACTTGCAAACTTGCAAGTCCATACTTGGATAGTTCGACTCGGGAGTACAAACTCCCGGGGACGGGAGGACGCAGTACGGTCATTTTGCAATTGGAACAGCAGCGAACTTGATGACGTCACCAACGTCACGACGTCACCAACTCAGCGCGTCGGTCCCGCCTACTCCGGTTATCTTCAGTCATATATATTGACAATAAAACGAAATATGATATAAAACACAACCCTGCCTTTTTTCGTTTTCATTTAGAAAATATAAAAATATTATGTATATGTATATATATATGTATATGTTTTGTGTTACATCTGCAACCACAACCACAGAGACACCGGAGCCAGCGGCACATCTGGAGGAGCCTAGCCGAGATCAGGCTGCTGTCAGCGGGCTGCATGAGCACCACCGCCCGGTCTCCTCTCTGGTCCTCTCATCTCCGACAAACGTCGGCGCTTTTTTCAAACAGGCTCTATCTTGATAAATTGACGGCATATTTTAAGTCTTAACAACTACATTCTCGCTTAAAAAAATGTTAAAACTAAATTCCGTTACACAACAGCAGCAGTATTTAGACAGTTATAACTGACAGTTGTGAGCCGTCTCCGCCGCTGTCGGCTCTTGTTTGCTGGTGAAATGCATTCTGGGATACTTGGCTGTCCAAAGTCCACACAAGTCTACTCCGATGCATCCTCGGTATAATGGGCGGAGCGAGGACACTTCCGGGTATCTGGACCGTACTTGGCTTGATGCGAACTTGTGTATTGGAACAGTACTTGGGCCGCGCTTGATGACGTTTCACAAGTTCACGAGGACACAAGTACAGAGAAGTTCACATATTGAGAAACGGCCCAGGTTCCAGTTTCAGTCCGGGGGGCAGACACACTCACCACTTTCAAGAGCAGGCTTAAGACCTTCCTTTTTGATAGCGCTTATAGTTAGGGCTGGTTCAGCCCCTAGATATGCTGCTATATGCCTAGACAGCCGGGGGACTACTTAGGATACGCTGAGCTCCTCTCTCCTCTTCTCTCCCTCCTTCTTTATGTATTAATCTCCTATTTATGCACATTACTGACTTTGCTTCTTCCCCGGAGTCTTTGTGCTTTCTCGCGTCGCAGGTTCCCAGGAATCGTGGGTTCATCTGGACCGTGGTCGTGCCTCCTGCCGTGGTCCTGCTGACACCCACTGCTACTACCATTATTATTACCTCTGCGGTAATAATACAATTTAATTTAATTGAACGGTAGTATACAGTGGCTAAATCATCTGCAAGCAATTTCATTTTAGCATTACAGTCACTGGAATAATTCTGGACCATATTACACATGCCATGGTGGTATAAATAATAATTAGTGTAGGTAATATAAGGTGAAGGACCCATGTTGTGCCAGCTGTGGGTAAAATATGAATATTTGAGAGGTCTGAGTGTGTGCTGATGCCCAAGACTAACAAATAACACTACCTAACAGCTTGGTGAGTTTAATTTTGTTTTGGCAAGACTGTATGAAATGTTTTAATCAATTGCCTGCATAAATCGCCGCTTGTTTTTGAATTTGAATGAAGTGTGTTTTACAAAGCCTTACAGGACATTAGTGTCTAGATGTGTGATCAGCCAATTGTGGGTTGTATTCCTTTAATCACTAAATACAGCAGTGGTAGTTGAAAACACACCTCGCAGAGATCTGCACAAATGAGGATACCTTTCTACTTTTGAATATTATATTCATAACTATGTTTTATTCAGTGTATAATCATTAGAATCATTATTTTTCCTTAGCTTTTTCTAAGCTAAGGTTTAGTGTGCCATTAAAATATCATGAAAGATGTAGTTTACAATGTGGTCAGTGTAGTATGTCAAAGAAAGACATAGTATATAATTAGATAAGATAAGATTATCCTTTATTAGTCCCACAGTGGGGACATTTATAGTGTCACAGCAGCAGAGTGGATGGTGCCAACAAACAAATAAGAGACATAAGTAGAAAACAAGATCAAAACAAGTATAATAAATAGTTTATCACAGTGGATTGCACAGAATATTTATTCTGCACGGTGGATATATATGCATTATATTGTCAGCTTTGGTATGTGTGGTCTACTGGGAGCAGAGTTAGTTGTGCAGCCCGACAGCGGCAGGAAGGAAGGACCTGCGGGGGTGGATCAGCCGGTGTGTGAAGGAGCTGCACAGGGCTGTCAGAGTGTCCTGCATGGGGGGGGGTGATAGTTTAGCCATCATCCTCCTGTCTCCCACCACCTCCACTGTATCTAGTGGACATCCCAGGACACAGCTGGCCTTCCTAACAGGTTTGTTAAGTCTCTTCCTGTCAGCTGTCGAGATGCTGCTGCTCCAGCAGACCAATGCATAAAAAAAGGCTGATGCCACCTCAGAGTCGAAAAAAGGTCTTCAGGAGTGCTCCCTGCACTCCAAAGGACCTCAGTCTCCTCAGCAGATACAGTCTGCTCTGACCCTTTTGTGTACAGTGCGTTAGTGTTGTCAGTCCAGTCCAGTTTATTGTTCAGGTGAACACCCAGGTACTTATAAGATTTCACCATCTCAATGTTCAATCCCTGGATGTTCACTGGAACAGGAGGAGAGTGTTTACCCCGGCGGAAGTCCACCACCAGCTGGTTTTCCCTGAGTTGATCTGAAGGCAGTTCAAAGAAAGTTATAAAAAGTCACAAAAGTATAAAAAATGGTATGTCAAAAAAAGACTTAGTACAGTATGTCAAAAAATGTCATGAAACACTCATGGTATATAAAAAAACAATAGTAAAGTTTGTCATAAAAAGTATATTATAGTATGTCAAAAAGTCATGGTGTACTATGGAATAAAAAGGGCAAAGAAAAGTTAGAGCACCGAATGTTAAGATAACTTTAAAAAGCCACTGTATGGTATGTAAATGATCAAATATTCATTTTACAGTATGTAAACAAGGTGTTTAGTAGGTCAGAGAAGTCAAAGAATAACACATTTTATTTTACTTTTCATACACACTATGAGTATGACTTTTTGACATACTATCATACAGTATCTGTATGACATTTTAGTAACACTTTATAATAACTGCACGCTATGAAGCATTAGTTAAGTATGAATAAACACTTAATTGTTAATAAAGCATTGTTCATACATTAATACTCATTAGTATGCAATCAATAAACACATTTATTAATATTTTATTCTTGATAAATAAGCTCATCTATAATATGATTAATTATTCTATTTTCATACTTTATAAATGACATATTCCCCATTTCTAAATTAAGGTTTATGTCAATTACAAACCATTAACCAACATAGGAGTTGTTAATGGTTCATAAGATCATTTATCAGGCTCCTCTTCTGTGGAACCAGGTTCCAGTTTCAGTCCGGGGGGCAGACACACTGACCACTTTCAAGAGCAGGCTTAAGACCTTCCTTTTTGATAGCGCTTATAGTTAGGGCTGGTTCAGGTTCGCCTTGGTCCAGCCCCTAAATATGCTGCTATATGCCTAGACAGCCGGGGGACTACCTAGGATACGCTGAGCTCCTCTCTCCTCTTCTCTCCCTCCTTCTTTATGTATTAATCTCCTATTTATGCACATTACTGATTTTGCTTCTTCCCCGGAGTTCTTGTGCTTTCTCGCCTCGCAGGTTCCCAGGAATCGGGGTTATATTTGGACTGTCATCGTGCCACCTACTGAGGCCCTGCTGACACCCACTACTACTACCACTATCATTATTAGTCACATTACTATTATTATTGCCTGTACTATTACGCTTATTGACTTGCTTCTACCCTGGAGTCTTTGTGCTTTCTCGCTTCGCAGGCTTCTATAAATCGTGGCTGTACCTGGACCGTGGATGTGCATCCTGCTACGGCCCTGCTGACACCGACTGCTACCACCATTATTATTATTACTAGTCACATTACTATTACTATTACCTGTACCATTAAGCATTTTAGCTTTACTTCCACCCTGAAGCCCTTTTGCTTTCTCGTTCTGCAGGTTTCCATGAATCGTTGTGGTACCTGGACCGTAGTCGTGCCTCCTGCTGTGAGCCGACTGACACCCACTGCTACTTCGATTATTATTATTAGTCACATTACTATCCCTATTTTCATGGCTATAATTCTACTGTAATAATTGCTGCTGTTATTATAAGTAGTCTTATTATATGAATAATTTATGTCATATACATTGAATGTGTTGTATCTAAGAACTGTTATGCTGCTCATTCTGTACACATGACATCTATTGCATTCTGTCCATCCTGGGAGAAGGATCCCTCCTCTGTCGTTCTCCCATAGGTTTCTTCCTTTTTTCTCCCTGTTAAAGGGGTTTTTAGGGGAGTTTTTCCTGTGCCGATGTGAGGGAAGGACAGAGGATGTCGCATGTGCACAGATTGTAAAGCCCTCTGAGGCAAATTTGTAATTTGTGATTCTGGGCTATACAAAATAAACTGAATTGAATTGAATTTATAAAGTGTAAGTTAATAATTAATATAATATTTAGATCTACATTTATGCACTCATTTATAGATACAATGATTTACATGTAAATGGTAAATGGACTGTACTTGTATAGCGCTTTTTCTAGTCCTACGACCACTTAAAGCGCTTTTACACTGCATGTCATCATTCACCCATTCACTCCCATTCATACACTGATGGATAGACACAACACAAAGTGAAATATTTTTACGAGTACAACGTAAAAACATCCCCTTCAGCCATTCATTAGTGTAAAAAAAACAACACACAGATTCTGTACTGTTCTCAAGCAGGGTGTGGAAACTGATTACACGCAGCCAATGAAGACAGTCGCAGTAAGTTTGACCATTTACTGCTAGTGAAAACTGAAAATAAAGACAATACAAATATTAAGTCTTCCTTCTGAAACATTGCATTGTACATATTTATTAAAAATAATATACATTGGTTGTTTGCACATTTATCACGGCTGCTAGCATCGCTGTTAGGTTATATGCAATTGTAAATTAAACTGTTTTTTAAGCACCTTATTAGGCATACTTTTAAAGAAATCCCTACTGATAAATTATCCTTCCAGAGAACATGGCTGGATATTCATAGTTTTCAGTCACATGACACGCACGGCGACCTGGAGGGCAAAACAACGGGCCAACGTGGCGGTTAGCGATGGACTCTCCATAGAGCAGCACAAGCAGGTCAATTTTCCTCCTGCTTCAAGCCACGAATGTTTGAAATACCTCTCCACTGAAGAAAAACAAAGATATCAGATCAAACTGGTTGTTTTGGGCAGTTGCGATCTATAGACAGCACCTGTCGTCGTATTTCAGTCACTAAAATCCGCCAATACCGCTGAGCTTCACTTCGGCTACGTTCACATCTATTTTGTGGATAAAACCTCACCTTACTGTCGCCAGTATGAAAGCATACAATAGTGTTTACGACTATTTTAGCAACATCATATGATAAAACCAAACATATGAAGGCAAATGCTGTTACTGTGGAGTCTCCCCACAGTAACAGCATTTGCCTTCATATGCCTTGCATAATGATGACGGACCTGAGTGTAAATCATGAATCTGTAAAAGACGGTACATTCACAATAGTTGTTTAAAGCTTGACGCCACACATAATAAAATATAAAGCTGTAAATGCAACGACTGTATACAGGAGACAGTTTAACAAAAGAGTGATAACAGACAAAAACTGCACACAGTATAAGTTTGAAGAGGTTTATTCAACACAGGATTACCTGCTTCTCATAGCCAAGATTGATAAAATAAACGATAATGTTATATTCTTGCATTTTAAAAAGAAGTGGACATAACCTGTAGCTTATGCACACCTTCGGATAAGAAAGGCTCAGATGTAGTGAGCTAAGATGCATGATTTAATAATCCAAGGCTCCAACTGAATCAAATCTGACATCATTGTCGATTATTTTCTAGAATAATCAATTACTTGTTTGGTCTATAAAATGTAAGAAATGGTGAAAATGTTGATGTCTTTCTCTCTTTACTCATCTTCTTAGTGGCTGATGTGTGTGAGAGGATGGATGGAACCCAGTTAGGGGACAACGGGTCCACAGATTTGGCATCTACAATGTTAAGAGAGTTTATGTCCAACAAGTACAAAGAAACGTCAGTTAAATGTGTGATATCAATCTGATACCTGTTAAAACCCCCTCTCCTTTAAAACAACTGCTGATAACTCTTCAGACTGGTAGTTAACCTTTACTTTTTCCTATACTTATATTACAACCTCAATTCCCAAAGAGTTGAGTTGCTGTGTAAAACGTAAATGAAACAACAGAAAGTGTCTATTTTTACCCAAAGAATAAGTTTATCCGTCTGAGCATTAGCTCAACATTGTCTCTGTACTCTCTTCAGTTGAAAATAGGAGCTAATAGTTGGGTCATCTATAGAAGTTCCGTGACCGTGGAGAGGAAAGGTTCGTTTCTCACTGGATTTGTCATCTATAAAGGTTAAATAAAAAAATGAGCCGGGGTGCCCCTCACAAAAATGTGGGGAAATTTTTGTAGAGCCCTATATCCAAAATGGCTGCTGCCAGCCAAGCTGGAAATTTACTTTTTAATGGTTTTGCCCACAGTGCTGCATAATACATGGTTTCTGAGACTATTTGGGTCAAGAAATTCACAAATGATGTAGATTTATTGATTTGACCTATTTTTGACCTTCAAATTCAAGATGGCTGCCACTTTTGGCTCTTTAAATGTCAATTTTTCAAAATCGTCAGAGAGCCTTAATATTAGGCTCAAATGAAAGGTCTGCTCATACTGAATTCAGTTATGGATAGTAAAATTACAACATACACATAGGTTATCAGATGTCTTGGGTGGAACCAATGAAAGCAGGGAGACAGAGAAGATTCTTTAGCTTGGGGTTGTTTTTATTAACATAACATTAACATTTTTTAACAATTTATTTATTGAATTAACTAAAAAGACTCCATCTGAATCTGTTGAGTCTCCACACTGACTCATCTCATCATCACTGCTACTTTCGTCTGAGCAGTCATGAGGTGTGAACTGCTGGGGCAAGGGGGCAGGGTGTGACGCACTGGTCGACACTTTCCATTCACTAGTTCCCAGCCGTGACCAATGGGAGAAGGATGCTCTTGTAGATTGTAATGGAGCTGGCAATATGTAAGGTAGTTTGACCTTTCCATATGAAGATTCAAAGAGTCATCGTCAGGTGGGAGACGGATTGTACTCTTATTCTTCAGTTTGTGCCATTTGGAAACTCTGGCCTGCCCGCAGCTCACATCTGCACTCTCAGCATAAATGACGGAGAGGACAAATGCCTTCATATCCGCTCTGACGTCATGTTTTAATTCAAGACTCTCGCCCACTCGTCCCAGGAGCTCTCTTGCCTCAGAATTGATCTTCACCTTCTCCAACACCTTCTTCTTCCCATGCCCATAGAACCCTGAGGTGTGGTCACTGCCAGTGATCACATGGAGAGGTATGATGATATCTGCAACCTCTTCCGAGAGCATAGCACGGCAGTTAATTAACACATGCTTGCGTTTAATCAGCAGATCACCTCTGACTTGCTGCGAGACGTAAGCTGCTTGGACATACACATCTGTGTCCTCGCAGTCTAGAACAACAGGTCCAGTGTACTTACTGGCTCTCACCTTTGCATAGGCAGAGAGCAGCATTGTATCTGCTTCTGGATGTCTGAAGACATAGTCCCCATTAGCCACGCCAGTGCTCAGGTTGGTTGATGTTTCTCCCTCGCAGTATATGATGTCTCCATGCACTTGACCCGCTTGTCTTTTCAGCTGTTCCTTTACAAGTTTCTGTAGTCTGACCTTATTTCCGGAATTAACCATGAGTTGGTTGAACTCAGCAGCACCTGGGAACCTGTCTTCGGGCTTGGGAAAAACATTTGGGCCTTTTGGATGTTTTGCTGCACGACGATCGTGCTCATCATCCTTGATGCTGAAAGGAAGGTCATATATGTCATTGACAAGGATGATGAGATATGCGTTGGCGTGGCGTGAGAAGATCATAGTACAGATTTTATCCAAGTAGTCACCCCAGTGGTACTCTGAACCGTCCCGCTTCCGAGACTCACGGTCTTCAGGTGTGGGGGTGGCAAGCCGCCAGATCAGCCCCATGTCCACAAGGCTAACGTGGTCTCTCGGTTTTTCACTTACTGGGTCTAACAGCGGAGCCTTCTTATCGCCTGCCACGCCGGTGACACCGCCGACGAAGGTTAGAGCTATCAAGAGAAAAAACGACTTGTAATCTTCCCTTGTCCCTCCCCTTTCTGAGGATGAAACCTTAACGTAAAACACACTGAGGTTTGTGATCAAAACACCCGGGACCGAAAGGACGAACTGAGGATGAATTGATTACAGGGAGAGATGACAAGGGGGAATAATAAATATGTGTAAAGGACGAATGGAAGGAGACCAATGTTGAAACGTAAACATTAGAGAGAGAGCGTGTTTGCACATCACTTGGATGTGGGGCTGACTGATTGGGAGTGAGGTATGCTTTGTTGAATAACTGCAGAAGACAACTTTAGAGATATTTTATGCCATTGAGAATTGTTAATTATCTTCCAGTTCATAATGAAATGAAGGGATCAATTGAACAGCACAGTTCAAGTAACTAATAACATCAGCAGTTTAATTCTCATCAACCACAAACCTTGATCTTTTTTACCTTTCAGATGACTTCTGCATAGCCTACTTGTAATTTTACTGTCCATAACTGAACTCAGTATGAGCAGACCTTTCATTTGAGCCTAATATTAAGGCTCTCTGACGATTTTGAAAAATTGACATTTAAAGAGCCAAAAGTGGCAGCCATCTTGAATTTGAAGGTCAAAAATAGGTCAAATCAATAAATCTACATCATTTGTGAATTTCTTGACCCAAATAGTCTCAGAAACCATGTATTATGCAGCACTGTGGGCAAAACCATTAAAAAGTAAATTTCCAGCTTGGCTGGCAGCAGCCATTTTGGATATAGGGCTCTACAAAAATTTCCCCACATTTTTGTGAGGGGCACCCCGGCTCATTTTTTTATTTAACCTTTATAGATGACAAATCCAGTGAGAAACGAACCTTTCCTCTCCACGGTCACGGAACTTCTATAGATGACCCAACTATAAAGGATTTGCACATCATTGCGTTGTGAGTTTATTTGCGTCTAACGCAGCATCCCAACTCTCTAGCTAACGTTAGCTAACCGTTAGCATAGCTCATCAAGGCCACTAGAGTTGGTTGCCTCGGTTTACGACAGAAAACCATGACAGAACAATTACATAAAAACCTGACTTATTGCTAAAAAGAAAAATTGAAAAATACTTACCATACCCTGTGTTTACTTGAGCTTACCTTTGATGAAGTGTTCTCTGAAAATATGTGTATACTCTGACGGCTGCCATCGTTGGCCCTCCACCGGTATGCGAGATTAACTGGTTTTGAATTAACTGGTTTTTGAATTAACTGGTTTCTATTTGCGTGTGTGAGCCAGATGTGTCGTGGGAGGGGCCTGTCAGGACCTGATATCCACTAACCAGGAAACAAACATGATGGCTTCGCAGATGCCTTCAGCTCCATCTCATTTAGATTTCGGTGTCAATTGTAACATTACGATCGGAACGGTTTGCTGGAACGTTCATTAAACGTACGTGAGGCTGCGATGCCGATCTCAGCAAGTTTAACGTAACTTGAGGAAAGGAGAGGGAGAAGTAGGTGACTCCGTTGATGGCTGATCAATATACTACCAACGTCAATAAAGTCTTCACATAAAGTTCTTGTTGTCAGTCTGATATTTGTGTCATGTAGCATTAAGAACTTGCTTTGGAGCCGATTTGAAACCTGTTTATAATTCATACAGTGTTGAAGTCAAACATACAGACAGTTGTTTTCACCAAGCTCCAACGCAGATGTCAACTGTGGCAAACTGTGATCCGCTCAGATTAACTTGTGATTCAACATCTGTTGGCTCTCCACCATCGATCATGTTTTATATTCAACGCTACAGACGCTCATTTATCTCACAACTACATTCTACACTATTCAGCACACATTCATCCAGATGAGAGAGGGATGTGAACTCTCGCTTGGTGTCCAAGAGGTTTAAATTGGTCAACTACCTGCAGGTGTAGACAACTGTACAAGTAGATATACAATGTTTTGCTTTTTTTTCAGTTTGACCTTTTAAACCACAACGTGGCCTTAAATGATCAGATCTAGACTCAGTCATGACACCATCTGATGTATGAGGGGTTTGCTATAATTTGATTTGCATTTCCATGGATCATTTATCTTAAGGATGCAGAGCACTGGTCAGAAGAACATGTCCAGCAATTTTAAGATGGGACTGCTCCACCATCGAGCATCCAAAACAGCAAGACACAACATCATGCGGCGTGTTTGTGTGCAAGGTAACACCGTGATTATCTCTGTCGCCATCTGTCATTATAAAAAAAGTAATCTGACTAATACTTATCAGGACTTTTTAGCTTGCAAAGCAGATTTGAACAAATCAGACAGTCCAGTACCCTGTGGACCCTGAGGGTGTGGAAATGTTCAGGCTGAACATCGCCTCGTCTCTGGTGAATAATTAAGGTAAACAGGACTCTAACAGGTTTACTTAAGTGTTGTGTCTGTCGGCATTAAACAACATTAATGGCTGTATTACTTTTTAAAGATGACCTATCCCAGCTGTGTCGGGCTTGTGGGGAGCTCAGCTCTGGGGCTGACATTGACGAGTGTGTAAGACGATAAATTTATATCCCGGAAAAGTACGTCTGGCTGGGAGACTGGGATGCACCTTATTTCAACATCACAGGGTGAGCACTCACAATCCCACAGCGAATGAAAATGTATAGTTTAATTCACCTAACTTGCATGTCTTTGCCCTTTCGGATGACACTGGAGCAGCTGAAGGGACACAAGAACACCGACTTCACACAGAAGGGACCACTGCTATGACTTACACCCAGTATCTGAGACACATCGCCTTACATTATAAGGAATTACATGTCTAATGAAGTTTCAAATGCTTAATTTAACAGCTTAATCTGGATGACTAATGTGAACATGAACAAAATCAAAGAAAATACTAAGGGCAATATTTCTCACTTTCAGATTGAGTGCACCACCTGCAGTCTTTGGTTTCACATGGGATGCGTTGCCCCCACGGACCAGGACTCGTACAGCATGAACCACCAAGGGCTAGACGGCTGCGTGTTCTCCCCGTGTCAGCGTGGGTTCTCTCCGGGTTCTCCGGCTTCCTCCCACAGTCCAAAGACATGCAGCTCAGGTTAATTGATGACTCTAATGCGGTTACAGAAGATGAATGATGTGCTTATTACAGACCAACCTGCCTCAGGAGCTGCTGATCTAGTTCCACACTTGGCCAATAAAGGTTATTCTGAATCCTTACTCATCATTATCTTTCTTCTGTGTAAAAAGTCTAGCTTCTATACTAAACATCCATGTTTTATCACTGTCCTGGCATCAAGAAAGGTCATAGTCCAAATCGTGTTAGGTGTCCCCAGTTCGACTCCATCATGGCGTACACGTGGCATTTTCGTTATGAAGATTAATGTATTTCCATGTATTTCTGTCAAGACCATAACTACTCTTTCAGCGAACCATCCTCAATTTTTCAAACTTAACGTCTTAACATACCTTTAAGACCACCGTCATTTGCAACCTCCAGCAGCTGATCTTCCTCTAGCATGGATAAGCTGGATTCAACTGGTTTGTTCACAAATGGGTCGCGGATCCATTCCTTTCCTGGGAGAATGAAGGTCAAGGCTCAGTCTCTCAGTCTATCCCTTTGTCCACTTGCCGTGGACATCTTCTGAAATTTCAACAGTTACTCAACTTGCCAAAGGAAATAAAACAAAAGTGTACATCCCCTCAGTGTCCAGATCACTCATTACTTCTACCAGTTATACCAACTAAAGGAGGCATACCGAATAGAACACTATACAACTCAACCTACACAAAGAAGTCCAATTACCATCTGTTTTAATGTGTTTTTTTGTAGGGCAGCGATCTGCCTACACCCAATCTGGCTCAGGTGAAAGTTCTTTTTTTATATAGCTGTGTTCAGTCACTAATCCTGTCACCAAACACGTCCGGTGCTCTGCGGACCCTCAGGGGTTAAGGTTTGTCAAGCCCAGGGCTTGTCGAAAAAGCCTTGGGCTCTTGTCAGGTTTTCTCACATTACAATCAGTGCAGCCCAACCACTGTTGCTGGGTTGGGATAGGCCAGCCTCCTGTCTCTGCTGCACCATCAGAATTTCGTGTTCCACAAGGATAGTGCTGCAGAGATTAGTGGGCCCTGCAGAGAAGACATAGCTGTAGGACTGTAGCAGGTGGTCCAGCCTCCCACAGTCCTCCTAGCAGGCTAGCACAGCTCTTAGTGTACAGGACCTGCCAGTTACTGGGTACAGAAGCAGATACAAGGCTAATAGTCTCAGCCCCCGCAGGGGCCCTTGGGGACTGTAGTTCCACCTTCTTTAACATTTTGGCTTAGAAATCCCAGCCACAGCCACTCTCTTTAAGGTGAGAGGTGTAGGACCAGTGTTGAAATCTCAGATGGGGATTTTGTTCAATTGCTGCATCAATTGCTGATCAAGTTCAGACAAGGCACAGAGTTCTAGTCCATGCATCAATTTTTGAACACACATCTTGTCTTTCTGGCTTTTGGTACAGGTGACCACTGTGTGTGGACCGGCCGCAGGGCTGCCAATGTTACAGGTACCGAGTGGTACCAAGCAGACAGATTATAGATCCTAATAAATGACAGGGCAACTTCACTCCTGTTCGTTTAGCCTCGCTCAGCAGAATTAATTCATTCACCATATTCATACAAATCTATTTGACATCAGTAATACATTGTTATACTGTATCTTATATAAAAAAACACTGACAATAAAACAATCACACACCTTGTCTATATTCACATTTCAACCCTTAGTCTACTTACTTAGTTATTAGTTCTGTTGGCTCAGTTAACCCAAATAAACTACAAGTAATAACTGCTACACTTCTAGGTTGCCTCATGTAAACGAATATAAAATTAGCTTTATGCTAATATTAGCACATGGCCATTCAGTGCTCGAGCTAACAGTTTTAACTTTACATTTTGTTATAAGTGCTTCAAGGTTTTTTTAACCTAAACATTTTAACAGTTATACACAATAGTAGATAATTACAAAATATTACTACCAAAATGTTCATGGAGCCAAAAATAAAACTCCTGGTGGACGTGACGTTGATATTCATAACGAGCTAACCGCGGCACCATCTTTATGAACACGGTACGGCGGTAATCAAGCTTACACACACACACTCACACGTTAATATCTCTTAACAGGAATCTATTTCCTGGTTACTCAGCTACTAAAACAATATGTTTATTTACTGGCTTATTTCACTTGGAAAACTTATTTTACCCTGCAAACAGGACAAATAAATGAGACAGGGCCACTTCACTCCTGTTCGTTTAGCCTCGCTCAGCAGAATGAGGAAAACAACGGCTTCGTGCCATTAAGGTCGTAAATCACTCCGCTGTCGCAAAGCCTGCTTAAAGCGACGTAAAGCGCCCCCCTGCTGGCTACAGGTTGGAATGTACACCACATACATAGTGAAGACACCTAAGTCATTTATAAAACTACAAGAATAAGCTTTAAACGAGTACAAGTACAAGTACGTACACTGTAAAAACATGTTGGTTCCACATGAAAACAGAATACGTCAACACGCATGTGACAACACATTGGTGGGCGTCACACCAACACGGCATGCCCCTTCAGTGGACGAGAGGGAAGGGCAGTTTTTCTGCACTTGTCCGACAAAGAAGCAGTTGTGGCAAAGGATCCCCTTACTGTTCCTCTTTAAAAAAGGTATTTCAACAAGTCAAAAGGACTGGTTGGCTATGATCTATTAAATATCACTAAAACGAATGAAATCAAGTTGTTCTTAGACATAAATAACTGTTCAGTGACATGGTAGGAGCTGTAATCACTACTTGGAGGGTGGAAAGCTGCATTTATTTGGTTGTAGGCCTATCAATGCTTAAAAGAAAATTAAACTGGTAAAACGTTCTGCGTTGTGTTTGATTTTTTTCTCTCCTCCGTCTTTTATCTAGATGTGTGATTCAGTAACATTCTAATATGTATTTCATCAAGATGATCTGAGTGTTGGGTTGGGAGGAAGGAAGTGGGGGGATTGACAATGTTAAATGATTCAATATGTGATTTGTAAACACGTTAAACCTGGAAATGCTAATATATACATTTATACAAGAGCTTCTCCGGTTATAACCAAGGGGCACAGAGCAGGCACAACAATGCAGAATCACAATGCAAAATACATCATTTCTATAACCCATCCGAAAATCAATATTATTACGTCTAGTTTTCAAATATGAACAAGGATATTAGCCATACGCAGAGGTTAAATTGGGCCGGGGCTGTCCGGGGCGGAGCCCCGGCACATAAGCGGCCGGGTCTGGAGTTCTGCGCAGCAGATCAGCTCCAGCCGATTTTGGCAGTCTGCCTAGTCCATCACGAGCAATGTTGTCCTACTCATTTACAACTTTTCCATTGCAAATCTATGTTGTTTTAAAACACAATTCTAAATAATGGAGTAGGGATAGGCTGGCCTAGACATCTGGAGCAAGTTTGAGAAGTAGGCATATCGCGCACGAAACTTGCGCAGCAGCTCCTCCTCCCCCCAGATCAGACAACACAACGTCAAATCATTCTAACGGTCATCATCAGACATAATTATCGTAGTAGACAGGTGAATGGCGAGGTAAGAGAAACTAAATTAAAGGTGCACGGTATTTTGAAAGAGGTCGATCATCACCAATAGGCTAATATCATTAGATATGGGCTTGCATTTTCATTAAGCAGGAAAAATTAACCTTAGACATGCAGGGATAGCCTGCTACTGGTATGTCAAATGGCAAGCGCTAGTTAAAAAGAACAATGCTGCTAATTCTAAATGATTTAGCAAGTAGTCTATGCGATCTCCGAATCACATTTCTCATTCCTAGCTGGATGAATTTCAAACTTATTTGTATCTATGAATTGCAGTGCATTGCCTAGGCTATTTATTTGTGAGTACAGTAGGTCCTGTGATTTAATGTTTGCATATAGGCTACACAGCAGGTTAGATTTAAAAGCCCGCGTTAACATGATGGTGACGTAGCCTATCGGCTAGCCTTTAAGAAAAAGATAGCTTCATTCATTCATTCATTCAAAAGTGTTTTATTTAAAGAACGTTTGATTACATCATTATATAATATGAACCATTTTAAAAGACATTCTATCTACTTCTTAACTTAGGGTGAAAGTCAACAAGTGAACATTTCAGAGATAAAAGGTAAACATGAGTGGAACAAAAAGGAGGAAGCTTACAGATTTCTTCAAAAGGTGGGCAGCTGCTATCCAAGACATAATTTTGAAATAATTAAGCTAGGCCCGTGTGCAGAAGTCACTGTAACCAAGCTGTGATTTGTTGCTAGATCTTTTCATCCTGATAGTGTGTCTGTCATGTCTTAAGTGCTGTCTCTTCCTCCACTAAACTAAAAATGCAGAGTTGAACAGAACAGGGATGAGGATGGAGCTGAGGGCAGAGGAGCTGAGGATGGACCGGGCAGAGGAGCTGAGGATGGACAGGGCAGAGGAGCTGAGGATGGACAGGGCAGAGATGAGGACACTGAGGGCAGAGGAGGTGAGGCGGGACAGGGCAGAGGAGCTGAGGATGGACCGGGCAGAGGAGCTGAGGATGGACAGGGCAGAGATGAGGACACTGAGGGCAGAGGAGCTGAGGGCGGGAGGGATGGACCAGGGGGAGGACACTGAGGGCAGAGGAGCTGAGGATGGACCGGGAGGGACAGGTGCAGATGAGCATGTAGGTGCAACTGACAACTTCCCTGACTGCTGGAAGAGACAGCAATATGATTATTTTAAAAAAAAACCTACCCATTTCTTGTGGCAAAAAATAAAAAATTGGGATGTGAAACATGCAGTGCGGCATCATCACTTGGGGCAGAGAGAACAGGTAAACTCAGATACACATTTTCCAGTGAATGGCAAAACTGCAGAGTAGGTCCATATGGCAGTAGTACAGAGAAGCAAATGAAATCTTTAAGAAAAAAAATAAATGAACATAGTGCCTCCCAAAGTCACAAAATTGCAGAAGATATACTGAAAAAACAAGGTGAGCAAGCTCTTGAGTCAAGTTTTTTGAAAACACAAGGTGAAATTTTAGCATCAACTCACAATGTCTTTAGGACAGCGTACTACCTGGCAAAGGGCAACAGGCCTTACTCTGATCATCCTAACCTAGTAGAGCTACAGAGGATGAATGGTGCAAATGTTGGCCGTGTACTCCATTCCAACGTCACATGTGCAGACATAGTGCATTTCATATCTGTAGAGATGAGACAGGCATTACTGAATAGTATTAAACAGACTCAGCCAAAGCTCACAGTTATTGTGGATGAAAGCACCTCATTCAGTAAGAAATCGTGTCTCATTGTGTACCTCAGAACATCTGTCCATGATTCTGAGCCTCTTACGTTCTTCTTAGATTTGCTTGAATTAGAAAGTACAACAGCAGATGGAATCACTGGTGATTTACTCAAATGCCTCTTAAAACATGGTCTTCATGAGGATTTTCTAAAAGAATGTCTGGTGGGTTTCTGCTCTGATGGAGCTGCCGTAATGGTGGGGAAAAAGAATGGAGTGTACACACAACTTAAAACTAAGTTCCCAGGTCTCATTGGTTGGCACTGTCTGAACCACAGGTTGGAGTTGTCTGTGTCAGATGCTGTGAAGACATGCACTGAGACCAACCACTTTACAGCTTTCCTTGACAAGTTGTACTGCCTATACCATCAGTCACCCAAGAACCTTAGAGAACTTGATGCTGCAGCTTCTGAGGTTGGTGTGTGTCTTAGGAGAATCGGTAGAGTCTTAGGGGTAAGGTGGGTGGCTTCATCTTTCCGAACAGTGAAAGCCATTTGGATGATGTATGCTGCACTCCACAGTCATCTCACAGCTGCAGGTCAAGATGTTAACAGAACATCAAGTGAGAGATCTATGTATTCGGGCCTAGCTGTTAAATTGAGTTCGGATGCATTTCTGAGGAACCTGGGACTAATGATGGATGCACTGGAGGAACTCAAAGACCTGTCTGAGGCCCTGCAGGCCAGAGACATTAGACTGTCTCAAGCAGTGAACCTCATTAAAAGACAGACTGATGTGTTTACCGCCATGAGTGAGGATCCAGAAAATGGCCCCTTCTATAGAAAGGCATGTGAGGCAGTGCAGCAAGGGTCTTTCAATGGCATAGCACTTCATGGTGATAGAGGGCAGAAGGTCATCAACCCAACCAAGTTTTATGAGGCCTTATGCCAGAGCATGAAGGAAAGAATGGTGAGGAGTGAAGAGGAGTCTCTCTTCACCAAGATTAACATCTTGAATCCCGAAACATGGCCGAGCCCTCTACCTGTGATGTATGGGGAAAGTGAGTTGAGGGAACTCTGTGACCAGGTAAAAGTTGGTTTCACTGGAGTGAAACAAGCTTACCGTGAGTACAAAAACAAACCAGACACAATGCAAAAGGCCCTTCTCACACTTAGACATGCCGTTAATACCATTTCTGTCAGCAGTGCAGAGTGTGAGGGGGTTTTCAGAGATGAATAATGTTGTGACTCCATTGAGATCCAGATTGAATGTGGAGAATGTGTCGGCTTTGATGTTCATTAAGCTGGTTGGCCCTCCTCTCAAATCTTGGAAGCCTACCAGGTTTGTCAGAAAGTGGGTGGCAACCAGAAGGTCAGCTGATCACTTGGCCTGTAGGAAAAGGGAAAGTAATGATGTGGTATCTCCATATCAGACCATATGGGAGGTGATGAATTAGATGTACATGATGCAGTGTAACTAGAAAATGTAGTAACAAAGGGATTACCATTGCCCATTATTTGTTCAAATGTTTGTGTTCATCCATGTCAATGTACCTTAAAGACATATTGTTTTTGTTGTTTGTTTTTGTGAAAATAAAATCAGCTCTTAATGTGACCTCATCAAACACACTCAAAATCTACAGTGTACATATTAAGCAACATATAAAAAATGCTAATTTCTTTAATGTACTAATATAACGACTATCATGGATTTTTTTTTTTGCAACCTTAATTTTGGCTCTGCGTACTCTGCGTATGGGGAGCGGCGGCCCCTCCGGATCAGAGCCCCCCACATAGAAAATCCCAATTTAACCACTGGCCATACGAAACACATATCTGAAACAAAAGTATTGCCCATATGTATACGTCGGATTACTTATTGTTAACACAATAGTAAAAGCAGCTTTAGACTTTAAATATGGCCGTACAGCTTTAACAGGCTTTGTGTTCTCCTGTGAGCACCAATCACTTTTTGGCCAACGGTCACTTTTTGGCATAGGGCCCTACAGACTAAATAAAATAAATGAGTTCCAAAATAGAAAACATGTCCAGTGAAGAGGCACAGTGGAGGACCGACTGCTCTCATTTGAAATAACATGGAAAAAAATAACAGCAATTCAACAAGGCCATTTTTAAAAAATCAATATTCCAACATGATGTTGTACCATAACGTTAGCTAACTAAATATAGACTCTCTCACAGTCTGTTGTGTGCATTGTTGACTTAAACCAGTTGCCTTTCAACATAACAAGGTTAAGAGCAAAGCTGCCACTCCCTTTCCCCCACAGAGAGAGAGATACGCGCTCCCCTCTGGGACTCCCCCTTAATCAAATCAAGCGTTTCCAATAGCAATTAATATTAAAGCATGTAAATTGCCCAGGAGAGCAAAATGACATTCCCTTGATGGACACCAAGGCTCCAGCTCTATCTCTCCTCCCTGTGCCTCCGTCCCTCGGGGGACAGTGAGAGTGGGAGGCTGGCTTGTTAACTGTGGATGTTCTCTATGCCTCTGTTTCTACCAAGAACAGAGGCTGGATGCTCCCTGCTCGTCCTCTCTGCCCGGCACAGCTTTAAGGGCTCTGTGGACATCTGGGACTAGCTTTTGTTTGTAATTTATGGCTCCTCATTTGAAGTGTTTACATTCTAACTGAAACTGGATTTTTGAGGCTGATGTATATAATGTGGCAACCCAGGGGACATAGAGGCAAGATTCACAGTAAAACAGGGGACTCAGAGGCAGTTTGTGTGAAACAAAAAGTGTCCTTTAATAAAGGGGTTATCAACTGAGGGTTCCTCAGCCCTCTGCTGCTGCTGCTTTGAAGCTGGTGGAACATATAGCTGCACTAATTACCTGACGGGCTGCAGGTGTGTCCAATGCCATGTGCCCAGTGGCTGCAGCACCTGGACCGGATAAAACACTCCCTCCATCACCTCCCCCAAACTGAGCCTGGGGATCCGCCCCCTGGGCTGGATCTGCTGGTCTTTCTCCCCTGGTTTGCCACAATATGAAAATATAGTGTTTTGTCACAATTGATATTTCTCCAGACATCTTGTTAACGCCTCTCCAGAGTGACTGTGTGTCTGTACTCCCTGTGACTAGTAAATTGACAAAAATCTGTGTCCCGGTGACAAAGGTATACTGAGCAGGACATTTGAAAAATACCATCATCAAAAAAACAAAAGTCAAGTATGTACAGTTGAGTTGTGTGAGTACTATCAGCGTAAAAGCTTAGCTTATCAAGATTTCTTAAGTAACAATATATCAGCCACTCGTAGTGACAATCCCACAACAAGAGACTCTACTCAGCAGTTCCCCTCTGCTCTGTGCAGAGTTTCACTAACCTTTCAGCTCATTGTTTTGGTTTTAAGGCCAGCAACTTCACTATTTTGGTTCATGCTCTCATCTCTGATCAACCAGCTGTTTAGTGTAGAATGATCTGATAAACCCGCCGTACATTACCATACCCAGCGGCTAACAGCAGACAGACACAGTTAGCAACCAGCTGATTAACAAAGTCATACATTTAGCAGCTAGAGAGCCAGATAAAAGGAGTTACATTTGACTTACATTAAAGAACATACAACCACTTGAACAGAATATACATACTGTATAATACAATGCAATACATTATCTAATATCAAAGAGGGGTTTTGTTGTAATGGAAAATCACATGCAACTGCCAATACGATCTTATTTGATGAGGAAAGTATGGATTCGGAAGTATTGACAGGATGTGCTAACCAACAGCAGAATGAGTATCAGCACAATCCTAGTGGAACTGCCTATGTGAGATATTTCCATAATGAGAAACAGGTAGCATTGTAACACAACTAAATAAATAATGTCCTCCACATGTCTGCATATTCTCCAGCTACTCTGACTTACCCCAACAGTTCAAAGACATGCAAGCCAGGTGGGCTGGATATCTGCCACGAGATATATCATTGTGAGTGTCTCAGTTTCCATTAGGGACTCTAATGTGATACAATTCATATTTGTGTTAGGCTTGTTTCCACATGTTAGGATTGACAGGTGGAATTCACGGAGTAACGAGTGTTCAGCAGGTTTGTTGACCACCCAGTCAGGATGTGACGACCCATCCCTTCCACTAGGGGGCTGTGAGCTGTTTGCTGGTTCTTTGTCTTCCAGGTTGTAAGCGCTGCTGATGAGCCACACCTGAGCATGGTAGAGTCCCAGTCATAAAGACCCAGCATCTTAACAGGGATCTTGGATGGCAGGACAAAGTTTTTACGGAAAGCTCAGAGGCTCATGGTGGAGAGCGTAGATCGGAAAACAAGTTTGAAAGAAGGGAGAGAAATAATAAATAATAAAGACAATAATAAGAGAAGCTTGGAGGGACATAGTTCTGATGAAGGAAATAGAGTTGTCCGCAGAAAGATTGTGAGGGAGGAATTTAAGAGAAACGGCTAAAGTCTTGAGGGATGGAAGCTTGTTGGTAATATGTAAAACGGAAGAGCAGAAAAACAAAGCTATGCATGTGGAAAGTATCTGTAAGAAAATTATAAGTGAGAAAAGATCTTTGGGTGAGAATCGAGTGACACGGGAGTGATAACAGGTATCCTGTAGACGAAGATCTTTAAAAACTCAAACGGGTATTAATGGGGAAGAAGTGATCAGAATGAAGAGGTTGTTAAGAACAGTTAATGGATAGAGGGTAGATAGCCTATCTGTTCTTATTGAGTTTCAGGAGTCCGTACTACCGGAAGAAAGTCAAATTCGGATGTATGAGTTTCCCGGTTAGGCCCTACAGCCGTCCCCCGCTTCGATGCTACAAATGCCAGAGGTATGGACATATAGCAGCAGTCTGCAAAGGAAGACAGAGGTGTCCCAAAAGTGGAGCTGATCACAGAGTTGAGGAGTGTAAGGATAACGTACAGGATAAATGTTGTAATTGTGGGGGACAACACAGGGTAACATATGGTGGATGCAAAGTCAGGAAGAGGGCTGTGGAAATCCAGCAGGTAAAAGCAGGTAACAACATAAGCTATGCAGAAGCTGTGAAGAAGGTACGAGGACAAAAGGAAATGAATGAAACCAATTGTTAAGAGCAGAGGAAAGTTTGTCTGAGAAAACCAACACAGCACTGACGGTGGATAAGTTGATCCTGTTTGTTGCATATGTGATAAATTGTACTGACCAGGTCAAACACAAAACAGAGTAAGTTAAAATTATAGTGAAGGGGGCTGAGAAATTGTTTGGGTTAAAGATGTATCTTGGGAGCATATTAATAAAAGACTTGGAGCAGATGAGAAGCCAGGAGGACCAGGGGATAGGACAGTCTGATTTTACTACAATGGGACACAAGGAGCTTATTAGTAAATGGCCAAGAGTTTAAAGGATTCATTAAAAACCTAAAAAAGAGACCAGAACTCATATGTGTGCAGAAAACCTGGCTTAAACCAACATTAAACTTTGTTATTAAAGGATATGATAGTATACGCAGAGATAGAGTGGGGGATAATGGAGGAGGGTGTATAATATTTGTTAAACAAGGAATACAGTATAGAGTTTTGGATAAAGGAAAAGAGCTGGAACATGTGATAATTGAAGGTTGGACAAAAGAAGGAACTGTCAGAATTGCAGACTTTTATAACCCATGTAAGAGACTTTCAATGGAAGTACTGGATGAATTAGCTGTACATTTAGAAGGGAAAGCGAAATGTTGTGGAGATTTGAATGCTCATAGCGCATTATGGGGTAGTGGTAATGATGACAATGGAATGGTGATTGTAGAGCTAATGGAGATAAAAAAAACTTAGTGTGCTTAAATAATGGAAGTGGGACTAGATTTAACATCAGAACAGGGACAGAGTCGGCTATAGACCTTACTTTAGTATCTGATTCATTGGCAGGGGTTAGCTCATGGGAGGTTTTAGGAGGTACAACTGTTGGAAGTGACCATTATCCAATAATTAATTGAAATAGGGCGGAGTTTAGAAGAGTATGAGACAGAAGGACGACAGAAGTGGTCTTTCAGCAGTGCTGAATGGGAAAAATTTAGAAGGGTCAGTGATCAAGAAATGAAGAAAGTATATATGAGTGAGGTGTTGACAATTTAAATTCTGTTTGTCAAGCTATTTTAGAACCTGCAGAACAGTCCATAAAGAAGAAGGGAGGTAAGCACAAAAATAAGATTGTACCTTGGTGGACAAAGGAATGTGATGAAGCAATTAAATCTCAAAATAAAGCTTTTAAAGTACTAAAAAAGAATCATCGTTTTCAGAATCTAATTGAATATAAAAAGTTGCACGCAAATGTAAGAAGGATCATAAAAAACACGAAGAAGGACTTTTGGAGGAAATTTTGTAACTCGATAGGAAGGGAGACAAAAATGGATAAAGTATGAAAAATGATAAAAAAGAATGAACGGGATTAAAAGAGAGTTTGGGTATCCTGTCCTAAAAGATGCAGAAACAACAGCAGTGAGAGATGAGGAGAAAGCAGAGATGTTGGCAAAAACTTTTGTTAAAATTCATAGTTCAGACAATATTAGTGAAGAGGGCAAAAGGGGAGGGAAACTATGATAGTGGAGAATGAATATTTATTACAGCAAGAGGAAGATACCAATGATCTGCTAAACTTAGCCGATGTTTCAAAAAAACCAAAATGTCGGCACCAGGCAAAGATCAGATTTGTTATGTAATGTTAAGCCATCTAAGTGATGCATCTAAGGATACATTACTTGAACTTTATAATAAAGTCTGGGGGGGGAATTGCCTCTAAGCTGGAAGGAGGCCATTGTAGTCCCAAAACACAAACCCGGTAAAGATTGCACCAACCCAGGGATTTATAGACGTCAAGTATGTGCAAAAAAAATGAAGAAAATGAAAAATGAAAGATTAACATATTATGTAGAAAGTAAAGGATATATATCCAAATACCAGAGTGGTTTTAGGAAAGGGAGAAACACTATGGATCCAACTTTAAATTTAGAACATGGAATTAGAAAAGCCCAGATTAACAAAGAAAGTGTTGTGTCTTCTTTGACATAGAGAAGGCATATGATATGTTGTGGAGAGAAGGGTTAATAATTAGACTTTGTAAGTTGGGTATTAAGGGTCGAATGTATGGATGGTTAAAATATTTTTTATTAAAAAGAGTTCTAGAAGTCAGAATAGGAAAGAGCCATTCAGGCAAGTTTGGTATTGAAAATGAAACATCTCAAGGTAGTATAGGCAGTCCTTTACTATTCTCTATAATGATAAATGAGGTGTTGAAAAATGGGGTGGGATTGTCATTATTTGCAGATGATGGGGCAATTTGGAAGAGGGGCAGAAATGTGGAATTCATAGTAAAGATATAAATGGGGTTTTAAATGTTCTGTAGATGAGACAAAGACAATGTTCTTTACAAGGAAACAAACTGGTAGTGAAGTAAAACTAAAACACTTGAAATGTTGAGGTTTGTGGTTTGATGAAAGGGTCACATGGGCTGAACATATTAAAAAAGTGGTGGACAAATGTAAAAAGGTGCTAAAGATGATGAGGTGTTTGGTGGGAAGTGAATGGGGGGCCGATAGAACTGCTTTGAAAGCCATGTATAGTGGATTAACAAAATCTATGTTAGATTATGGTTGTATGGATCAGCAGCAAGCACATCTTTCAAAAAATTGGATAATATTCAATATCAGGCAATGATACTATGCACTGGTGCCTTTAAAACAACCCAGACGGCTGCATTACAGGTGGACATGGGAGAAATGCTGCTAGAATTAAAAAGAACTCAGTCAGCATCCAATACAGGAAACTTTAAAACCTTGCTGGGAAAAGGAGAGGAGAAAGACAGTAGCACAGAAAGCAACAGAACTTAACATAGATCAATTCAATTTCAGTCCAACAGTTCCATTGCCAGCATTAGCTCCACGGATATGAAGCCACAGTAGACTTTGCTTTATTAAAAAAGAAGAACAAAGGCAGAGGGGGTGATTTCAATTTGCAAACAATACACATATTGACAATCATCACGGTTATGTCAAGGTGTTCACAGATGCATCAGAGAGTTTACTAAACAAGGGAGGAGGAGCATTTATTGTTCCAGAATTTAAAGTCAAAGTAGGTAAACGGATAACTGAGGGACTATCGGTGTACACAGGGGACATGTTGGCAGTGATGTTAGCACTACAATGGATTACATTACATTACAGTCATTTAGCAGACGCTTTTATCCAAAGCGATGTTGTAATATAAAATAATCATGACAGCAGTATTAACAAACACGCTTTACTTTATTACACATAAACTCAGGCACTCAGAAAGAGTGGAAAAGTACTGTAGAAGGTCAGAAACTGCGTGAGAGCATCCCCGCGTCTACACGCCAAGTGCAGAACAGTCACACAAGAACAGGGAGGGCCTGAGACACACACATATACACATGATGAATCAACCACCTGGCTTAAGGAGTAGGCAAGGTCGTATTCTACTAGGACAATACCCTCACTGTAGAAAACTGACAAATAACAAGATAAGGAAATAGTACAGATTGAGTCCAGACCAGATTCGCACATGTACACTCGACAACATACACACACACTGAAAGATGACAGCAACCAATGGGACGTGAGCCAGTGTGGGCGGATATGCCCAGAGCTCCAACCAGGCCGCTTATAGCTAAAACAAGCTCCGCCTGCTACTTTATTTTGACCAATAGGCTCCCTAACGGAGAACCTATGAAATCCGCTGCGCACCTTGTCCAAAGCGCCTTTTTCCGGACGTTCAACCCTGTTGAATGTTCTAATTAGGTCCGTGCACGTATAACTGTTCGGAAATGCAATATTCATGCAAAGCTTAAAATAAAGCACTTTTGAACTTAACTCAAAACAAATCCTTGTCTCTGGTGTCTGACGAATCCTCAGCACAACAGCGACTTACAGTCAGTAGTATATTATATATCATTCACCCATTCACACACTGATGACAGGCTACCATGCAAGGTGCCACCATCAGACTCTAACTAACATTCATCATCCAGTCCACACCGATGGCAAGCCTTCAGGAGCAACTTGGGGTTAAGTGTCTTGCCCAAGGACACATCGACTGCTGAAGCCGGGTATCGAACCACCGATCTGAATGGAGAACTACCTTGCTCTCCACTACGCCACAGTCGCCCCTATAGAGGACACAAGACCATTGAGGGCAATCATTTGTTCAGATTCAAGTTCATCATTAGCATCCAGAACAGCCATTCAGACAGTAGACCAGACATACTTATCGAAATACAACAAACATTATATGGAATTCAAATGACGGGTCTGACAGTGGTATTCCTATGGGTACCAGCCCGTTTTAGGTTGTTTTGGTGAGTGAGATGTGCAATGTGGTTGTTTTGGAGACATGGACAAGTGTGGTGAGTAGGCTGTTTCCTGTTTTTGGTAAATGTGAGCAGCTCTGAGTAGTTTTTCCGGAGTGTATTAGTGTCGTCGAGCTGTGTTATGCTGGCGTTTTTTGGTGAGTAAATTGCTGTTCTGTCCCTGTTAGGCTGCAGGTGGGTTACCAGTTCATGGTTGCTTTACTGGGCCTACGGGTTTTAGTGTATAGTACCAGCAAGCTGCACCTGAAGACTAGGGGGAGCTGCACCTTAGGGGGAGTTTAGTTGGTCTCTTGTTAGGCAGCTAGAGGGACAGGGCTGCAGTGATGTTGGCAGCAATAGTTTAATTCTGTAGGGATCAGTTTGGGTTTTGTGTGTATGGGTGGTCGAAGATTTGTTTCCTTATGGTTTCTGCAAAGGAATTTGAGAGCTCCATCGTAGGAGCTATTGGAGAGCTGCTTGGTAAAAGTGTTTGATGCACCTGGCTTTACTGAGGGAGACGAGTTCCTTGTGCTTCCTGCTAACAGCATGTGTAGTGGCCAATTGTCCGAAAAATCCTAAAACAAACTTAAATCAAAGGGCCACTGGCGCACCATGGGTTTGTGGTTTACGCAGGCAAAGAGGTTAATGTCCAAACAGAATTCTGTGTTTCTGATGATTTATTTGGTCAAACAAAGAAGGCAAACAAACAAAAGAACAAAGGGAATCCTGTCACTGACTCTCTGGCTCTGGTAAAAAACTATAGGCCCACCCCGGTGCATGCTGGTCCTATACCTGCCTCCTCCTATATGTAACCGCAGGTGCCCACAGCGTTACCCAATTCAAAACAAATGACCAATCCTAAAACTAAGTATACTAAACAACAAAACTATTATTAAACTAAACCAATGACCATCAATAGAAAAGCTATCTTAATAAATCAAACAATCTACCCTAAATAAGCAACATCTAAAATAATCAAGCACTATTACTTATGCATAAAATAACTGAATACAAACATCCATGGTGTGTCAGTGGCCCTTTGATTTAAGTTTGTTTTAGAATTTTTAGACAGCATGTTTTGCAGAGTGTTTAGCTTGTGAGCATTGCACAGCCTGTTGGGTGTCTGGGTAGTTGGACCCAGTTACGCTGCAGGTGTTTAACCTTAAAACCTGAAGATGGCTGCTGCACAGTGTGCAGTAGGTGATACTCCCCACTGACGTCAGGACAGTAGAGTCGCTGCCCATCTTTAGGCGCAGGCTGAAACCTCACCTCTTCAAGAAGTACTACCCTGAGCCTTCCTCGTAGCACTTATTGCATTCGTATTAGTTGTTGCACTTACTGTATTCATATCAGTTCGCTGCACTTATTGAATTCGTATTCGTTTACTGCACTTATCCTATTCGTAGTAGTTTGTAGCACTTATTATATTCGTATTAGTCTGTTACAATTATTGTTTTCGTAGTAATTTGCCTCTGCACTATACTTTTGCTCTGGTTTATGCTTTTAGATGCTTGTTTAAGAAAGGAGATGCACTTATGACTTCTGGTGACTAGTAGTTCTCTTGAATACCTATGTTGAAGACACTTCCTGTAAGTCGCTTTGGATAAAAGCATCTGCTAAATGACTGTAATGTAATGTAAATGTAATGTGATAATGGTTCATACGGTAAGCAAGTTGTTAGTAACAGGAGGGATGTGGTGAACGGTTGGGTGTTGTGTTTGTGCGGTGACATGAAAGCTCACTGAGGAGTCTCTCTGGCCTTCCTTCCTTCTCTGCTCTCACTCTTAGATGCTTCTCCACTTGGAGTTGCTGGGTTGCAGAGCGTAGGTTGGTTGGCTGGCTGGGGAATGCACTGCAACAAGTTCGTATGAAATCTCCCATCTCTGGAAAATAATGAATGTTAGAGCGGTCTGTATTCCTGGTGGGAACACTGTTTTTATGGAGGGGGGTGTGACGACCCCTCCCTTCCACTAGGGGTTTGTGTCCTGTTTGCTGGTTCTCAGGTTGTTGATGCTGCTGATGAGCCAAGACTCAGCACCTGAACAGGGATCTCGTCTCTCTCTCCTCCTGGGGCTCTTCCTTGGCTGACCCAGCTGCTGCTTTGTTTAGTTAATGTTATTTGTTAATAGAATCTGTTAAATAAATGAGCCTATTTATTACATATACACTGGTCTTGTCTCCTTCATGTTGCAGCCTGAGGGCCGGGTTGTAACAGGACAACTTTATTTGTTTAGCATGTTTCATGGACAAAGGCCATTCAAAGAACTTTGCAATATGCATCAAAAGCATAAAACAATAAAACAAATGGAGAGCACAGTACAGAGTACTGTACTGTTTCACTGTGTAACAGGGTTGAAATTAGAGTAACAGGGTTGAATGGATACATTACTTTTGACTGTAGATCATGACATAAATGTGACTAATACTCAGGACCACAGGGATGTTGTTTAATAATGTTTAATATATCTCAACAGGATTAACAGGATGAGTCTGAATGAAAAAAATAACATGTTAACAAGACCACAAACTGGATCTGATATTTAACAATTCAATGAACAAACCAAAATTGCCAACACTTGCCATTAAAATGTATGTTCAGTTTTGAAGGCTAGCCAGCGTGTCCCATACCTCCCTTGCAATGGCCATGTGGCGTGAGGTAACGCTCTCTGGGGGAGGAATGAGGGTCAGCACATCCCTGAAGGGATACATAAGGATATCGTCCCTCAACGGCCAGAAAAAACGGTTTACCCCCACTCTGCGCAAACTTAACCTGGCAGTGGGTCTCACTCTCCTCTTGTATGATACCTGGGTAGACCTGTGGTCATACACCAGGGCACACCATTTTCCCACAACCTCTGGACTTTACCACTGCACTGTGTGGTCATCTGTGGGATTAAAGCTGAAGGACTTAGTTGTTTGGCAGTCACACTCCAGGTTCCCTGTTGCAGAACACAGGTAGCTGACGTCGCGGTGTAGCATTTTTCCAGGTGAAAGAGTGACCACCTGGTGGATCATTGTGGAAGGTACAGCTGGAAGGTCAGCTGGCATGTCTTTCACTGCATCCTCCACAGCTTGCTCCTGAATGTAAAACTATTTCACCTTTGACTGTCCCTCACTCAGAGCTTGGCACAGGGACAATGCTGTGGGGATATCAACTCCTTGGCTGACAAGCTTGTCTGCGCTCCTCTTCAGTGTGCCACCCACACCATCTGGGGCACCTTGCCATGACAGGCTTCAAAGTAGTTCCAGGTTCCTCTTGTAAACCCCTTCTTGAAAATTTCAGTACAAAAGAGATAAAAATGACCACGTTGTTTGTACTGTGTGCAGGGAAAATGGATGTCTGTCACATCTGGGCATCTCCCTCGGATTTCCCTCAGGATAGGCTCCAGGTGTTGCCATATGGCAGGTGGTCCCTTCAGTCTGGATGCCGGTACAGTGCAGAAGGAGGTAGGGGTAGGTGCCCCCCCAACATAGTAAACCCCAGTGTGTAAAGTGGCCTGTTGGTGTGATGCACCAAAATGGACAGCTTGTACTTCAGCACTGTACTTGCAATTGTAGTTCTCTGAGAAGTCAATATGGACTGCACATTCATTTGAAGGGAGGTTCAGTTTCAGGGCCCGTGAGAAAGCATATTGCTGCCTGATGTTGTAGAGATGGCACCTGAACTTCCGGAGCAGAATGTTAAATGTTTCCACCAGCTCTTCTTGGGAGCATTCAAATCATTTTTTCCGAGTGATCTTTGAGGCTGCTCTTTTTTTGCTCTTTGTCCACAGTGGCCCATTGAATGTAGGAGATGTGATCTGTGGCTCTGTAGTGGCTTGTGAGTGTATAGGTGTTATTGCTGCATTCCTCACATTCCCCATACATGCATTGCTTGCTTGCTGTGTCACACGTAATAGCTTGTGTCAGGCTCTCCAAATTGGATGTGTCGATGATATGCATCTGGTGAAGCTTTTTGGCAATGAAGACTAGATTTTCATGTTTGCACATGCATGTTTCACGATCTGCCAATGATGGATGCACAACCCAGTAGGGACGAAGTGTGCAGAACAGTATGACAGACGGAGGTTGGGATGCTCAGCCAAGAACTTCAAACTTCAAGGTTCTTCATTGAATCCACCAGTAATCTCTTCTGCATTTTCTTCTTTTCCTTTGTCACCGTTTGCTTCTTTCCAGTTGTGATCCTGCTGACATCATCGCGTAAATAGAATGATCTCACTGTTGATTTCAGCTTGGCAGCAATCCCCTTGTGTTTCTTCCTCTGGTACCTGCAGACATTTTCTTTTGCCAGTTTTGTCCACCTCCTCCTTGAAAATCCAAAAACCTCCTCTGCCAATCTCTGCAGCCTGTACTTCTTCAGGATTCCCCTCCTTTTTCTTCTCCCAAGAACACGTTGCCTAAAAGAAAATAAACATACAGCGGGTAAAATAAGTATTGAACACGTCACCATTTTTTTATTTGGCTCTCGGCTCTTGGACAACTCTTCTGATAATTATTTTCACTCTTTCCACTTTTTATGGCCCCAACACTGCTCAGTGGAACATTCAGAAGTTTAGGAATCCTTCTGTAACCAATGCCATCAGTATGTTTTGCAACAATAAGGTTGTGAAGGTCTTGAGAGAGCTCTTTGCTTTTACCCATCATGAGATGTTTCTTGTGTGACACCTTGGTAATGAGACACCTTTTTATAGGCCATCAGTTGGGACTGAACCAGCTGATATTCATTTGCACTGACAAGAGGCAGGACTGCTTTCTCATTACTGATAGATTTCAGCTGCTGTCTTGGCTTTCCTTTTTGCACCTCCCTTTCTTCATGTGTTCAATACTTTTTCCCTGTGTCATTCCATTTTATTACACATGCACTTAATTACTGAACTTATTTGTTTGGTTTTCTTTGTATGTATGGATTACTTGGGTTGGTACCGACATCTGGTGAAGATTTCATGTCAATAGCACCTTTAGAAATATATTTACTGAGAAAAAAGGTGACATGTTCAATCCTTATTTTACCAGCTGTATATATATTGTCACATAACCATTTCACCTGCAGAAAAGTAGACATTAACTGTAGCCTTTCATTATTGATTTCACTGTAGGATCTAATTGGGTAGTTAGGCAGTATTATGATTTGTGCTTACACCTGCTTGCTTTCCTCAATAACCTAAACTTCTGTTCTGTCTCAGGTTGAGAGCTGACTGGAGAATCAGGGCTGACTTGTTTAAGGGTGTTTAATCCTTCAAGTTTGTTTTTTTTGGCATTACTCCTCTTATGAGCCTCTTTCCACTTTTTTCGCTGGGCACGCTGTTACCTAACACTGCAGACTTTTTGCCTTTTCTTCTTCCCTGTTTCTATGTCTTTCCTCCACTTCTCTCTCTCTTTTTCTAAGTACTGCTGTCTCCTCTGTTCATCAGCATCACGCCTGGCACGGTAGAGCCTCAGCTTTTCAGCAGCGCTCAGTGGTGTACCTGACCTCTGTAGAAATAAATGAAACATTTTTAAAATGTCTATGAACTTACTGAAATGACCTGAACACAATTTAAACACAGATGAGTTCATTTTCAGTTAATAATCCCATCCAGGTGGTTGTTGCAACTTCATGCTTAGACTACCCTAACATTCTTAGGCTACCTGGAGGCAATAAAAGAAAAAAAGGCAATTTGTATTCAGGTAAATACGGTAATACATTTAAACCATGTAGGTTATGTTAAATTACAAATAGACTTTTAATTTTACTATAGATAAAAGATTGTCTCTCTTCTGAGTAAAGTGAAGTGTTATATAAATAAAGAGAGAAAACTTTGAAATTCATTTGTCTTATTCTGATAATATGAGTAACAGTGTTGCATTGGTTAGAGTGACACACTCAGTCCAGGCTGGAAAGATTGGAAAAATATAAAAAATACAAGAAAGAACTTCCTTACTTTGGTCTACCCATGGTGTTAGCAAATGACTTGAGGATGTCATTTCCTGTGTGTCATGTGACTCATTAGTTTTTCTCCTCCTCTGCAAGGCTCAACAGGTTTTGGTAACAGGGTTGCACATGTGTTGTGGGACACACCTTCAGTGAATAATTACTATTATTCAAAATATGTTGAGGATCAAACAAACTGTTAAAAAAATGACAACGGACATATATCAACAAAATCCGAACCAAAAAAATAGATTTACAAGTTATTTTAACTGTTATATTTGATATACAATGAGGTCATCAAGAAGGTGGGACAAGAGAAAAATGCCATTTTAGGGGGTGCTCGAGAGCTTGGCATTTTAAATAACATTTTCAAACTAATTTTACAATTTTTTTTTTGTATTTTGTGCATGGATTATTTGAAATTTCAGTGGTGGGACAAAAAATGGCCTCCAATTCTGGAATGACCCGGCAGCCATCGCTAACCAATGGGGCACGCTCACATGCACTAAAAGGTGAGGAGAAGCTCTGCTAACAACACACACACACACACACACACACACACACACACACACACACACACACACACACACACACACACACACACACACACACAGAGAGAGAGAGACTTCATTCTCTGTTCAGGTAGACATTACTCCTCTATATCTTTATCATTGACAATAGTAGTTTGATGATATATTAATGATCTGAATGTCAAATATAGCACCTTTTTAAGATGTGGGCCAAAAATCAAAAAGAATAAACAGGAAGACAAAGAAACACGACACATTTAGGACGATGAAAAGATGGGTGATGACTCTCTACAAACACTACCAGCAACTATTTCACAGTACAGATTTAGCTGGTTCCAATTGATGTGATTTCTGTGGGGCTTTAAATGTATCCAGTTAATTCAAGCACTAGTTGCGGTGTGCACCTTAACCACCAGGTAGAACATGTGAGCACTCCGGACTGCAGCAGTACAGAGAGCCCTACGACTCTGCTCCTCATACAGTACAGTCATTTTTGTAAAGTCACATAGTGAAATTAAACATGGAGGCAACCCTGTCTCCTAAAAGTTGTGTTCCCATACAACTATTTTATTAATGTTTTCATTTATAATTCCCAGATGAGTTGACCAGAGAGATTTCCACACACCCGATCAGTATCTTGTCACTGGACTGGACAAATCACACAAATGCACTGTATAAAAAGGGTCAGAGCAGACTCTATCTGCTGAGGAGACTGAGGTCCTTTGGAGTGCAGGGAGCACTCCTGAGGACTTTTTCAACTCCGTGGTGGCATCAGCCATCTTTTATGGAGTGGTCTGCTGGAGCAGCAGCATCTCAGCAGCAGACAAGAAGAGACTGAACAAGCTTGTCAGGAAGGCCAGCAGTGTGCTGGGGTGTCCATTGGATACGGTGGAGGTGGTGGGAGACAGGAGGGTGATGGCCAAGCTGTCATCCCTGATGAACAATACCTCCCACCCCATGCAGGACACTCTGGCAGCTCTGTGCAGCTCCTTCAGCCACCGGCTGCTTCAGCCCCGGTGTGTGAAGGATTTAAATTTATTTCGAACATGTAAAAGAAAACAAAAAATATATATCATACACAAATTATTGATGTTAAACAAAATAGAAGCATAATTCGATACATAAATGATAAATACTTGATAATTGTAACATGTTCGAAAAGGGGTGGGAAGAAGTTTACACTTATTTAATCCCATCCCTTCTCCGTAATTCATTGAAATTAACATTCCTTAGTCATAATAATTATTAACATTTTCATTTATTAATAAAAATATATATATATATATATATATATATATATATATATATATATATATATATATATATATATATATATACATACTATTCCGTAACGTATCCAAACATATATATTATTATTATTATTATTATTTTTTTTTTTTTTTTTCCTTTTTATCTTTTTTTTTTTTTTTTAAATAAAATGTGTAACTTATATGTTCATATCAGATATATACTATAATTTCTTACACATTTGTCAAAAAAACAAAATAAACAAAAAAAAAAAACATTCATGAAAATATATAGATATTATCTCACTATTGATAAGTTTTTGTATCCAAACAATATTTTTCATTCAGAAAGAAAATAAATACAAAAAAATAAAGAATAAATAACAAACTAAATAACTAAACAATTAACACCCAAAGAGAATCAAACACCTTCATCCTTGTACCCTGTGAGAATCATTTCCTTTAACCTTGTTTTGAATAGTTTTATGTTAGGACATTGTTTGAGCTCTTCTTTTAACCCATTCCACAATTTTACTCCACAGACAGAAATACAAAAACTTTTTCTGGTTGTACGCACCTTTTTCATTTTAAAATTAAACAATCCCCGTAAAAAATAACTCCCTTCTCTTTGCGTGAACATTTTTTGAATATTTGCCGGTAGTTTGTTATTTTTTGCTTTAAACATTAACTGTGCTGTTTGAAATTCAACCAGATCTGGTAATTTGAGTATTTTTGACTGCATGAATAATGAGTTTGAATGATCCCTATACCCAACATTGAAAATGGTCCGTATTGCTCTTTTCTGCAGAATAAAAAGTGAATGTAATGTACTTTTGTAATTATTGCCCCAAACCTCTACACAGTAACTTAAATAAGGTGAAACCAGTGAACAATAGAGGATTTGTAACGACTTATGATCCAGAACCTGTTTAGCTTTATATAATACTGCAATACTTCTTGACAACTTCGAGTGTATATGTTTTACGTGAGATTTCCAGTTTAATTTCTCATCAATTGTTACCCCAAGGAATTTTATTTGACTAACTCGTTCAATGTCTAAGCCATTAATCTGTATCTTTATTTGTTCATTTGTTCTGCCGTTACCAAATAACATAAATTTTGTTTTGCTCAAGTTTAACGATAATTTATTATTATCTAACCATAATTTTAATTTACTAATTTCAAAATTGATCGCCTCTACTAATTGATATAAATCATCACCTGAAAAAAATATATTTGTATCGTCAGCAAACAGAACAAGCTTCAACACATTCGATACATTACATATATCATTTATGTAAAGAATAAACAATTTTGGGCCCAACACTGACCCCTGTGGGACACCGCAAACAATGTCCAAACACGCAGAGGAACAATCACCAAGTGTCACAAATTGATATCTGTCACTCAAATAACTCCTCACCCAGTTGCCCACTATACCCCTGATGCCGTAACGTTCCAGTTTTTTTATTAATATGTCATGATTTATTGTGTCAAATGCTTTTTTTAGATCTAGGAATATCCCTATTGATTGTTGTTTTTTGTCCATAGAATTTGTGATTTCTTCAACTGATTCTAATAAGGCCATTGATGTAGATCTATTTGCTCTGAATCCGTATTGATTATCAGTGAGCAGTTTGTGTTTATCTATGAAATTGTCCAGTCGATTATTGAATAGTTTTTCAAGAATTTTGGAGAATTGTGGCAGTAACGAGACCGGTCTGTAATTTGTGAAGTGGTGTTTGTTTCCAGATTTGTACAAAGGTATGACTTTAGCTATTTTCATTTTGTTTGGAAATGTACCCGTTTGGAATGAAAGGTTACAGATGTATGTGAATGGTTTTGTTATTCCATCAATCACTTTTTTTACCACAGTCATATCTATCTCATCACAATCATTTGATTTTTTACCCATAAAATTCAAAACAATATCAACAATTTCCCTTTCGTCCACTGCTGTGAGAAACATAGAGAACTCATTTCTACTAATTAATTTTTCCATATTTTGCTCAGATGATCCTTGATCTGGAATTTTTTCTGCTAGGTCCGAACCAATATTCACAAAATAATTATTAAAGCAGTTGACCACAACATCCATATTGTACTCCTCCTTATCATCAACCAAAAAATACTTAGGATAATTTCTGAGTCCAGAACCATTTTTTATAACACTGTTCAGTATGTTCCATATTCCTCTAATATAGTTTTTGTTTTTTTCCAATAAATTCCTATAGTAATCTTTTTTATTAGTTCTTATGATTTTAGTTAACTTATTTTTATATGTTTTATATCTGTTCTCAGCATCTTCAGTTTTCAGCCTTATAAAATTCAGGTACAGTGTATTTTTTTTTTCAGGCATTTTGTAGGCCCTTCGTGATCCATGGACATTCAGAGTATTTAATTTTTCTTGTATATTTCCTTATTGGACAGTTTTTATTGTATAATGTTTTGAATATCCTGAGAAATTCTTCATATGCACTGTTAATGTCTATTTTCTCATATATTTCATTCCAATTCTGTGCCTGCAGTTCATTTTTAAAAGCAATCATCGATTCTTCAGATCTAACTCGTCTGTAATCATTATTATTGACTGGCTTATTGATCTTATAGTTCCTGTCATAAACTGTAAAAACTGGTAGATGGTCGCTTATATCATTTATCAATAGTCCGCTTAGTGTATTGTTTTCAATGTCATTGGTGAATATATTGTCTATGAGAGTGGCACAATGTGATGTGATTCTGCTAGGTCTGGTAATGATGGGATAGTAGCTCATGCTGTACATTGTGTTTATAAATTCCTCTGTCATTTTATGTTTATTTGGATTAAGAAGGTCAATATTGAAGTCTCCACAGATGAAAATGGTTTTGTTACCCTTGTTGGAGAAAATGTCTTCCATCCAATCTTTGAACACCTCAATATTAGAGCCAGGTGCCCTATATAAACAGCTAATGATCAAATTCTTTCTTTTTTCTTTGCAGATTTCTATTGATATACATTCCAAAACATTGTCCACCACTGTTGTCATTCTGTCCAGCACCTTGAAATTTAATGTCTTGTCCACATATATGGCTACACCTCCTCCTCCTTTATTTTGTCTATTTATATAACTAAGTTCATAACCATCCATGTCAAAGTCCAGTTCTCTATCCTTATTGAGCCAGGTTTCAGATATTGCGATGATATTGAATGGTTGTGAAAATGTATCCAAGTAATCCCTGATAGAAGTGAAATTTGCATACAGGCTTCTGCTGTTGAAGTGAATAATTGATAATTTGCCAACGGTCTTAATGCTCCGGTTGAACTGCTCCCCAGTGTAATAGTGACAGTTGTTGTTGATGGTAGAAAAAAAATTGTTGTCCGGGTCTATTTCGTGCTCCAAATCCAGTGCACTATGATCAGTATATTCAAATGTGTTTAGTTCCAAAGTGTCATTATTCATAATCCCCTGAGTTATTTGGCCACTGTCTACGGATGCATTAGAGCGAACACTTTGAGTTTGTGTCATTGTTGAGCGGTGTTTTTTATTCACTGGTATTTATCCAGTTCCTCAATGTGCTTGACGACCAAGACTTTAGCCTCCTCGGGAGAACCATTTAATTTAATGAATATTTTACAGTTTGCAGTCCAAGTGTTCTGAATTTTCCCCTGCTTTTTCAAATTGCGAGCCATTCTGGCTATGTCGGCGTTGTTTTTAGTGAGATGGTCGTTCAGGAACACGTTACTTCCCTTCAGCTTCCTCCCCTGTCTCAGCAGCGCGGTCTTGTGTTTGCGGTTAACAAACCTGATGATGACCACCGGATTGTCGCTGGTTTTCCTCCTGGGCAGCGGGTGGCATGCCTCGATAGCATTGCAGTCCAAGTCAATCCCCTTCGATTGCAGGAATGCAGCCACCTGTTGCTCCGTGGAGCTGACATCCATTTCACCGGGCTCCCCCCCGTTGTCATCGGTCACCGCCCGAGCGTATGACCGGGGTTTAACGTGGAGCCCGGTAACGATGACGTTGTTAATCCTAGTGTACTGCTCCAGGTCAGACACTCTGCTTTCCAGATGGATAATTCGTTTATCCTTTTCCTCGCTCTGCATCCGCAACACTTTTATCTCCCCGGCCAGGTCTAGGATGTCTCTCTGCTGTTTCCTCATCGCGGCTACTTCGCCGGATAGGAAGTCGAGAGACCTTTTTATGTCCTCGGCTTCTTCGGCCGAAAAAGCCTTCTTCGGACCCATTTCTTGGCAATTTATCACGTTAGGCCTACACTATTTATTTTGTAATAAGAATGAAGAAACAGCGTACAGAGAATGGATACATTAAGTACTATTTCACAAATTGATTAAGTTCTTCATGCTTCGGTTGAGACATGATGAGATTCTGCTGTCATTAAGTGTGGTGGAGGATGTATTTACTATACGCTAAGAAGGATTGTAAGATGCATGTGGCTGTACAGAGGGAAGAATGAGCCCAACATTCGTCATTGATGAGTCTCCAGTGATACAAGAACAAGTCCATTACCATTTAGCATTATTCTGTTGGTTCATTGGTTCATTCCAGACAAAGTCAAGTGACATAATTCTTGTTCTGTCCGTGAAAAACATTCCCACTTAACAACATGCACTGCGTTGATGTACAGTAGTGATCTATGCAGAGAACTGTAGGACACATTGGTGGTTGTACAGTGCAGATGCTGCACTGTAAGGACTCCTAAATCATAAAGACATGCTGCTTGTAGCCGCAGGGAATCCCCACCTTAATATAATTAATATTACACAGGACGTCACTTGGGAATTCAATGGTATTGACATTTTTTTTTCAGTTCAGTACAGAATATATAGTGTATATATATAATATAATATATAATATAATAGCTGTATAGCAAGAACGAGGATACCGTTTACAAAATGCTGGCTTTTGAGTGTGGCTCAAAATATCAGGGATTTAAAAATAAGTAAATTTGGCAGTCCTGTGTAAGCATAAATAAAAATAACTACACTCAGATACACATTGGCACAATCACAATAGCCACACTCACGGACTTTGAGGCGCGTCCCTGCAAAGTCCTGAGGGTTTATGGCGGTCCCACTGTCACATCGTCAGGAGGGCTCTCTCTGAGACATTTTGAGCCCTTTATGAACACTTTCCCTGAGTCGGCATTTCTGCAGACTTTGCCGGAGGAAATTACCCATAGTTCATAGCGTTGTAACGTTAAACAAGGGGTTACCAGTGGAAGGTAAACAAAGAGGACGGCACATGGCTGTTCAGCCTGGCATATTGAATTTACCCAGAAACATTAAGGATTTATAAATAAAAGCACACGAAAGCAGAGACTATCTGACACAGCTGGATTATTCATCAACCATTATACAATAATAACCCACAATTGTACATAACATATGCTGACATTGTCAAGGTAACTTGGTATGTCTCAACAAAGTGCTGTCCAATTTGTATTTACACCATTTCAAGCCCTTGCATTCGCTCACTTTAAACCGTTCACCGGGTGACCTCAGTGAGGTCCCTGAGGGTTCAGGGTTTAAGGCCTTGGTGGGAACACTGGGACTGGTCCATTCTCTTCTTACAGTTTTTTGGTTCCACGGCAGAAAAACAGCTGATTAAATGTCAGGAACAAACTTACTGAAGACGTGTTAGTTTGACAAGACATGATTGTCTCATATATTTTGCTAAAGTTTTCAACAAAGTTAAGTCTGCTTTTGCAGCTGCTTCCCTTCCTGTGTAGTCAGCATGCTGACATACAGACAGAGCCACTCTGCCATTGTAACCCACGTCGTAGTTAAAGGGCTTTAAGAAGAAATGCTGTCATCAGGATTTAAGCACTTTGCTGCTACTCTGTGTCTACAGTAAACGAGTGCACCCCCTCTTTCACTGCTGCAACATCATTCTGGTAACATGGTAACAACACCGCCAAATGAAACCAGCGACATCCGTACAGTTTGTAGTTTGGTTACTTTAGTTAGCATTAATCCTGGCTTATGCAAAGCTCAGTAAAGACAGAAAACAACTTCACAGGCCCACCATGCCAGACACACACACACACACACACACACACACACACACACACACACACACACACACACACACACAAACACAGGAAACATAACACACACACACACACACACACACACACACACACACACACACACACACACACACACACACACACACACAAACACAGGAAACATAACGCACACACACACACACACACACACACACACACACACACACACACACACACACACACACACACACAAACACAGGAAACATAACGAACACACACTCACACTCACACACACACACACACAGGAAACATAACGCACACACACACACACTCACACACACACACACACACACACACACACACACACACACACACACACACACACAGGAAACATAACGCACACACACTCACACACACACACACACACACACACACACACACACACAGGAAACGTAACGCACACACACTCACACACACACACACACACACAACACACACACACACACACACACACACAGGAAACATAATGCACACACACACACTCACACACACACACACACACACAGGAAACGTAACGCACACACACTCACACACACACACACACACACACACAGGAAACATAACGAAACATAACGCACACACACACACACACACACACACACACACACACACACACACACACACACAGGAAACATAACGCACACACACTCACAGAACCTTGCAGCTAAAGGAACAATCTCTCAGTTCTCCTCTCCTGACAATAAGGTCTAGTTCCTGCAGTGCTCTGGTCCTTGTAATTACACTCGGCTGTTAATAGAACAGGACTAATTACAGTAACAGGGTTGCAAATTAATGCTAATGCTAGCTTTCCCCAGGAATACATGCTAGCTGTGGAATGTAGCATTACGGTCAAGGACAAGGACAAACTTAGTTATATAAATAAAGAGAGAAAACTTTGAGCCATTGAATCTGACATTATCAGTGGTGGCCCACGAAATATATTGCGAAATGAAACAGACGGTAGTTATTATAAGCTGAAGGTATCTACCATAATCATTCAGCAAAATAAGCCTCACTGCTTTAACTAACAGGTTTGTAAGGGAACACAGAAATACACCGTGTGCCCTTCGTTTTTGTATTCTTGTAGCAAAGTCTAACTTTACAGTATCTACTTTAGGCATTTTAAAACAAATGGGAAGAATTGCTTGACCCTGATGTGACACTGATCTACATAAAAGGTGGTACATCTTGTCCAGGAATGACAAAGTATTCAGAATAGATGAATATTTTTCCCTCAAAAACTTAAAATCACTTTTAACATAGTTTTAATTTAAATGGGACAGGCAGCTCAGGTGCACAGACGCATGCAGGAGAGACTAGATATATAATGTAAAGGTCAGAAAGATCATTTTCTTTTTGGGCAATTGACATTTTTTTCCATCTTACTCATACTGAAACAAAAACTCACAGAGGCCTCTGCAGTTTATTTTACTCTATGTTGAGCTATTCAGGTCAGGTTCTAGTAAAATCATTCAGATGCTCTCATGTGAATGACAAAAAGAGGGAGTCAGCTCTAAAGAAGTGTACCGTAACCAAAATCATTACAACATAAAAATGTATCTGTTAATTATAATCTGTTAATTCTCGTAGTTATGAGAATAATGAAGTCTTTGTTTTGTATGTGATTTTATATCATTATGAGGTATGATCTTAATCTCATAATTCCTTCTTCCCATAATTTAACTTTCATAATAACACAGCTATAATTCATAGTTACATCAGATTTATAATAGTTCTCCCTGTGTTCTTTGATAAATGTAATGCCCTTTCACAGACTAGCATACACGCCAAATGATATCGATGGATTGATGTTAAAGGACAGAGTGAGCAAACAGTAGTAGTTCCTAATATTAGAAAATTAATCAAGAAGACATTGGCCTATATATAGCCCATGAGTCCATTGCTATGTGTATTTTTATATATTCTTACATGAATAGTATATTTTCAAAAAACTTCTGTGTTCACTGGAAGCTAGGTTAAGGCCACAAATCACTTAGTAAGGTTTAGGTTGACGTTAAACAACTAAAGACTTATGACTGCTGTGAAGAAATGTCACTATTACTTTTAGCTTTCCTTGGGACAATAACATGGATTTATGTCTCATGGACGTAAATCCTGTGTTTGTTTGACTCATCCACCCCCTTGTGGGGACTATTTCACTTATTAAACTGCGTCAGTAGATATATCACAAAATCATTTCGTATGTTATCCTCGTAATCATGACTGATTAAGTTTAATGACCACTACAGCCCACACAGGGCGGGTCTTTTCAGCCATCATATGACCCGTTTGTATGAGGATGTGTTGGATAATGATGGGTTTGAATTAGAGTTAATGGGATGTGCTTTGGTAGCACACGCTGAGGAGCACTGACCTACTGTTGGTATTTGAGTTGGAAATGAGACCAAATTACTCAAGATCCACCTCCGTTTTTTTTAGAGCTTTCAACCATATTTCACTCTCGTCATTAGAATCTAGAGTTGTGGGCTCAGCTGTCATAATTCATGTGTTTACAAATGAGCCAACTCCATAACAGCTGAGCATCTGCATTTACTGGTGAAGACCACAAGATGTGGCTGAAAGCCATAGAAAAAATAGACAGTGAATCCTGATTTGAGATTATTTTGTCATATACTTAAGCACTTAACTGCATAAATAATCTGGCACTTGATCCCATGAGTTTAGCCGTATGTGTATTTTTAAACAGATGAATCTTCTTTTCTATTTTCTGGTGTGATTCCTTTTAACACAGTGGACTTGGAGTACTTTCAGTTTCATTTTATCGGCTCTCCAGTTACCTGCTTACTTCTTGAACACTATAAAATGTGATGCAAGATGAACATACCTAGAATCTCAATTATTCTCATTTCTTCTTTTTTCTGTTGCAGTCTTAATCTAGTGTTGCTGTAATTTAGCCTCAGTAGAACTCCCACCCTTGTTAACACCGTAGCATTCTGCGTATTTCTTCTGCTATTTTTCTCTACCAAAAGCCTCTCCTCGACTCTGTGTGAGTGTCCTTCACACTAAATCCACAGTAACAGCAGCCTGTATTGGCAGCCGTGGCCCACGGGGACACTGCGGTACACTACCTTGAGATGTCAGCAGAGCCAGCCCTGTTTTGGAATTGATCTCTTAGTAATCTTCTCTCTCTCCCCTGGGCTCCCAAGCATCTTCTGGCTAAGAACGATTTAAAGAGTCCATCAACCAACTGCCACCCCACCTCCCCTTCCTCAGTCTATTCCAGACCGCCCTGTCGGACTCTCGTCAGCAGCCGTAGCATCAGTACACATCAGTAATGACACGGCCCTGTGGCCTCTCTCTCTTCTCTTTAGTTAAGGACAGTAGAGGCCTTTGGATACGAGATCAGCTGGACGATGATGACTCGGCCCCATGAGTAACACACTCATCATCACCGTTGTTGGGATTATATTATGTTCTCTGAATGCCTTAACTGATGACTGTACACTGGCTGCATGGATATGAATCAGTGAAACGATCAGTCTGTGTTAGTTGCTGTGGCCATCATCATTATCACCGCTGCTGCTCCAACCACAACCACAGCTATTTTAGGCAGCACATAAATAAGCGTAAAATAGCCTGCATAATTACTTCTATTCTTTATGCACTATCACTCACTTCAGCATCATTATATTCGGCACTGAAACTTGTAAAGGTTATATCCATGCAGAAATTAACATCTTCATCTTTAATGACTCGCATTAAGTTTCTCATCCCTATTTATAAGGGTGTCCTTTCTGTTCGACAAAGTGGTCCAAACTACCCTCGGCAGAGGAGGGAAAGAGAGCACAGAACTTTTTTTCTATATTCCAGTCAATTACTGTTAGGTTGCTTAAGTTTCTCCCAAGTAAGTTGTCTATGAATAATTTAGAGAAAAATACTAGAATAGCTCATAAAAGGGGCTTGAGTGCTTTGTGCAGACATTCAGACTTTTTATTTTCCTAGGTTTCAGTGCTATAACCTACAAGTACAGGGATCATTTTTGCAGGATCCAAGTCAATTTAAGATTTGGAGATATACAGTTAAGCGCTACATTTGAGCTAGAGGTGGCCAGAGTTAAATATCCACTACACACACAAAGGCCATGGGGTTGTTACAAGCTATGGAAGTATATTGCCAACAAAAGATTTGGCCCCTGGATTCCAAAGGTCTAAATAAATGACAGTGATGAATTGACTTCCCTTCCCTCTCGCTTTTGGGCAGTCTCTAACGCTGAATCCTCCGTCTGCTCATGAAGTTGGTTGTTGACAGCTCTAACTTTAGTTGTGTTGTGGTCCATGTTCAGGGATCATACATCGAGGAAAGAGTTCATGGAAATCCTCATTGCAAAATTCCCTCTGAGCAATAAGTGGTAGTTGTTATTACAAACAAAGAGTTGTTACTTGATTCAAGCACAATGTTACTCATTTGGGCTACTTAGTGTTGATTCTTTGGAATAATGGTTTAAATGCGTAACAACAGGATCTATGCTCAGACAGAAAGACAGATTGCAGCAGATGATGGAGAGGTGAACAGTACATGCACTAGATAGCAGAAACTATATTTTATATATATATATATAAAAGTGTGTGTGTGTGAGTGAAATAAACCCTTTTAATTTTTCAATAAACTAATCTTAAATTGCAGAGGAGGAAGAAGTACTCAGATCTCTATTTAATTCAAATCAGTAATACTATGTTGCAGAAAGAGAAAAAGTTCTGCACTCAAAATATTACACTTGTGAAAGTACAAAAGCATAAGCATCAACACCTAATCAGGCTACCAAAAGTATTCATAAAGTAGAAGGGCCAATTTCAGAATAATATCCATAATCTGCTTATCCAGTTAAGGGTCGCAGGGATGCTGGAGCCGATCTCAGCTGTCAATGGGTGAAGGCAGGGTTCACCCTGGACAGGTCGCCAGCCTATCACAGGGCAGACATATAGAGACAGACAACCATTCACACTCACATCCACACCTACGGGCAATTTAGAGTCTTCAATTAACCTAAGCTGCATGTCTTTGGACTGTGGGAGGAAGCCGGAGAACCCGGAGAGAACCCACGCTGACACGGGGAGAACATGCAAACTCCACACAGAAGGTTGTCTGGCCCGGGAATTGAACCCGGGCCCTTCTTGCTGTGAGGCGACAGTGGTAGCCACTACACCACCGTGCAGCCTCAGAATAATATATATTCTATTATTGGACAATACGTATTGAGCATTATGTGTTCATCACTTTAATGTTGCAGCTGGCAAATGTGAAGCTCATTGTAATTACTTTATATCCTGCTGGATTTTATAGTCCCCCCGAGGCCCCCCTAACAAAACCACAGACCCCAAATTTCAAAATAAATCTAATTAAGTATCTTTATATGTAGAATAAGATACCAACACATGCTTGATTCGTTTTCTTTATAGGTTGAATATTACTTCCTCAAATACATAGTATTTCTTTACAAATATTGTAAGAAAATGAGAACACAGTTAACAGACTTCTTTCCATTTAATAAATATGGTTATAAATGCATAAAACAATTACACACAGCACAGTTGAGGTCAAACAAAAACACTGTAACACCTTACCGTCTGTTCTTATACAAAAGCTGTACAGTAATAAAACTCTTTTTTATTATTATTAATATTTGTCTACAAAAATAATAATCTTGCTAATTCTGCAGGGAGGAGGAGATAGAGAGAAAGATGGAGGGAGGGAGAGGAAAAAAGAGTAGATCAAAGCTATCTTCACTCTCAGGTGCTGTCACATCACAGCTCCTCCTAACCAGGAGGCCCCAGATCCTCATTAGCAGGACTTCCTGCCGGTTTGGGCCAGTGTTCCCCCAGTGGAACCCACAGGCAGAAGGTGCTTTTATCAAGACAGACTCCCTCATCTGGTCTGGCCAGTGTTGTTTTCTGTTCCCTGGGGTCTGAGGTTTCAGGCTACTGTATATATCCCTTAAACTGTTCAAATCAGTGCCAAAACCCATTTTCTAATTTTGAACTAAATCACTACTCAGTACTTTAAATCTCATTTTTTCTTAATCATTGAAAATTCAATCTTTATTGTATTGCCACATCCCTAAATCTTTCATTGAAGATGCTGATTTTCAAAAATCACCTCCAGTTTGTAAAATGATCCTTTTTCACCGTCCAATGGAACAAGTTAAATCACTTCATAGCTTAGTGCAAGTTCTGTCCTGCAATCTCAGATGGAACACATACAGCTATAATGGAAATGAAGATGGAAGCCAGAGTTGTTACCAAAATCCTCTTAGCATGCAGCTTTGAAATATAAACGCTTAATCTTAAACAGATTTATCACACCTCATTCAAGGAATGCTAACCTCTGAAATTGATGGCAACAGAACCTGGTGTACCTTGACAGATATTGCCCCCTTCACACGAATGACTTGACAGTGTGCCAATGGCACTGCCCACAACCAGTCAAAGAATCAAAACCTACTCAGTATAGCACAAAAGACAGAAGCTGAGAAGGTTCACGTTTATGCAAATACCCTCACTCCACTCAACTCCAAAAAAGAACCTAAAACAAAGTGGAAGAAGAGCTGATCGTTACGGTCAAAGGCTTCTCAATTCTCTACACTATAACTTTAAAGCATGGAATCTGTGTGTGTGTGTGTGTGTGTGTGTGTGCTGTATGTTTTAAGAACCAGTCATCTGATCTACTTCACACTTGGTGGTGCATTGCTGAGGACCCAAGGACAGCGTTGAAGTTGGTGCAATGCGACCTATCAATATCAATCACCTTTGAGTGAACAAGCGATAGCGCTCTGTGCAGCAGCGGGGGCGGGGCTTCAGGGCTCTGTGTCTGCATGGCGCCTTTACAGGCTCATTGACTGCAGTTCACTTTTCCGGCTGGATGCTGGATATACTAATGTGACAACGAACTCTTCTTCACTTCCCTGGAGTCAACAAGCCATGAGAGATTTCGTGAACGCTGCAGCGATCGACCCGTTCCAAACGGACACGCCCCAAACGGGCACGCCCCAAACGACCACGCCCCAAATGGCCACATCCCAGAGGGGCACCGCACTAGTAACGAGCAACAGAGTCCTGCATAAGAGAAACCATGCATGGCAACACGTGCCTCTGGTAATGAAAATACCTGACCATTCAGACTTCAAACCTACATGCTCAACAAACACATCACGCTTGAGGCTATTTGTATCTTTACCTGTGAGCACGCTGCCAGGATACGCCATCATCCTACTACCTAGCACTGATTCACATCAACAGACCAGAAGAGCAGCAATTGTATCTGCTCCACTCCTTTACAGTGACACTGTAAAACCCACCTCTGTAGTCAGCTATTAGTTTTTGTTCACTTAAAAATGTTCCATGTAGCATAAAACATCCTGAAATCACAAAGGGTACACTTTAGTATAGCTCAGGTCTCCTCTACAAGATGAGGCCTTTCCATAGGTAATGATGCAAATGTGGCCCTAAAGGAGTGTGTACAATTAAGTTGCAGATTACAACCAATTAAATACCCCTCCGCTCACCCCCCATTGTTCCAGTGTGTCCTTGCTGTAGGAACATGGCCGACGTGAAGAGGACCTGCTCCCTATGTAGATATTAAGGACTCTAAGCTACGAAAACACAACAATGCTTAGTTTGAGATGATTCTACACTGAGAAAACATAGATATTAATATTTTGTTCTATTTATTTCAATGGATCCCCCTTAATCCTACACACATCCTTGTCATTTCAACTAATAATGAATATTACTGGTAAATACAGTATTAACAAACTTATATTGTATTAAATAGATTATCACATACTCGTTTATACACAGTGAACCTGGTGTCTTTGAGACCCCCGAGGCTCTGGCCCAAATTGCCTGGTCGGTAGTCTAATGTTGTAAGGTAAGCAACCTTCCACTGACAGCAACCATTTCCATGACTTTGTGTGAGAAGCATCACCTCTTATTTGTTCGTACTGGTAATCTTAAAGTCCATCTCAGGAGCACTCCCAGGGTTCAGTTATTAACAAGTATTTTCACTACAGAGCTACCAAGGAATACACTCATGGATTCATTTTTGAACTATATTTTGACCTACATATTCCTTCACCACCTGGCAGTCCCCCCCCCCCCCAGCCCACGGAGGACACCCTTCGGACGGAGGACGCAGCCCACGGAGGACGCAGCCTTCGGAGGACGCAGCCTTCGCGAAGGCTGGACCGAGCGGTCTCCAAAATGAGACGGTCTGGTCTACAGAGGTTTCCTGTTTGCGTCACCAGCTTTTGGCGCCCCCGCCCTTTTGCCGCTCCCGTCTCCTAGCAACCAGCTGTGGTTGGCATAAAAGAGGTAAAGCTAAGTTAAAAGATTAAAATAGACGAGCTGCTATAAATAGCGCAGCGGCTCTCGGTAGCGTTAGCTGGTTAGTTAATAGCGTCACGTAAGTTAACCGATCATTTTAACATCAGTGTGATCTGATCAGGTCCCTTGTTTTTACTTTTAACACCCAATAATACATTTAACACATTTAAATGTGAATTCTCCCGTTGCTGGTCCACTAGTCGCCATGTCGATTAAAAAGAAAATATATATCAACTTCACCGGCACGCAATGAATCTTGGGATATGTTGGGCTGTGAGGGATCCATCAGTTGCTGCATTTGTCGGCTGCATTAGAAGGAGTCGTGAATGGGACGGCCTCGTCACGGCCGCTGTGACGCCATCGGTCTACAGATACACCTCTGAAGGATGCAGCCTCTGGATTGGGACACAGCTAGCGTGTGTTGCAGGCAAGTGTCTGCTCATCACTCCTCTGGACAGTCCATAGTTACATTCTCTACTGATTGTGTTTTGGGTATATATCTACTGTGGCAATCTCTGTACAGCCACAACTGAACAGTTGTAGAAGAGCATCCATAGTTGACCAAACCACACTCCCTCTGTATTTCCACATCTCCGCAAAGTAAATCGAGGCAAAACTAATCTGAAAAGGTTGTTTCTGAAGATTTGAAAGGCATCAATCAAGCATTTACATCTGTCAGATTTGGCACACAAAGTACCACAGGGCTTGACAGTCCTCTGAACAAGCTAACCATGTGTGTAGCCTGGTAGCATCTGCGCTCTAGTTCCCCTGCTCCTACAGTGGGATATAATGAGCTGGGATGAAGATGGGTGCTCCTCGAGAGCGGGTCAGGACATTAGCCTAAATGTGTCACCAACCTTAACCAGCCTTGAGCTTGACTGGCCACATTAAGTATTCAGGAATAAGACCTCTTACTATTCTGTCCAATAGAACACTCGTAATGCGTCTTGGCCCCAATACGCACTCTTCCATCTCTCTTAACCCCTCTCTCTCTGTCTCTCTCATTCTCGCTGCCATGCTCTTTGGATTCTCCCACAAAGTGGTGGTATCTCATTCTAACTGCCATCGTAAATCAGAGCTGTGATAAATTGTACCCTGCCTCGAAATAGGGATGTTGGCTGTGATCGGGGCGTGGCTGCAGACTACTCTGGAATACTTGTCTTTGTGGGATAGTCCTCCTGTTTCTTCCTCTATTCCTAAAAAGTGTAATGGTTGTATTTGATCACTTGCAGCCTGAAGGTGCATTGTAGCATCTTAACCATCAAGTTCTTCTTCTGAAGCACAAAACATTTTACAAACTGGTATTTATCATGAATAGTATCAGAAGCATTAGATTAACAGCAAATGTAAAAAAAAAAAATGTATCCAGAAAACCAAACTCTGTATTTTTGTCAATAAACTAAAAATCTGAAAAAAATGAAATGCTTTCAGTAGAAAATGTGTATTGTGCCATTAATCAGCTTTCCAAGAGACAATGGACCAAAAGCTTTGAAGTACCCTATTCACATTTTATAACAGCATTTCTGTTTAGTATGACACTAGTTATTAAAGTACACAAATTTATAACATAGACATTCATGATTTACAAAATGAATGTGTAATTCACTTCAATAACATACTTCATGAAAGTATATTCATATGAATAAATAATACACCACTGCTGTTAGCTTCATACAACAGCAAATCAATCTCAGATATGTAAGCAAAACCCAAACATTGTTGCTTATAATTTTTTTTACCCTCTAGATCATGCTGGTGTTCCTTCCGTATTATGTATCTGACTTGTATAAATAAATGGGATTCTAAAACGTTTAATTTATCGCACATATGTTGAAAGAAAATGATAACCTGTACACAGTTTCTTGTGGTTTGAACAGAGCACAGTATGTGTCAGCAGGGTCCAACATGCACAGGTATAAAGCTCAAAACCATTGTGTCCCAAATGATACAAAAATGATCCATGACGCAGCTGGAGTGGTCCTCCAGTCCACAGTTTAGACGATGTACGTGGGGAGTTCTGTGGAGAATTTCACATGTACATGAGGTTTCATACATCCTGGGGAAAAACAGGACAGAGAAAGAAACAGGTGTCATAGGATAGCTTGTACAAGTAGCTGAATAAACATTTAGCTGGTTGCATTACAGTAGGTGAAACTTATGCATTTATAAATTCTTGGCGTTTTGGTTGTGTGGGGGCAGCAGAACAAACTAAAAACACAACATCTGACATATATTTATAAGGAAAACACGTTAGCAAACGGTTAAGACATCCAGCAAACATGGAGCCACTATTCATTTGGAGTTCTGTTTTTTGGTAACTCAATCAATGTAAGTCAAACATCTATTATCTTTTTAGTTAAGTTTTGGTCTCCACCACATCCTGAGAACAATATCTGGCTTTTTAGCTGCTTTGAGCTCCACCATGTTTACAAGTTAGCCGCTAATCCCTAAACAGATATCTGCACAGATGTTGCTGCATGAATGCATAGTCTGTAGGCAACAGGACAAGGTTTTGGTATTGGAAGCGTGCTGGTTTCCGTTTATAGTATTTTTTACGTCTGGTAATATTATTTACTATTACATTGGATAGGAAACAGTCTATGTGACGACAATTTAGCTTTGGATTAACATTTTTGATCTGTTATTTAGACGAGTGAGATGTTGTTTCTCAACTCCAATGTCATTGCTAATCGATCAGTAGATAGTGGCTGACGTGCAGAGGAAAGTCTTGGTATCTGTTCTGCAGAACCTGAATTGCTGTGAGCTCACTTTTAGGTGGGTCTTTGTTTTGCTGCTGGCCCTGTCCGCAGCAGTATACTGCTTCCTGTGTCGGTACTCGTGGCCGTTTCTATAACTGTGGATAGGTACCTGATACAACTCTAACTCAAAACACCCTGACTATCCCTTCAATATAAAACATATTCATTTGTGCAGCTTTGAAGCTGACTTTAACAAAAAAGTCAACTACAACAGACTGTCATTTATTTACTGCAATGCAAAAGTAGGAGTGAAGACATTTTTAATCAAGTATCTATTATGCTATTTTCCTGGTGCATATTTTTATCTCAAGTTACAGTTACAACATGTTTACATGCGTTAATGCCCATAATCCTCCTTGTTTTTCTCATCCTGGCTGTCCTGCAGCACCTCTTCTCACCCTCTCTCTGAAACGCTCCGTTGTAACGTTTGCTCCTCCCTCCAGAAAGCAAAGTCTGCTCTGATTGGTCAGCTAGCCCGCTCTGTTGTGATTGGTCAACATTTCACATTTCAAAAACTCTTCCTCCAGAGCTTCAGCTCCGTCTCTCTCTTTTGTTGTTTGAGGTCCAAACTAGCCGGAAGGAGTTTTACGTCACTTCCGTAACATTATGACCTCATAAAGTTACAGAAGTGAAGGAGAGAATTCAATGGAGCCGTTTCAGGGGGGGGGGGGTAACTCCTTTTAGGGCTGGACTTCAGGTTTTACACTCTACGAACCTTTTACATGTACAAAAATATATATAACATACTAAAGAAGAGGGAAAAAGTGGAAAAGGATAATAGGGCCATTTTAAATAATTGAAATGCAATATCTACCAGCTAACATTAACAGTAGCTCTCAAAATAAGTACAGTCTCATTTTAAAGAAACAGGACATAAAATGTGAATACGTGCTAATAACAGTATCAGTCAATGTCAATCCCTTCATTTGCATATTCACAGAGCAGACAGATATATGGCAAAGTTTATCTTCCCTTAAAAAAGATTGTAGTCATAAATTCATAAATGAGTTGGGGTAACGACATCATGTTAGGCCATCACATTTAAATAGCCTATGAAAATACTACAGGTGAGTGACAAATTGCAGAAAGGACCTGAATAAATCAGCGGAGACAGCGATAAATAAAATGCTGATGTTTCCACACAGGTTTACTAAATGCTCTGATGAATATTAAAGTGATTAACCATGCACTATGCCTTTACAGCACCAGATTTCAACCCATCAGCACACCTGTGGGAGATTTTTGAGCAAACGTCTTACACTTGGATCTTTCTTGAATTTGTCACTCATCTGTATTCTCGGGTGATTAAAGGGTGACAGCACTGAGGGGATCAATGGAAAAGCAGCTGTTTTTTATCATCATACTCATTTTTGCTTAGCTGTTGTTCACCCCTTGACCGGACCATTTCACTTCTGAGAAACACACAACAAAAAGCACAGGATGAGTCTCATGAAACAACAAACACAATGGTGTGAAATAAACAATGGGAAAAACAAAATGGAAATGCCAGTCACAAATAAGGGTCAAAGCAGAGTGGGTATCTACCTATCGGCCGTGAGTTAAACTCTGTGTCCAGAATCTCCAAAGAATGCACCAAGTCCCGCTGTGAGCCGGGCGTGCCCTCTGTTGGATTAGCTGGACTCATCATTTCTTGCTCTTTTTCGTTCTGCATCTGCGCATAGACGTTGAGGCCTGGGATCTTCCTTGAGGAAAGATTTACAGTGAGGCAAAGGGATAAAGACAGCAGCCTAACTAAATCAAAGAGAGCAAGGGCCATCTGCAACCAGACAACATTTCTTATTTACTCAACTCGTTTTAACTTTGGATCATATGATTGAGCACATATGCATGTCAATCCGAATCTACACACGTACTAAATGTGATAAGGTGTGAAAAGCTGAGGTTGGGTTTTGTCTCTGTACATCTTCATGATCCTTTATGCCCTTTTCCCTTGAAACTGCACCTTGGACATAATTTAACATTTCAGAAAGGTCAACTGCCCACGTTCAAAGGGCTTATTATTGATAGCGGCTGAGGCTGACTGACATCTGTTTTGCAAAGAATGACCTGACAATTCCCACACATTGTGTGAGTGCAAAGCCAATTCTCCACTGAGGAGCGCTGGGTTCGCCAGTTGAAGATGTTTGACAGGCAGCTATCAGCTTTTGTTTACTGAGCTGTCAGGACGCCATGACCCCTTTCATCATCTCACTATCACATACAGGGTGACGACTATATACACATGACTCTTCGTAAACCCTTACCTCTTGAATTTGTAGATGACAAATACAGCTAAACCCAAAACCACCACTGATAACAGCATTAGCATAGCAGAGCCACTGTGGTTCTCGCTGGTGTCCACTAGAGGCGCTGCAGAGACAGGAAGACAAGAGCCACAGAGTATAAGCACCGCACCACATCCACACAACCTGTATTTCCACCCAGCTAAATCATGCAAAGAGCAGTCAACAGGATCATTTACACCTGTGTCAATCATAGATAAATCAATATAAAATTCAGTATTATGGACGTCTCTTACTCTTTATCTTAAAAGCCCCTTTAGGACAGTAGCAGCATCCCCAATAGGAAGAGGCACACATACTTGTAACGATGCTCACTCTCTGAATGTCTCTGTGTAGCTACATGGTGGGAGCCAATCAGACACAGGGTTATTAGTTGACTGGGGCAGCAAAAATAATAAAATACCTGATTGTCCACTATGGAAGCACATAAAGGGCTCTATTAAAATGATATTGGAAACTAGAAAATGAAAATGTAATTCCACAATAGCATTCTAATTTTCCACGTTTATTTTCTTTGAGTAACGATTTAAATGAAAATGCAAAAACCCAATACACAGCAGGGTAAGTCTTTGAAATGTGATGTCAAATGTCGTTTTCTTTATTCATTTTCAAAGTTTCAAAACAAACTGCACTTTAACTTTCATTGTGGCTCAATAACAGAAAACCAGGCTGATAAATGAATAGTTTCCAATGTGGGTTTGACTCTAAGAAATGAATTGTCAAACATCTTTTCCGTTGTCATTTAATATGGTCATAGAACGCCCATACATTATGTGAAAATGAAAAAAGGATTATGGCATTTTGATTCTAAAAGTTTCACTCAAATATCGTATACATGTGGAATAGTATAATGCTATTGTGAAATTACATTTTCCTTTTCAAGTGTAAATTTTCCTTTTAATAAGCTCCCCAATGGGCTTCCATAGTCCACTGTATTTAGGTTTCCTGGTAGTCAGCATGCTTTATGTCCTGTCCCACTTACTACGTGACCTACAAAGGCCCTGCTGAGCAGCTCTGAACACACACAGGCCGCTCTGCTTGTTTACCTGCTGATAAGTGTGCTGCGTACACGGTGACTTGGACCCCTGGCCGCAACGTGAACTGGACAAGGTTTTGATTCAAGGCGCTGAGCAGAACCTCAGAGAGCTGTTGGGAAACAAAATAGTTTTATTTTGTAGAAGAATGAAAAAAAACTGATCGAGTAAAGTCACTGCCAAGATCATCAAACCACATGTCTCATCGAGCTCGGGTTTTGAATCGTCATTTAATAACTGTTCTGACATTTCAGAGCAAATTGGTTTGTTGTCCTGATCAATCTTACACAGACTCCTCCATTATTTTAATGTCAGACTGAAAAATAATTGAGTCCAAATATCACTTGCCCTTGACAGCACTTCCAAAGGTGTCCAGGTTTAAATGTCTGCCTAGTCAGTTGGTAAATGATTGCCAAGCACAGACGGTGGATAAAAAAACAGAAGCACATCATGAAAATAACAATTGTTAGCTCAAGTCAAGGTAACACAGGAAGCTGCATAGATGGTCATTTTGAGGGACCGCAAGCTGAAACAGGTCGGGTCCTGAGATACACAACTGAATCTGATTAAAGCTTTAAAACACATTACATCATTTCCCCTCATTAAGGTGATATGGTAGACAAGGATTTACACATCCAGCACACAAAGAGCAGCATTAGTTTCATTTGGAGTCGTGCTTCCGTTCTGCTCCCTACAAATCCCATCCATCCATCCATTTCCTTCCGCTTATCCGGGGCCGGGTCGCGGGGGCAGCAAGCTAAGGAGGGTCCTCCAGACGTCCTTCTCCCCAGCAACACTTTCCAGCTCCTCCTGGGGAACCCCGAGGCGTTCCCAGGCCAGACGAGATATATAATCTCTCCAGCGTGTTCTGGGTCTACCCCGGGGTCTCTTACCAGTTGGACGTGCCTGGAAAACCTCTAAAGGGAGGCGTCCAGGAGGCATCCTGATCAGATGCCCGAGCCACCTCAGCTGGCCCCTTTCGACGCGAAGGAGCAGCGGCTCTACTCCGAGCTCCCTCCGGATGTCTGAGCTCCTCACCCTATCTCTAAGGCTGAGCCCAGCCACCCTACGAAGGAAGCTCATTTCGGCCGCTTGTATTCGCGATCTCATTCTTTCGGTCACTACCCAAAGCTCATGACCATAGGTGAGGGTTGGAACGTAGATGGACTGGTAAATCGAGAGCTTTGCCTTTCGGCTCAGCTCCTTCTTCACCAAAACGGTCCGGTACAACGCCCGCATCACTGCTGATGCTGCACCGAACCGCCTGTCCATCTCCCGCTCCATTTTACCCTCACTCGTGAATAAGATCCCGAGATACTTGAACTCCCCGCTTGGGGCAGTGACTCACTCCCAACCCAGAGGGTGCAATCCACCGTTTTCCGGAAGAGAACCATGGCCTCAGACTTGGAGGTACTGACTCTCATCCCGACCGCTTCACACTCGGCTGTGAACCGCCCCAGTGCGTGCTGAAGGTCACGTTCAGAAGAAGCCAACAGAACCACATCATCTGCAAAAAGCAGGGATGCGATTCTAAGGTCCCCAAACCGGAAACTCTCCTCCCCCGGCTGCGCCTTGAAATCCTGTCCATGAAAATCACAAACAGGATTGGTGACAATGGGCAGCCCTGGCGGAGGCCAACACGCACTGGGAACAAGCTCGACTTTGTGCCGAGTATCCGGACACAGCTCTCACTTTGGTCATACAAGGACCGAATGGCTCGTAGTAACGAACCAGGTACCCCATATTCCCGCAGTACCCCCCACAGGACTCCCCGAGGGACACGGTCGAAGGCCTTCTCCAAGTCCACAAAACACATGTAGACTGGATGAGCAAACTCCCATGCACCCTCCAACAGACCTGCAAGGGTAAAGAGTTGGTCCGCTGTTCCACGTCCAGGACGGAATCCGCATTGCTCCTCCTGGATCTGAGGTTCGACAATCGGACGGAGCCTCCTTTCCAGCACCCTGGAGTAAACTTTCCGGGGAGGCTGAGCAGTGTGATACCCCTATAATTGGAGCACACTCTCCGGTCCCCCTTTTGAAAATGGGAACCACCACCCCGGTCTGCCACTCCACAGGCACTGTACCCGACTTCCACGCGACAGTGAAGAGACGTGTCAACCAAGACAGCCCAACAATGTCCAGAGCCTTTAGCATCTCCGGTCGAATCTCATCCACTCCTGGCGCTTTGCCGCTGAAGAGCTTTTTAACTACCTCAACGACCTCCGCCAGGCATATGGACGAGACTTCCCTTGAGTCTTCAGACTCTGCCTCTTCCACAGAGGACGTGTTGGTCGGGTTCAGGAGTTCCTCAAAGTGTTCTTTCCACCGTTCGACAATATCCCCAGTCCGGGTCTGCAGTTCTCCCCCTGCTGAGCACAGCCTGAGAAAAGCCCTGTTTCCCCTTTCTGAGTCGTCTCACGGTTTGCCAGAACTTCCTTGAGGCCATTCGAAAGTCCTTCTCCATGGCCTCGCCAAACTCCTCCCACACCCGGGTTTTGCCTCAGCAACCGCCGCAGCTGCAGCCCTTCTGGCCAACCGGTACCTGCCTGCTGATTCAGGAGACCCTCGGCCAACCAAGCCCGAAAGGCCTCCTTCTTCAGCTTGACGGCCTCCTTCACTGCTGGTGTCCACCAGCGGGTTCTTGGATTGCCGCCACGACAGGCACCGATCGCCTTCCGACCACAACTCCTAGCAGCAGCTTCCACAATGGAGGATTTGAACATGGCCCACTCGGATTCCATGTCCCCAGCCTCCCCGGGATGCACGAGAAATTGTTCCGGAGGTGGGAGTTGAAGACCTTGCAGATAGGATCCTCAGCCAGACGTTCCCAGTTCACCCTCACTACACGTTTGGGTTTACCGGGTCTGTCCGGCAGCCTCCCCCGCCACCTGATCCAACTCACCACCAGGTGGTGATCAGTTGACAGCTCTGCTCCTCTCTTCACCCGAGTGTCCAAGACATACGGCCGCAGGTCTGATGACACAACTACAAAGTCGATCATAGACCTTTGGCCTAGGGTGTTCTGGTACCAAGTACACTTATGAACCTCCCTATGCTCAAACATGGTGTTTGTTATGGACAGTCCATGACTAGCACAGAAGTCCAACAACAAAGCACCACTCGGGTTCAGATCGGGCAGGCCGTTCCTCCCAATCACACCCCTCCAGGTTTCTCCATCGTTACCCACGTGAGCGTTGAAGTCTCCCAGAAGAACTATGGAGTCCCCAGTCGGCACCCTTTCCAGAACACCACCCAAGGACTCCAAGAATGCCGCGTACTCCGAACTGCCGTTTGGTGCATAGGCACAAACAACAGTCAGAGACTTTCCTCCTGCGATTCCCAGTTGCAGAGAGGCGACCCTCTCGTTCTCCGGGGAGAACTCCAGAACAGCGGCGCTCAGCTGGGGGCTTGTGAGTATCCCCACACCCGCCCGGCGCCTCTCACCCTGGGCAACTCCGGAAAAGGAAAAAGTCCAGCCCCTCTCCAGGAGTTTGGTTCCAGAACCGGTGCTATGCGTGGAGGTGAGCCCAACTATATCTAGCTGGTAGCGTTCCACCTCCCGCACCAGCTCCGGTTCCTTCCCCGCCAGAGAGGTGACATTCCACGTCCCTAGAGCTAGTCTGTGATGCCGGGGGTCAGCACGCCCAGGTTTCCGCCCCAGCCTGCCGCCCAGCTCACATTGCACCCGACCCCAATGCCTATCCCTGCGGGTGGTGGGCCCACAGGGTGGCGGCACGATGTAGCTTTTTAGGGCTGGGCCCGGCCATGCCCCATGTGCCAAGGCCCGGCCACCAGACGCTCGCCGGCGAGCTCCCCTACCAGGTCTGGCTCCAGGAGGGGGCCCCGGTTTCCCTATTCCGGGCGAGGTGCCACAACCTTGCATCGTCCGATTCAATCCCTTAAAGAATAATCTGGCTGAGCATCTAAATGCTCACCTATGTTCCTCAGCTAACATGTCATTCTGTTTGTCTGCTGTTTGGTGCTTGGTAGGTTATGAACAGTGTATTATTTTATTTTTTTGGGCTGAAGATGATTGCCTGTTGCAGATGGAAACAGGGATGTTAAACAATGAGCAAAGTGATTCTTTGGTTCTGAGGGGAATTACAGAGCTGGGTGATTATTATCTGTGGGTGTGTTATTATCATAGAGTGTGTGAAGTGTGATATTAATTGGGATGCTAATTTTACCAAGTGCAAAAACAAATGCTCCAAAAAAGGCTTAAAACAAATTGAAACAACTGAACGCTGAGCAACGCTGTGGTAGGGACACGACGCATCGGCCACACCCTTAATTATGCACAACTATAAGCCTTAATAAACTTTAAAGGGAAAGTTAAAAACTAATTCATTTCACCTACAGTTGTCCTGAACCAGGAAATTAGAGATCAAAACGGATTTTGTAGCAGACTGTCAACATGTGCAGCGTTGGGCAGCTGTGGCTCAGTGGAGAGCAGGGTCGTCCCCCAATCAGAGGATCGGTGGTTCGATCCCCGGCTCCGGCAGTCCATGTCGATGTGTCCTTGGGCAAGACACTTAACCCCAAATTGCTCCCGCAGGCTGTTCCTGCGGTGTATGTATGTGTATGAATGTTAGTTAGGGTCCTGATGTGCAGGTGGCACCTTGCATGGTAGCTCCTGTCATCAGTGTATGAATGGGTGTGAATGGGTGATTGATTAGTAATGTAAAAAGCGCTTTGAGTGGTCGGAAGACTAGAAAAGCGCTATACAAGTACAGTCCATTTACCATGTTTATTTCTGCTCTAAAGCTGTTCATTTTAACATGGAGGTCAATGGGGATTGACTCGCTTTTGGAGCCAGCCTCAAGTGGCCATTTGAGGAACTGCAGCCTTTGGCTTCATTTCTCAGTCCTGGAGGTTGCTTCTTTGTTCCTACAAATGACACCTACTACGATACACAGTTATTTGATCCATTGTTAATATGAAGCTTAAGGTTCTGAAAGAAATTTACCAAATCATGACCACATTAGGCACACCAGACAAAAGATAAGAGAAATCGGTGACTGAAGTATATCATGGCACACAAATTAGCACTCTGATGCACTTTGAACACTGAACAATATAAAGGTAGTATTCAACTGCATCATTTGTAAGTGCCCATTACCCGAAGAAACATCACTGCCTCTGCCAACAACCCCATCTGTGCTTTCCTGTTTACGTAAGAGTCTTTGTCTGTGGGACCTTTCCACTGTGCTGCATAATGCATAGGATGAAGCTTCACTTGATCTCTGCTTTTCCAAACTGGCAAGTAACCTTTTGGACTGAGAACAACTAACTTTGATATAAATCGGGCAGATTACCGTGACCCATAGTCATAATCTATTTGCCCACACAGGATTCTTTCATTCAAGCAATTATAAATCTCTATCCAGAGTTCTAAGCCTTATACAATCTTAAAATGAAATGTGCCTTTTGCAATGATACTCTAAAAAACTGTTCTTTCTCTATTTTATCTGCATTCAAGAAAACAAACATAAAGGGAGCTGCATAGAAAAGACATAACGCTTAACAAAATACAAAATCTTCTCTCTGCAGATCCTACTTTTTCCTATGCAGAGGCTTCATTTATTTCATCTGCCTCATTTGCCAAATTACTAGTGATATGAGTAATTTCTGTAGTGCTTCATTCTCCCCCTTATATTTCTTAGCAGTTTAAATTTAGACCATGCTATGACTAATTACTTTTCCCACTGTATACCAGGGTCAGTAAATCTATTATATATTCTAATAAGCAGAGCGCGCTCTACACTTTCAACATGCCAACCTTGAATGAGGATTTATTGCTGGCTTGTAGGATAAAGGATCTTTTCAGGCGATCAACCAGGTGTGAGCGGGGAGGGAAGAGGAAAACCAAATTGATTTCCTTCCCAGTTTCCTTCTCTACACAGGCCTGTGGAATTCTTCCCACGGAGAGCAGATCCAAAGTTATTATCAGTCATTATCTATTAGTGAGGCTCAGAGCTAATTCGGTCCATCTTGATACGCCGGTGATTTAGTGAACCAATCAACCATGACAATTTCTTTGTCTGGCTCTTTAGGCTCAGGACTTCGGCCCGCCTCCCCCTCCCCCCCTTAGCACCCCACAGGATGTGACTTGAGGGAGTTTAAAAGCCGTTCCCCCTGATAACTTGTTAATACTTGTCAGGCTTATTGATGAGTCTATTGCAGAGATTCCTCAGGCGTATTCTAGAATTAGACTCTTTGAAAGACCTGGACAAGCTTCAATGGATCGATACTGACACCTGCTGGAGGAAGGAGGAACTTAAATTTGGGATTAGTTTTCAGGGAGCAATTTGTGGCCAAGCTGCTGCTGGAAAGAAGATCTACCCATGAGTCACAAAGACGGAGAAAAAGAAAGGTTTTGAACTTGTGTATGGTGTGGTAGAATTACAATGAGGATAACAAGGTGAAATCCTTACACCTACACAAATATTGTCTCGGCCTGGAAAAACGAATAACTGTTGCACACACACAGCAGCAGACAGAGCAGCAGTTGTTGTCTCACCTGATCTAAATGAGCAGAACTTTTCTCTGCTTTCCCCTCAGATAACTGTTTGTCAGGAAGAAGAAAGAACTCTGCTGCTGTGGGTAAACCTGGGAGGATGGTGACCAGAAGCTGGTCCTCTCCTACGCCTGTGGCCTGGAGGGAAACACGACGAAAAGAAGAAAAAAAAGAGTTAATTCATCCAGCACTGAGTATGAAAAACTGCCATCTGCTAAAGAACGTCTTCTTAGATTCATGCTTGTCTCTACTGGAATTCTTACAGGAGATAGTTCTTCATTTAAATTTTTTGGCAAAATGGACAATTCACCGGGGAGCCCCTCTTGTAAGTAGCCTATTTTAGATTAAACAGGCTTAGTTTTGTGATAACCATACGATAAACGATAAACCACAGTCAGACACGTTATCAGCAGCATCATGTAGCTGAACTATGTAGCTTGATGCATACATGTTGAGGGTGTACTCTGTCTGCTATGACTGTAGGACAAATAGACACAGCATGTCATTAACTAAAAGTTTTCCCTGATTCCTGAAAGAGGTTCTTGTCCCAGCTCTCATGGTTTTGCTGCAGTGAGTGTGGTAAGGTCTTATATTTTCAACTGAAAGTTGTTGTTTTTTTGGTGTGTCTTCTAGCTCCCAGGCTGGGGGTGTCATTGAAACATGATGTCAGTAACAAATAACAAAACAGACATGTTCACTGAAGACAGAACAGCCGGGTGTATTTCTGGCATCGATTTTGATTTTGCGGCATCAAAAAGTGTGAAAATATGATGCAAGGCCCAGAATGCTTGCTGCTAGGAATCAGAAGAGCACCAACGTTGCGAGGATGTTGTAAAAAAAGTTAATGAGGCGAAATCTGTACCTGACATGGCATGCGTGGGTTTGAATCATGTCTTACATTTGACAGGTCGCTCTGAGCATCCTTTCAGGTCAGTGCAGAACACATTAGGCACATACTGACATTCTCCTGTACACACATCCACAACCTTGTTACCACATGGCCCTGAACTCACACAGTGTGTGAGCCACTGCAATCAGCATGCTCTTGAAATGTATTCCCCCCTCTCCTCCTTCTTGTCTTGTCATTCATCATCATGAAGTCAGAAACATGTCTCAAAGCCTCAGAGAGGTCACGCTGCACTAACAGAACGTCAGAGGTCCAGTCCAGCGCCGACAGCATTTACCAAAGAAAAGCAACGGTTTCTATGAAAAGACCTGAGGGGGCTTTACCTGGATCAGAGAGTTCTTGATGACTCGGCTCACATCCAGCCTCCATTCTGCAACATCAGGGTTGTGGTCATCCAGGTTAGATGAAAAGGCAAGCAGATGAGAGCGGAAATATTCTGCAGGGAGAACAGTAAATGTGTGTGAGCTGCTTTTACTTTTCATCCGTCAATAAATGCGTTCAGCCTTTAGATTCAGCTCATGTGCACCAAAATCCAGCATCTCCGAGAGGAAAATTTGATTCATTATTTATTGCAACTTTTTTTGTTTTTTGTTTTCATTGTTTCATTTTAGTTCTTATGGTGTCCAGTGACATTGATACAACGCAGCCATTCATAAGACACTTTTCTCATGAGAACAAACTTTCTCAAAGCTGACTCATTTGAAAGAAGTACAATATTACTAATATGTAAGGAACAATGAACAACAACAATAAGACGCAGGTTGTTACAAAGTTTAATAATCCTTAAATAATGATGACAGTAACATCTATCTGTTGTCATGAGCTATCTTGTGTGTACAGAGAACCCCAGTGGAGATGGCTCACCGTGGACAGCGATGGTTTTTCTGTCCTGCAGAATAGTATTCCCTGCAGACACCTGCACGGTGACTGTACTGATGCCTTCCCGGGAGAACGTGCACGCCACACTACCCTCTAGGGTGATTACTGGCTGCTGGGGGAGGAAAAGACAGACAGATAGAGAAGGTAGGGGTGAGTGAGAGTCTGGGGGTTTGGGTGGGAGACCCTTATCAAGGGATGGTCTCACACTGCTGTTATTTACACTACAGAGGTGTGAGCACATACTCACACACACATGCTCAAACATGCACGAGCATAGATTGTTAGCTTGGCTATAATTTGTGCTGTGCTGAACACAGTGTCAGGGTCCACAGAGAGTTCCCTGTGGGACCCCCCTGTCATTACTCACAACTCCATTTGTTCCTCAAATAGCTATAAGATGCTAATAATGTCCTGGGTTATTACCAGCTGATTTAACTGGCTGTCCTTGTGGAAGGGCGTTTATGGCTTAGAACAAACACATTAACACAACTACAATTATGAAGACAAATAGTAAGAGTGTGGCCTTTGTACATACAGGGCTTAAAGCTTACAGTGCAACTGTTGTACCAGATGGATGGAGGCTGGTTTTTAGTTTCTCAATCATCTCAAAGTGTCTCTAGCTGGAAAATAACATCAACGTAAAATTCAACAAGAATTTTTGGACATTCTTTTTTTTTTTTTTTTTTACATTTAAAGGGGTTAGTTCATAGGATTATAAAAAATATATTTTTCAAAAATATAACTGGAGCAGTGTTCAGAAGAAGTGGGGTTTGTGGTTTTATTGATGGAGCCCAAAATATCAGGCCTGACCCAAGATGAACCCTCATAGTTTCTGTTCAAGTCCCAACCGAGGCCGAACCACTGAATTAGGCTCGGACCAGTTCAGAAAAATAATTACTACTGTAAATTAAAGAATAATTAAAAACCATTGGTTTGAACCCAACCCAATTCAATTTAGTCATTTTCAGCCAATTCAGTCTTTTTCTGCCACTTTTAATTAAATAAACAAACTAGCAGAACGCACACAGACTGTATGAAGGAAACACACTGATGGACAATGTAGTCTCTATGTTTGGAGGGCAGTGTTATTTTGACCAGCTCTCAGAGTTTAAGCAGTTTAGTTGTCATTGGGTATTCTTTCCCTGTTTTATACAAATAAATGTAAATGAAGCTGATATGGACACAGTAGTAGAACTGAAATGCTGGCCTCTTCCTGTTTGGAGAATGCAGCCAGATCCAACACCTTTAACATATAATGTTTTACTGTTTGGATGAGTAAAAATTCTACACACATCCTAAATGTCATTGTTGTGGCTACAGATGTTTCAAAAGCAGAGATCTCTAAAACTGTGCACATAAACTAAAGCTATCTGCATGGCAAGATACCATTAAGATCTATTCAAACATTTTAACTCTGAGTGGGATTGATCAGCTTTGCCTGGCAGCTTCTGACCTGAGTAAGAGGGGTGAAGAGAAATAGTGAATAGAGGCTACACTTCACTGGCTATCAGTAATTAATCTGATGTGTCTCTGATATGTCAGCAAGCTTCGATGCTGATTAAAAAGGCAACAACTTTTGCAACCTGGATGTACAAAAATAGCTTTAAAAACTAACGATCCTCACACTTTGGAGAAGAGGAGTCAGCAAACTACTTAATTGCAAACGGGCAAAGGGAAAAGGCTCAGAGAGAAGACGGAAAGTCTTGAGTGTATAGTACCTCTGTGTTATTTCCGATCCACCAGATGTAGGTGACCGTTCCCACTTGGCTGGGCCACAGAACAGCAGTGAGGTTCACTTCCTTATTCCTCACCGCCACAAAGGGAGCTGAGAGATGGATGTACTCCAGCTGACCTACTCAGACACACACACATACATTACAGAGTGAACTCCATCCCAATGTGCAAAAACGAGAAAAAAATAAAAGATGAAACAATTTCTTTTTCAAATAAAGAAAAAAAGGTTGTTTTATATTTGTATGGGGAGGCTGGGTTTGTTCAGAATTGTGTCCCGTACTGGGACCGTTGACTGCCATCTGTGTGTTATTTTTCATTCGTGGCACTCCTGAGCCCAAGGTGGCTCTATTTGTTCAGCTGGCACATAGGATTGACAGATTGGTGGGGGGCGACAGCGCTCCCGGATCCATAAGTCAGCTCCGTTACATCTGTCACCCCCTGAATACACCAGGGGTGGTCAGCCTCGCTACATATGAGTCTGCAGTGGCTTCTCTGGGCTGAGCGGCTGTGAAGCATAAGCTTACTTGAGTGGAAGTGTAATGGGACTTGTTCTATCTCACTTGTTTGTGTGGTTATGGGAGGGGAGCATGTTCTGTGAAGAGATAAAGCAAAGAACTGTGTACAAGCTGACAGTCGCAATTCTACTGAATGTGATAAAAAAATAAGTAGAAAGCAGAAAGAGCCAAAAACTGGAGATTCTCTCATCTAAATAATAAATATGCACATTTATAATACAAAAACTCAGTATCTCACATGTTACGTGCAGGTAGAGCATGACAGTCTCTGAGCCGAGGCTGTTCTCCCCGGTGGCAGTCACCCGGTAGATTCCCACAGCTTTGTAGATGTGTTTGATCCCGTCCTCAATAGAGCTCACATTGGAGTAGGTCAGAGCGTGGCCGTCTCCGAAGTCCAGCGTGATGCTTGTCCTCGCCCCGTCGCCCTGCACGGGACAAACACGTTCAGGGAATCTGCAGGTTTGGCCTTTTTAATAAAAACCAGCCTAACTGCCATCCAAACCCCATCCTCATTTGAACACCTGTCATTCAAACGTCCTAAACCCCTGGTCAATTCAATTATCTGGACCCCATCCCTCTCCCAGCCCTCCGCCTGCTCCTCCTCTCTGTCATCAACTCCTCCCTGTCTACTGGCTCTGTTCCTCCTGCCCTCAAACTTGCATCTGTCACACCTATCTTCAAAAAGCCTGGCCTTGACCCTCACATCCCAGACAACTACAGACCCATCTCCACTCTCCCTTTTCTGTCTATAATACTGGACCGCACTGTTGCTTACCAACTCAAAACCCACCTGGACTCCAACCAACTCTACGAATCACATCAATCCGGACTCAGATCTCATCACAGCACAGAAACCGCCCTAATCAAAGTCACCAACGACCTCCTCCTCTCCTCAGATGACTATTGCCTTAACGTCCTAATACTACTTGACCTCAGTGCAGCGTTTGACACCATCAACCGCTCCATCCTCCTCTCCCGTCTTGAGTCCTCCCTCCATATCACTGGCACAGCCCTCTCCTGGTTCAAATGCGCATCAATAACTTCAACTCTGACACAGCCCCAGTCTCTTAAGGTTCCCCCAAGGTTTGGTACTCGGCCCCCTCCTCTTCATCCTCTACATGCTCCACCTTGGTAACCTCATACGCCACCATGATCTCCACTTCCACTGCTATGCTGACGACACCCAGCTATACATCTCCACCTAATCCATCACCCACTCCACCATCACCAACTGCCTCATAGATATAAAGACCTGGATGCAAGTCAACTTTCTCAAACTCAACAGCGACAAATCTGAAATCCTCATCATCGGCCCCAAATTACTAAACAAATCTCACCACAACTTCTCCCTCTACACCGATGGCACCACTGTCCTTGTTTTCACAAATGTCAGTAACATTGCTGTCATTTTTGATCAAACCCTCTCCTTTGAACGTCACATCAACCACATGACAAATAACGCCTTCTTTAATCTTAAAAACATGGCCCGTCTACGCCCCTCCCTCTCCTCCTCAGCTGCTGAAACACTCCACGTGTTCATCACCTCTCTACTGGACTACTGCAACAGCATCCTGTCAACATCTACCAAAATCCTCAACAAACTACAATACATCCAAAACTCCACTACCCATCTGCTCTCCTACTCCCGCACCAGAGATCACATCAACCAAGTCTTTCAAAACCTCCACTAGCTCCCCGTACAACAAAGAATACAGTTCAAGATTCTCCTCACTACATGCAAAGCCCTTCACAACCTGGCCGCCCTTTATACCTTCTGACCTTCTACATCGACACCGCAACCTCAGACCCACTGACGCCAACCTCCTCACCCCCTAATCGGTCCAAGCACCGAACCTGGGGGGACAGGCCCTTCTCCACTGCTGCCCCCTTCCTCTAGAACTCTCTCCCCCAGCACCTCAGACATTCCCCGTCACTCGGCACTTTCAAAAATGCACTTAAAACTCGTCTGTTTAAAATCAGCTTTCAACCTGTGATGTTAGTTGTATGTCTTTTTTCTCGTTGTTGTTTTGTTTATTTCTGTTATAATTTCTTGCAATTTATTGTATGGTCTTTACCATGTAAAGTGCCTTTGAGTACCTTTTAAAGTGCTATACAAATAAAATGTGTTATTATTATTTATAATTATTATTTTATCGCCCGCAGAGTCACTCAGGTTCTAAGTCACTCCTTATGTTGCACTCCTCTAACACGGAGCACTTTGTCCAGCTTGGAAATAGATATGCAACCATGTCCTAGAGATTGACACTTCCACAGCCTTCACTGTGGTCCTGCTCATTATAATGTATGGCACTTCAGACGGATTGGACCAAACTGGTGTTTACAGTCAAAATCCTTTCATTCTCGTTGCTATTTTTACTGTTTTTTAAGTCCAACGGTTGTGGCTGGGTTTTCTAGCTTTATTGCTGAATCACTGCTCCCTGTGAGCCAGAGTGCATCCTTGTGTTTAGGTGGCACCACCTACTTGTAAAATCATTTCTGAATAGCTGTAAAGATACTCAGTAAGACTAACTAGTTTTAAACTAAAGATCTACTGAATCAAATTTCAATATCACAGCATATCTTAGCTAAAAACGTGTTGATTGCTAGGACATTTGTAAAGCCTTCTGAGCGAGAGCAATAAACTATGTGTCTTTTGTTTGTATCTATGGCAAAAGGCATGATCCAACCTCCTCCGCTTCTCATTGGCTAACTCTGATATTCTCACCCTAACCCTAACCAATAGGGCCTGGTCATGCCTTCAGAATAGTAGGATTTGTAATTTAGAAAAAAATCATTCAATGTTTTTATCATGTTTTAGGATTTCATTTCTGTACTTATGACGCTTCATAAACATAAAACCTTTCATGAATAATTCAAAAGAGAGAAGACGGTTTGTAGTAGGAGCCGTCCTGTCAAACGTGTTAAAGACTTCTCTTTCATCATAGCAGTCTATGGGGGAAACGCTTTATGGGCCACAGGAGCTTGTTTCATTGTCATACTGCAAGTGGCCCCTGGGACATATTAGCAGCAATGTGGCCCGGTATCAAGCTCTGTTAATATATCCATGGTCAGTGGTCCAAGAAGAACACGTATATAGAGCTAAATAGGGAAGAGACAAAGTGCCTCTGGTGTCAGAATGTCACACCGATGTGACAGTCTCATCATAGGGAATACTGCATTCCAAAAGATTTACTTAAAATATGTAATGTTGGTATATGTAGAAAATACTGATAATTCAGACTGTTAACTCATATTTACATTGTGAATATAATAACATTTATTTAAGTTCAGAAAACAGCTTACCTCCTCCAGAAACACAAGGAAGGTGACGTTGGTGCCCAGTGTGGCTGTCAGCGTTCCCTCACTGGTGACCAGGTGGAGACCTTTGGGTGCTTGGGTAGGACACTGCTGCCTCCTGGCTGTATACTCCACACTGACTCCAGCTGTACAGTTATTAGAGACCACTTTCCTGTAGCTGGAGGTGTAAAAACACACAAAGCTTAGAGATACAATGCCTTATATGTGGCCAGAAGTTTTGTTTAAAAACGATCAACAGAATGTGAAGAGGCTACAGTATAGCAGAGTATCTACTGAATCAATTTATCCTCAAAAAATGGTTCGTATGATATCTTATGAGAAGTTGCTGCTCAATTCTCATGCATTTTCCTATAAAAGTCAGCAACACGTGTCAATTACTTCCATATGGTCTTTTCAAAAGACATACTTCACAGAAAACTCAGTTACGTTTAGGCAAGAAAACTATTTAGTTTTAAGAAACGGAACTACTTAGTTAGTTTTAGGAAATGGAACAACTTAGTTAGGTCCAGGAAAACATTGTTGTTTGGGCTCAGTGTTAAAGTTATTTATATTACTAAAGTATGCAAGTTACGTGACAATAATCACGTAATTTATTGGGATTTCTATAATTATGACATGTTATCTTTCTTATGTATAGCTATGAATGCTGAATGAGACCAGCCTGACTGAAATGAGCATCCCCAGCCAGTCTTAACCTGCTAGTCTGTCCTGCAGGCGGCGGGCGGCTCCGGGAGACAACCCTTCAGTTAGACGCTGTAGCAAGTCCAATCAGCCAGCACAAACCAAGGCGACGAGAGTCACGGCGGGCTGGTGCTACTGAGTGTAATCAGTGTAACTATAGCAACAGAAAGTTTGCTGATCTGTCGGGGAGAAGGGGCAGTTGCTCCAGCTCCATTAACTGAAAGTCTGTCTGTCAGAGCTGCCACTGCTCTGCTCCAGTCACATAATCTCCTGCTGCCGTTGAGGACGAGACGGAAATGTGAGTCACTGCTGCTTTTTAAAACTTTGGATTTAACCCAAAACATGTATTTTTAAAACTAGCTGTAGATGTTCAAATTCCAAAAATGTTCTCAGCACTTTAAGCACTTCTAGCCCATGTTTGCTGAAAACTTTTAATTACCAAAAGCTCCTGAACATTGATTTTGAAATGAAAGAGTGTAATCTAGGAAAACCATACTTTGCACATTCTTAAATGGACTGTTCTTGTATCGCACTTTTCTAGTCCTACGACCACTCAAAGCACTTTTACACTACATGTCATCATTCACCCATTCATACACTGATAGCAGGGGCTACCATGCAAGCTGCCATCTGCACATCAGGACGCTAACTACATTTCACAAGGGAGCAACTAGAGGTTAAGTGTCTTGCCCAAGACACATCGACATGGACTACCTGAGCTGGGGATCGGACCACCGATGCTCTGATTGGAGGACGACCCTGCTCTACCACTGAGCCACCCAGCCACACTGAACGGGATACAGACTCTTTCATTTAGAGCCTTTTCAAAGATGCCTTACAAACAATACCTCACCCACAGCAGATCAGTACCAGTGGTTTATACATGTTTGATCTTCAGCCTGTCCTTATTGTCCCTGAGAAACTAATTAATGTACCCACAGCTTGCAACTCAATAGCATCGTTCATTTTACCCAATGGCTGTGAGTCGCTATGGAGAATATGTGCAGTGATTCTAGTCTGCACTCATCCAGTGCTTACCCTGTGCTGTTAAGGAAAGTCAACCCTTTGGTGCAACTCCTGGACATGGTTGATGGATGGAACCAAAAGGCGGGGGTGCACTTGCCATTGGTTCGTCTCTCGTAGCCATAGTCACTGTAATGATCAGAGAAGACAAAAACTGAAAAAGTTATCCAATCAGAAACCATGGAGGAACACTGCGGGATAAAACATATGGCAAATATACCTGGTGCTGTTTGGAATATAAAAAAAAGAAATAATGAGAAACACTATTTTGAGTGGAGCACGTACTTTTAAAATGACCATTATTTCTGACAGACAAATCAATTGAAAGATAATAAATATATTCCCAGCTGAAAAAGATCCGCTGCTCTGTATTTCTGACATATTGGATATTGTCATTCTCTTACGGAATTGTGGGAAAAAAACTTTAGTTATTAGTTAGTCATGAATGAGTCTTTCAGTATCGACTTCACAGAAGTTACATCGACTATTCTCTGCACCTTTAAAGGTGCTTTTTAAACAGCGCACCAGTTGTTTTGTCCTACAACTTATCAGTCTGAGCAGCGCTGTGTCCCCAAAATGATTGGGACAAATTGCCCCAATTAGTGCGACATGCACACAGATGCAAAAGTGTTGTGATTGTTAATGAAAGCGATTAGGCTTGGTGATTTATGGTTTTTATGGTGCTTATTCCAAAAGCTGCCTCGCTCGAGAGACCTGCAGATTTGGATCCAAAGCGAGAAAGAAAAGCAACATTAATACTGCTGATAATTCAAAGAAAGCAGGTTGAGGGAAGGTGGAAAAACAATCTCTGTAACTGCACTTAGAAAATAGTCACTGGCAGCAGCTACAAAATCAGTGTCTGGAAATGAATAAACAAACTACACAAAAATGTATTCATTCCAGACATAGGATTAGATAATCTGAATTTAGTGTGTTTGTTTTTAATTAAAACACTTTCGATTTAGACATTTTTTTTACGGATTAGATTTACCACCTGTTACTAGTAAAAGTACAATGAACGCCATTCAAAGTCACAGTTTCTACTTGTAAACTTGGGGCAAATCCATTGACGCCGACAACGACGAAGCAGTTTTCTGACGTCACAGCAGTGCGCCTTAGAAAATGGTTGAACTATCAACTAAACTTATCTATCTTATTATTTTATAATACATACTTTCAAACAGCAAAAGCGGTTCTGCATGTAAAGTAAGGTCAAAATATGTCCCTATATTTCAGGTAATCTCTTAATGTTATCTTCTCTGCAAGAGTTTTTCGGTGTAACATCAATATGTCGCGGTCAGCCATGGCTTTTGTTTACCTTTGGCTTCCTGTTCTTGGAACATTTGGAGGTTTGGAAGCTGAAAATTTGAACAGGGAAAAATTCCGACCTCCAAGTTGTCTGGATAGCACTACAAGGTTGCTGCTAGTGAGAGAATCCCAAGAAGCAAAAACATTCTGCTTCCTCTTTGAAGTTTTTATGGTGGTAGTATTCCAAAGTGGCTGTGTGTGTGACGTCCACCAGCACACATATTGCATCATAATTTCCTGCACATTGTTTTTTTATGGACAGTGTCTGTTTTTTGGGGTCTCACAAGAGACGGACTCAAAAAAGAACAGTCAAAATGAAGGAAAAGAAGGCAAATGGGTCTGAATATAGGATGGAGAAAAAGAAAACTATCCTTACCATTCAAAGTCAGCCTCTGTACAATCACAGGGGCCCGACGTCATCGATACAAAGTACGTCTTTCCCATAACGCACCTGGACGTGGGCTTCAGCTTCCGGTAGATTCTTTTCACTCCCATGAGGCACGGCTCGCCCTGCAGGCCCGATTTCAGGAGCGAACCAGGAGGAGAGAGTTTCAAAAATGAGCTGCTTTTGTAACTTGCCACCATTAATAATTCACACTATGCAACCGAGCATGTGTGTGAAAAGCACCGTTGCCTTGCATTTCTGCTCAGCGAATATTTATGGCCTCGTGCTGTGTGGTGTTCTTAACTGTTCCTGCGTCGCAAGTGTCACATTGTAGCTTGTGCTGCTTGAGTTCTTTTTTAGAGATTTCTTTTTTTGGTGACATTGAGATGAACGAGTAAGAAGGAGCTTCAGTCGCAAAAGCTGCCAGCATCCAATCCATTTTTAGCCTTGAATCTATGCGCACGAAGTGAATTTAAAATCAGTTGGCTTACAAAAAAACAGGAGAAGATGAAACCAGCCTGTTTCACTGCATCCTCCACGCTACACTACTGCTCTGTTGTCATGACCAGAACATTCTGTGTTTGTGCATTAGGTGTCAGTAGTGAGATGCTTAAAAAACCTGGAAACCACGAATAGACTACCAGCTCCTGCAAATGTCCTCAACTTTCCCTCTGGTCTTAAATAAACACAAGCCTTGTCCTCTGTTTTGAGGAGGTGTTCAGTTCATTCTTGCAGCAGACTATGATCTGCACTATTCTATATTTAGGCAGGTTAGCCCTGTTAACCCTAACCCTATGCTTTCATCATTAGCCTGCTCTGAGCATATGGTTGTCTCAACCAGTTACAGAATCGGGCCATGAATAAAGGCTCGCTGGCTTGGCTTCATGCCCGAACAGGTTGAGGGGTTTTGGGGCAGGTTTAATGTATGCAGGGGGCTTAGAGTCGGTTCACTCAGAGCATCGGCAGACGTGGCTGGAAAATCTGCATAAGTGCTCTGGGAACCGAGAAACGTCCAGGTTTAGTCCACTCACTATGCAGCCAGTATAAAGCAGCCAGTGATCGCACATCACCCTGAGGCTGCTGCCTGGTGTCCTGCTCAATCTAACGTCTGTATCAACCCAACCTTAAGACGCACAGAAGAATTTAGATGATTTTAGATGATTTCATTTTCCATGAAGGGATTGACACATTATTTTGGAATAATAGCTCATTAAGTCAAAACTTAGATCCTCTTTAGGGATTTGGAATTGAAGTGCATTCATAAGCTAAGCCTGCTGACATTAGACAGATAGACTGCGTCTGAAATCAATCCCTGTATGTTACCTATAGCACTATTTATTTTTCACAATTTTTCTTTGACCCTCAAACACTCCCATGCAGAGCACAGCGTTTTTGCAGTTGATACGCGTGTGTTCAACATACTCTCTCCCAACTCGTCAAATACTGCTGCTTGGTCACTATCCCTCGGTATCGGATATTGATGCACCAACTACCCCTCTGGTGTTGATTTTGTGTCGGGCGCAGTGTCAATATACTCTCATTACATGAATAAAGTCCTTTCAAAATAAACTTACATTTCTAACAGAACGTTAGGTCTGGGAAACACAACCACTTCGGTTTAGGAAACTGTGAAGGTTGACCTTAATGTCATTGACTAACATCTCTTACAAAACTTACAAAACTAATCACCAGAAGTGACTGACAAAAATAAAGGTGTAATAAGTTACGACTCGAACAGTGGTCTCCTGGTTGTGAGTCCCATGTTCGTTTTTTTCAGTCTTTCTACAACGTCATAAAACCAAGCAGCATGACAAAGCACCAGTATGACGCCCTGGGAATGAGAATGGGCCGGCCTTGCTCAGTGTGGGCCTCATAACATTGTAGTCCCACAAAAATAGTCATTGTTCCTTGATTTCACTGAATAAATATGGTCTATTCTCATAGAACAAAACAAAAAGCTAGACGTGTTAATAGTGTTTTTCTAACTCAGAATGTGTAGTGACATAGGGTGAAGAAATTGGTTACACTTTGAAAAAAATGTGGTCTACTGACATGCACAGGTCTATTACCTTGAAACAAATATTTTCATGGATTCATAATCTCTTCAGTGGTCCATTAATAGATAGATATGCTGCTATAGGCCTAGACTGGCAGGGGGCTACCTAGGATACACTGAGCTCCTCTCTCCTCTTCTCTCTCTCCATCTTTATGTATTCATGTCCTATTTATGCACATTACTGACTTTGCTTCTTCCCCGGAGTCTTTGTGCTTTCTTGCCTTGCAGGTTTCCAGGAATCGTGGTCGTGCCTCCTGCTGTGGCCCTGCTGACACCCACTACTACTACCATTATTATTATTATTATTATTATTATTATTATTATTATTATTATTATTCCCTATATCATTATTATAATTCAACTATATCCACTGCTGCTTTTATTGTTAGTAGTCTTCATTTTTTCCATCATTAATCTTCTTACTACTCTTATTATATGAATCATTTATGTCATATACATTGAATGTGTTGTATCTCTGTTATGCTGCTCATTCTGTACACATGACATCTATTGCATTCTGTCCATCCTGGGAGAAGGATCCCTCCTCTGTCGCTCTCCCAGAGGTTTCTTCCTTTTTTTTCTCCCTGTTAAAAGTTCTTTAGGGGAGTTTTTCCTGTGCCGATGTGAGGGAAGGACAGAGGATGTCGCATGTGCACAGATTGTAAAGCCCTCTGAGGCAAATTTTTGATTTTGGGGTTTACAAGTTAAATTGAACAGATTTGAATTAATTAATAAAGGTGATATTTGCACATATGCTGAATTTGTTCTTCTAACACTGAATGAAATTAGACCCTGTACATTTTGATAGACCTCCATCACTTAGAATAGTGTCTGTTAAATGCAGTAGTTGTGTGCTTTAATTGATTTCATTACGTGTTAAGGGTGAAGAGGAGTCATTCTGACACTATTGACACTTGTAGTATTGTGTTTTGTTCCATAAGAATGCTACCACTTAATTAGGCCTACACTGAGCAAAGCATATAAAGATCTTATTTTATGTTCAGTGACGTCCTTACTATCTATCAATAACCAGTCATTAGGTGGTTATTGAGGGAAAACTCTTAGTAAATGGCCTAGTGCTTGTTGAGTATGCATGCAGAAAAAGGCAATAATAAATGCTTTATATTTAAAAGAGTTAATGTACTACTAATATGCATGCTAAAGGCAGCTGGTACGATTAAGTGTTACACATTTTGCATAGTGGCCTATGCTATTGTGTATGATGCAGAGCAAAGAATCAGTGTGGATCTGCTTTAGAAAAGAGTCAGACAGCCTCCCTTCATCTGCAGCATGATCTAAATATTTTAACTGAAGCACACAGTTAGGCTCAACCTGCAAAATTTCACTGAAACAGACCTAACATGTCGACTAGCCGCCTTTCATAAGGGCAATTAATATATTTGTCACCAGGAGATCATCGAAAATAAATAATTCCCGATTCATTTTTGGGTTAGGCCAAAACCATTTTTTGTGATGTCACATTGACCTTAGATCATCAAATTCTCTTCAGTTCAATGGAGTTGAAGTTTTCTTCAAGTGAATTTAGTTGAAGATTGTCCTCCATCTGTGTTTCAGGGGTACATTTCTTCACCAACCGTGGCGAGTGATAAACCAGTCTGTGCTGGCATGTTCTGTACCTGGTTGTGTAGGTGCCACGTCTGATAGTCCGCCTCTGTACACCTCCTGTTGAAGATGGACCTGAAGTCTATTTTCACCAGCTGCCACTCCGAGCGATGACTGACATGGCCGAATATCCTGGAAAATAGCCATGCATGCTTGTTACATACAAAACAAGCTGCAGAAAATGACCAACAGAATATATAAAGATTAGGCTTGGTGCATTCTATGTTTTTCCCTTATTGTACAAGAAGACCAAAACCAACACGTCTTGATCCTTCTTATAAGATATATCTTCTTCCTCTGTGCCATAGAGCTTGATTATTGTGCAAAAGCTATTGAAAGCACACAAGTGAGCCACACTGTTGAACCATGAACACACGCACGCTGTAGTTTATATAAGCTGATCCAACAGACACTGTCCTGCAGCCATAAAAACATAAAGATTGATCCACTGCTGAATATAGACCCCAACAAACGCACTACAACAAATATTCTTTACTCCCCGTGCGGGAATATAACTTAGAAGAACTAACAGTGTCGCAGTTTGACGTCAGTCTGTTGGTTTTGGACTTTACATGGGATTTGTTAACAGTGAATGAATATATAAAAGTACCAGCCTTCCACTTGATGTCAGAACCTGGAATATGATGCCAAATCTGGCATCCTTACATCTTACTTTTTCTTTTTTGCATAGCAAGTTTGAACTGATATGTTGTTTTTGAAAAGAGTAACCTTATTTCTTCTGAAAGCTTAATCATAATAAATATACATGTCTTCAATGGTCAAAAACAAAACAGAATCCAAGGTTATTAGACTAACCAGATAAATATTCCATCTCCAGCTTAAATGAGTGGGTGTGTTTTTCTGCACTGACCCCTCTCAGCATTTATACCCCAACATATTTATCACAATCAATCTGTCAATTAGCTCTCGAGGCACCCGACCATGACAGGCACTTACTGTAAAAATGAGTACAAATTGATAAGAAAACAGTGCATGATGGTCTTATGAAAACTAATGGTGTGTCTTCCAGCTGAGAGGCTCCGTGCCGGAGGAACTTGCTTTCAGTGCAAACCTGCCAGCATTGTCTTTACACTGCCGCTGTTCCCCGCTCCATTTTGTTCTGGTCTGGGCTATTGCTGTGCATTATCCTCTCCCCTCCCTCCCTCTCTGTCTCTCCAGCTGCGCCCCATCACTCTCCTGTAGAGTTGACTGCAGAGCCTACTGTCAGTCTCTCATGTATGGCAGGTGTCTTGAAACATTGATGTAATGGCTGCGAAAAAACCCTTTTGTGACACATCCCAAAGTCCTGAATCTCTGCTGCAATGTGGGAGTAGTGCTGTGTCCTACCACCTGCACGCACTCCAGCTCTGGGCTCTTCTAATGATAAATGTGAACGAACACAGAAGGAATCTTCATGACTCTGGCTTCGGAGGACACGCTGAATAAAAAGGCAACTAACTGCTCGTCCCACTTTTTAATGCTGTTAAATCTTTCGACCAAAGTTTCTCGTCTGTTTTCTCTGGCATTTTGTGATCATTTTCTTTCAAAATGGACGATCATGCCGTCACTGGCTGACAAAGAATTGATCTCCTGTGATCATAATCTGGAGATGTTGGGAAGACCTTGAGAGAAATGTCTTTTATTCATGAAAAGGAAAACAGGCAGTCAGAAATGCTTAATCGAGCAGGCTTAGATATAGATGCATGGGTTAAGGCAAATGAAAGCACAGAAACACACACACACACACACACACACACACACACACACACACACACACACACACACACACACACACACACACACACACACACACACACACACACACACACACACAGGCTATCTGCTGTTGCTTTGATTGATAGATTTCCACGTTGACAAATCTGTCTCACTCACGTCATGATGAGCGTTTCCTCCCCCGGCTCTCCCAGCACCCCGTCCACGAACAGAGGCGTGTTGGTGAAGCTGTACTTGTTCCACTGACGTCCTTCGTCAAAGCTCAACCTGGGAGCACAAACAGACGTTGCACACAGCACTGTTGCTGACTGGGAGCACCAGCTAACGACCCTGAGATTTGTCTTACAACTGTATTTCATATTCATGAGTGAGGCGCTCTGCTCAGTGAACACCCATCAGCAGAACTTCACTCATTATGGCCACAAACACAGAAATGTGAAATTGAACAACATTTGCAAAAGCAGATTTCTCCATGGCTACTAGGTTTCTAACTAGAATATAATCATCCCCCAGTTTGAAGACAGACTCACTTGCCTTTGTTTGACTAACCTAAGACTCAGAGCTTCCTCTGAGGGTATTAGTCATGGTGTGACAAATGGGGTGGCTGTCATAATGACTCACCACAGGTGTCGGATGGGAAGCGGAGTGTGTCTTATTGCGACTAAGGCTCCTCCTTGGTCGAGATACAGCAGTGCATACTCCTCGTCAAAGATCTGCAGGGACAGAAAAAAAGAGGGTGCTCGCTCTGCAGTGGCTTGTTTCCTGTGTGCATGTCCAACACCACCCACACTGTGGCATTCAAGTAAACCAAGTACAGCAAACAAACACCGTATACAACATGGTTAGAACTCGCTACATCAACCTCCAAAGTGTCATTGCCTTGTTTTATTAGAAACAAGCCACAAAAATGGAAAGGACCAGGATCCAGTGAGAACGGGGACTGAATCATATAACTCTTGAAATTTAGAAATTTGATTATCAACCTTAAAAAGCTCTGACTAGTGTATGAGGATTAAATGGCTATTTGATCCAATCAGGGAGAGTGAGTGAGGAGGAGATACTTTTAGTGATAGCAGGTCAGTCAGTTCATAGTGCTCCATATGTGGAGTGGCTGCCACTCAAATGATTATAAGGTGTAAGCCTGTAATATTAACAACATAACATATTTGCTGTACATGTTTGTATATTAGCTGGAAGCTGATCTCAGCCAACAACACTGAAATCAAAATGAATGTAACGGACATCCACAGACTTCTCTTGATGAAACTGAAATGTCTGTGACAAAAGATGACCCCCCCAACCCATGGGTCACTAAGGCCTGGAGAAACTCAAGGTAGGACTTGGGGTCACTCTTGGGGTCACTCAATGTTTTAATGAGCCCATCTTTGTGGGTTTTACGATCATTGACATTCCTGAGGACATAACTAAGCAACAACTTAAAGGAACCTTTCCTTGATATTCTAGTCCTAGTTGTAGTCAGCTCACCCCTCCCTGTCCTTTGTGTCTCTCACCCAGAACTCTAGTTTGTGCTGAAATGTTGAGATTACATAGATCTGTCTGTGTCATGATAACAATGTCTATCTATCTGTGTTGTGTGATTGTTTAATTCATTCTGTCTTTAGTCAGTCAGGTTTTATTCAGTGATTTATATCAAATATGGAAGAATGAAATAGACTATTTAAGTAGCTAGTATTAATTAGGTTAAATTAAATAATCAAGATATGTGTTAAGATGGGAATAGTTTTGCAAGTCCTTCTTTTGTTTCTTATGTATATGATATAATGGGACCCTGTACACCTTGAGAAGAACCCTGACATTAAGATTTAATTGATTTATGTCTATTTTTTATTGTTTCTAATTGGTGGCATCCAAATTTGAATATTATGTTGAATTCTGTCAGTTAAACTAATGGCTGTTTATGGTGTAAACTGAGCACCATCATTATTTTATACTAATTATTCAGTTTATTAATCATAATTTAATTATTCATAATTGTTACATATCCTGATCCTTATTTATTGCTACCAGCAACAACGCTACATTAACCACTGCTTAGAAATTAGTTATGTAAAAATACTGTACGTATGTTTATAAATATACTGTATATATCCGTGTTGTTTTTTGATCTGAGTACACTTTGTAATTACGAAATAGAAAACATGTAAGCAGCTCTTGCATGAATGTCCTCCAGTGGTTGTGATTGTTTTGTTACGACTAACAATGTCAATAATCTGACCGGTTAGATGTCTAACAACATCGGCACTCAAATGTCATCCGCCCAGATGTGAAGCTTAAAGGTGGATGTCGTTTACACAATTATTTTCGATTGCTGTTTTAACATTTTTGGGAAAATGAATATGCACAATAGTTGTAGTGTCAGACTAATTACATTCAAAAAGCATCCTCACCTGTCTCCATGTGTTTCCTGCATCCGAGGCGACGAACACACTGACATTGTTGGTGGTCAGCTCTGAGCCAATAGAGCCTGGAGGTGAGGAGGCAGACAGGCAGAGGCCGGATTACAGTAAGTGTCTGAGTGGATTATTACATAATGCAGACACAGGAAATGAATTTTATTTGAGATCAAATGAATCCCAAATCGTATAAAGAGCCTTCAGACCAGCAGTGGTAATACAGCAGGGGGCTTCAGCCTGCAGCTGCAGACCGGGACTGTAATTACAGGGCTCCAGAAGATCGACGGTGCAGTGCGACATTTGCCCAAACCCCTAAATTAACCAATAAATCCAGATTACTATATTCATCTTTCAGCATATTAAGACAAGCTTTCCAATGCTGCGCAGACTGCTGTAATTGCTTTAATTTAGCCTGTAATTGGTGCCAGGTGGTTAAACACAAGGCTGGAAGTACTTCACAGGCATGGTTGTCCCCTTGAAATAATTAGCTTTACAATCCCTACATTTAGAGAGTAACCTAACACCGGCTGAAAATCTCCATTTTGCTGACCTCCAGTGGGTAATGTTCTCACTTCACTGCTGTGGTGAAGCGGTACTGTGTGTATGTGCAACCCACCACAGGTGTATACTTTGAAGGTTGCTGTTAATGTACGCTATGAAGACCAACTGAAGTGTAATAACTTGAACATAGCCCCTTCACGTATTTAGAAGATGACAATTATCGCCTCGCCAACCAGGCATGTTTCAGTTCACATCCATGTCTGTCCAAAATCTCATCAATTCATCATTTTTTTATATTTATTATTTGTGTGAAAATGTCATAATTAGCATATGAATTCCCGAGAAAAAAATGTGTTTGTTCTTTGAAGAATAAAATGTAATTAGTTAATCCTCAAGTCCAGGTGGACAATTGTGCTAAATTTGAGGAAGTTTCTTCCAGACGTTCCTGAGATCGGGTTTACGAGAATGGACCGGACTGTACAGACTTACAGAAGGACGGACAGTCGGATAGATGGACGGACTGACAGACAACCTCAAAACATCCTACTGTCTGCAATCAGAAGCACACTGAGTGAGACACTGAACGTCGCTCTCTGGAGGCTTCACAGCAGCCCACAGCTCCTGACCTGATGCTGAGGATTTTCTTTGTCAGTCTGAAGGTGTGCGTTTGCAAACACCAACAGCACAGACGGCTTGGAATACTGAGTCCTAAGTACTATTTCTTTCGTTTAAATACCTTGTCCACCTTGTTGGTCAAGACCTGCAGCTTGCGGTCTGAACATTTCATTTTCCTTTTCTCTCTGCCATTGTTCTGCCTTCTGTGTTCTTGGCGCTAGGGCAACATGTATAATTTGCCACATGGATGATCGCAATCTGAATCAGTCAATTCTCAGCTCATCTTTATTGGTGTTTTTGCTCTGTAATATCTTCTGTGAAGCAGAGGTTGAGACGGGACAGATAGCCGCTGCAAATGATGCGCAATTCAAGGTGCTATCAGCTATGACCTGTGACCATTGTGAGTACAATGATACAATAAGCGATGGAAATGATGGTGAAAACTACCACAATTGGGCCCAGGTTGTAAAAAAACTGATTTTTTTTCTTTGCGAGCATCTCAAGTGGGAGGCAGAGCAACAATAAGACTTAGAAGTGTGGGTTATCTTACAAGGTTATTATACCACATTCCCTCTCGCTCTTTTTCGTTTTGGCCATTTCGAAGCTTGAATAATGACAGAGAAAGAGACAAAAATCAACATCCCTGAAACCTGTTTAATTCACACTGTTTCACAAAGGTCCAGACACCTAAGGCCTGTGCTGACGTGTTATTGACAGTGCCGGTCCATGCGGGAGTAAATATCACTGAGGTGTGAATTGACCTGAGGGGGCTGCTGATCTCATATTCCTCCATTTCTTTATTTTCTCTCTACTGAGTCTTTGCTTTCTCCCCGGTGTTCTCAGGAACAACAAGAGAGCATCGTTGTTCCCGAGGGCTGAAGCTAGAGGATTATATCGTGTTATGTTCTGTCATTTGCCCCTTTTCAAAGGTGAGGTGACACGTGCATGTTGTCAGATGCTTGTGGGAGTCGTACTCTGATGCTGAAAAGTGACAAACCTTTGGAAACAGAAGTAAAGAGCAAAAACCTGCAAACAGCCAAATGCAACTGCATAGAAGAATGCAGCATTGAGAGCTGCAGTGAAATATTGGCAGCATATCAGCGGTGAAATGTTCAGAGGCAAGAGTTGAGCTGAAAAAACCTTAAGCAAACGATAAAATACTACATTTGAACAGGATGCATTCTCTTGACATTCCTTTGGAGTTTGACTTTGCTCAATCTGTGGACATTCTTGAATAATAGTATAAAGCAACTGTGTTTTAATCCAATTCCATAAAGAATTGGCGGTTAGCTGGTGATCCTGATGACATTACTGTCTTTAAGAGGCTGTAGTGGACTCAGATTAAAGCTACTGACCACTTTTTAAATCTTGACAAATCTGTATATAATGACCTCTATGATTGTGACCTCTAAGATAATCACAGCCTCATTAAACAAGCTCCAGACGATGACAATGTGGGGGTTTCTGAGGCGTTTCCACAACAGAAGTTCTCGCCATCTAATTGCCGAAAAATGCAATTGTTGCAGAAATCTCCAAATGTCGAAAGTTATAGATATCAAAGGGTTGAAAAGTATAAAATCTGTGAGCGCCTGGTAGAGGTTCCATTCTATTAGTCAAAGATTACAACAAATGTTCATATCATAAAATGACTTTGTTATAAAGAAAACAAAACGCTCAGAAAGGGTTTCAACGAGTGGTGTGTTTTTTTACCTGCAAGGAGACTGAGAAAAGAGAAACATGTCACTCAAAAGAGATTCGCTCTCACTTACCTGAGGCTACAATGATCCCCGGCGCTGTGTCCCTGCTGGCTATGTTTCCAGATGTGTAGGGATTCGCAGACACGTGGAGATGGAGATGTAATGAACAGTATGGCTGCAGAGAGAAAAAAAATCACAAACTCAGTTATCAAAACTATTACAGCGAAGACTTTCAAAAGACGCTTCTGAATAAAACGGCTGTTGGATTCACAACCCTCCCAAGTCACGATTTTGATCACAAACACCATTTCCCCATTGGCTGGTTTCAACATTAATTTTGATTGGGTTAACCTTTGCCGACACGATTCTCATTACGACCCGGCAAAATGCCAGTAGTGCAGGCCATGTTGTGACGGGCTGTTTAGAGGTTTATTAAAACTCTGACATTTCCTGACAAATGACTGTATAATATGGATAGAAGGCGAGGCATGCCACAGAATCAATAATTGCTTCATCAAAAAAAAGGTGAGTACTATCAAGTCATGTTATGTGAAGATGTGCAGCAGAGACACCGTCATCTTAGTCTGGATTCTTCTCATTCAGGCACACACAATGGTATAGAAGAGGGAAATGGCAGTGGGTGGGCTTCACCGGCAAAACACCACATCCGTGGTTTAAAAGATGTGCAGTCAGATGCTTTGCTCTGAACGTCCAACCTTGGCCTTTGAGTGAAAGCTGGACTAGACTATGAGAAGCAACTTTCAAGGTCTTTCCGGGAGAACGAAATGTCTGCTTTCCTCTCTGACATCTCTTTGTCTTTGTTTCTTAAATGAGAGGTCAGCTTATTGGACTGAATCAAAATGGCTGACCTTTCAGCTCAGCAGCCTCAGAGCACTCAGCTTTGACGGCCGCTGCTCTTTCTGAGCTCGGCCTCTCATTGCTGCTGGGATCAGTCAACTCCTGTCAAGGGCTCCCTTTGATGGAAGCGCACACAGATAAGACCATGTATGGACGCAGCAGAACGCTTGCAGATACGAAGACACTCACTAGCACACAGTGAATGCTGTTGCCCCGCAGGTCTTTGCTCGGCGCCTGCAGTAACCTCCAGTCTCTGCCTCTGTTGTAGGTGATGTGCGTCTTCACTTGGTTATCCGTCTTTCTGTTTGCTAGGAACATCCCCTTTATTCCCGCTACCTGGGGAGTCAGAAAGAGAACAGCTCACAACTGCAAAAGAAAACAGATGCACTCTCAACACGTGTCCAGAAGATTGGATTATTATATTTCCACATCTCCAAGTCACGTTGAAGAAAATGTATGCAATGCCTGAAAAGCAAATCACCTGCCCTGGGGCCATGCAGCCACGCACGCTTACCTCTTCCGTATTCCCAACAAAACCAAACACTTAGTGGGAAATGATTGACTGTCTGGGGACTTTTGAGTCATCAGTGTGTGCCTGAAATGAATCTGACTCCTTGTTGGAGGCCCCTAGGAGTAGCTCAGGGAAACTGAAAAGGGTCAGTGACATTTACATCAGGCAATGAAAGTAACAACTTTAGTAATTGACAGATTCATTCATTCTCCCCTTGGAGGAGAGATTTACCATATCCTCGATTTTGGGTGGCGACCCCAATCAAGGCAGCAGATTTGATTATATTGCCGAGGCCACAGCAAGACACCTGCAGCATCATCAACAGCTTTAATTATCCCATTCAGAGATATAGTTTGGGCTGCTGTTTGGTGCTGCTATGGTTTTAAAAGTTGTACCTGCAAGCCTCAACATTAGCCCCGAGCACACTTCTTTTTCGTTTTGGATTAGGTACATTTTGAAAAGTTATATCTGCAGTTATTCATCAAGAAAGAAATAATCTCAGCCTCCCAAAAATCTATATCCCTGGCACAATCCCCTCTTGCCTTTGTTGATGTCAGCACTTTGAAGCTGCTTCATATTCACACAATGTGCTCTGAAGACTGTTGGCCTACAGCAGCAGGGGCTGTTTCCAAAATGACAAAACATCATCTCTGCCTCCTAGCTCTAAAATATTGATCAGTGTTCATAATAAACTTGTGGGCTGAGCTCTCATCAAGCAGGCCTTTATTTCACACCGTTACCTAAAAAGGGAAAAAAAATGGACAAAATGAATACTGCAGACTTGGGGGTGGAGTGGGGTAGAGGGTAGATCTCATGTTCAGCATACCAATGGAAAACTAAAGCAGAGTCAATTGTCCACACCAGGCCCAGACCAGACCCGCAGAGTGAACTCTGAACAAATGAGTTCAGAGCTCCTGAATTCAAAACACACCTTTAATATGTTGACATCATTCTGCAGGAGACAGGATGTAAACCAGACAGGGTCACTAACAGGTATACAAAGACCCCCCCCCCCCCCCCTGCTTATCAAAGGATCAGACAAATAGCACACACACAACCTAGTAAGCTGTGCAACATTAGAAATCCATACAGATGGGACCAAAACAGTGCAGAACAATAGCAGAAAACAATCATAACTCCAAAATCCAATCACTTTTAGATAAAGAAGTAATCAATCTAGCAGCAAACAACATAATCAGACAAACTGCAATCTGAAAATAACCATAAATATACCACGAATAAAAAACAACTGATTTGATGCAGACTGTAGAAATATTAGGAACAAACTAATCGCCATAAATTCGCCAATTGGCCAATTCCTCATGTTGGGATAGATCCAAACATGAGGATTTGGCCGAGAAAAAACAGTGACTCATAGAGGACTCTTTTAAACACTTTAACATGTTCAAATCTATGCAAACACAGAGCAATCACACATTCATGAGAAGTTGTAAACTGGCTACAAAGCACAATCAAAATCCACTAGACTTCCCAATTACAGAGCAAGAGCTCCTTAAGAAACTACAGGCCCTGGAATCTGTAAACTCCCCAGCTGCAGGACTAATAAAGGATTATCTTATCTTATCTTATCTTATCTAAAAAAACAGATGTGGACCTGACGGAATCATGAACAAAATGCTCAAACCCATGAACAAGCTATATTAAACTATAGACTATATTAAAACTAATTACTTTATTTCAGGGTGTAGGTTATTTTCCTGACGTCTGGATGCATAGACTCATAACCCCAGTCTGCACAAATGAGACAAATGTGACCCTAATAATGACTGAGGCGTCTGTGTGAACAGTAATGTGGGGAAGGTGTTTCTATGGAATCATAAACGCCACACTTCTGAACTTCCTTAGCAAGCACAATGTCTTCAGTAGAAGCCAAATTGGATTTACTCCAAAACTTCACACAACTGATCATATTTACACCATACATACCCTGATTGATACGTGCACCAAAATAAAACCAAACTGTAGCCTTGTTTCATTGACTTCTAGAAGCTTTTTAATTCTATTTGGCATACAGGACTGTTCTACAAAGTTAGTTAAAAGTTGTGCAGCGGCTAAAGCATAAATATTATTAAATTTATCTATCCTGGCAATAGGTGCAGCATACACATGTGAAAAATATAGAACTGCCCTGCCCTCTTCAATATTTATATAAATGAATCGACTACTGTAATAGAAAAGTACCCTATCCCCGGTTTATGTCTCCATTATCAGCCTTATTTTTGTAGACAACCTGCTGCTGCTGCCCCCCCACAGCAGAGCCTGGACCTGCTGGAGCAAGTTCAGCAAGTTCTACCAAAGTTCTCCATTGGTTAAAAAATTGCTAAAACTCATTGAGTGTGTTATTTCGCTAATTGCACTTTATGGCAGCGAGCTGTTGGGTCCACATTCAGAACATGCTACTCAATGGAATAGACACCACTTTGAGACCCTGCATGCAGAGTCCTGTAAGATTATCCTACATGTCAAGATGACAACTAAAAAGAATGCACACAGGGCCAATATCCACTTTAAAATAAAAACACAAAGAAAACTATGTTCTATGAATCTTGGATGACCGCTAGAGGCAGTGCTTAACACTGAATGTCTTCCGTCCGAAAGTTCGATATGGCATTAGCAGTGATGCAGGGGTTGTACCGGACTGTTGTGGTGAAAAGGAAGATGAGCAGGAAGGCAAAGCTCTCTATTTTACGTTCCGACCCTCACCTATGGCTAGGAACTTTTAGTAGTGACCAAATAGAGAGATAGGCTGAGGAACTTAGACATCTGGGGGGAGCTCGGAGGAGTGACGCTGCTCTTTCATATTGAAAAGGGCCAGCTGAGGTGGTACAGACATCTGATCATGGTGCCTCTCTTTAGAAGACGTCCAACCGATAAGAGGCCCTGTTGTAGCACATGATGGAGGGATTAAATATCTCATGTCTGGGTCCCCCATGAAGAGCTGAATAATGTAGAGAGGGACGTGTAGAATACCCTGCTTAGCCTGCTGCCCCGCTGCAGATAAGCGGAGGAAGGAAGGAAGGAAGGACGGAGGGATGGATGTTTACCTCGTAGAGGTCGACCATGACGTTGCCCTCGGGGCCCATGCTGCTGACCACATTCTCCAGAGCCAGGGTGTAGTAGACCCCCGACGTGTCCGACACATACAGGTTGTAGGTTTCGTTCTGGTTCCACTCCTGTACCGCTGCAACCACTCGGTTTTCATCCGTACTGATCACATGCAGGTCCTGACAGAGAGGCAAAGTTGACACCAGTATGATACACAATACATAACCTAGTAACCGTAATTCATATTTCTTCTCAATGTTCATTTTAATCCTGTTTTTGTTTTTAGGTGCAGGCTGTGTGACTTTTATCTGCGACCAGCAGCTCCGTAACTCCCTCGGTCGGCCCAAAACGTAGTGCCATCATTCGGCAGCCACTAGGAGTCTGCAATTTAGCACAGAGGTATGTGTGTGGGTACGGCTGGGTGATTTTGCTTCTTGATAATATCACTCTTTTAAGTCTAACCTGGTTATACAATATATATCTCATTATTTTTATATTGATTCATTCGATTGCTAATCTGAAAACTGGAGGGGCGTTCTGTCATTTTGAAGTCAGATTGTTCTTTCAGATGTATTCATTATTACGTTTGACTAACTATTCAAACAATTGAAATCAGGATTTTCTCTGAAATACAGTTTGCAGTCGGTTATATTTAAATTATCATTTGATTTATTATTTCATATTTTTTATTAATCAATTACTTTATTAACTTATTATTGACAGCAGACTCACTGACTTATTGAATGAATGTGAAATTGCCAATCACATTTGACTTAAGGTCGCTTTTTGTCAGTGTATGGTAGCTTTTGTTTTGAAGTAGGCTCTTACACACTTTTACCTTAAAGTCTAGTATATAAGCGTACCACCAAACGTGGGAGCCAGTTGGACCCTCTGTTTTGAAGTGGAGGCTGTCTTCTCCTGAACTCAACCTCCCTCCATCCCTTCCCCCCCGATACAGAAACACACGGCCCGTACGCTGACCATGCTCACACACACTCACCAAGAAGAGCGTGTGTGTTTGGGAGGAAGAGAGCCGCGGGAAAGCCGAAACACCAAAAAGAGTCTCATGCCGGCAGCTTAAAAGAATTACGTGACAAATTATAGTTTTTGTTTGCGATATAGTCATTGACTAAATCCCACATAGAACAAGCCACAGTACATCGAGTGAAGTCAATATATTGGCCATCCCATGGACAAACATGATACGTTGCCCGTTGACTCTTGTGGAAGTCATCATTGCACTCAGCAGTGTAATAAGAAGAGTTTCTTGTTTTGAAGTAATATGTTGATTGTATATATGATGAGAACATTTATTGTTCAATAATTAAATATCATTATCACATGATATCATGCTATGAGATAAACAGAATTTCATTAAAACGAGACTTCAAGATTTATTTTTTCAGCGGGATAATGAGTAGAATGCTTATTTCTTTCTATATAATTTTCAATGTACAATTCATTATTACAGATAAAAGGCAATAAAATGTTTCTAAATGTATTGATTCTAAAATTAATAGAACATAAGGGTTTGAATTTGGTCATTACAATCAAATCATGATTATGTCTCAATAAGAAATACACAAACGTTTACATTGTATAGTGTTTTTCAAATCTTGCTGGGTTTAATCATATTCCATAATCAGAATTGTTACATTCTCTGTATTCCCCTATTTTAATAAGAGGATACTAGAATCATTATCACTACGTCAGGCTTATTGGGCAGAGATTATGCAGCAGAGGCCATGCTGTTTGGCTGTGTGCTTCATCTACCTCTGGCTGTGCCAATAACACCTTACAATGAGCTGACAGCAACCGGGACGCCCAGGGCTTGATTGAATAAAACATTTTAATTGTCAATGGGGATGTGACAAGCGGGGCCATGCGCACACGGAGCAGCACGGAATAACAATTGTAAAAAACACTGTGAGTTGCTTGTGGCCTTGATTTGCCCATAAATAACAAAGATAGAGTGTCACGCAGAGCCAGCGATGAACTGACGCCTTACTGCATCTCTAGCCCACATAGCAAACAGAGCTGAAAGCATATTATGGGCTTTTGCATGAAGAAAAAACTACAAAACCACAAACTGAAGCACTACCAACTCAATTTGAAAATGTGTCTCATATGGTATCATTGGCTCATGATAAGATATGAATTCTTACCAAGGATCAGTTTGTTATTTGTTAATCACACATTTAGAATGTAATCAGCCGACTGATGAGGCGTTATCAGTGGTTATCACCCTTCTAATGCTTCAGACGGTGAACTGAAAGAACACAGCTTTAGGTTCAGTCAACAAAACTACTTAGTTACATTTAGCAAAAGACTGTGGTTTGGGTTCAAATTAAGTACGCTTGTTACTTAACTTATGTTACATTAGTTAAGTAGGTGATTTGTGTTACAAAAGTACTGTAAAATAAGTCAACTTTTGGTTTCACATGACTCATAAACAGCTGTTCCCTGGGTGAAAGTCCTGTGTTTGTATGACCCATCCATCTACCCAACATCGTCCAAACACAGACTTTGTCCCTCTTTAAAATACATCACCTGACTTCCTCCTTCGATCCCGTCATAATGACTACCATTCAATCAGCTGATAACATTCGAAGCAGGTAGTTCATCATCAAGATTTGTGCGTATCTGTTACTTGAATTTGAATCCGGCGGTATAACTGTTACCTTGGGCAGTGTGTACTTGGGCAGCTTCATTGGTGTGAAGACATCCCTTTTAGCAGAAACATAGTAGATTGGCTTCCCTGCGGCTGACACCTTAAGGTGAAGAAATGGTTGAGTGAAAACATTTTGGAGACAAGTAAAATAAAAAACAGACCAAGCATTTTTCAACACTACGGGGACACATACAGCTGCACTGATAGCACTTCTCTGAGAATGACCTTGAAACAGTTCCTACAAATTCCCTTGCTTTCTGCCTCACACACAGCTCCAATGTTTTTTACTGAGCAAACTGAACGATTACGTACCTGGACAAACACATACTCATCTTGCACCACCAGAGAATTGGGGTCAATGTAGCCGGGGAACGGTTTGCCCTTGTTGGCATCCGTGCAGTTCTGCAGCTTGCAGGTGACATACAGCGCTTCTGCTCTCACGCACAAAGACACACACATACATGGCATCAGCGATGGTATTAGCCAATGAAGAAAAGGCAGCCTTCATCCATCGCCAAGCGGCCTTCTTTGGCTTCCTGCATTATCGTGTCAATAAAGTGGTCCCAGTCGAAGAGGGAGAGTCAGGTGACCACAGAGGCCGATTGCTTTCTTTGTCTCCAATCGCGGTGTCGGCAGAGAGCCTGACCCCCCGTGTTAGCCTCGGCCAAATATGTCAGCTTCTTTCACAAGCTTATGATCAATAGTCTCTAGCTGTGTGACCGTAATATCTGAGACGGCTGATGTTTGTAATGTGTGTTTGTATGATTGGCTATTCTTTACTGTGTTTGGCCTCAAAAACAGTGTTCGGAAAGAAAGGTGCCACGTACACTTTAGGAACAAGGGGGGGGGGGACATGCATGTAAATAAACAGAAGCCTGTATTACTAATGAATGAGTATTGAGTAACGCATAACATTTTGTAGCCTTAACATCAAGTTGATACACCCCCTGATGACATCCTCATGACATCATCAGGTCCAATCCGGCGCTTCCTCTCTCTCCTGACCCACTTCCACAGCTTTGTGTTCGTCATGGAACACGCTTGTGCAAAAGTTCTTCCATGCGACAACCTGTCCAAATATGTTCTCTTAAACTGCTTTAACATCCTAAAAGTTACCATGTGTTTAGGATCAAATGTTTAGGAAAATGGTAGACTTGCTATTTGACTGTAAAGTGTTGCATATGTATAGAGACTGTTACAAAAAGCAAGCAGCTCATGAACATTTAAGTTGACCATTAGAAGATGTTTACGAAAAAAAAGAAATGGCACCAAAGAAGCTTGAGCGTTTTATTTCACTCCATAGGTTTAGGTTTCTGCTTCTGAAAGATGCTGATATGAAACCATGGTTGCCAAAAGTTCTGTCACTTTCTGTTTCCGCCGGAGATATGGAAGCTTGTCCTGAAGCTTGCTGCTGTATTTATACTCTGCTTCATTCAGCTGTGAGTGTTCGTAGTCACACTCAGAGAACAGAGTTCTCCGTCAGTGCCTGGGAGGGTGGAGGGGTCGGATTGGAATCGGGATATCAGTGGAATTCCAATCTATAACATATTCAAATTTATCATTTTTATAGAAAATAAATGATTTTGATGAGTTTAAATTGACAGATTATGTCAAATAGATAATGAAATAAGGCAATTATGGAGGAAAAAGAACTCAAAAGTGATTTCCCAAGGACTCTGATACCAGACTAAGTAAGCAAATCAAATCAAATACTATAGACAACCCATATTATCACAGTGGTCATTGTCATTCAGGAGGATGAGTGATATTTCTGTATTCCAATTCAAGCTCCACTGAGCTAAAAAAAAAAGGCTCTCTAATATATGCATTACTTTTCACTCAATTGTCATTGTCTGTCCCCAGACTCGGCCATTTCCGCTGTCCCTCTGCATTACCCTTCAGCAGAATTGTCCACACAACTCCCTCTTCCTCTTTACTTTAGCACAATGCTCATACTGTACAAAGACTGGAGAAAACGGAGCGCTGAACTGGGAATTCAATTACTTACGTCCTTCCGAGATGCTGGTTTCCAGGTGAATTAAGCCCGGCTCTTTGTCCAAACCCATTTTTGACCTGAAAGGCAGACAAATGTTTTTCAGGAACATCACCATTATTATTTTGCCTTCGGGCAAACTGTAGCTGTAACTGCTGTCTGACCTGATAGATTGCACACTGCAAAGTCATACAAATGTAGAACTACAGCGTTTACTATGATAGTTGTGGTAAACATCAGCAGGAATTGCCCTCTCTCTTTGTCTTCATTGTGGATGACAGTCTAAAGTGTGAGGGAAAAAGGACCTTAGGTTTACTGTGTGATCTAAATGTGTAGAGCCCCCCCCCCCCCCCCCCCCCCCCACCCGGATCATTAGGAGAGGAAAGGTCATAGATTTTCTTTCTACAGTAGGGATGTCCACAGATGGAATAGCATATAATCATTAGGGCATTAAATATGTATTAAAAAGACTGGGGGATCACAGGAGAAGCAAAGACAGCACACACATGGAGGGAGATCAGAAAGGCTGCGTGAGACAGGATGGGGGGGGTCCACACGTAGCACACACATAAATAAAGAGAGAAATAAAAGTGGGTCTGTGTGAGGGGCCGTGAGAGACCACCATAGCATTAGAGGCCTTGGTAGATTTGGTGATTTCCCCAATAAAACATAACTGGGTTAGGATGGTCTTCTCATCCAAACCCCATTTACATTTTCACTAAATATTCCATTCAGGTACCTGAGAACAGTGTGAGGCAGGCAGAGAAAAACTCTTTGAGTTAGTGGAGTTTTATGGTTTTGTTTAAGCTTCTATATCTTTACCACTTAGCGATGGGAGGCAAAGCTCTGCTGCTACGTTGCCGGCCCTCTGTGCATGTGGGACACAAGATGGAGGACACTTAAACAGGCCCTATTATGCTATTTTCCGGGTGCATATTTTTATCTCAAGTTACAGTTACAACATGTTTACATGCGTTAATGCTCATAATCCTCCTTGTTTTTCTCATCCTGGCTGTCCTGCAGCACCTCTTCTCACCCTCTCTCTGAAATGCTCTGTTGTAGTTCCTCCCCCTAGAAAGCAAAGTCTGCTCTGATTGGTCAGCTAGCCCGCTCTGTTGTGATTGGTCAACGAATCACATTTAAAAAAACTCTTCCTCCAGAGCTTCAGCTCCATCTCTCTCTTTTGTTGTTTGAGGGCCAAACTAGCTGTAGAGTTTTACGTCACTTCTGTAACATTATGACCTCATAAAGTTACAGAAGTAAAGGAGAGAATTCAATGGAGCCGTTTCAGGAGCTCAGGAGCTTCTGAGGGGGAGGGTAACTCCTTTTAGGGGTGGACTAACACACTAAAGAAGAGGGAAGAAGTGGAAAAGCATAATAGGGCCACTTTAAAGTCAGAACAAGTGGAACTGAGCTGTTGCTTTGAAAACATAGCACATTCAGGGAGCTCCAGATGTTTTTCTAGCGATTTGTAATGTCATATGCAAAACATTTCATGACTGTACAAGCTAAGCTCACAAAGTGATTATAGCTGAAAGCGGTGGAATTCAGAATGACGTTTGTTCAAATCTGCACCGACCTGTGCCGTGTGACCAGGCGCTGCTCATGTTGATGAAATGAGCTTACTACTCTTTGTCTTCTTCACGTTTGGTGGCCACATGTACTGCAGATATAAGCTCCCTCTGCAGCCTCATTACCGGGGCTACCACCACACCTACGGCACACTGTGTGTCCCAAAATAGAACTCTGACAGCTTCTGCAGCATCAGCCCTCCAGGCTGACTTCACTCCTGGCTGCCCAGCTTGTTACTACCCTGATAGTCTGTAGAGTTGAAAGCTTTTTGTTACAGTTAGTTTCTGTGTAGAGGCCAGACATGCTGGACGGCACCTGTGACCTAATGACCACGAGACCATCTAGCTGAGGAGAAGACTGGAGAGCAGTGGGGCTGCACAATTAATCCAAAATGAATCGCATTGGCTTCCGACATTTAAATGAGTGTGATCCCCTGCAATATTGACGTTTAATATGCGCGCTTTGCTCTTACAAAACTCCACTGCATATCAAATCATGCACTGTCTAAACTAACAGCCAGTCAGCAGCTAGCGATCGTTTTGTCTTCGCTTCACGCCATGGCGCTGCATGTGCATCCTACTGCGGCAACCACTGAGAAACTTTCCTGAATGTTGTAGCTGCTGTCCAGAATGGAATATACTTTATATAACTTGTTGTGCCCATCTGCTCTCTACAGAATATGGGTGCGTCTGCCTGGGGCCATCCAACTGGACGGGTCAGGGACACGCTCCGTGTGGGAGGATCTTATCCCCAGTGCTGTCTGGCCCTGGCTGAGTGCATTTCCTCCATGTGCGATGTGACCAGCTGTAGTCGGTGGGCTAGAGAAGGCCACCCCTGCCTGGATCTCGCCACAACCCGGGGCCATGAACTTGAGCTCGCTGTGCCCTCTCACCCTGCAGGGAGGAACGGGGCTTAGCATTCATATCTACATCTCACAATGTGTTAATGATGAAATTGTTTACCAGAGCACACAACTAAATAGTTTATGTAGCCTCTTAATTTTGCTCTCAAAGTGCACCAGAATTGATGAATTTGACTTTGAGGTGAATATTCCAGCATATTATTCATATTAATATTTATCGCAGAAATAAAATATTGCATAGTCAGGTTTTTTGCAACATTGTGCTGCCATAATTTTTACTTTAGCAGAGATTTAGCTCAACATGGAGGGGAAAGCAGGGATCTTTTTTTTTAAACCCCAAAGTGCAATGAAAATACCCTAAAATTAACAAATAATCATGATCTCAATATTGATTAAATTAATATTCAGTTATAATTCAGCTATAATTGTGCAGCCCCAGTCAGCAGGGAACAATAATGTTAAATGTTAATAGTTACAAGTTATGTAAGTCTTCATCTGAAATAATTAAAACCATTCAGCCCTTCACACCTTGCACTAAAACCTGTTTTGGCTGATCAGAATGGAACTTGACCACATGTAAACGAATGCACCCAAAGGAGATGGATTTCGATCCAGTTGGCCAAACCACTTCCAGAGGTGGTCAAGGTCCCGTTTCGAGACCACATTGAACACAAGTGGAAATGCAATTAGGTTTTCAAACCACAAACAACGAGTACGTGGGTGGAAATAAGTGATCGCAAAAACTAGAGCAGGATGGGATGTTGAGTTGTTTGAGCAGAATCATTGGATCTCAATCAGATCTCAATGTGGACACTGGAGACAAAGGTTATCACTAGGTGTAAATGTGATCTGTTATCAGCACAAATCATATCTAAAAACAATGTGGACACAAGACACATTGTAAAGCCAGGTCTAAAGGACTAAGACTACGCAACAATAGACACATTCTATCACAACTTGGCTTTGAAGCCCTTGCTGAGAGGAACCATTAGATTATTTAAATCAACATGTAATTTATTTAATCTTAAAGGAAAACAAGACTCAAATTGAGTCCAAAACTGATTTTGGAGCCTCTCTCCATAGTTTCACTCTGTCGGTCACATAATGTAACTGTCTGCCACAGAGGAAGATCAAGCATGTCACACACATGAATAATTAAAATCTTAAAAGGCTCTCTGGCTCATCTGCTGCTCACTCTGTGGAGACAGAGTGACACAGTCTGCTCAGGACACTTACAATGTCAAAAGTTCTCTTCATGTGATGAGCTCAACATTAGTTTTAATGATAAGTTGTCATGCAATTATTGTTTTGTATTATCAATGCAACAGTGTGTCTAGAACTGCATGAAATATATACAGTATGTTTAAGAATGAACATATAAAAGTTGAAATTATATTAATTATTCACGTATAATTTTATTGTGTAAATAATCCAGCAACTGCTAAATAATTCAATTCATACAGGTATAGCTACAGACTCTCTGTGCACCCTCCTACACTCGTATTTTAAGATAAATTAATTTGCCAAAAAAGAGACTAAACACACAATACACTAAGTTAAAGATGAATTTTACTGATAGCATTATATCTTTTTTTTCAAATTCATTATAAATATTGCTATAACATTGTTACGGTGACAGCCTGAACACATGCGATAGTTTTCCAGAGTTTGATCCATTAGATTGGATCTATCCTGTAACTTAACTTGAAAACCCATATCAGAATTAAAGCTGAATGATTCAATACTTTTATACTGAAACTGTCATATTAATCATGTATATGCACCTATGCAGTTTAATTCATTGATTAACATAATGCCACCTGGACAGCAATTGCTCCCCCAGAGATTTTTCATCAGGTTGCCCAGATGGGTTTTTATGCTGTGGTAGTTTATAGGCTAGTTGAAATCTATGTCAATATGTCATTCAAGCATTGTATCACGATGCAACGTGCATAATTGTATCTGAATATTTTCATGTAGAAAAAACATACATTAGCTTGGGCTTTACTGTGTTTAAGACTATGTAGCTCGCCAGTATAAGGCTATAGTTGCATTTATAGAAGAAAATGATGAGGTAATTGCAATGCTGTATCATGAATGATTTCAGATCAAGGTCATCATTTCATATCGCATATAACTTGTTTATCAATGTCCAAATCTCTGTACTTACCAGTAGAACCGGTTGGGGGCCACTCTCTCGTGCACCACCTGCCACCTTCTCCCAAACTCCACCGAGCTGTAGAGCTGTAGCAAGACAAGCAGGCACCAGTGACAATTCATTCACATACAGTAGCATCTGAACAGCCAATCAAATGTCCCGGGACACAAGCCATCCTACTATCTAATGCTGCGCATTTCCTCCTTCCTCTGGGATTGATTTCACACTTTGCTTTACTTAGTACCTCAGTGATTCTGTGTCGCACACAAAATGTATGTACACATTTTTGTTTATTTGATTAATATTTGATATGATGTGATGTATTTAAATATCATTTGATGATTTTTGTTGTTATTCTGGAAATTTCATGAGCTTTCAAATGTACTGTCTTAGTTAAAACTAACCGATGAAATAGAAGGATCTATGATACTAACTTCCTCAGAAGTGTGTTTCAACCTATGCCCAATAGGTGGCAGTGCAGCGCTGTGGTTTAGTCTCGCGACTCTGGATTTGTATGTGCGCATGCAACGTCTTCTCATAGCCCGAGAAGACTTTCAATGAAGAAGCCACACATCTGCCTGCTTCATCATTTATTCCTGTTTTCTCAGGTTAGTAACGTGTAAAATACTAAATAAATACGATATCAATTGGAGACCAATGTTTATAAATTGTTAAAGGATTTGTGTTTCATGTAGTTATTTAGTAGCTACGTGAGTTTGGTATTAAGACTGACTGTCGAGTTCCAACGTTACTAAACTGAGATGATAGAATAGTAGTACGTTCCTTTACTAAACTGAGATGATAGAATAGTAGTACATACTTTACTAAACATCCTTTACTAAACTGAGATGATAGAATAGTAGTACATACTTTACTAAACTGAGATGATAGAATAGTAGTACGTTCCTTTACTAAACTGAGATGATAGAATAGTAGTATGTTCCTTTATTAAACTGAGATGATAGAATAGTAGTATGTTCCTTTACTAAACTGAGATGATAGAATAGTAGTACGTTCCTTTACTAAACTGAGATGATAGAATAGTAGTACGTTCCTTTACTAAACTGAGATGATAGAATAGTAGTACGTTCCTTTACTAAACTGAGATGATAGAATAGTAGTACGTTCCTTTACTAAACTGAGATGATAGAATAGTAGTACGTTCCTTTACTAAACTTTACTAAACTGAGATGATAGAATAGTAGTACGTTCCTTTACTAAACTGAGATGATAGAATAGTAGTACATACTTTACTAAACTGAGATGATAGAATAGTAGTACGTTCCTTTACTAAACTGAGATGATAGAATAGTAGTATGTTCCTTTACTAAACTGAGATGATAGAATAGTAGTACGTTCCTTTACTAAACTGAGATGATAGAATAGTAGTACGTTCCTTTACTAAACTGAGATGATAGAATAGTAGTACATACTTTACTAAACTGAGATGATAGAATAGTAGTACGTTCCTTTATACTAAACTGAGATGATAGAATTACGTTCCTTTATTAAACTGAGATGATAGAATAGTAGTACGTTCCTTTATTAAACTGAGATGATAGAATAGTAGTATGTTCCTTTATTAAACTGAGAGTATAGTTCCTTTATTAAACTGAGATGATAGAATAGTAGTACGTTCCTTTATTAAACTGAGATGATAGAATAGTAGTACGTTCCTTTACTAAACTGAGATGATAGAATATGATAGTTCCTTTATTAAACTGAGATGATAGTACGTTCCTTTATTAAACTGAGATGATAGAATAGTAGTACATACTTTACTAAACTGAGATGATAGAATAGTAGTACGTTCCTTTACTAAACTGAGATGATAGAATAGTAGTACGTTCCTTTGGGTTTTCTGGCTCCTGCACATCATAATATTTGTTCATAACGAAGTGATTTAAATCTGTATGTTTAATGAGTTGTGTCACACTAAAGATGTATATTAGTGTTGAGCCTGTTTGTTAGCCTGTGTTAGCCCCTTTAGCCTGAGTTACGGCTCGTTCGCCGTGTTGTTAGAGCGGCGCCGCCATTTTAAATATTCTTGTCTTCACGTACGCCACAGTAGCTGTGGGTCCATTCTGCTGTTGTAAAACGGCTAGAGAGGGTTTCATGCCCAGTTGTCCCAGGTATGTTGATAGGACAAAGTGATGAAGTGGGAATGTGAATATTGATGATTACATTTTTTGTACATTTATAATGTGATTTTGTGAAAGACAATTTGATGTGTTACATTTGCACTTGAAACATATGTAATAAACATAACCCGAGAAGACTTTCAGTGAAGAAGCCACACATCTGCCTGCATCATCATCTATTCCTGTTTTCTCAGGGCACACATCTGTAACAATTCTTTAACCAGCTGTTGTTTAACGTGACTCACTCACTGTCACACACACACACACACACACACACACACACACACACACACACACACACACACACACACACACACACACACACACACACACACACACACACACACACACACACACACACACACAGTAAGTAGGTCTTTATTTAATCCACTAAATTAGATTATACTTTACATAAGATTTAAACACTTAGGAGGGATAACATGGCTTAAGGACATTTAGGGAAACAAGCATTGTCTGCCCTCCGACACGACTACCTGCAGAAAGCAGATTATTGCTACACACACAATGACCACCAGGCTATGAATGGGACCATAAAGAAAGATGTGCAGGGCCGCAGTGTTCCTGCACTAGAGAACACAAGCCTGTGAACGGGAGGGAAGATGAGATGAGAGTAGCGTAGGCCTGGTGGCTGGTCTCAATACAGCTATTGTTCACCAGTCAGTAAATCACCATGCGACACAGAGTGGGAGGAGAATGCATGTGAAATCTCTGTGGAATGGAACTAGGAACCCTCACTTCTTCTCATGATTGTTCAGTTGTGATTTCAGACATTCCATTATCAGCTGATTCTAGTTGAATTCTTTAACTAGATTAATGAATTGAGTCAATTTTAAAGAGTTGGTTCACATAAATGAAAACAAAAGTCAAAGAATACTTTTTTTATTTGATTTAAATCTTATGTTTTGCTTGCTATTAAGTCAAAAAAATACTACAAAAAAGAAAAGTAAAGCTTTAAATTTTACAAAGCTATGAGCCACAAAAAAACTGGAATCACTCTGGTTTATTGGGGTGAAGAGAGATATCTCTGAACTTTGGCACGTAAAACTCAAACTGTTTGCATCGCTGCTGTACCAGAGGGAAGTGGGAAACAAGTTTCTTCTCATTACTTAAATGTTCTGACCTTTCAAGTTCTAATGGAAGCCCTTAGAGGAGAGTAGGGAAAAAAAAAGGTTTTGCCAGTAAAATCTTTCCAATTTCCCCCAAAACGTTTCATCTGTGAAACAGTTGAAAAAAAGCGCTTTGGTAGATTATACAAAAAAACTTTAATAATAATAATACTACCTCATTTTCTAAATACGACTACAAGTTTCATGCTTTCTCCCAGGTGATTTTTAATTCACAGAAACCTTGTGTTTGGAGAGAACAGAGTAACTACAACTCAGCTGGAAGAAGACATTAATGTTGTAGGTCTATGGAGAACATGGGGTAGTGACAGAAAGAGTATAACAACAACAACATCTCCTAAGAAGATTTTTTTTTTTTTTAAAGGATTAATAATAAAGAGATTTAGAAAAATGAACCTGGTTCCCTTACGATCCCCCACCATTTTTTTAAAGAAACTTTGAAAGATTATCCTGAAACCTTTCTTTTTTCGTGTTCATAGGTCATAAACACGAGAAAAAATTATTTAGATCACATTTAGGAAATGAATCAGCAGAATTTCTTTTTACTGTGCCTTTTTTTATTTGAGTAAGGGGCAAAGCTTTGTTTGATAGCTGACGGTAGAGAATTGACAAGAAACGATGGGAGAAAGACATGATGTTGAATAGCTATGTTGAATACACTTCCTGTAAGTCGCTTTGGATAAAAGCGTCTGCTAAATGCCTGTAATGTAATGTAATGTAATGTAATGTAATGACGTGCAACAAAGGCCAGGGTTGCGGCCATGGCGGGGCTTTAACCCCTGGTGCCCCGAAAGTAAATCAACAGACTCACTGAAGTGTTTTTGTCTCCAAACACAGCTGTTTTCTCTAACAAAGCACAATGACAAATCGGTTTACTCTGGAGCTCACAGCTGGAATGTAATGAAGCATAAAACTTATTCCACTGGTTCAAGCTTGACTTTTTCCATTTTGAGCATGATCAACCATGCAAAATGTGTAAACAACCATCTATGAATGGATAACAAACAAGTGACTCTGTTTGTTTATGTTATTTTATTTTAGAATTGCATGTATTTACTCCATCTCCAAGGCAGCAGTGTAGGCCTGCATTTCAATAGTATCCCTCTTATTTATCCCTTATTTATCACGGTTTTCAAATCAATTATTCCTTTATTTTACTAATAGAGGGGTTATTTTTTGAATTCCTTTTTGCTTCCTTACATTTCACTGTATTTTAGTATCACAAAACAAAACACAAAGGTGACTGCTAACTTTATTAGATTATTTCTTCAACAAAAAGCAGCTTAAACGCACAATATGTCATTTCCTACTGCTAGGGGTCTCTCAATTCAAACAAAGACAGAGTTTGGTGATGTCTCCTCCTAACACCGTCCTACTGAACATCTCACAAAAAAAAAGTTAGATTCACACCGGGTTGTCTGTACAGCCTTAAGTCCTGTTTTTCCATGACATCATAAAAGCTTAGCTGCTGGCTCAGAATGATTTGGTGATATTTACAGGCCAGACCCCCTGTATTACTCAGCCCTGAAATGTGTCACTAATTCTAGCTTCAGGACCATCGTTGTCCCGTAAACAGCATGCTATCATGGTAATCTCTCACTTTGCAAAGGTTACACCACCAATACACTTTAGTCTGTAGAATCATCAGGGGCAAAAGCCTTAATGTTAAGATGCACAAATGGCCTCAGTTTAAAGTGGCTTCTTTCAGTACGGAAACACATTGTATCTTTGATTAAAAAAAATGATTTCACATGTTGTAAAATCCAATGTAAGTACACATCCCAACAATATATATAAATATATACATATATACATATATATATACATATATACATATATACATATATATATATATATATATACATATATATATATATATATATATATATATATATATATATATAAATAAATATATATATAAATATATACATATATACATATATATATATATATATATATATAAATAAATATATATATATATATACATATATACATATACATACATATATATATACATACATATATATATACATATACATACATATATATATATACATATACATATATATATATATATATATACATATATATATATATATATATATATATATATATATATATATATATATATATGTATACATATATATATTAACACTTTATATTCCCTTTAACACTTTATATTCCCCTCCCCCCACTTTATATTCCCCTCCCCCCACTTTATATTCCCCTCCCCCTATGAGAATGATATTGCAGTCCCGACATTATGGGATGCATATATATTTTCCTCTTCCATTGTGCTTCTGCTTCATTGGATCGCTCCACAGTGGGCATATGCAAACTATATATTCTCTGTGACTACTGCAGCTGGTGTGTGTATATTCTCATGTCAAAGAGGGAGAGACAAACGGCACGGGTGATGACATTACCATGACTTCCATGCCAAGCTGTGCTGAGCAGATGCAAGCAAAGGGGGGGGGGGGTGCAGGAAATCACTTTGCCTAATTATCCTTCCGCAGCAAGTTAGTAGGTAGCCAACCAAGTGACAGTGAAGAGGCAGAGAGCGGGAGTTGAGGGGGGGGGGTCCACACAGACTTTACAGCCTCCAAAGGTCTCTCAATCAACAAATGCAGCAGCACTGCCAAAAAGAGGTGAGGAAAGTGAAAGACAAGCAGTTTTGGGGGGGGAGACGATGTGTGAGTGAGTCGGCCACAGACATATAGTGAACACAGCATAAAGAGTTAGTGGAGCACAGTTTCCACGGGTGCATTACCAAACAGGCCTAAGGGGCCCAGGGCCAGGGGCCCGTGGGTTTAGTGGGTCCCTAAACTAGAGCTCCAGCGTGAAGACGCTGTTATTGATTTGCATTACTTGACACTTCGTCAAAGAGCTTAGTCATTCCTTTCTAAAAGTCCTGGTGAAAAGCTGTTATTCTCAATAACAACAAGTGTTTTGGTCTAAATAAATATACAAATTATTAGATTATTCTTTTTCTTCAGTGCATGTCATGCAGGGTTATGGTTCCCAACCTAGGGGCTAAAGCCTCAAGTAATACTAAAGTAGTTTAAAGCGTAAATGAACCAGAAACTAGGTAAATCTGAGTAAGAAGTTTATTTTGAAAATAAACTGTATGCAACTAGTAAGCAGGAACTGTATTTCCTGTGAACACAGAAGTTTATTTTGAAATTATGACTTTGAAATCTCTGAGAATATCCTTTTTTCTTTTTCTTTTTAGCTACAATGGCAAATGAGCTGACTCATCAAATGCACCATCGTAGATATCGCTCATACTTGAGGTAGCACAAAAAATGTTTGCAGCTAAAGATAGTGTCTCAAAATGTTCACTTTGCTTTTTTGGAAACTCGCTACAATTGAGCTCGCAAAAGAATCACTGCAGAAGATTTGTTTGTTCATTTTCTGCCAGGACAAAATCCAAGAGTGAGATTCTTTTGTACATAAATATTTTAATGTTAAACATGCTTTGATGACTTCCGAAGCCTCAAAGCCATAAACCCTAACACATCATTGGTAATGATTATCATTTCAGAGCGCTTTGAAAGACCAGACCCTTATTTACATTTATTCATTCTCTGCATTCATTCTGAGTCGTTTAGAGCCGCTAAGTTGGCAGCTGAATTCTAAAAAAGCTCAAATGAAGTGAAAAATGGCAGAAAACACAACTTTAAATGGCGTTTATGGCTTTCAGGCATCTCAGAGTTATCACACAGCAAATTGTAGGACTGTGTGAAGGCACACACACACACACACACACACACACACACACACACACACACACACACACACACACACACACACACACACACACACACACACACACACACACACACACACGTCTAGTCAGCAAAGGAGAATGACTTCATTATTCATCACAACTGAAACATTAGACCCAATGGGCTGAGCTGAAAGAAAAGTATTTTATTAATGCAAACGGTTATTTTAAAATGTTTATAAATTTGACCTCTCTCTTTCTTTCTCTCTCTGCCTCACGACCACAGACACAATTATTTTTGCACATCTCTGCCCCCTTAGATAATTATTCATTTCAAAACCATTTGCACTTTGTCTCTCAGGCCTAGCCAGGTAGCTCGGCTGTACAGGGGTAGTTTGTGATGAGAAATTTGCTACGTTTGGAATTTACCTGACCGTGAGAACAGGAGTTGAAGGGTCTGTTCTTTTTTTTTTTTCATTTCAAATAATTCAAAACACAACTGCACAACATATTTGACTGCATAACAAGTCTATAATTGTCAAAAACAGGAAATATGTGATCAAAGAATTAGTAAGAAGATTATGAATCTGACCAGACATCCAGAGTCAGTAAATTACAGTTGTTATTACTACAATTCCAAATTCCGAGTAAGACCTTCTAATTTTCATTAAGTCCAAATTGTGAATAGTCTAGCTTAATGTTTTATATTATTGTTCTGTAACTTAGAAATATATAATACATTGTTCTTGCTCAGTTACTGGCCCTAATTAGGTTAAATCTGTTTTGGTATTCAATGTCAGAATACAGACTTACTGTCTCCTGATTTTGACTTGAACTGTTATTCTCAAAGACTTGAATTTAAATAAATGTCTGTTTAGGGTCCACTGTAGCACTCCGAGTGATCTATTAGCAGTTATGTCATATCATATTCATAACTATCTTTTCATTAGTTTATAATCACCTGAAACTAATAATCAATGCGTTTTTGTAAGCTTAGAATGGGTCCTTCATATCCACATGGGGGCCGGTCCTCGTCAGGTTGCACCCCCATGTTTCTACAGCGGCCCAGGACAAACAAACCAAACAGTGGCTCTAGAGAGGGTTTTTGACGTTTAGACGGTGCCTGAAGGCCACCATAGTTCTCTACACCCTTGGAAAGGGAGGAGTGAGCGGAGGGGTGTTCATTTGGATGCAATCTGCAACCTCACCACTGGATGGCACTAAATCCTACACAGTGCTCCTTTAAGTCACTATCTGCGTCTGTGAGTTAACACTGTGGGGATTGAGCCAATGTCCCATTGATTAAAAATATAGCAATATTTATATGTTACAAACTGGGTGTGTTGCAGCTTCATTTAAAGCAGTCAACTGGTGAAACACGTGTTGACTTTATTTCGAAGTAGTTAAATAATAAGGAAAGTGTTTGACTCTGACCGCTAACTTTAACCAGAAAATGCAACAAAAAAACAAGACAATGCTCATTTTGTTCATACATATGTCTGAGAGTAATGAGCATCCACACAGAGCGAAGAGCAAACCAACTATTCACTATCGCTGTTCACAGACTAGTGAAGCACAACATCAAATCACGTGTTCACAGAATGATGGAAACAGGTATATTACAGCCTGACTTTTTTTTATTCAAATGACAATAGTATTGAAACACACTTACTATCACCATCAAATCAACCAGGACTGAACTGTCAAGGATTGACACTTAAAGTTTGACCTAAAAGTCACCATTTTGACTGGCTAACTCAAAATTTGAATCTCATAACTATGACTTTGAGCGTCACCATTTGTGATTAAAATCTTGCCATTTTGACTTGACAGGTAAACATTATGTTGTTTCATCTGAGAATTTTGATGTAGAAGGTTAAACTATGGATTTAGTAAGTGAATTTGGAACAACCGGAATTATCGGCTTCGCTCCCAAATGAGCATCATGAACTGTGACACTGTGCTTTGGGCCACACTGCTGTTTCTAACCTGTTTTCACAATCAGCTTCTTTTGATTCCTATGAACAACCACCTGCTTCCCTAGCCTTGGCGACTGCTCTCTAACCTTTTGGTCGTGGCTGTAGGCCAAAATCCAGTCCTCCTGCTCGGGGTGGAAGAGCAGGCTGAGGATGTAGAAGCTCAGCCGGTACTTCTGGTAGGTAGCCCCTTCATCAGAGCTGATCAGGAGACTGCTCTCCACCTCCGGATCAGTCAGCAGCATGATCTGAAGATGACAGAAGGATGGGAGATTAGGGCCAACGTGGAGCTCCACTCTGTGCTTTTCAGCATCTAACAGAAGGAAGGTCTGCATCATTAAAAAGACAGACACAAAGAGACAAGTCAGTCAAGACGTATTACCATATCTGAGATGTAAAGCGTATTATTACTGGGGCTGCAGATTAGCTTGATACAAATGTGTCATCCACAGTCCGCTTTCAACTGATGATGCAACATCTCAAATAATAATTTGTATCTGTTAGGCTTGATGATATACAACTGATATAATCAGTATTTGTGTGTGTGTGTGTGTGTGTGTGTGTGTGTGTGTGTGTGTGTGTGTGTGTGTGTGTGTGTGTGTGTGTGTGTGCTGTGTGTGCCTCATCATTCACATTTCACGTCTCTCTTCGTTCTCTCCGGCGATGCTCAATCAGGCCTTGAAAGCTATAATTTCCCATGAGCTTCTTTCTTTTCTTAGAGGTCCCATTTTTTTCTTTACAAATTCTGGCACAGTTCCCAGAAGAAAAAAATCACAAAATCACAAAGAAATCCCCAGATAACATCAGATGCAAATATAATTGAATCAATGGACTTCAGAGACACACAAGAGCTCTCATCATTAGGAGAGAGCAGGAGCAGAGAGTTTGGAGAGGCACACTTGTGTGGATGTGCTACTGCATGCACGTCTTTAGTAAAGTCTATACCGGCACTGGGAAATACTGGCCCCTGCTGTGACCCTCATTAAAGATGCACGTTGACTAAGGACCAACATGCAGATGTTTAGCAGTCAGCTCATAACTGACAAAAGGCCCAGTCAGCATCTTTAATCTGTAGTCTCTCTTAAGGGCTTCATTTTCACTGGGGAATATTTTTAATGATATTAAAAATGAGGCTCTGTGCTGGTAATGTAGATATACAGTAGAAAAAACAACATTTAACTTGTTAGATTTAATGTTAGAATTATCTAAATGTGGCTATGTTTTTGGTCGGAGCTGGAGTACTGTCCTTGCGTTGCACTCAGGCCTACATGTGGTTAAGAGATGGCGTTATGCGTATACCAATCTCTCTGTGGCCATTATGTCATCAGACAACGGGGAGAAAGAGAATACACTGCTCTCACAGTCGATAACCTTCTCAGTATGGAACCGTACAGCAGAGTGCTTCTGGTCTCTCATGCTACTGAGTCATTTGTCAGCACTCGCTTGGGTAGCAGCAGTTACCACTAACACCAGTTCATCAATCACAAAAGGCAGATCTAATGCCACATACGTGAGCCACATGCTGACCGATTCAATCAAATGTACTCAAACTGTCTGAACTACAAATCCCAATAAACGCTGTGCTCACTCCCTCAAACTGCAACTCAGCTGGAAGAGTGGACAACTTTATCATTGACTGATGTTTTTCTGGTAAATGATCCAGCATGCTTACAGAAATGTGTATTCCACTAATAAACATCGGAATGAGAAGATTTATGCACCTGATAATTCACCTGATATCTTTATGGAGATTGCTACAGGCTTGTTTTGGTTTACTCTATAAAAAAACCGTATATAACCTTTTAAACCTTAAACAAACAAGAGAAAAGGCTGGAGGACAGAAATGATTGTAGCCTGAAGCATAATGTTATTCAGTTCAGGAAATGATTGTGTGAATTCATAGGGGGCTTTACCTTGTTTGCATTCTGCAGTTATTCTTTCTCAGTTGTCCACATGCAGCTTTCCTGCATGCTAAACTCAAAATATAACTTTTTGCATGTGTATGTGTACATGAGATCCCATCCATTTATTTTGTGCTGGCTTGAATTAGAATATTGGATTCACTGTCTAATGAAAAGGAAAAGAAAGCAAGCTAAAATAGAAACAAAACTTGTGAAAAGCAGTGTATAAAGTATAGTATAATAGTTTAGAAGGAAAATACTATTATCCTTTCTATTCATATTTTATATCTGTAGGTATTGGACTGGCTGTGGTCATGGAGACATTTCAGGGAAACACGTTTTTTGCAGTTTTTCTCGCTTAATTTAAAGAGTATTCAAATCTAAAATCATAAATACTTTTAATAGAAACAATAGCTGAGACATATGCCTCCACCATACTTTTGAGCCTTGGTGAGTAGTACATTATCCAGTTAAAAGGAACCTTAAATTGGCAGTTATACTGGGGCAGGATCATTAAAAAGAAAAAGAAAATAACTGACTGAAGAACAAAAAAGACGTGACAGAGCGCGGCCAAAACACAAGCCAACCTTAGGCAGTCTTTCAACAGATGCAGGGATTTGAAAGAAGTCAAAACTGATCCTGAATTGCCCCTCTTCCTCCAAGACTGGAATGTTCTCTCTTTCTTTAAGAATTCATGTCCCATTAATGTACATTACTGACTCTGCTTCTTCCCCGGAGTCTTTTTGCTTTCTCGCCTTGCAGGTTTTCCATGAATCGTAGTTATATCTGGACCGTGGCCCTGCTGACACCCACTGCTACTATTATTATTAGTCACTGTTACTATTCCCCATACCATTACTGCTCTTATCATTATTATAATTCTACTATATTCATTGCTGCTGTTATTATTAGTAGTCTTCTTTTTTTCCATCATTATTCTGCTTACTACTCTTATTATATGAATAATTTATGTCATAAACATTGAATGGGTTGTAACTCTGTTATGTTGTTCATTCTGTACACATGACATCTATTGCATTCTGTCCATCCTGGGAGAATGATCGCTCTCTCATAGGTTTCTTCCTTTTTCCCCCCCCTGTTAAAGGTTTTTTTAGTTTTTTTTTCCTGTGCCGATGTGAGGGAAGGACAGATGATGTCGTATGTGTACAAATTGTAAAGCCCTCTGAGGCAAACTTGTGAATTTGGGCTATACAAAATAAATGTAATTTAATTTAATTGAATTCTGTCTATTTTTTTTTACAGGAGTGGGGGGAAAGGGTTTTGTTGCAGCTTCAGGGTCACACAAGCAAGGTGGCAAGCAGCAACAGGGCGTTACACAGGTTAGTCCCAGGCCAGCCTCAGGCCATCAGCCCACTGTGACTCCCTACAGTTCACCCCAAGCTTTATGTGACCATGAACATGCACCAGGCAAGTGACAGTAGTTTGCATGAAGTTTAGGGTTTAGACCACTCCTGGCCAAATCGACACAAAATGAAGTTCCTTGGATTTGCTTTAAGGTGACCTTAAAATAAATGTTCTACAAAAGACTTTTTGATTGAAAAAATTTTAGCGACCACATCTGCTAGCTTTTTCCAGATTTCACTGCTGATGAAGGCAATGAGATGCAATTAAAACATTTTGAGAAAGCTAGCAGGTGGAACTTCAGATACAATTTGGTAAAGAGATGTGTTGTCTTGCTGTTGATTTTGCCCATATGGCATGAAGCTTCTCTGGCTACTTTTCAAACTTTTTGGGATGTAATGAAAGTGCACTATTCAAACAAGCTATTCTGAGGTACAACTGCAAAAAATCCTAATGATGTTCAGTATATTATTTCTAATTTCAACTTTAAATTGCTTTTGTATAGCTCCACATACGGTAAGGTCTTCAGATAAGGTGCTGATAACTAATCATATCAATGGCATATTAAGGATCTTAATGAACCTGAAACAGCATTGTAACCAGATTGATTTTGGTCCAACAGAATGACCTTTGGTTAAGACAAGTCATATAAGTGCTTTATAGAAATACAGCAGTCTTGGGAACTTGCCATAAAACTTTTCCAATCAGCAGTGGATAAGTAAAGGATCAACACCTGCACACTCATAGAAACAGAATAAAGTTTCACTCAGTGGAAGAGTAGACTGTGTGTGTGTATGTGTGTGTGCGTGTCCTTGCGTGAAAGACTGTAAATTATAAGGGCCAAAAGGTTGAAAATGACAAAGGTTAATGAAGCGTATATGTGCCAACTGGAGGACATTTGGATATGTGTAAGGAATACATGAATGTATTCTGCCAACTCAGTACCTTAATTACTTCAAGATAGAATATTAATGAAATTAGCTTCATACTGTTCATTTCACAGTCCCCCAGTAGTAGGATTGTGACTCCTCGCTATAATTATATGCCTAGTTTCCCACCCTGCAATACATAAATGTTTTGGTTGCGTTCAGATTGGAAAAGTGTTCAAAAAGCTGAACAATAAAAAGAGCCTGAAATTGAATCTCTCTGGGGCAAATTCATATTCTAGCTTTGCCGTGACAGCGACTTCGTTGGGAATGATTTAATGCAAGTAAATTTGATTTCTTTGCAAAAAAGCAACCCACGATCCACCTGAGGTTACAGTTTTGAACTAACTGGGATTGACAGATCAGGCAGAAACCCAGGAGCTATCTCAATTTGTCGTATTTGAAATTAATTTTACATGTCTGAGCATAAATGATCTGGATCAATGAGTGAGTCCGTTCACATTTATCCCATAATCTGCATAAAGCACTTTCTTCATGTATGTCAGCGACTCTATGTTTTAGAAATCCTGTTTAACCATTAAGTATATTTCCTTTTTTACCAAAAGCCCTTTGGCCTGTATTTTTGTCGCCACTATGAATGTCTTGTGTCTCTTCTCTGACTCAAAAATGTTTCAAAATATATTTTTCTCAAAGAGCAAAAGAAAGCCAGACAGGGAAAGGAAATGAAGGATAGATCACATTGAAAAAACACTTTTTTACAACACATCTCATTGATTGATTCTCTGTGTGTGATAAAGCAGAATATATGTACTATAAAAGGAATAGGATTCTAATGGTTATTTTGTATGAATACTCTCCGAATCTACAGAAGCAACTGTGGACTTTTTCACACCCATATCAGCAGGGACTGCGGGAAAAGGAAAGTGTACTTAAACCAGAGATACTAAGTGTCATAACTGAAGGCAAAGGGCAGTCAAAGGGGAGCAAGTCTAGCCAGGAGAGAGAAAAGTATTCACAAGAGGTTGATAAATGTCAGTGGTAAACATGTGCTGGACCTGCTAAAGGTCTCAACATCTCCTGCCTTCACTGCCAACCCCTTAGCAAACAAAGTAACAAGGCTAGAACCCAGAGAAATATTATGGAATCTGTTCTCACTCAAAATTCCATTGAGGTGCTCAAAACGAAGGTAATGGCATTGTATCCCTACTTCCATTTGAGCCTCTGGAGCGCCCCGTCGGTGCACAATAGTGGCTTGGTGTTTCATTGCGACCGTAGAGGAGATACCCTCAGAACAAATACCTTCTTTGTTCCCAAGAACTTAAGGAGTTATTTCATGCCAAGGGTTATACAGCTGGATTCTGGACGTTTTGTTTAATGCACAGCCTTCATATATAAGCAGAGGTGGAGTCCTCTACTAGTCTCTATGGGTAATAATAATAATAATAATAATAATAATAATAATAATAATAATAATAATAATAATAATAATAATAATAATAATAATAATAATAATAATAATAATAATAATAATAACAACTTTATTTATGAAAACTGCTAAAATAACTCAGAATATCCCTACTTACATGTAAAACACGGTCTGGGGGAGAAATCTGTTGCCTAATGTCCTGTACTCTGTTTGCAAAAAAATTGAAGAACTGCTCACACACCTCTTGTGAGGCATCAGTAAAATGACAGGGGGAGGGGGTGACCATTGAGTCAATTATTTTAAATAAAAGTCTCGGATTTGAGTGGTTTGCTGTAATTAAATTAGAGAAGAAAGAAGTTCTTGCTTCTTTAACTGCCACTTGATAGTACTTCATCGCATATTTCCAAATTTCATAAAATTTGGAAAGATACTCTCCTCCAATCACAAGCATGCATTCACCCTCTGAAAATATACATAAGTATTGCATGACAACAGGATGTGCCTACCCAAATACATTCAGACGTCACAGTATTTAAGACAGCAGACAAAGCTGTCTGCCATCCTCTACCCTCTTCAGCCAATAGCATAAGGTCAACAGGCCCCCCTGGTAGAGGACTCCTCCTGTGCTTATATAACTACAACTAAAATATTGTGACCTACAACTCACACCGGCTCCGCTCTCTACTGGACTCTATGGGAATAGTGGGTGGAGCCCAACAAACGTACATATGACGCCCATAAACACTGCAGATCTGAAGAGAATAACACAGTCTCTGGGTCCTGTCCATCCATTTTGTTAACATACAGTTGGTAGAAGAGCACGGCCAGCTGTTGGGCAGCATTTAAAGCTGTGATATCCTGTATCTGCCCTCTCCGCCAGACCAGAACAGAACAGAAGGCTAGGCCAACATTGAAAGTACCCAGTCTGTGATGAGGTATGTCAACACATCACCAATGGATGAATCCATGTGTCCTTGGGCAAGACACTTAACCCCAAGTTGCTCCCCAAGGCTGTGCCATTGGTGTGTGAATGTGTATGAATGATCAGTCAGAGTCCTGATGGGCAGTTGGCTCATTGCATCGTAGCCCCTGCCGTCAGTGTCTGAATGGGTGTGAATGGGTGAATGATTACATGTGTTAAAGAGCTTTGAGTGGTCCTAAGATTAGAAAAGCGCTAAACAGGTACAAGTCCATTTACTGTGTTTTTTATCGCTGTTGTCTTCTGTGTGGAGATGGATAAGGGCGGAACAGACACGTGAATACTCCCCCCTCCTGGGGTTAAGCTGGAATGAGGTGTACTGCCGCCCGATGGAGAAGTAATACAAAGAAAAATCCCTCTGTTGACCCAGGGAGCGATTTCTGATCATAGAAACATAGTAAGGGCAGCCATAACATAACTTCCAAATAACTCAGCAACTCTTTGAACACCAGCCTCTTGGGTCAAAGTCCTGTGTTTGTTTGACTTTTCATCCCTCTTACACCTGCCATAAGAAGTCTTTCCAACTGTTTATACCATGACCCTTACTCTAAGTGTAGCCTGTTCACATGTTTGCGTTTACATTGCTGTCAGTACAGACTGCATGGAGTAAAAAGACACGCAAACAGCAGGAACGCCGTTGTTTTTATGTTAAAACCGCATGCCTTTCTCTAATCATGTGACACTAAAGTCAATACTATTTCCATTTTAACATCTTAGTGACTCTTACATTATTCGATCAAAGGAGCCTAATTCAACTGACTATCTCACAGTTGAATTGTTGCAGGGGGGTATCATTTCATTCTGGCCAAATGGGGGGGCCAAATGTCTGATTTTACATAAAATTGCTTGATTTTACCCAATATATAAAGGTTATTATAAATGGGAGTTCTATCTACAACCATGAAAAGCTAAAAGGCTGTTCCCACATACAACATATAGCACTGTATTATACTGAAACAACAGCTGCACAATAGTCACATGTCTTGCCCCCAAAATGTTGTTGTTTGTAAAACAATGTTTTTAGGAATTTACATACTAATATTTATATATTAAAGTATGTAAATTCCTAAATATATATATATATATATCATTCATTCATTCATCTTCCGTAACCGCTTATCCAGTTAAGGGTTGCAGGGATGCTGGAGCCGATCTCAGCTGTCAATGGGCGAAGGGCAGGGTACACCCTGGACAGGTTGCCAGCCTATATATATATATTTTAGAGTACATACATTTATGGAGGACACCCTAACAATAACTAAGCTAATGCATCAGACATAACGGCAGGCTGGCAGTATCTCTAATGAGTTAACTGTACCCCTCAGGTACCAGACGGGCCTGTGTGTCCATGTGGAACCATGTTAACCTAGCAAACTGTCTACATGGACAGCAACTAGCAAATCACATCAGTCTTGCTATTCCTACCATAAATATTCATGACACCCACTGGCTATGTGCTACACAGAAAATAAAAAGAGTTGATGCACATATTCATATTCCTCACGACCTCGTTTTCACTACATCGACTAGGTGCTTTCAAACTGTTTGATCAGTCTCATTAAACTAAACTCCTGTCTCTTGATCGGAGCGTTTAAGCTCAGCCTAATTGAACACTGCCTGACATTTTAGATTGCCTAGACTCCTGCCAGAACTGACTAACAGTAACATGTCATGTTCCTGCCTCTGATATAATTGGGTTTCCATCTCGGCTACAGCGAGCTAGCTGCCCCTTATGGCAGTACATAGGTTGGAAGGCAGCAAGCTGTGTATGAAAACACAGAGCTACAGATTCATTAGTTGTGAATGAACAGAGACAGGACAAACAAGATACGTTTAGATAATTAATTAGCAGCATTCCCTCTTTGTGTTGAGCTACTGCAATAATACATTATTAACAGTGATCATTCATAACATAACATCATATGGCATTTTGTGCATGCCTTTCTTCTGAACACTTCATGTTGGCATGAGTTAATACTTTTGGAGTGGAATTCAGGTCCATTATCCTGGCAGTGTCAGCCGCATTGAATTGCTTTTACTCCCATGCTGAGAAAGTGGGCAATGTCCCGTAAAGGCAAGTAAAAGAATATTGATGGAATCCCACTGCTCACCTAGGTTTATCCATCCCATCTTCTTTACAACTCTTGTTCTCTCTACCTCTTCCATCTCTGTGTCCCACACTCTGTCAAACTGTCTCCGTCTGCCTCTGATTCTCTGTCCATCTGTATTTGTGTCTCTCATCCTGTCTCTCCTCCTCTCTCGTTGTGTCTTCTCCCGGACTCTAGGGCGCTTGCCTCTCTGCTCGTCGCAGCCATTTGGAGATTGTGCCTTAGGGCTGACAGATGTTGCGCCCCATCCCAGTGCTACCCCCACCCGCCACCACCCACCACCACCACCACACACACACCACCACCACCACAAACAAAACCATCATCCGTTAGCTTGTCCTTGATAGCGTTACCCGGGCTGCGTACGCGGCATGTTCCAGTCACCAAAGCATGGCTGATTCACTGTGATTCATTTGGCATGCATTGTGTCCTCAAAAAGCTGGCGGACATAGACACACTTCACCTCTCTTTCCCCTGCTTTGGTTCCTTCTGTGTTGAGCAGTTAAATGATGTGTTGATAGAATGTTGTTCCGGCACCAGGTGGTATTGCTACATCTGGTAAAGGAAGCATGTGACGTAATGACTCTTGACCTGTTTAATCAGGAACGGCTCCATCGTATTGCTGCTGGCTAGGTCATGCAGCGTTTTATGTAAAAAGATATGTAGAAAGTTACAACAAAAGCTTTCTTAAGTATTCTACCTTTTTGAATATTTATTTTTCATAGAACAAGCTGCAACATTTCTCTTGATGTCTTTAGTCTCAAGGGGGGATATATTCTTTGTAGCTGTCTTTGAAATTGACATGACACGTTCAATATCAATAAACTTTGTATAAACATGCGAACAGCGCTCTGGACTTCAACATGTTGTCCACAGTGGGCCTCACAGACCGAAGTTCACTTCTGCTGCTGGATATCCTAACGCTACAACCAAACTATTCTTCACATTTGTCTGCAGCACAGCTAGGACCGGTAATCAGGCCTAGGCCTATTCTGAATGGGTATGTGCTAATATATATATAAATAAGGTACTGGACGTATCAACAAAGCTCACACTGATAGAATAAATATCCGCACACTTAAAACTATGCAGAGAACACTTTATTTTTAGCTTTCGGCCTAAAGGATCTTCATGAGAGCATACATGTTTCAGTTAGAATAGCAGATGCAGAAAAAAACTAATCACATCCCAATCGCTGAATGCAGAAACACTCGTGCACACCCTGGTGGTAGAGGCTCCGCCCACTGTGAACTACAGCCTAAACGTGCTGAATGTAGTACTGAGAGGTTTACGAGTGGATGCCTCACTTACAAACAACAATACAAGTGGGTGAAGCACAGTGTATACAGACAAAAAACACGGAGCACCCGATAGTTATAACATGTCTTTTCAATGAGTAAGATTATAATACAATGAGAAGGGATAGTAACGTGATTCAAAATGTTTCATTTGAAAACATTATAATACATTTATAGCAGTATCTTTCCTGTGAACCAATTTTTTCCAGGGTTGGATTAAGTGATTTGAGGGCCACAGGCAAACGCTGTTGTGCTTCACTTTTCATCCTTTCTCTAACTGGGAATATTAGTATTTGCAGTGGTTGAAAAAGTCCTCAAAACGTTTCATAAACTAGTAATAGTAGAGCAGAAAATACCAATCAGTTAAAGTCCTGCATTCTGATGTTTACTTCAAGTTTCAATAATTCATTTCTCTCTCAGGTAAATGTAGTTCTACAATTTTTTCCTGTAGAAGAACACAGTAAGTAGCTGAATTCAGTCCATTCTGAAAATAGTTGTTTTAATTATGAATATGGGTTTTTCCAGTTTTTAAGTGTCGGGCACATTTCAATTTTCAGCACACTTAAAAGTATGTGTCTAACTCTGGTTACATAAGCCTGTCATCATTTGTTTGACTGTCTGTTTAAAGAGTCAATTGTTATATTGAGCAAACATAAAAAAGGACATAGCACCAAAATGACTTCTGTTTTTCAATGGGCAATGTTTTAAGACATTTTAAGACATTAGAATCTTTAAAAATGTCTAATTTTTTTTTTATATTTTGAGTTTGACATATTTGTTTGTGGCTCTATGAGTTTACCAGGTTGGTCAAAAGTTTATATAATAGGCTATTTCACAGCAGGCCTTTTTTTTGTCATAATGGAAAACCCTTAACCCTGTTGTTACCAGTTTCATCAATGATGGGTTTGTTCTGTTCGAAATGTCCCAGTAAGCCATGACGCTGAGCCAGCATTGGTGGCTTTTGTTGTGAAGGAGCCAAAGGAAACACAAGGTAATTGTTTCCACAGTCGAGATAAAAAAGTGTCTACAAAACAACAGGCCAGTCATTTTTGACATTTATTGGACAGTGAATCTGATAATTGTCTGATTTGTCTGATTTTATGATAATACTGTTCAATCAATTTCCTTCCGCGTTAATAAATCCCCATGTAGACGTCGTTCTCTCGTCTACAGCTCTACGGACAGCGCTGCACACTAACACATCTCTTACACAACAAACAGCACTGCCTCCTCATGGCGCCGGGCCGGGAGAATGGATGGAACACTTCCTCTTATAGAATACGTTCTTATGCCAAGTCAAGAAGACAAATAGTTTATATTGATGTTTCAGCTCTTTTGTCCGGAAAGAATGGAAGCCAATCTGGCAAATGACAATATGGATCAATGAGGAAAAAAAACATGATTCAACGATCGGCCAACTACAGACAAGACTTGACCAATCTAACCTAATGGAAAATGTCCAAGCAAAGGCAAATATTGTAAACCTGTCAAATCCAATAAAAAATCTTGAGATATTTGGGTATACTTTGATGATTAATATATATGAAGCTTTCTGTACAGTGACGCTCAATGTAATATAATATATATAGTATGAAATTCATCCAGGTATCTGCATCACATTTCTTTGGACACTCCTTTTTTCTAATAGAGCCTGTTTGTCTTTCGTCTTTCTTTTAGACTTTTTTTTCGTTATTACCATTTTGAGGACAGTTTGAGGATATGAAATATTAAAGTTCACTTTAAAGTCTGAGCTTGTAGCCTGAAGTGAGACAATAAACAAAAGTCTTTGAAGCTCAACAGTGGGAGAGGCCTCATCTGAGGTGAATTCATATTCCACCCACCTGCCTGTCATCGCTGTTTGAGCCGCACAAGGTCGTAATTGTTTTGGAACGGCATGCATGCAAACACATGCACGCACACACAGACGAGAAGGCAGACACACAGAAATGCAATTGAGGCCTTTGCCGGAAAAACACTTGAGCCTGGCAGTTTGCTGTTTTAGTCAATACATTCTTGAGAAAAAGCAGTTGTGTATTCCTAAAAGAGAACTCACAGACTGAGTATAAGCAGCAGACTGAATCCATCTGCCACATATGCTTCCTCTGGAAAATCTCTCTTTGTTTTCAAACCATTAGAGGCATTACCCATTTGTAGGAGACTGTCAGTTGTTTTTTTAACCAGCACTCACCATCCCCAGCCATTTACTGTAATAATGTGCTCTCAAACAAAATCTCAGACCAAAACCCCAAATTATTTCCCCTAATGTGTACTCGTGATGTGTCTCATGTACGGGCTCAGTGTGAAGCCACAATATGAAAATTGATGTAATTGCTGTTCTGTCAGACTGTTCTCTCCATGGGTGACCCCTGGGCCATCGCTCTACTTTTTTTGCTTTGTCACTTTTTTCCCTTTTTCCTCCCCTCTCTACTCATCCGCACTTGCTTGCCCTCCGCCAGTTTATTTGCTGTTTCTTTCGCCCTCTTGTAGCTCCTGCTCACTCTCTCTCTTTCACTACCTTTGCCGTTTCTATCCCCCTCCGTTCTACGATCTCCAGTGCTTTACTCCCTCTACAGCCTGCAGCCACAGAGGCCTGATTTACTTCCACTACTGAGTGAAGAGAGAGGCTTTTGTCTGCCACTAGCAGCAGTCACATGGCGACATGCCGGGGGTGACAGCAAGAGTGACGAACCTGCAGTCCCTGCTTCCCTCCCTTACCAACATGCAAGCTGTGTGAAATAACTGCATGTGGGTGGAAGAACAGAGATGTGTGTGTGTGTGTGTGTGTGTGTGTGTGTGTGTGTGTGTGTGTGTGTGTGTGTGTGTGTGTGTGTGTGTGTGTGTGTGTGTGTGTGTGTATCTGAGAGTGAGAAAGTTTCATCCATGTTTGTTTTAAATCTGTTTCTCTGAATTAGGTTAGCTTGTGTTTGATTTTAGCCACACTGGGATGGCAATCCAATCAGACCAACACTCTGATCCAGGGCAAAACATCTCAACAACCATTGGGTCGATTGCCATTGGATTTGCTGAACACATTCATTGCCCACACAAGATAAATGCTTAGGCCAGGGGTTCCCAAATGTTTCCATTACAAGGCTGCCCAAATAGCATATATGGATGGTGTATAAACAAACATAGTAATCATTTCTCTGGTGATCTCCTGTTCTTCATAAAGCACAAAAGATTAAAATGTTAATGTCAAGCACTTTGGTTAATGACAAAATACCTTGAAAACTAGTTCCTGTCAGCCTCAGCTCTACTTTGATATTAATGCTACTGTAGTATTCTTATATACTAATGGGAAATGGTAAATGGACTTACTACATGTATAGCGCCTATCTAGTTTTCCAACCATTTAAAGCACTTTAACACTACATGTCATGGGAATGCCTCGGGTTCATTCATTAAGAGTTTGTAGCACAGTATCAGCCATGCTGTTTGAAATTGCGGTACTGTATTGCTGAACAAACTGGATCTCAGCAATTAAGAACATTTGGAATTTTCTTTTTTTATCACACATTTACATTTCAAAGAAAGTACATCTCTAAAGAAACCAAAAGCTGACATAACCTTTTACATCTTAACAAAGATGAAGTGATAGTTGGTAAATATGCAGCAACTTTTGGACCAGTGCTGTGCTAAAGACACATGGACCGTGAGTAGCGCCGCTTGGCTGTGTGCAGCTCAACTAGAGATGATACCTAGAGAGTGAAGCATTTAGAGATTGACTGACTTGAGATATGAAATACCCTAAAATGATCACCGTTCAGGGGATAAACACTTTTGATTCAGGTAACAGCCTTTCCTCTGCTGCCACTCACACGCCACTAGGAACGAGGATCCAAAGGACTTTATCTAACTTCTTATACTCTTAATCGGTTCAGGTCTTTATCGATTCTCTTATGGGTTCTTTTTCACGACTTAATAATTGCTAGTATAAAAAGGAACAAGAATAGAATGTATTCATACATTTTATATAACTAAATGTTAGACAGCTGATAAAGCAGCAACATCAATTTTTACAAAAGCAGTGCACTACACATATACTATATATGGTAAAAGGAGAAGGGTTGCTTTGTCGCAGCCAGCAGAGAAATTTACAAGATTAGACAGTTTCCAGCTAGCTTGCTGTGCCTGTGTGAACATGGCCGTGGTGGTCGAGAGACTGTGGACAAAGGAGATGGAAATAGGTTTCACTTTTGTTTACATGTTCATGTTTGTTAAACAGCTGTACTAAAAAAGTATTGTCTTTCTACTCACTGAAGTTTTATCATGTTTTATTGTAACAGTAGCGAGGGTTGTTAGTGTCGTAGTAATTGATCACTTCACCTGGTTCATTTCACTGTCTCCACCATGGCCTCTCTGCTCACTGACTTTGCTTTGTGTGTGTGTGTGTATTTATATGTGTATTTGTAGGTGTTTGTGTGTAGGTGTGTGTGTGTGTGTGTGTGTGTGTAACGTTAGTTGGAGGAGCTCAACCTGAAACTGAGAGCAGCGGATGCTTCAGTGTAATAATAAATTAAACAACACGTTAAAAAGTAAAGATAATAGCAAAGTAAATGTTTTCTTTTTTTCATCCATCCACCATATTTTTGACATGCATGTAATTATTATAGCCTCATGGGGCCGCTGGTGTAGCTGTAGACTTTTAGTCTTGTTTATATTTTTACAAATGTCAAGCTTTGGCGACATGGAGAGAAATAAAACCCAGAGAGGGTGTGTGAACATGTGTAAGACATGGGGCGGCTGTGGCGTAGTGGAGAGCAAGGTAGTTCTCCAATCAGAGGGTCGGTGGTTCGATACCCGGCTTCGGCAGTCGATGTGTCCTTGGGCAAGACACTTAACCCCAAGTTGCTCCCGAAGGCTTTGCCATCGGTGTGGACTGAATGTTGCATGAATGTTAGTTAGAGTCTGATGGTGGCACCTTGCATGGTAGCCTGTCATCAGTGTGTGAATGGGTGAATGATATGTAACATACTACTGATTGTAAGTCGCTTTGGATAAAAGCGTCTGCTAAATGACTGTACTGTACATATATCATTTCAAATTTCCTTTGTGCATGTTGACTTAAATAACAGTTCTCTTAGATATTTAAATATTGATGTGGTGTCTTAATCAAGTTGAATTATTACTTTTTTGTTGAAATGGCAGACTGATTAACAAGAACATGATGACAGATGAAAATGACAAAGATGTTTGGACCCATGATCTCCTTATATAAACACAAAACGGACATGGATGAAAGACAAAAACAAAACACAAATGCCCAAAAAAACCTAATGGCCCAGGACTGTAATAAAACCAGAGTAAATGGATACAAATGGACCTGAGAGCAGAAAAAAAAAATGTTAACACTCATAATTTATTAATGTGCTGCTTCTAATTTGTTTTAGCTTGCATAAGTACCCTGCCTGAGTCACGTCATCCAACTCAAAACCAGCTGAGAAATGATTAAAAGCTTTTAATCATTACACTCATCCATCCAGGTTCAATTCAGCATTAGGAAGGAGTCCTCTTTATGGACAGGAGCATTTATTTTTTCTGTGGCAATAATTAGGAACATGCAAATATGTATAAAAAGGTCTGTAGTGAAATTCAGTTGGGTTGGCTAAGACTGCATTCAGACTGACTTGAGCCCTCCATGAAAAACCGCAGCCCCCTTATTCAATTGAGTGAAGCCAAATAGATCTGTTACTCCAACTGGACTTCCTGGATCATAATTCATTGTCTCACCTGAACCTGATGCAACTGTACCGCAATACACAACAACACAGTCCCTTACAATTTATGGCAGTTTTTGTTCTGAATGCCAAATAACAAGGGAAAACTCAGTGGACTGTATGGCTCCCTCTTGTCCAAGTTGCAAAAAAAGAAAAACTGGTTGTGTCACACAGATAAAAGTCATCTAGATAAAGAATATGGCATTTGGTGATCTGTTGATGGAATGTGGAGAACAGATACCGGGCTACGGCGTAGCCTGACACAGGTGTGTCTTGCCCTGAGAAAACTTTTTTTGCTATGTGTATCAGTGATTTGTACGTGTCCTATAAGCTGCTGGAGGCCTTCATTCTAAATCCTCCCCTGATAGGAACATAAGGACATCCCTACCTCCCTGTGTAGCCTCTATGTTAAGGATCCACCCACTTACTCTGTCTCATCAGCTGGCTAGTCACCTTTAACTGACCTCAGGCATGTCCCAATCACTGACAGACCACCTAACTGGATCAGGCGGGGCAGCCCAGATTCTGATCTGAGGTGGGGCTGCGTTTCATCTCCATTATTAGACAATATTCAACTCTGAGAAAATGAACCCTCCCGATTAGAGTGGTGTGAGTGAGAAAGGTGAAACTAGGTAGAGACCCAGCAGGATGGTTCTAACCAGGAATGGACCAAAGCCCAGGAAAATACAGAGGCACGGCGTAAAGGAAGGGCTGCAAATATGAACCCAGCCTTGTCTGTTTCCACTTTCTGTCTTGCTTATAATTAATGTAGCTCCGGAGAGGCAGGATGAAAAAGAGAGACTACAGACAAGCTATTCATTTTAGAAATTGGAGAGTATTTTTTTTTTGCCCCCAGCTAACTGTCTAGGTGGATTAATAAATGAAGTACTGCTCAATCAGGCAGCAACCTCCAGGTCTGAAAAGGGAAGACAATGCTGAACTGACTTAAACTTGCATTCTTTCCAATGTCTGATTTTATAGAAGTCTATAAGAATACGACTCTACTTCTCACTTGATGTGTTACCTCAATAGACATTGCAATTCAGTCAGGACCCCTTTGGTCAAAGAAAACCTTCATTTCCATTTGCAGTAAAATATATTTGGCTGTATAGCTCTGTTTCGTAAGCATGTGCTTATGTTAAAGCATAAGGCAGGAAGAGCAGCAGCAAGAACCTCAGAAAGTCCAGAACAGATTCAATGACAACATATTCACATTAAGTCAGACACAGCAGGAGGAGGAGGAGCTGGGGTGCAGGTGGGTTGTTATAGCGGCCTCCAGAAGAAGCAGCAAGCGTAGGCAGGCTAAAGCAGCTTAAATAGGCGCCTTTGTAACAGAATTTGCCAATAGAAGGGAATCAGCTGATCCATGAACTGTCAGTTCTTATATACAATCTTTGTGTTCAATGCATCTCACTGACATTGCAGAAAGTGACAGAGGAAGAGACAGACATCCAACCATGAGTCTTGCCTGTTTTTGATTGTGCAGATTGAGTATCAGACTAACAGTGCAGAAGAAACAAGAGGAACACATAAAAGGAAATAAGCGTAGAACATTACCTTTCTCTTGTTGTTGGGACTCACGTACAAATAACTGAGTATTGTCTTTGCTCCTACTTTGTCATTCAGCTTCTGGTACGTTGCGCCGTAGTCAGTTGACCTGAAATTTAATCAGAAAGGTCGGATGAACACTTGATGAATTACTTGTTGCAATTAAAAGTCACCCTTGAGAATTCAATGGGAGAGGGTAAAGAGCACTGACGTAATTAAGTCCCTTTTGTGCTCAACGCAGCAACATGGGTCCCAGAGGGAGAACAGCGGCCACATCATTATGGTCACTGTGTGGTGACTTCAAAAACAACACATCCCTGAAACCAGAGCACACAGTTGTTTCCTTCAGGTGTCCATTATCAGTGTGGTTCAATACAACTTCAATTTCTTCACCTTACGCAGCTCAAAAGGGCTGCAAGGTGAAGTGCCCCAAGACAGACACGGGGAACAGAAGGATGATTAACAGATATTTTCATGAAGAAACGTCCAAAACAAAACTCATTCCAAAACCCAAATCATACATCATTAGGCCTGTCCAAAGCCTTTGACAATGAGAGCAATTGTCTGGTGCCCAGCTGCAATTTGATTGGCTATTTGCCAAGTACTGTCAACGTCATTTGCTCGTAATATATTTACCTTAATAATAATAATAATAATAATTAATCCTTTATTAGTCCCACAATGGGGAAATTTGGTTCTCTGCATTTGACCCATCCCGGAGGAGCAGTGGGCTGCAATGAAGCGCCCGGGGAGCAACTTGGGGTTAGGTGTCTCGCTCAAGGACACCTCGGCATGTTGCCTGTAGAGGGATTTTCAAGCGTATTATGTTTTTCCACTTTTTCCCTCTCCTTTAGTGTGTTATATATATTTTTTACATGTAAAAGGTCTGTAGAGTGTAAAACCTGAAGTCCACCCCTAAAAGGAGTTACCCTCCCCCTCAGAAGCTCCTGAGCTCCTCAAACGGCTCCATTGAATTCTCTCCTTCACTTCTGTAACTTTATGAGGTCACAATGTTACAGAAGTGACGTAAAACTCCTTCCGGCTAGTTTGGCCCTCACACAAGAAAAGAGAGAGACGGAGCTGAAGCTCTGGAGGAAGAGTTTTTTGAAATGTGAAACGTTGACCAATCACAACAGAGTGGGCTAGCTGACCAATCAGAGCAGACTTTGCTTTCTGGAGGGAGGAGCAAGCTCTACAACGGAGCGTTTCAGAGAGAGGGTGAGAAGAGGTGCTGCAGGACAGCCAGGATGAGAAAAACAAGGAGGATTATGAGCATTAACGCATGTAAACATGTTGTAACTGGAACTTGAGATGAAAATATGCACCCAGAAAATAGCATAATAGGGCTTGTTTAATATATGTTTAGAAGAATATTTGAGCATTGAGGTGAAATTAGCTTATTCTGTGTTGCTTTTTACATTGTGGGAATGTCTACTCCAATTGTTTGTAACTTCTGAGGAAGCAGCGAAATCAAGAAGGTTTCACTTATTCCAACCTTCTCGTGCTCTCTGGTTCTTGTAATTGTGTGTGTTGTCTGTTGTTGCTTCTGTTTTATTGTTTGGTTCTCCTTTTGTGGTAGTATTTTTACCAATGTTACTCTGCCGAAGTGCTTTTTACCTTGCTCTGTGAAAGGTGCTATACTAAAAGAAAACTTTACTTACATGACTTCACAGAGTGGGTTTCCCCATGCACATACCTTTGGACAGTGTACAGCCCCAGCCCTTAGGCTCCAATCAGCTCGAGGAGCTACCGGAAGCTAGGGCCGTGGCTTAGGTGTGTGTGATGACACTGAGAGGCAACTCTTGGTGCTAAACAACAATGGCAGCTCCTTAAGAGGTAAGCGTAGCTGCTGCAATAGCAGTGCCATATTTTCAAACTTTCTTCATGTGGGTTGAGTTGTAAAAGTTTATGTCAGCTTTTGGTTTCTTCAGAGATGTACATTTTTCTAAGGGGTAATGAAATCCTAGTTTAGCTGTGGTCATAACTACTTAAAATCATAAAATAAAAGGAAATATGTGGGGACATTTTTTTTTAATGTTTTTTTTCTTATACTATACTGCTGAGGTCCAGGTTGCTGAGTTTGGCATGTTTTGAGTGAAGTGGCCTTACAATCTTGTAATACTGGGATATACTATTATCATCAACAAATTATAACTTCAACAATATCAATTGTAGGTCACACATATTATTATATTATTATTATTATTATTATTATTATTATTATTATTATTATTATTATTATTATTATGCCCCACCTCTTGTCCCAGTAACACAAAGCAAGGCCATAAAGAAGTTTTCCCACTTCGGTATAGAGAACTTGGCTGGTCTGACCTCAATCTGTGTAAAAAGATATTTGTATAAGAATGCAGAATCTGTAAGCAGTGAGACAAGAAAAAAAATTGCTGTTTGTAGACAATTAGCAGTCAGAGTAGTATTGACCAATCAGGTGTGAGCAGGCTTTGGTAGCATGCAGGTAAACAGGTCTGTGTGGAGATTAAAAGAGGCAGAATGCATTGGCTGAAATGCAGTCTGGGAACTCACAGACAATCGCCTGACAATGACATTGCTTTTTTCAGGCTAAAAAATAAACTGTTAAATGATCGTAAACTGGCAACTTTTCAATCAATCCAGTCATAGCCATCATCTGCTAGCTGCCTGCTGCCTCAGCTCCACGGACGATGCACCTCTTGGTCCATTTTTAGAGTTCGGCTTTGTCATCACTGCTAAGATGGCGACAACTGGAGACAATCACTTTGAGCTTCACAACGGTTCTTCAGAAACCCATGGGTGAAGTCACTGGGAGACTACTTCCATATGTTTACAGTCTATTCATAACATAGAGATATTATTGACATAATCAGTAAATCATTTTACGTAGAATTACATAAAAATAAAATAGTTTTGCCAAAAAATGCTGGGAAGACAATGACCTTGTTGATGTCACCATTCTCAGTGGTTTGCAATATGTAACCTGACAGAATAAAACGGACCAGTCTGATGAACACACAGAGGTTTGTAGCCTGAAGCTTTGTGCATTCATTTAGGATTTCAAAAGAGAGGCTACAAATACAGATACAGATGACAGATACTGCTAACAATCACTCATTAATCTGCATAAAGACCAGAATATTCTGAAGAAAAAAAATGATGATGAGTGTAAATTTATGCAGTACAGAAGTTTTTGTGTGTTTAGTCTGATTCAGAACAAGTGTTTCTAAATGTAGGTCACAGGAAACTTTGTTCTCAAGCAATTCAAAATGATGACATGAGAAGAGTGGGCTCAAGTATCTAATTAAATCCCAAAACACAAAAGGATTTCAATCTTGCGTGTGTAAATTATTCATCATAATATCAAAAGAAAAATGATTGAGAAGGTGTGATAGGATTAAGATAAAACTGAGAATACTGTGTCACATTTCTCTCTTACTCTTTGCCACATGCCTCTTCCATCCCAATACATAAGTAAAATCTTTTCAGTTTACGTCTATGACTATTGGCCATAATTCTATGTTCAGGGTCCACTTCATGCCACTCAGCACAAAACGTTCACCTTGGAGCTGGAGTAGTGGGTCTTGTCTGACATGACTGTTAAGCACTTTGTATTTTCTTAAACTTCATTTACATAGAAAAAAGTGATAAGCCAGCACTAAGCAGTTAAACCAAGACCAGCTTTGGATGAGTGCTGAAATATTCAAATGTTGGTCAAAGCGCTAATGCAAAATTTGTGTTTGGTTGAAGTTCAGTATTTCAGACTGTCTCACAAAGTTTGGACTTATCTGAGATGTCAGGTCTAATTTATTTTGAGTGGTCTGAGGCTCAATCAGCTCAACAAGCTATTCTTATTTTAAATGAAGATAGAGAAAAAGCCCAAAGCATGCACATCTTAAAAATGCGGTAAAGACACCGCAGCATGCCTTGTGTGACTTCAAATGAAGCAATCACTCCCAAAGACTGATGTTTTTTTCTCTCTCCACCTTCTCCCAGAGTAGCTGTTAAATCCAGACTAAAGTCCTTGTTTGAAGGGTTCTGAAGGAGTTTACTGAGAGCTTCATGCTTGAAGTTTACACCCATGAAAATACAGAAATAATCATGGCACACTGTCAATTTTGTCTCATTTACCCACCCTTTGAGATTCAGCCCAAGTAGTTTATTTTGTTCATCTTCTGTAACATATCACATTGACTACAATGATCTTATTATTTGCATAGTTTTGGTAGAAGTTTGTAAAAATTTTGCCAAAAGAGGTTGCAAAGAAAATGATGCATGTATCTTCTTTTCACCCCATAACCTGGTGTTCTACTTATTCACGACTAGTTCCATACATTGCCACCAGGCCTACTCTGCTGGATGAGTCCAGTATGACGCCATCAGGTTATTGATCAGCTCCTCAGAAGCCCCTGTCACAGATTCTCTTGATTTAGGGGCTAATGACTTATTTTTAGTGTCACAGCAACTTTCAACATGAACCAATAAAACAGCCAAACCCCCTGGATGATGGAAGTTGTAAAATGACAGTTTCTCAAGGACAGTGACTGAGTGAAACTTGTCCCCTTGCAACTGGCTTTTCAAAGGCTATTCAGTGGTTATGTGTGGGTGTAAAAAGTAACCACACTGCTGTGATTTCATCCGCTGTGCAGATGTTGGATTCACAGGGGTCGTAGGTGAGCCAACGCTGGTTACTGTCCACACATTGGATTAAAGTTATTGAAATATTGTACGAGTATCAAAATCCTTATACCCCTTTTTTACTTTCTCTAAAAGATTAAAATAATGTCTATGGTCACTTATTAACAGGCTTATTAGATACAGTTTCAGTTATAATTTCCAGGGTATACTCTTCAGTGATAGGCTGCTACTAAACATGTTTTAGATTTTCCATTGGGTTTGATTAATCATGGTTTGGAGGATGAGAGCTGCATGCATCTTGGGATAGTTAACATGAGTTCACTCTTTGGAGTGCAGAAAATACCAACAGCACCCAAATTGCCCCAATTGGCATAGTGGCCGGTGTGATCTAAGATGTTTTCTACTTTTTCTCTACTTTTTCCTTTGCGTTGAGTCGTGTTATTTCATCAAGCTGGCAAATTTAATCTATGTGTGCATTTTAATGTATTTTCATTCTTTGAATGTAACTCAACCACCTAGTTTACCTAAAATGCACTTCAGTCTGACCATACCTTTGGAATTCTGCTGCCCACCCCAAAACTTTGTTGGGTTTGGACTGTTTTGTTGCGTAAAGCTTCGGGGAGGGTTGGGTCTGTTGTATTAGCCTAGTAAGTAAACTGTCAATTGAGGATGAAGTAAAGCGAATATATAGCCATTGTTATAGTCAGGTTCTGTTCTTCAAATTTGGCAGTCTAAATTTGGATCAGCTGGGTCAGGTCTTAGGAACTCTTACAAAAGCCATTAAACCATGTTTTAATTGAACTCTGATGCAAAGAAAAAAATCACCAAGTTACAGGAAGTGTGCACACAGTGATCAGTGCAGAGCCAAGGTCAAAAACTTCAGCCTTGCTTCAAAGTCCACGTCCCTCAGCAATTATCTTTTTAATTGTTCTGTTCTGAACTGAAACCGAACCTGAATAAATAGAAAACAAACCAAAAGTTACAATTTCACTCTGATTGGGACTAGCCAGTCGGCTAATGACTTGTGAAAGCACCCTAACAAAGACCCGGGCACAGGGCCAGTTCAAGTCTTAGTGTTTTCAGCTGCAGAACAGGAGTGACTTAAAAAAAAGTTAATAACTGGAGTGAAATCAGAGAAAACACTTGCATCAAAGCTTACCAATGTGAGATATTTCGCTTGTCCTTTGGCGTAAAGCATGGACGGACATGTTGACAGGCTTGTGAATGCTCACATTGCACCACGTGATTTCTAGGTATAAAAATGTTTTCAAGCTGTTACCTCATGCTGCTATTTGGGGCCACAACAGGCAGAAATACCTAGTTTAGCTTTAACTCCCCCTGAGGAGTGTTGGATTTCTGACGGACCAATTGGCTATCTTAAATGCAATTATCAGCTGACTTGCTGCTGTGTCTATCTTCATGCCTTTAAATTGCCCTCTAATATTCTGTACTGTCATTATCCTCTGTGCTCTCTCAAAATGTACATCATCTGTTCTCTCATCTGTCTTTTTGTCAATCTCACTGCTTTCCACATGCATTTTTAATCATTCATCCATCACCTTTTCCTTTTTCAAGGCATCAGATTTCTAATAACTTGAATGAAACAGCAGTTGCAGATGCACCATGACAATGGTAATGTAGGACCTTCATCAGAGACCGAGCTGAAGCCTTACTTGCGTCTGTATGAGGTAAGTGTGGTCATATAATGCTACATTTAATTGTATTTGAGGTGGGAAGTGATGGGGCAACAACTACTTTGGACCGCTGCAAAACCAGAAAATGTTTTACATTTTGACATAATGCGCTATTTCACATTTCCCACACAATTTAACGCAGGCAATAATCCAACTGGGCATGTATGGTCCTCCTCAACTTGTGTAACGGCATTTGAATATACTGTCAATTTGGATAGCTTGGTCTGCTGAGCAAGAGCGATTTTACTGTGTTGCACTGCTGCTTTCACACAAACTGGTAGCAAAAAAACATGTGTTAAATGCACATTTGTTACCGAGGGTGAGATTAAAAGATTGATCCTACTCTTGTCTGTTTGAGCTGCGTGACTTAGCTTAGCATGAATATTAAAATTCCAATGTTCCTATGTTCCAAGAGTCGTACGTTCCCCAGATGTATATGGTACATAACAGGGACATGACAAAGGCTCCTATTATGCCCCAACTGGTTGTCACTCCTCACTTGTCACATATGGATGCTAGGTCAGGAACCATTGATGTGACTTCAGGTTTAAGCAACAAAACGACTTGCAAGTCCCTGTGAACATAGAACCCTGGGACCATAAGACCCTGGGAACATAGAACCCTGGGACCATAAGACCCTGGGAACGTAGAACCCTGGGACCATAAGACCCTGTGAACATAGAACCCTGGGACCATAAGACCCTGGGAACATAGAACCCTGGGACCATAAGACCCTGTGAACATAGAACCCTGGGACCATAAGACCCTGGGAACATAGAACCCTGGGACCATAAGACCCTGGGAACATAGAACCCTGGGACCATAAGACCCTGGGAACATAGAACCCTGGGACCATAAGACCCTGGGAACATAGAACCCTGGGACCATAAGACCCAGGGAACATAGTGTCTTGGGAAAATAGGACCCTGGGAACATAAAACCTTTGTAACATAGGACCCTGGCAACACAAACACTTTGTGAACATTGGACCTACATAGGACCATGGAAAGATAGGACCTTGGGAACATAGGGCCCTGAGAACATAGGAGCCTGGCAACATATTCCCTTGACAATGTAGGACCCTGGAAACATAGAGTTGAATACATAGATACATAGATTCCTGGGGCCATCAGACTTTGGGAACATAGAACCCTGGGAATATAGTTTGAAGGTTCCGCAAACTGTTGCTAATAATTCGGACCTTCATGTTACAGCGAGACAGAGCTATAGAGCCAGCTGTATGAACTGTGTAAGATGGCAGGACAAGGTGGTATGCTCCACAGAGATGCAGGTAAAATAACCCAATCATTTATTTAGAGCCGCAAAAAACAAATGACTTTAAGATTAATCATGTATCAAATGATTGTGTGTTTGCGTAAAGGGTCACTTGAAGACGCCTTTATATTACGCCTCAGCTTGCTTTAAGTTCATACACCAAAAAAAAGGAACATTTCCACACTGACACTCACTGACAGTCAGAATCACATGTGCTGCATAAGCTTGTTTCATCACCTCATTGAAGCTTCTTGATGCTTATACCAAGTGAAACATTCAAATCCAAGATGCCATGTTTTTAGGGCTGCACCATTACATCAAATGGAAATCATCTAGTTGTTGCATGCATTTTTTTTAATATGTGTCTCCCTCATAATTATGTTTGACATATCTGATATGTTTTCAAAGTTTTGGATCTCCACTAGAATTTAAAAGAACATCTGCAAGTTTGAATTAAACTTGCAAGACTGAACAGCCTTGAATAAAGTTTGTATTTGATTTTTGTTTCATTTTGTAGGTCACATTGTATCTTTCTTAACTTTTAAGTTTTAAAATTCTGCAAACTCTTGTTTATATCTTGTGCTTTTTATGTTATTTGTTTTTTTCCCACTTGAGGTTTTCAGCATTTTCATTGATCTTGCACAGAGGTCAACATAACATGAAGAATCTGTTCAAAGGATCACAGAGCCACACATCTCAAGCATGTCAACAGGTTTACTGATATGTAAAGTCGATTTGAGAAAAAACGTATCATTCACTGGAAAAATCTGAATGTGCCAAATATTACGACATTGAAATCTTATTACAAGCAATTTGCAGAGATGGCTGTCATGTAAACATCTAATGTCTTTTCAGCAAGTTTGAGAATTGTTCTAGTTTAAAATATTAACACCATGAGGCTGAACAGTCCCTCTCTTAACTATTTTCATTTAGTTAGTCTTTATTCATCTTTTGTTCCTCCTCCTGATTTTCCTTGACAGAACCGTTCATGACTGTTTTATGGCAGTTCATAGGCAATAATAAAGATTAAAAAAAAAATCCTAATGATTATTACTTGTGCAGATATTCTCTGTCATGAATTTCAAGACATTAATGCAGCTACATTGCTCCCTAACAGGCATCTACCAAAGTTACATCAGGATCGAGTCAGAAACGAGGCTCTGAGCATGGCTACGCTGACATCAAGGCTGGTCAAGGTAATTTACTGGATAACTTTGCAAGCTCCAGTCGGGTTGATTAGTGGCTTTCATGTGAGGGATTTCTGGGGCCTACAGACATTAAACTGATTGAAGACATTCGCTACTCAAGCTTGCCATTTGAAATACTTTTTTATACGGTTGCCTCTTTCTCAAGCTTTTCTTTAATTCACATTATGAGATCCTTGTGAGCATTAGTATTCCTTAATCCTGAGAGCAGTGCTGGAAGCTGTTCAAACCACAGGAATAAAAAAAATCTGAAATATATCAAACTTCCAACAATCCCCTCTGACCAACTGCTCTAGGCTTTTCTAGAAATGTCATGTAGTGTGATGAGCTTACCTCCATAAAGAACTCTCAGTCACGCTGTTGAGGTTGAAGTCAAAGAGTTTGGTCAGCATCAAAATTACCTGCAGAACAAGACAAGGTTTGCAGTCAATGCACAGGCCTATTGCTCATAAAAAAAAGAACAGCTGTCAAACAGGTACAATACCCTTGTTTCCATCAAGGTAGTTTGGTCTTTGAAAAAACCTTCTCCTATAACATATTTGTCTGCATGAATTTTGAAGTAGATGTCTTCACTCAACCCAGTCCCAATGATGCTTGCAGGAACACACAATGCCACATGGTCAACATTGTGAAACGATTGGTTAGGTTTAGAAAAAAAAACACTTAGAAAATAATGTAACAATGTATCTACAACGAAATACACAACAACCATCCTTAAGGAATTTCTTACGTAACGTTATGTAACACAATGTAACATAAGGACTGTAAACTCAATGTTTTCTTTTGGTTGGACACAAACAGTTTGGTTGACCCATCATCCACCCCTACCAACCCTCAGTGGACTTTCTCATTCTTTATATTTGTTATTATATTATATTTTTCAATAATGCCCCGTCCTTATACGACTTCACTATAATAATTTACTTGCAAAAACCTCTCCATTTAAGAAATAAAAGAACGTTGATATTCAACGTGTTCATGTTCTGCAAAAAAGTAAAACGCCAACAATTTTCCTGGCACCAAACAGGGACCTAAATCTTTCCAGCCCCAAATTTAAACCAAATGGTCCGGGTTTGGTTATTGTCTTATTCTATGGTTCTGTGTGTCTATGGTCAGTTTTCTATCCAAATGTTCTAAGAAAATCTGCAAATGAAAATCTAAATGTGCATTTCCATCCACTTCTGTTATGTGAATATTACTAGGTTTGGGCACATCCACATGAACAGTTGGTGGTGCTACCACTGCAGAATAAGGGGCCACGTCATGATTTAAACAAGCGTAAGTCACAACACACAGTGGAAAATATGTATCAAATCATGATGGAAATTTGACATTTATGTTTGTTTCATGAATTCATTTGAGGAGGGTTACCGTCCACATCGCTCTTCAGTGGAGCTGGGTGACAGATTATTTATTAGTTATGTTTTTTTTCATCTATACGATGCAAGCATCACATTGTTTATAGGGGATGCTAATTTGCAACACCCGTCGGTAGAAGGTTTTTTATGAAACTAGGAGATGAGAACATTGAGGTAAAAAGGTAAGACAGGATACAGCGAGATTCAGTAAAGCACACGTTAAGATCATTTCATTTAAGAGACATCAGCACAGCTCTGTTCCATATATACGTATATGTGTGTATGTTTCAGTGTTCCAAGAGAAATGTCAGATACTTGAGGCGTTGTAGAAGTGAATTGTATGTGGGAATCTCTTTTGTTTTTTGTGAGCAACCATAGTAATGTTACGAATAAATAAGAGGAGGCACAGGCAGTTTTGTGTGATAGAGCGGTTGTGGTCTTCATTGAGACAAGATGACACCTTCAAAGACCCGAGACCAAGATCTATACAGAGTACTGCAACAGCGCCTGGATACGTAACATCATAAATAATAATAACACCAAACGTGTAGAAATCTGAGCAAACTCACTCAACTTGGATCTTCCAGCCAGCGAATCAAAAATCTGAGTATGAAGTTTTAATTGCTGGAAAAAAAGTGTTGCTACTTTTGACCGAAGCTGTCAGCATGCTGATGACAGGCGTTGGTGTTCTTTTTCTTTGTCCGCCTGTTGGGTCGACCGATTTCTGAATTGGTTCTGTCAAGACCTGGAGTTAGAAGGTATATTAGCTTAGCTTAGCTCATTGATATTTTTAGGATCAATTAGCCTTTATGAAAAAGGAAAAATAAATCTTGTTGCTTTTTTCTCTTGTAAAATGTGTTTGACTGTGATTTGACTTCGGGGTGGGTTGTAGACGCAGAGCTGCCATATGGAACCTCTGACTGCCAACCGCTGCATCTTTAAAACCCTGAAAATGTTTCTCTTATTAGATACCTTGATAAGTTTTCATTTTGTGACACCAATCAGTGTGTTAGACGAGGCTTCAGCGTTTCTCTTTACCAGAATCAAAGTCACGTCAGGCATCTACACCCACTCCACTCTGTGAGCTTCTCAAAGCTCCAATGACATTTTGCCATGTATACGATCAAACATCATTGCTTAATGTGCCCCCCCCCCCCCCAACACTAATTGTTTCAAACTCATTACTTAATTATATCAAATTGATTCTAAACTCTCCACTGTAAATATTCCTTATGCCGTTAACACCCCCATGTGCACGGGATGAGGGAAAGTGGGTCAGCCAAAGTCTTGAGGGAAAAACAGACGCAGAAACATCACATTTAGCTTCGAGCATAACAGAAGTTAAGGCAGCACGGAAACTCACAATCTATTTACTTTGTGACTGGAGGTGTATTTGAAATGAATAAAACTCAGACGAAGCAGAAGAGGCATTGAAATCTTCACAGGGAGTGCTGCAGTTTCAGTTCAATAAAGTCATTTTTAACAGTTGTGTAGTGCCACTACTTCTCTTGCTCATGAGTGATGCTTCATTTTGATAACACTGTGTGAAAATCCCCAGAGATATTTTGCTGTGACCTGACAGTTATCTGATGAGCCCATGCATTGTGGATAACTTGCAGCACAATGGTCCAGTGATATGGCGTGGGCGAAGAGAGATGCTGCCAACGGAGGAACATCTGTTCACATAATGCATCGCTTGTGATGTGCCGCTACATCCTTATCTCCATCTTTCCCATGGGGGGGGGGCAAAGACAGCACAAGACAGGCGATGCACGCAGATATTTCCCAGTGCACGGAGTGAAATAAACAACCGGAGTCCGTACAATTTAAACTTGTTGCCTTGAAGTGGTGGGCCACGCTGTGCACGGCCAATATCCAACTGTTTCCCCTTCGCCTGGCTGCCTTTTCATACCTCCGCTGCCTGTTGTCCAGGCAGCAGCCGAGCCACTGTATGACTTGTGTGACTTTGTGGAACAGTTCCACCACAGTGGGGTTCCTGTGAGTACAAGCATCACAGATGCACCTTGGGTAGTGGAATTACATTGCAGGGTTGGGGCTCCTGTGATCAAGCCTATCAACATCTGCAGCCCCAAGAAACACTCAAATGTGTGGCGTAGTCGTCCGGCCCGCAGCTGGCAGGGTTTTGGAGTCTTGTTGACGGGTGTGTCGTGTAAAATAACCAAAGGCATTAAGAGCGATTCAGGAAGTAGCTGTTTTCAGTGTATGAAGGTTTATTCTGGGGAATGAATAACCCTAAATGTCCGGACTAGACCTTTGCAAGCTAATGATTGACCAGGTCTGTTTAGCTGCCCAGCTGGAGGCTTCTCTACTGCTGTGTATCCCGTCACTTTGTTTCTACCCACCCCTCTCCTGCAGGTGTGTGGTGTGTGTGTGTGTGTGTGTGTGTGTGTGTGTGTGTGTGTGTGTGTGTGTGTGTGTGTGAGTGTGTGTGAGTGTGAGTCTGAGAGAGTGAGAGAGAGGTGGGTGTGTGGTGTGTGTGTGTGTGTGTGTGTGTGTGTGTGTGTGTGTGTGTGTGTGTGTGTGTGTGTGTGTGCGCGCTGTGAGAGGTACCGCTCTGGCTCCGGATTCTGGAGAAAGTCCTCCAAAAGGCTGAGGTATACGCCGGGTGACTTGGCTTCATTAGTTGAAGGGCTGTGTGCGTCGGGGCCCTTCTGTCTGCCACATATGGAGACTATGTAGGCAGTCATCAGTGAGGGATTCTGTCAGTTGGGCTCCCACTGGAGAGTGCATATGCTCCATCACTGACCATGCCAATTAGGCCTGTGGGCTTGTCCTCCTGTAAATACTTCGATGAGGCAGCAGAGACGGCCGACGGACACACGGTGTGGAGATGTGCAGAGGAGCATGAAGGCATCAGAATGAGGCTGTGGCTGTGTGTTACAGTTTCATGCTTAACAGATGCTTCAAAATACTGCGGCTACAAGCCCCATGTAGTTACAGTTTGTAAAAGATTGAACTGTACTGCCGTCCTTACCGTACGGTGTGACTTACAATGTCAGTGTATGTGTTTGTATGGAGGCTGAATCGACCAAACGAGAGGAGATGGCATCATAGATGTACGATGTATAGGAGAATGATGCAACAATGTCTGCCATGGAGTCAAAGACATCTGACTTGGAACAGTAGCTTCAGGATCAGCAATCAGCCGCCTGCTTCGCTCAAGATAACAAGAATAACGAACAGCGTTAACAGCGTTAAGTCTGTGACCGGTTTGTGAAGAAAAATGAAAGCTGCACGCTGCACATTTCTCCACATTCAAACTACAGCAAAGATGTCGGAGCAGCTCGTGTTGCATGCATAAAGGTGTTTCACCTCATTGTTGTTTCTGGGGTGGAAAAAGGCGAAAGCATTCATGCTTATCTAATCAAGACAATGATTAGTGTTATAGTTACTAATAATGAAACAATGACATTTTTAGATGATATGCATCTGATTTATAAATATCACTTAGATTAACATATTACATTCCACTGTGTAATATGTTATATATCTTATTAATATTATAACTTGAAATAATCAGCTTGCCTCATAATAATAAGCCCATTTCCTAAAAAACTGACTATAACTCTTTTGGATGAGGAATTATTTCGATCGATATGATATTTATCATATCATATTGTTCCAGACACATTCTGACCAGCTGATCCTGGTGCTGTCTATGTCAGTGTTCTTCAGACTGCTGTGGAAGAGTCTCAAAGGTTCACACAGTTCTAGAGTCAGTGGAACTAACAATATACGTATCTCTATTGTTAAGGTTGTTTGTGAATGCTAACGCTAACAGCTAAGTTTCAAATGGTTACTGCTTTATTTATTCCAGATTCAACTGTTTCTGTTTGTTCTAAACACAACTATGAGTTTGGGCTTGTTTTCTGTTTAGGACTAAAACATTTTTTATTTATTCAATCTTTTAGAACCCACTCAGAGTTTCCGTTTTGTTGTCTTTTCTCCTTTTCAGACCATTATTATTCCATCAAAATCAGATTCATCCTTTGTTAAAAACCCACAATTTTGATCAGTTGATGAGCTTCTGTGTTGCATATCATTCTGAAGGATAAAGAGCACAGTTCAAAGAAAAACCTTGGATGCATCTCAGACGGTTGTTTAGAAGCTTTCCAAATGCAGAAAGAAAAAGTGCAGCGATATTAGTCACGCAAAGGGAAGCCTCCGCTCCGGGTGGGGATCAGTAACAACTGTGTCTGTGCAAAGCTTTAGGTGTTTAAAATATCTCCCCATTATTTCTTTTTAATCAAAAGTATGCCTTTGCTGCTAGCAAACACTGTTATCTCCTATACTGCTGGATAATTGTCCTTGGATGGAGGAGAGAAAATATCATCATGAATCAAAATACCCAAACATGCATATACAAACAACGATTACCATTTCCTGGGGCATAAGAAGGCAGAATAAACAAATATGAAATGCAGAATATTAGCACACATTCTGAGGCTGTCAGAACAGGGAAATGTGTTGGCTTCATGTTCTGCAAGGCGTTACGGACTATTTGTTTTTAGCACAGCTCAGTTTTGTAATCACGTGAGGCCAGATTTCTCAAGGGGACGGAACTTTTTTGCGCCATTTCATTGCAGGGAAATGAAAATGAGCCGAGCACAGAAGACGACGAGGAATAGAAAAAGTTTCTTGCCACAGATGCAACTGTTTTGCAGTTTATTTATAATCAATAAATTAATTCTGTAATGATGACTCAGAAAGGGAAAACACACTGCAATACACACATATAATGATGTAAACAAGTTTTACCTGCCGACATTTCCGAATACCTCAAACTGTCAGGCTCATGAGGATCATTCCTCTCTGTGGATTAGCCTGTCACATCTTCCTTTGGAAGATTCACTACTTGTGCCTATCGCTAATATAAAAGTGAAATATACCTGGGAAACGGGTTTTCAGCTGCTTGTCGCATATCTAAGGATAATGTGTCTTCATCGGGATCAAAATTGATCAAGCCTGTCGGAGATGTGTCTCCAGGGAGGATATATATGCTGTTGCATACTAATGTTCAGCAATGTGGGCTGCTTATAAGCCAGCAAATGATCAGCCGTCTGTGGCCTCATTTAGCCTGATTTCTTTCAGTGTTCATTACAATGACTGACCTGTAGCCAAGCAGAATTTAAACATGCTCCACATTGTGGACTGTGTTACGTTATGCCGTCAAATAATATAAATCTCATTTCTCTGACTTCTTTCTCTCGAGTTAGCAGAAAAGATTTCCTATTTTTTCATTCCTTTGGAGCAGTTTATTTTTGGTGGTGTGATGTTTGCAGAGATGCACATAGAATACTGAGGAAGCTGAGCTTTTGTGACTTCCTGCAGTTTCATGTGCTGCTCGTTTGATCCACGCAGACCTGTCACCTTTGTTTTGTTAGTCTGTTGATGATGATGCGGTCTTAGGGTTCCCGGCAACTATTCCCCTTGATCTTTAGCTATTTGCTGCTGCTAATTGGCTGTTAACCCACTTTTGATTCAGCGGATGAAAATGATTGCAGTTAAGGAGCTGATCTCTCAAGTGTGGTGTTACTAATGCATTTCCAAACATGAAAGGCTTAAGGAAGACATGAACAGACGTTTACTGGTAATAAGTATTAAAAGTATACAGAAAAAGGATTAAATGTACATTATGATAACACATCTTCTGTATTTTGGGATGTGACACAGTTTGATAGAGCTACAAGTCTCCATTTGAGTTCAAGAGTTTACTACTGCATTCATTTTGTATGAGAGAGAAAACTGTGTCCATGTGCAAATGTGCATGAGGTGTCATGCACATTTAAAGCTATACACCATTCTGGGCCTCTCACATGAATATACATTCTACTTTTATATATATATATACACATATACCTCTTCTGTTGACGCCTTCACATGTGTTAACACTGTACACATAATGCTAAAGGATTAGCAGTGCTGCTATATAAAAATCTCCCCAAACACAATAAACCGTCTATCTCATGTGAGGATAAGAGATCCAACCCCCCCAGACATCGCCACTGTTAGGCGGTCTGTTATTGGTCTCACCGATTGGCTCTCCATGTAGCCGGAGAGCATCAGGTGAAGTGAAGATGAAGTTGTGTATATTGGTTACAGACAGGCTTACTAGTGAGCAACACACTAACGAGCTGACGGATTCACTGTTGTTGTGTTTTTGTTTTTATTTGAGCTAGACCAGAAACTGCCATACAACAACACCAAGACGCGGAAACGAACAGAAAACTTTGTCTCGAGGAGGTTACTATTGCTGCATCCAGTTGATTACAAAGATAGAATCTCCGACGAGAGTTTGCTGGAATATTCAGCTAAAACAGATTCTCATTGTTCTCTGTGAAGTTTGCTGGAAGTGATGTCATGTTGTCTGGTGTGTTTCACTCTGTTCAAAAAACAGTCTTTTTAATTCTGCAGTGTTTGTCTGCTACCGGTCTTATGGTAACTTGGGAGGCAGTTTGGAGCGTGCTCAGTGTACTGATATATAACTCCTGGTGTTCTTCACCACTGTTTTCGCGAACAAGCTTTAAAAGTCACCTATGTTATGTTTAAATATGTGCTGTGTTGTGGATCTAATTAATGCCGATTTGAAAAGTGATTTATGTGTTTTCAAAGTGATAAAGATTTAAAAAAGGTAATTGATTTTTTAATTGATACTTTAAAAAACTTTGAAGCATTCAATTTGAGAACAGAGTTTGGTGTTGTGATGTGTTGCCTTGTAGAGCTTTTTTGTTTTTGACATTAGTTTGTTTATACTGTTAAAAATAGTCAACCAACACAAATCCTGAAACAAACTTTTTTGATGACTGCCTGTGAAAGAAGACAGAGAAACATGTCGTAGTTTTGTCCTCTCTCCTTGATTTGTCTCAACATCAAGACAGATTATGATCCTTTAAAATTCTTTGCAAGTCATTTAAATACGCAGGTCGTCCTTGTGTTCCGGTCCTCCTTCCATTTAAGAGAGAGGCAAAGTTTGTGAAAGGAGGAGACCCAGGTTAAAATATGGACTCTCATATTATGAGTGTACTTGCCTGTGACAAACTTTCACAGCTTTAAGGGAGTGGTATGTCTGGATAGAATGTGTATTTAGGTGATAAATCACTGTTTAGTGCTTTGTCAAGGGGGAGATAACACTTGACACAATTATTGAAAATAAATTCATGGACACCTGCTGATAACAGACACAGCATCACTCCAAGTGCATTATGTGTTCCTGCACTGAATAAAAAGCCTAACAACAAGCTTGTTTAACTTGGAAACTGGGTTACTCACCTGGTAAAGGTAAATCATGTTTCAGACAAATATCGTCTCCCTATTCTCACCATTGGATCAAACAGACTGAATACATGAATTTTAAATCATATGTATCAATTGAGCTGCGTTGTTTTTCAAAAGCAGTGGACCAAGTTCTGCTTGTAGACACTCAACTTCAGTGAAGTTTGTGAGAAGTGCTGAAGGCACTGCTTAGCTCCAGAGAAAGATGTATTCCTCCCTATGCAGTGCTGTGAAGTAGAAGCATGTAACGGAGAGAGGCTCCTGGAACCTGGAAAATACATCCTGACAATCTGGAAGATCTCCATCACATCATCATTTCAGTTAGATGGAACTGAAGGAATCTTGCTGCCAGTGTAGATTCATTATTCAAACTGGCATTGTAAGGAGAACCTCCAGTTGGCTAATTGCGTAATAGGCCTATATTCTGTGATAACTTCATCCACCAAAGATGCTGTGGTAACAGAGAAAAAATTTAATGTGTCAACTTTATCAAACAGAATTAAGCTTCATTGATTTTGCTTAATTTCATCCAGTTCAGTCGCTTTAGGGCTGGGTAGCTGTTGCCCAAGGCGATGCTAGATTAAAAGAAGCCCCCTTAGGCCCCGCCTGAAGAGCAAACCGATGGTGGTAACTAACAAGCTCTTATGTTTCCCCCCAAATCTTTCCCTTTGTTCCCATTATTCTGAATTAAAGATTCCCATCTCACAATTTGCATTTGATTAAAGGTGATTAGACAAGGCTGTGATGAAAGAAGAAACTATTTTCAGAACGGCTAACCTTGCCTCCGTTAATCAACAAGAACAACAATGCAGAACTGACATTGACCCTCTTTAGTTTTTTGCCTTTTTCTCACTCTGTATCATCAAAGCGCTGTGTAAATTGCTCTTGCACATACAATTATTATAGATGTAATTCACTTGCGTGGGATATCTGTGTTACGAGAGACTGACAGTGTTTAGAGTGATCAACAAGATGGACAATTAGATAGATGATTACACCAAAGACCAACAGGCTTTACAAGAAGGGAGAGTTGTTGTAGTACAGGATGAATCATCTCATTATCATGTCTCCACGCCGTGATAATGAGATGATCGGGCGGGTTCCCCCGGGAGCCTAGGAAGCAGCCCTTTTCACATATGTTCTGCAGCTGTATCAGTAGTCAGATCACTTCATGTATGTGCTGCAGCTGTTGATTTTAAATACAGATACAGCTTTAAGTCAGGAAGGTCAAAACCAAACTGTCAGACTTTACATGAGTTACCAGTAATTGAGTTGCCGTTGGCATTTGATCCATCTCCTCATGACACCAGTCCTGACCAAGAATTCAACCCAGCCCACACAGGAAGTCATTCAAGGCCAGGCTGTTGGAGCCAGCCGCGGCCTTGGCTGCAGTGTGCATGTACAAGCCGAGGCAGAAGGCATGCTGGCTCCCCTATTAGAGGAATAAATCCAAGGACAAATGAGCAAGCTTGGCAGGACTGAAAGTGAAAGGAAAGCAGGCAAATTAGAGGAATTGAGTCGTTTCTCTCTTTAAGTATCTTTAGAAGCTCAGTGGCTTCTAACCACAGAATCCATTGGCAGACGTTGGTGTCAGAACCATTGAGCTGAATGGGTGTCATTACCTGCACGTTAATGGAGACGACACGGGTAAACATGATCAATGTCTGTCTGCTGTGGTCTGTCAGCAGGGAGTAAATGACCGAGGGCCTTCAATGTGAACCTCAGGTCAATGCAACAGAGGGGCTTCTCCCACTGCTGCTTTATGGGGGATCACATATCGGTCCTCACCTCCCAAGGTGGTCATAATCCTTAAAATACTATTTTTATATTTCCTGTTTGGACATAATAGTTCAATGTTTATCCTTTGTTCTTCTTGGATCTCCTTGTTTTTTTGTTTATTTCTGTGTTTCTGTGTATTTGTGAGCGGAAGAAACCGGAGTCAAATTCCTTGTAAGCATACGCATACATGGCCAATAAAGCTGATTCTGATTCTGATTCTGATACTAAATATATAAAATCCTATTTCTGATTCCATTCATGGCAATATGGCTGGTATTTTACAGCAATGGCAATTTAATGTAAAGTATTTGAATTCAGTAGTTGCCTTTCTCCATTTAAATGTAATTAAATTCTATTTATTTGTATAGCCTAAAACCACAAATCTCAAAGTTGTCTGATGGCTTTGCTATCTGCGCAGCATACCACATCCTTTGTCCTTGGGCCCTCGCATCTGAAAAGGAAAGAATCCTCTTCAAATTGCATTACAATGCACAGGGGACTGACGTAAACTGCTTTATCTACTGGCTCCCTGTTGACGACAAAAGCCAGTACATGTACGCATTTCATGCAAATTTGAAAATAACGTTTGATCAGGGGTAAGACATTTCATGACTGCTTACTTAGGTTGGTTTATTAGCGCAATGTGCCAAAGACATGACGCGTCATAAATTTGACTGACCTAAAAGGTATGTTTCCATACAACGGAAATAACGGCCAAATAAATTAGTCACGTAATATTATGATCCTCCAAAAGTCAATGCTAACTTAATTTAATTTACATCCGTTACTTATATAGCTTAACAAACATAGTTATTTTTAGACATCCATGATGTTTATACTAAAGCAAATAAAATTTTTGATTTGCAACGTTAAGCACGTGTTTAAAACTGTAAAACGTAATCCTGGAGAAAATACCTTTCCCTTGTAAAGTAATTGAGAATGCAGTTTAGTTGTATGGGTTTATGTTTTACTCGTATTATCCATAAGACTATGACATTGTGACAAAATGTCTCAAACAATAATTTCCTTTCAGTCAGGACCACTTTGTCAAAAAACTTTATTTACACTGCAGTAAGATATATTAGGGGGAATGGCTCGAAGAGCAGCAGTGAGGACCCCCTGTAGGGTACAGAACAGAGCAGGCATCAATGACAACAGTATGGACAATGATAAGTCAGACACAGCATAAAAAGGAGGAGCTAGGGTGGAGGTGGGTTGCAACGCGGCTTTTGTGGGCGGGGCTTGACTTAGTGACCTGCCTGAACCAGCGCATTGCTCAATTTGTTTTTTCAGGATAACTTTGGCTAATAATACCATGAGATTTTTTAAGATGAACTTTTACATTATTTCAGGCAATTTGAAATGGTTCAAATTGTTGGCCGTTACTGGCCACAGTTTACCAACACACATTACATATTTGTATATCAATAATAAAGGAGAGTGTGAGTGTTCTCGGGCAGCTGTCTTCAGATGGTAGGGTGGTCGGGCACACTGCATAGTCCAGACACTTGCAGAGGCAAAGGGCAGTGCAGGTAGAGGTCATCAAAAAGTCAGATTTGGCTTAGATAAACTATATGCCTATTCATAAACCTGGTAGCTCCATTTGACTGATGACATTTTGGCATGCATTACCTTTCCTGGTGGTATGTTTTTGATTTTGTGTAATAGAGTTCAGGGAACTCAAGTTTTTCCTCCATCACACTCTACCTCCTCTGTGTTGCTTCTGGCTTCGTCACATACAGTTGTTATCTTATTTGTTGTGCTGGAGGAGGTTTGTAGCAAGTGTGGAGTGGATGGAATTATTTGAACTCCTAGTGCAGTGGTTGGTAATTTCTAGGAGTGTGCAACTCAGAGGGTAGCACTTCAGCCTAGACTGGGAGTACCGCTCCCCCCTCAGAACACAACAGCACAGAGAGCACAGAGCGGTTCTACAGCTGATCGTGTGGGCCACGTTCACAGGACAAGCTCAGCCTTACTATCAGATACACATCCTGTTTTCCTTGTATGTGATTCCATTTGGGGGAAATAATAAATGTTTGTAGTTTTAACGTTAAAGTTAAGTGGTCATACCGATTCTAAGAATGCATGTTTTTTGTCCAGATTACACTGAATTATGACGAAGGGATGCAAGTTTTGACAAAAATTAGTTAAATATTAAGCTTATAATTATGCACCCAAACTTAATGCTGACCTCCAGTATTACATGTGTAAACAATTTAAAGGAAATGTGATGTGTGGGAGGAAGCCTCCTGGTCGAGGGGTTGATTGTTGACCTGCTTCTGCCAGCCAACACCATCCAGTTACTAACTGTGGTATCATTGGAGCTTGCACAGCCGAGTGGATGCCATTTGAAATTTCAACCTGGACCTGCTCCAAGTTAATGCATAAATGAATAAGTGGCTTACTAAGAGGGGAATGTGGAGTCTATTGCAGAACGTAGAGCGCAGGAGAAGACTCTAAATACAGCTCTGCCATGGACAGCAATAAACCGCAGAGTTATCGGTAAACCATAACTTTACACTCTGTAATATGCAAGTGTATTTCTTGCTTACTGTGGTTTTCTTTAGCCACAAAACAAAGGCTAAGCTCACCTTCGCTCACTAGAGATGAGTGGAGGGAACCAGTGGGATTCTCTGTGGTCAGCTGAAACCAGTCGAGGGAAAGCATTCTCAGGGAAGCAGATCACCAACAAAGCCATTTCCAGCCGCAACATGTATGAATAGACATACATTTTTGATCAATAATGACTTATTGATCAAATCCTCAGATCCTCAGATCTACAATGAAACCAGGAATCTGACCTTGTATGAAATGTTGTATTTGGGAGGACTGAATGGATGAGTTTGGAGCAAATCTGTTACGGACTTGTCCGTAAAATGACTACAAGACAGGATCATGTTCCTTGGTCTGACTAATGCATTGGATTTGTATGCACAGAGCTGTCCGTTTCTATACAGACTTAATGAAATGAAACTTATCCAGACTAAGATCAAATCAGAAAGTCAATCTGTGAAAGGTCATCGCCTAATTTTTTCAAATCGTTATGAGCAGATTGATTTGTGGGCTTTGACAATCCCCTGGTAAATCTGCACATTTCTGCTGAGTAAATGACATTTTCAAATGTTTTCCATGGTTGGAGAAATATGAATGGAAGGGCTTTGTACCTCAGCTTCGATGTATTCAGTGAAATGTAATTACTGTTGTGTATCCAGCAGATATTGTGATTAAAAAGGACTTACGAGCGCCTAAAGGAACAAGGGCCTGGCTCAATATTCACATTATTTCTTTCTCTCACCAAATTTGCCTTATCAGCATTTACATATAATCTGCCTGATCAATTTCAATGTCTGCATATTTACCTTCTATAATTAAAAAGTGGCCCACCACTGAAGGAGGTAATTGTTACTAATGAGCGAGACCTCACAGCAAACCAGGACTCGTAATAAAGTAGTCCAATGTTATAGTATCAAAAAGACTGTCTGCAGGATGTCCTCAATTCCAGGAAATGGCACTTAAGTCCAAAACTGTCATTAACCTGACAAGGTACACAGACAGCCTCCCTCAGCAAACAAAGATAATGTCTTACACAGAAATGTCAGAGAAGGACGAGCACATCTCTTGCAATTACTTTACCTCAAAGTTTACCATTCCTTGAAGACCAATCAATCCTACATCCTGCACCTGCCAGACTATACAAACCTGGTCCCACACCACTGTATTGCCAACATCTAACAGTTTTTTTTCAGGGATTGAAAGAAGTCTAACACAAGAAGTAATAAAAAACACAATGCATTAGACCTGAACATGATTTTAAAAACATATTTTCAGTAAATTTTAGCCACATATAATTAACCACAATATATATTTGGGCGTCAAAACGTGTTGTGAAACAATTATTTATTTACTCATCCAAAAGACTAAGACTAATTGTGTTTCTAGGCACCTGATGAACGGAAATCTAATATTCACTCTCCTTCCAGGTCTTTACTGAAGGACAATCTGTCTTTTTAGCAGCTAACTGCTCCACTGTGTTCACCAGCTAGATGTTAACTTTGTTTAACTGTTGTTTGGTGATTGGTACGTAGTGGAAAAAAAGCTTACTGCTGCAGCTAGAAACCCATCAGAAACCGAAATAGTCATGGGCCATTAAACCTAAACAATGAGCTGAAAGACGCTACAATGTTCTGTTAATAATAATTCTTTATGACTTCGTCTCTATGAATGGCATCTTTGACAATATAATTAGTCATTTGATCCATTGCTGGTATTGAAATATATATTAGAGCAGCTTTTAGGTAGAAATCCCCCTTTACTGCCAAAACGCTCGCTGGTAAAACTATTACCATTTGAGATTGGCTTTTCAGAGTACAGCTGAATGAAATGTGAAGGGTGGATTCATAGCAGTAGCACTTAGGCTGCCATAACGACTGGGAGAAAATGTGACTTAGTGTGGTTCTTTCTCTCACCTGCTACTTAAAAGGTTGGCTACTTTGTTATATAGTAAGCCTGCAGCTGCAACAGCTACACAGATTTGTTCCAAAATATCAAGGATTAATCAGGAGAAAGAGTCTACAGAGCAACACAGAGAGAGGGAAGCCTCCGCCCACCACACAGCTGAGTTTCAGAGGATACTTTTTGTTGGGTTACACTACTGCACTAAGAGTGTTATTGTTATTATTGCAGCGTAGGAACAAAAGGGAAACCTACAAATCTGAAAAGTGAATCCAAAGCTTCATGTGTTAAAGCTGCGTTCTCTCTCCTGTCCATCAGGGGGCGACTCCTCTGGTTGTATAGAAGTCTATGAGAAAATGACTCTACTTCTCTCTTGATTTATTCCCTCAGTAAACATTGTAAACATGAGTTTATGGTCTCAATCTCTAGTTTCAAGTCTTCTTCAATACAGCATGATGTTCATTTAGTAAATGATGCTCCATTCATCTTTTTTAGGGCCAGGCTACCTAGTGATTGACAGGTCTCTACCGCAGTGTTTTACGGTCTGGGAGTTGTCCATGTTAAAGTCTTATAACTTTAACCCTGTCACAGTGTGTTTTCACCTCATGAAAGTTAGTTGGAACACTTTGGTCGCCAAAAAAATGTCTTTCTCATAATTTTACTTAGCTCCGCTCTCTCATGTCCCTTTTGGTTGCAAAAACAGAACAACCATAATGCCAAAATCATAGCTTCAAACCCGTAGTTGACAAACCAATGGGTGACATCACTGGGAATACGTCCACTTCTTATACAGTGTATGGTAGGATTATGTTTATTCACGATATTAACATTTTGGAAGAACTGTGGGAACTGAGGCCTCTAGGGGGAGCAATACAGGGAACAGCTCGATTTCCCAAGAGAGTGAAAGACCAGACTGTTTGTTTCCAAGGCAGGGCAAGTATTCTTTTGAACATTTAGGCCTCTACATTTGTGTAGTTATTGGAGAAGACTAAGGCCAACTGTAAAACGTTTATCCTAACGGTAATAATTCAGGCCGTTGTTGTGCATTTGCCCTCGTCGACCACCATACCCTGAGCCTTCCACTTAGCACTTATTGTATTCATATTAGTTTGTTTCTGTACTTTTGCTCTGGTTTATGCTTTTAGATGCTTGTTTAAGAAAGGAGATGCACTTATGACCTCTGGTGACTAGTAGTTCTCTTGAATACCTATGTTGAATACACTTCCTGTAAGTCGCTTTGGATAAAAGCGTCTGCTAAATGACAGTAATGTAATGTAATGTAATAAAAAACCTCTTGAAAAAGGAAAATTGATCGCACACTATATACAAGAGAAAATTCATGCAAATATCCGAGAGCTGACTGGACACCAATCATGAAAAGTTGAATGGAACGATACAGATTGGGAGTGGGGTTTAATGGTTATGGGAAAAGGTAATAATAGACATTGGATTAGGCAGAATTGATAAATAGATTATAAATTGATATGAAACGTTTTTTTTTTTTTACCAATAGTTCCAAATGCAAGCTGTTTTCATCATTTTCAAAAGAGATAAAAGCAGAAAGTGTTTTGCTACTGGATTAGTGTGGACAGCACTTTGGCTCACACAAACCCTTCCACAGTCGTCCTCTCAGCGGAGCAGCAAATGCATGAGCAGCAGATGGTGCAGTGTAAAAGCTCTTCTTAAAGTCACTCTTCATGATAGGATGGACTTTGCATATCTAGAGTGAAAAAAAATGTTGTGTGCTTTGGTTAAAAGGATGGTTTGGATTGTGTGTGGTTGTATGAGCTTCTTCTCCACAGTCAGTGTATTACTACAGTAAATGGAGTTGGAGCACAGGTGCAAAGCAATATACTGCTGTAGATGTATTTTAGACACCTAAAGAATCAATATCAAGTGTATACTTTATTTAGAATATTTATTTCCCTTTCTGACGGGAGTTAAAGCTGTTATATCTCTGTCGTCAAATACACCGGACTGCTTTTACAAAAATGATAAAGATAAGTTTCACATTCAGTTCAGTTCCACATCTGAATATTTCTAGGAATTTATACTACTCCCTCTTTCTCCACCACAATCCAGGAGTGTGGTGGTGAAAGAGGGGGAGGAAGTCTGTATTTTTTTTTTGGTTCCTTCTTCGTGCTCACAATCTGCCACGTATATTCTCTGCTCTGCAATCTCGAGTCAGTCTTCACAGGATGCTGCAGCTCACTCTCCCTACATCCAACTTCATTTAAGCTGGCAGCACCTCTCCTTCTTCTTGTTTCCAGCAGGTTTTACTCCACTGTCTTCCACCAGTCCTTCCAATCATCCCTGTCTCTTTAGGCATGGGATTCTGTGGTAGGACAGGCCCATTTATTACACTGATGCTTGGAATTAGGCAAACTTCTGTGGTGTGCTGGAGGCAAGAGTTAACTGGAAGAAGAAGAGCCCAGTATGATTGTTCTGAGGAGCTGTAGCAGGAGTCTCTGTGGTGGCCTCAGGTGTTGGGGCACAAAGAGAGGCCTCATTTAGAATCTGAATAAGGTTTACTGACATGGATTTACAAGGATATTTGCCTTGGTGTTTGGTTTATACAATAAACATAATAAGAGGAAATATAAATGAAATAAAAAAAATGAAAAAGCACTGCAAATGTTAAGAAGTATATAAACTAAAAGAGAATTAAATATAAAAAGATACTATAAAAAATAATATGATATATATTTACAATATAACTGTAAAAAGTACATCATAACTGTTTGTTAAATATGTGTCTATAAAGCTTGCATCACACAATATTTTAAGCCCAGAGTTGGTAATGTTGAGAAACTAGCAAAAGTACACTAGATTTAAGTATTTCATGTTTTTTGCACTAGCTCCAAAAGCCGCTAAATCTAGCAATAAAGGTGGCAAGTTGGCACTGCTTAGAGCCCGTCTCCTCCCAACAAAGACACAAATGATCATTATGTAAACATATCAAAATCAACGTGAACAACAAACATGGCCACTGTTAGTACTGCCAGCTTGGAAATGACTCTGGTAAGGAGCAATGAGGGCATGCGCAGAATACATGAAGGCAGGTAACCTGTTCAATCATTGCGTTAGGGCCAAATGAAATGATTGGACAGCCAACACTTATCAGAGCACTTGTTTATTCATCCTTTGGTAGGAATGTGTATTGTGTTGCCATATGCTTGTGCTTGTTTGCATCCATGACATACAAACAGATCAGAGACCAACACGTTGACACTAGGGTTGGGCGATCGTTTCTATTTCAAATCTTCAAATTGTGGTTATTCAAGATGGCCGCTAAGTGATCTGATCGCCAGGGAGCAGCAGCGGGGTTCAACGTCTGACAGAGCTTTGAAATAATAGAAAATAAAAGAGTGTTCAAATATTTCAAATCAAAAAAGTTCACATAGTGCTACTCATGTCCAAAAACTCCACAGCGGGGCCTTAAACTTGCAATAGCATCAACCAAGCAGATCACAAGCCACAGGATGGTTATGACATAATTGAGCATGCAGTAAAGATTAGATTCCTGCTGCATTTGTCACAGATAATTGAACAAATGTATGTTGCCTATACACATTAACCATCAAGATACATATTCTGGTTAATATTCTATACTGGTTTAAATGGTGTGTTCAGTTAATGTTTGGAAGCACATCAGATTGTTTCTGATTACCTTTTATGAATCAAAAACAGGACTGAAAACATGCACCGCCAAGCCACAAACAATCTGTGGAAGGAATTAACCAAATGAGTCCAATTAGGTTCATTATGTAGTCTAATAATCCAAGTGATGTCATTGAAAAGATTTCACTAGACTGCTGAAAATGTGAAATCCAACATCTCAAGCCGTTCAGCCCTTTCTCTAACTGTGATCTAATCACTCCAGTGATGAAGGCCGAGTTAATGAGAGGAATCTCAATGCTCTCTGGCTAAAAAACTCTCTTCTTAGTTCAGGACAATTTCCAAACAAAATAACATGTTTGGAGCAATTAGCAAGCGATTAGAGGAGAAAAGACTGATGGTCGTATTACATTGTGTCTCTATTGTTTCTAAGCTGCTCTCAATGCCCATGAAATGAGAGAGATAATAAAGTGAAGGGACGAGGAGCTCTTCTTCACAGCAAACCTCCAGTTCACTTATTTAAACTGATACTTGTTATGTAAAAAAAAAAAAAAAAAAAAAAAAAAAAAAAAGGTGAGACATACTGAGAGAGCTAACAGAAATATACAGCTTCATGCAAACTTACTAAAGATATCTAATTTATGTCCTTGTTTTTCAGGCAGCTGTTTCCTGTTACAGTAGGATAGACAGTGGGTAACCTATTCCACATCAGACACCACGGCAGCTCTTCAGCACATTATGCCTTCATACAAGGTCTATTTATTGCAGCAAAATGTCATTCTTTCTCCTTAACCCTTAGTGTCTTTCACTGCTGCCAAAGCACATTTCTAAATATGTGTTGAATCCATTGGCTGTGCTTTTTGTAGCGGCAGACACTCGCTTGTTTCACTGCATAGATCTCATTACTTAAAATCCTCAGCTCTGAAACAGAAGGTCAGGGATCAGCGAATCCTCACTTCTGGCTAGGCTTATGATTCCATTCTGATGCAATTTTGCCTCTCCAATTCCCTGATTATCACACTCCCGCCTGCCAATTTGATATCTCATCTGTCGAAGTTCAGACACATTCACTCTGCTTCCATTTTCACTGATCTCTGGCAGTGGCTGCTTTTCCAAAACAATTTATAGCTTGACACACTCTAAACATGGATTGTACATCTGACAGGCTGACCCATCAAGTATTAAATTTTTTGTTTCTTGAGAGTTAACTATTACCAAAACACTATCAAAGTCAAAGATTAACTCCCTGTTTCTGAAATGGTTATGTGTGTAATTGTTTACCATATTGTTCATTACCAAACTTATATATTTAATAAATGTAATAAACGCTTGAGCTTGTCCCCTCAATTGACGTTTGTAGTGTCGTACTTTTGACTGCTCTGTAAATTACATTTTTGGGTAATTTTTGGTGTAGTGAAATATCTAAATGATGGAATTGATCCAGATTATTGTGTGAACATATGCTTGTAAAAAGGAGAGATTCTTTCTTCCCATTTGAAACGACAAAAATACATTTCAACCGAGCAGTTGTTTTTTTTTGTCATGCCGAGTCTTTCTGTAAATGCTGAGAAATTACAAAAAGTACACTTTAGACTTTTCAAGGTGAAATAAACTACATTTAATAATTACGGATCTCTTTTTATGGAGAGCAGGAACCATGTTTAAAACATCCTCATTACATTTAATGATTAATAAATATAATCAAGTAATGGTCAAATAATAATAACAAAACAAACATAATATCCAGTGTAATATTTTTAGGACAACATCAGATGTGCTTATCTGCATTTTGGTGTAAAATAGTTTTTGGGGCAATGGATTTTTGATTTCTTTGCACCGTTATGACTCTATCCATGCAGAAGAAAAGCCTTTAATCAGGATGCAGAGGCATCAGCGCCCCCAGAGATCACAGCCAACAGTTTCCCTGGCTTTGTGCTTTTGACTTGGCTTGATAATGTTCAAAAGTATCATCCTAGACCATTATCACCAATTTCATTTCTTCCAAAGAGAATACAATTACTGATGAGCTCAGTGACTGTATTTCACTCAGTAAAACCATGAACTGTGCATTATTTGCCAAAGGTCCGATTCATTTTGCGCTGATGATATCACGGCTATGTTTTGCAGCAAATTCAATTTGGGGTCTGATTGCAATTATCTATGTGCCAAAGCATAAATGACCTTGAGGCCAACGTGTCCGTTGTGAGAGTCTGGGCCAGGGGTCATGAGGGGCTGGCCAGAGAGCCACTTCCATCCAAACCTCCTGAAGGCAATTAACAGAGAGCAAATGGGAAAATGTAAGCCAAGGATTTAAGAAAGGTTAGAAATATTATGTTTATTCCGTATTTTGCATTCATTTTCTTCTTGTTTTCTACTCATGTATTTTCTAAAGTGACATTTAGGGGAGATCCATTCATTTATTTTTCATGACACAACGGTCACTGTATCCCGAATGAGTTTCTAAATGTGCCTCAGTTCACATCAACTCTCAGAGGAAGATACTGTAATCATATCCGTGTAACAGCATTTGGCTATTAGTGCTGACCTGTGTGAACAGATTTTACATTACATTACATTACATTACAGTCATTTAGCAGACGCTTTTATCCAAAGCGACTTACTGTCAGTAGTATATTACATATCATTCACCCATTCACACACTGATGACAGGCTACCATCAAGGTGCCACCATCAGACTCTAACTAACATTCATCATCCAGTCCACACCGATGGCAAGCCTTCAGGAGCAACTTGGGGTTAAGTGTCTTGCCCAAGGACACATCGACTGCTGAAGCCGGGTATCGAACCACCGACTGGAGAACTACCTTGCTCTCCACTATGCCACAGCCGCCCATTTTGTGCTGACTGTTTGCATATGAACCCATTTCAATGCTAGAAATATCACAGGAGCAACGAGACACCCTTCGCTAGGCAGCACAGTTACGGGTGCATTTCGCCCTTTGCAACAACAGTTCTTATAGCTGGTGTGATGTACATCGAGTTAAGTATGTTAGCAATCACTAATTAGCATTAAACACAAGGTACCTTTGAGGCTGATGGAGAGGATAATGAAGTGTGTGTCAGAAATCTCTGGATTAAAGTGGTGGACCAACAATACCAGCCAGCATTGCTCTTATAACTAACAGGCCGCATGCCAAGAGGAAGGAAGCTACCTGACACAACACAGTGCTACAGGCTCACTTGGGTTAAGACAAATAAGTGAGAATAACTTTAAATGTGTTCTACTAGACACAGAGACGTTCAGTAGCAGTAGTTGTAGTAGTTTTGAGCTACACAAGACATTTTTCCAAAGGAAGTGAATTATCCCCTTTGCCCAAAGGGAACCGATAAACAAGCGCACATGATATCATCAGGAAAAGCTAATGCAAATCCTGGAAGCCTCTCCAGCAATTCCACTACGTTATCACGGAAATAGCATCAGATGACTAGCGATTAGTTGTCTCTGTGCTGGAAAAATGTCCCAGCAGCTACACAAACAGGTGGCAAATGTGATTACAGTGGTGTCAAGGTGGAGGGATATCAGCTTTGAGCCATTATTGGAGGCACTGCAGTTATGATTTATAGCGGCCCAGTTGAGGAGTGTTCACGTGATATAAATTAATCCACGGATCCAGCATCAACGAGACGCTCTGCCAGAGTGTAAGTTTAGGGGGTTGCTCATGGCACTGGCAAAATAAGGGTCAGTTGGTACAAAAAAATATTCAGGGATATAAACATATTTATAATGCAGTATAATCTGCTAATAGCACTCTATAATTATAGTTGTAAGCATGCATATATATTAACCATGCTTTACAGTGACAATCATAATACATAATAATTCATTTTATAATGTCAAGTATCATAATACTTCATAATTGCTGGTCACTGACTGACTCACGTTTGTTTGCAAGAATCATAGTGCATTGTAAGCAATTATGAAGAATTATGATACTTGACCTAATTATAAAAATGCTTCATAATGTGTTATGATTAATGTTGTCAAGCATTATGGAAAAGAATGAGTGCTTATAACTATCATTGTACCTGCTTTAAGCATAATAAACATATTTATGTTTATAGTGCATCATAGACATGGGCTTCATAGAAAATGTTGTTATTTATTGTCAATGCACACTAAGAAAGGCAGCATGCATAACTGCAACTTTAATGCCTTTTTATACCTGGCTCCCTCTGATGCCGACTCTCTTATGGACCTTTCTACAGAGCTCCTTAGTGAGAGCCATACAGATTCAAGGTGAATATTGTCCCAAATTTTCTCATCAGGGTCTGACACGCTAGCTGACGTATCACCATAACAAGCTGGCTGGCATTTTCATGACTTAGCAGAATTGTTAGTGTCAGAAAAGGAAATGGCTACAACAACATGGTCTGAAGACAGTGAAGGGAATGTATGATAAAAGAGCAGCAGCCTTTGAACTTACATTAATTATGGATTTGATGCTAGTGTGTAGTCTATCGCTAACTCCTCAACAAAAAGGCCACGGAAAACCTGCTCCAGGATCCAAATGTAGAACAAAAACAGTTCCTAACCACACTGGTGGTTTCCACTTTAGTATCAGGCAAACAATCTCTAATAGCCTTCACGAGCTAGCATCTGGGAAATCTTTGTAGAGCATTATCTCCCCAGTCCAAAAATGAGAAGGAAGTCCTCTCCCTGTGTGCGCTGGACGAGACATGACTAGGGGTTGTGCCAGGCAATTGCAAATGCGGCCTGAGCCCCTAAACAGCAATCCTTTAAGCTGCTATCAGCGCCGATAGAACCCAAAGCTGCTGCTTTACATTTCCATTGATTGAGGATTAACCTTTCTTGTGATTAAAAAAAAAAAAAAAAAAAAAAAAAAAACTCTTTCAAAGAGGGATGCTTCTGTGCAGCCATTATGTGGTATCTTGTCTTTTGCTCCCCACCACCACCCGCTGCCCCCCATAACTGTCAGCACAAATCTTTGACATCCATGAGCAACGCTTCCCGGCAGGGCTCTGCTTCTACCACCAGCCCAGAGTGGACAGACGCTGCCAACACAGTAGCTGATGCTTCCAATTCTTTAAAAGATACTATCTTGTATTTTAAAAGGCCGTTACACATTAGCAGCCTATACCTAATTATATACAGAGGTCATTCATAGAATCATTTCTGAGAACTATAAGATAAGATAAGATAAGATAATCCTTTATTAGTCCCACAGCGGGGAAATTTGCAAATAATAATGAATAATAATAATAATAATAATAATAAACTATAAGCTGTTCCTTACAATTAGCAGGAGTTGGACTATGGTCATTATTTCCCAAAAAGCACAAACAGCTAACACCAGGCAGTTGTGTGTTGGCCTTATAGAAGTCTTGTGATCCCACAGAGGAAGTGCACTAGAAAATAAATGTAAAAAGAATGAAACTACTGCACAAATACATTTTAAAGTGACTGCGAGGAACCTTTAACTGGTTGTGAAACAGTCACTTTAACACTGATGTCTCCATATGACCCACATCAGTAAACGAGAGAACATTGGCTATTTCTATATAGTTACTGGTATTGCCTGTAATCTGTGCCACCGGGTCCCAAGAATTTGGGACATCTTGTTTCCAAATAATGAATTGCTTTGTTTTTAACAGAAGTCATACAGTTCACACTTTGTTTTACCTCTATGAAACATGAAAATAATCTCAGAAACAGGTGAAAGCATCTCAAGCCTGGACGACATTATGTTGCATTACATGTTGCAGAAGTTTGGGGGCCTTTTCACTTATATTCAGATTTATTACCTGCATATTATTTCTCATGAATTAAACATTGCATTACATTTGGAAGCAATTTTATCAATTTAGGGATTATGGCTTAGTTCAATTTCTCTAACCGATCCCATAAAACAGCTACTTTGCATGCATTGTATAGGCAAAGGAGAAGCTGCCTTTCTGTCACTTTGCAATTTTCAGATAAACGTATAATAAAGATTAATGGCCTGCATAAAGGAAAGCATGGAAGCTAAAGTACAGTTTTAGAATAGTAGCCAATCATAATGACACAAGCGTTTCAACGGTCTTCACTGAATCACCCCGTAGACCTGACACTGCACTGCAGCACTGCTCTGCCTCATCATCACTGCCCGACAATCAAAAGCAGGAATCAAAGAGGTGATTATTGAGGAATAATTCCACTTGTTCTCTGTGTAATCCTTCCACAGGGATCAGAAAATAACAAGTCCCATATCCTCTTAAATGCTGGAATTACAGCAATTACAAAAGAGCAAGGGAATTGTGAAGGAATAGCATATAGTTAACTGAAAAGCAAAAGTACTCAGAAATATACAGCCCACTATAATCCCTCCCCTTTGTGATCAATTTAAGGATAAACATCTCATTAGGGGCCAGCGACGTAGCCGCTGATCTCCATACAGCTGGTAAGGGCGCTTTAAAGGGGCCACCATGGCTGATGCTCCTCACATTAGCTTTCAACTTATGGACAGTGTGGCTCTTCTCCACCGATATCATCACCCCTCCGTTATGACTGCCAAGGTCATGTCTGATGAAAACATGATGAAGCAGCAGTTTATCTTTCCTCTCTTTTCTGTCCCCCCCCCCCCCTCTTCATCTACTTCTCTCTCAATCTCCCTCCCCGTCTTTCTTTCTCCTGGCACAGATTTATTGAACAGTGGGGGACCGCTGAGTTTTAATTACAAGAAAATCCGCAAAGTTAATTGAACATAGCGCAGGCCCTAATTTCACTTTACAGCAAATCAAGATGTTAGTTATGTAAATTGTGTCCTGTGTCCCACCAGGGGACCGGGGACTTCTGCCAGACACCAAAGTCATTCTCTCCCCACTGGGAGCAAGCTGCTGTCTCTGCAACTTACCTGAAGGACTTTTTATTAGAATATTGTCTTATAGATACTTCATATTCTCCAATGTTTTCTCTACCAGGGCAGCACTAGGGCCACATATTTATATATACAGCATTCATTAAAATGGTAAGGCACTCAGATAAAGCCCACCAAGAATGCAAAGCCCCTAATAATCGAAACAATTATAAAAAGCTTTAATCTGCATCTTATTTGGATCTGTGCCAAAATGTGATAGACAATCATGGTGAGTAAGTACTGGCAGTCATGGTTTTGGAAGAGACCCCTTTGCTTCCAAACCACCAAAAGGCAACCTCAAGTGCTGATAAATGCAGTACCTTAAATGGCCACTTGAGGCCGCCTCCCAAAGCAAGTCAATCCCCAATGACCTCAATGTTAAAATGCCCAATTTTACAGCAGTAATAAACATGTTTACAGCCGGCTGGTCTCTATTGCTTTAATCTAATATCTAATCATGTCTGGTACAAAAACAGATTGGTTCTATAGCTGCCAATTATAACTGTATGGGGGTTGAATTTCTATGTAACTAATCGTTTTAATTGAGGTTTGAAGTTAGGCATAATTGAGCGTGGGCCTCTTTGACAGATGGGTGGGTGTCTTCTCTAGCCGCTAGCTGCTATCTGCTAGCTGCATCACTCGGCTCGATGACGATTCACCTCTTTGCCCGGCCGGAGGAGCCCACTTTGAGCTTCATAACGGCTCTTCAGAAACCTCTGGGTGACATCACGGAGACTACGCCCATGTTTGATACGGTCTCTGCCTGCCACCCGTGGGCAAAAGGGCATTTCATATGCGCATATGTCACATAAAGTTGTTAGCATTACACAATGCATTCAAGAGTAATAGAAACTTGTCTCATTCGAAATGCAAATCCTCTATTTAGATTACAATAAATTACTCTTATATGTTATACTTTTTGGAGCAGGGGTGAAACTTAAAAGGTTTAAAGGTACCCTGTGGATTTTTGATCATCAGCAGCCCGGTGAAGTGTGTTTTTAATAGTGTGCTTTTGTTGCTTGTATGCCATGATTAAATCGGTATTTTGGTGCTCCCATTTCAAATGTCATCAGCTGATTGAATGGGTGTTATCAGTGGTAATGACTATCATTGTAAAGCTTCAGACGGCCTAAACCGCAAACCCCGAAGTGTGAGAGTGAAATTTAACATTGTGAATCAAAACAAACAACTTTGAAGCATATTAAACGAAAGTTAATAATGAAAGCACATTAAGATAAGTCTACTTGACTTGTGTGTGTTGACCCATCCGTCCACCTCCACCAGCAATTTCACCAGGAAACGGAATACAAAATACTTTCCCATGAAAGCAGCATTTTAAAATGTATTGGGCTTAATGTCTACACAAATATACACACAATGCATTTCAGTGAATATAATAATAATATATATATTTGGCCGCAGATCTTGTTCCCTCTTTCCTTTGTCATTACTCATTAGCCTCCTCGTTACAAGCATACCTCACCTCATCTCACACAAACAAATAACCAAACTCAACTTGTACTGCACTGCCCTTGTCTCAATGTCTCAATGTCTCAATGTTTTTAAAACCGTCCAACTATCTTGTAATGTTATGAAGCCCCTTCACCCAAAATCTGGCATACACATGCAGTAACTACATTTCCAGGACTGACAGATGTAGAGAGCCAGCTGTAGCAAGACTGCATGCTATGGAGCATTTTAATGTGATCTAATAGATTAGAAGGAATCCTTTACTGCTGACAAGGTGTTAACAGTAGCCTGCGTCTTAAGACTCTTTTCCAATATGCCAAGGTCTTTTGGGAACAAAGTGAAAGACTGAAATCTCTGATCCAATTTGGAAAGAATGTGATGGAATTAAATTCATCAGAAGGCAAACTTGAACATGACCTAGGGATTATGTTTGTCTAGATGATTTGATTTTTAAGCGATGAAGAGGTCTAAAGGGTTTTTAAAGGGCAGGAAGCTCCAGATGTCTTGATTGAATTAAGCTTTCTTTGCTGATTAGTGCGAGGTCCAGACTGTGTTTTTGTTCAAAGTCCCATGACACCCAGCACAGCCTACTGGTTGTTCAGGAGATTTGTTCACCCAGTTCTCCAGAAGGTCTGTTTGCACTCCGAGCCTTGTGGGAAATCCCGTACAGCCTCGGGCATGGTTGATAACAAAAGAAATGCTCAGTTACCCCCCCCTCTCCGCTCCACACGGGCCTTATCTCAGATACCTTGAAGTGGATGGAGGCGTAGCTTTGGTGGAAGCTGTCAGTAGCGCTCCAATGAGTGGAGGCCTCTCTGGGGTTGATAGGACTGTGGGCCGCTCCGTACTCCACACAACATGAGGCAGTGATACACAGCCTGCCTCTGCATTGTTCATCCAGAAAGAGCAGCGCTCAAATCCTACGAATGCTGCCCACATCACCCCCACCACCCACTCCACCATCACCAACGCCCTAACAGATATAAAGGCCTGGGTGCAAGCCAACTTTCTCAAACTCAACAGTGACAAATCTGAAATCCTCATCAATGGATAGTCGATAAATCACTAAACTTCCCCCTCTGCCACGTCAACCACATCACCCAAACGCCTTCTTTCATCTACATTTTCTTTTACCAGACTCCGCCCCTCCCTCTTCTCCTCAGCTGCTGAAATGTTTACATTGTTATTTATTTTCTGTCTTTACCATGTAAAGTGAATTGAAGTACTTTTTAAAGCACTATACAAATAAAATAATATTAATATTAATATTAATATTAATATTAATATTAATATTAATATAATAATAATAATAATAATAATTTGTTCATTCATTATCCGTAACCGCTTATCCTGTTCAGGGGGGGCTGGAGCTGATCCCAGCTGTCATTAGGTGAAGGCTGGGTTCACCTGGACATGTCACCAGACTATCACAGGACTGACACATTCACACCTACGGGAAATTTAAAATCATCAATCAACCTAAGCTGCATGTCTTTGGACTGTGGGAGGAAGCCGGAGAACCCGGAGAGAACCCACACTGACACGGGGAGAACATGCAAACTCCACACAGAAGGTTGTCTAGCCCGGGAATTGAACCCGGCCCCTCTTGCTGTGAGGTGACAGTGATAACAGTAATAATAATAATAATAATACATTATTATTATTATGCCTAAAGACAGGATGCAGGGACTGAAAACGTAAATCCCGTTTTCAGATATCTCCTTCATCGTGGGGACAGGACGAAAGAACTTAACAAGCTACTCAATTGAAGTGGAACAAATGCATTTCATCTGTTTCCCTCAATTTCCTTCAATCCTGTGTGACCTGAGCTCTCTGCAGATGGCTTTCAGCTCCGCAGGATCCTTCTCAAAGCCTAAAGGGCTCAATAGGACAACATGAGTCCTTGTGATTTGCCACAAGAAGGGCCTTTTCAATACTTGGAACAGACATGGCGACCTCTCCTCCACAGTGGACCAGGCTATTTTGCCACGCTGGTTTCTCAGTATAAGTGAACGTTACATAGTGTTCCTCTGTGGTTCCACTGTCAAAGCCCTCACAGAGGGGACTGCTTCCATCAGTTTCCAAGGTAAGACCAGGAGTGAGAGACTTGGGAGAGTGAAGTCAAGGCGAAGGCACAGCACTTACTTAAATGTCATACTGTCTATTTAATTTGCATGTGCAAAGCGTCAGGACCAGAGAGACTGCCAAGTCGCCGACAGCAGCGCTCTCCGTACGGGCTCGAGCGTGATGGGAGGAGAATGCCGATCTTTAGGAAGACAGAGAGTAGGACGAGCGATTGAATGTAAACATCACCATTTACTTCAAGAAGTCTTAAATGCTTCTGTTTATTATTTTTTAGCATATTTTGTGAAGATGATTTCTTAAGAGGTGTTTCATGCAACTGAACATGTTTCCTCTTCTTTCTCTGAGTCAGAAAGCAGTACATCATCTTGGAGAATATATTTCAAATACAGCATTGGAAGACAAGTTTTTTTTACTTCTGCAATTCCTGTTCACTCCAATCATTCAGCCCAGAGAGCGAGTAATTTACAGTTTCCCCTGTGCCCCAAAAACACACAGTGGTTGTTGTAACAATTACAAATGCTAAATCAGAGCACACAGAGCCAAATATCACAAATCGCTGTCCCTGCCTTGTTCTTCATTCCCATCCTTTTGTTTACATTTTTTCCTTTTCCTCCTCATTGTTACAGATATGTCTTATTTGTTAAATAGTAGAATAAATTAATAGATAATATATCTATTACACTAAATTTGACCTGGTACTATTTTTAATCAATCAAAATGGTATGGCACGAAAGACAGGGATGTGTTTTTCAACCTTTTTGTTTTTTGTTAGTTGACTCTTGATCATTTTCTGCTATCTTCTGATGTTTAGGGGCAGAAGGAGAGAGTTTAGAGAATAGATCGATACTGCAGAACAATACTCACAAGCTACTCACTCGATCACTTTGAAAAAATATTGAAAATAAAAGTATATAAACACAAATGTGGGTGGCTGCATTACATCCAAACATTTTCACTACTTTTGTATAATGTTTGTGCCGAAACAGCCAAGACATATTTATCTGTCCCGTGTCACATGACTGTGGATTGTGACACCAGAACTTCCACATTAAACATGTTCTTAAACAGCAACATGAGTAACCTCTTCAAACAATTGAAAACAACACACTCTGAATTATTTACAGTTTTCTCTAAAATATTATTTATACTTTTTTTTTTTTATGAATACAAACATTTTTATGAATGTATTCATATTTGCTTCTGGATTATTATTATTGGCTTTTATATGCCATGTGATCTGCTTTTCAATATAATGAGCTTTTATTTCTTTCTAAAAATCATTGTGAAAAATCACATACCCATTTCAGAAATGATCAGTATAGTTAGTGTTTAAACTGAACCAAAATTCAGTATTGTATAGAATTAGAAATGTTGTGTTGCCCATTCCTAATGCATGGGAACTATTGCATTAGTAGAACCATTATAGAAGAGGTCAGAGGATCATGACACCTCTACATAATAAGTCATATTCACACTGAAGCCACATCACTTGACAGTGTAATCGTTGTGACTGAGTACGGAGAAGATTGCTGTAAATGATGACAAACTGTACTGCCAGGAGAGAAAAGTGCTAAAAAAGTCTTTGTTTGTTTTTTTCAATCATGCTGTCTGCACATCTCCCAGACACATGATAAGCACCGAGCCTCAAGCACACCAACACGTTTTATTTGGCTCATTCAAATTGCTAGACTTGGGCTGTTGTGGATGACAAGACATATGTGTTTTCGTTTTTATGAGAAGCACATCTCTGGCTAAAACGGGAGGCTAATTTGCATACAGGCTCCCGCACAGAGATTCATGCTAATGATTGATAATGTTTCATTAATGCAAAATATTCTCTGCCAAGGATCCAAACAAATTGTAGCAATTTAGACTTTCCAATGTGTGGTATCCATCATTTCCACCCAGGAAGGATCATGCATCAATGTCATTTTCCTCTCAAAGAGGTTCACAGGTCCCGAGGCAGCAGACGCACATTTCTGGCAAAAGAAAATCAAAAGTAGTTTTCTTTTGCTTTTTTTTTCAAAGCCTGACAGCATTTTCTGAATTGTTTATGTGCTAATTTACCTGGAGATTGAGGCTTTGATTTCAACACTTTATGTTTACGATTAACAATTTATGAACACAGAATTTTACATGGAGAATAAACCAAATGTTGGAGTATGGGTGTTTTTTCGACAGGCCTGCCAAAGATGCATAGCAAGGGAAGTCCCAGAGCATAGTTGTTTTTTTCTCTCAATAAAAGGCTGTACTCGTGTATTTTAACATGGATGCCATTTAGTGAGGTGTGCTTATTCATTTGTGCTCTCCATTGACCACAAAGTGGAAAAAGCAACTCCAAGAAAACCTTAATTTGTTCTAAGATAAGTTAATGTTATTCCAAGAGTTGACATCATGTAACAACTAAACAAAAGACTATATGCACATCATACAGACAACACTTTATGTTCCATCACAGTGTATGTCATATGAAAGCTTATTGTCACAATAACTTGTCTTCGTCCAGTCCAAAAAACAAGGAAAGAAGGCCTTTTAACATTTTGGGTTATTATATTATGATAATATATTATTACGTTATCTTATGATTAAAACAAATGATTAAACAGTGATCTCCCCGAGTTTAGCAAAACCTAGCCTTAGCCATTAACACTCTGAGGAAGACATCATAGTTTATTTGCTGTGTTGCACCATTCACTTTTATTTAACCTCCCCTGTCAGTATGGACACCCTAGCTCTCTAGTCACCAGTGGTCAGCATTTTCAAGCTTGCTCGGCTATACAATGATAACTAAGAGTAAATTCACTAACTACAGCCATTCCATTCAAGTCGACTTTATTTGAAATGCTGCTGTGTGACAGGGCCTCAACACCAACGCCAAAGGAAAAAGTTAGCATCCCTGTAGGGGTGAGGTAATCTTATTTTGAGTCGCCCTAATGCTACACATGAATACACACTCTCTGTGTCAAAAAAAGATAAAAATGATGCCTGCCAGCCCGACCTTCACAAGTCTCCCTGCACATTCAGCTGGAGGACGAGGAAGAAATGGAAATATGTCATTCAGTTGCCAGTTCAGGGAGATCAATCACTTTGGACAGGTCATTGTTCTGCTCAGCGGTTGAAAGGACAGAGGTCTATCCCTGAAGTACAGAAGGTTCTTCAGGCAGGAACCTTGGCTGCCGGCCGGAGAACCACTGCCACCTGGACTAATCATGAAGGTGCACAGCAGGAAGGAGATTTAGGGACACTGGGATGGAGTTTGCACTGTTTCGCAGATAAGTATACATTTACGTAATGTTATTTTCATCATGAATCCTTTCACACAGAAGAATATAATGTAACACAAAGCAATGCAATTATTTCTTCAGGGCACGGTCAATTCTTCTGAGCTTTCACACCGATCACATGTGTATGCTATAGTGTACATCAACACGGAGGGTACGGAGTCAGAACACAGCAAACTTTAGTACTCCGTTTAACCTTCCTACCTTTCACAATAAAAGCCCTAGACATAAACACTGTAACCGTTTCCCAGAGGGAACTCAAATTCACTCAGAGCATTTTACTATAAGGAAACCCGATAAAATAACTTACATTAGACACGGTCATTGTTTCAGATCAGCCCTCAGAGTTTTTTCTCTGATAACGTGTCTTGGAACACCCCTTCTTCTACACACAAGCTTTTTAAACCAATGACTGTCTGAGACAAGAAAAAACACAGTCTTATCAGTTTTTTGGTGTCGTTACTCTTAAAAGGATTATTTTCAATTGAGTTTCAGTCCCCTTATTTTTTTAATTATTTAATATCAACCTTCATCACCAGTGACTATGTCCAGCTAATCAACAACCTCCACTGCAGAAAAAAAAGATAAAGCTCCATACACAACTAAAAAAGCCACACAGTACCAAGTGGCAGTCAACCACAGACCTTCAGTGCGTGAGGTAAAAGGTCTCTTTTAGGCTGCACTACATGGGCTAAAGTAAAAAGTGTGAAAATATAGAGCAGAACATCAGTTACTACCAAGGTGGAAAAAGATTTTGATGTTTATTTTGACAGTATAGATTTAATTGTTTTATAAATATATTAGGGTGGGTTCAGTTAAAGTCATAAATTGAACCCAAAATGACCATTTGTATAGCAATAACTCAACCCTGTTGCCTTGATTTTTTTTTTCTTAAAACGCAGAAAAGTCTTGATGAATTGAAGAAATGTTAGGGCCATGTTTAACAGCAAAACTATATCAGAGCATCTGTTTACAAACTCAAACAACTGGTACAGTATAATCTAAGTCTCATTCCTCCAGCATCAATCCACTGCTTCACAATCACATTTTCACAACATACAAGCCAGGTCATCTCAGCATGTCATCTGGCTGATCAGATCCAAATATGAGCAGAATCCGATATAAGTGGACAGACATGAGAGTTAATTTGGCATTATGTGATGACAACATTCTTGTCCTGTTGTTTAGTCATGGAGTTTGACAAGGTTCTGTGCTTGGACCACTTCTATTCACTTTATATATGCTTCCATAAGGCAATATTATCAGAAAACACTCCAGAAACTTTCATTGTTATGCAGATGATACCCAATTATATCCATCGATTAAGCCCGACAAAACCTACCAGTTCTCTAAACTTTAAGCATGTCTTAAGGACATAAAAACCTGGATGACCTGCTACTTCTTGATGTTAAACTCCAACAAAACTGAAGTTATTCTACTAGGCCCAAAACACCTCTGAAATAAAGGATCTAATGACATAGTTACTCAAGGTGACATTGCCCTGGCATCCAGCACCACTGTAAAGAAGCTCAGAGTTATCTATAATCAGAATATTTCCCCGATGAAACAAATTTCAAGGAATTTTGAAATTTTGAAAATCAGGCAAATTCTGTTCTTGAATTTGTTTCTTCTAGACTAGATTACTTCAATTCATTATTATCAGGCTGCTCTAATTAGTCTCTTAATCTCTCCAGTTGCTCCAGAAAGCTGCAGCACGTGTATAAAAGTGGCCCTGTTATGCTTTTCCACTCCCTCTCCTTTAATGTGTTATATATATTTTTGTACATGTTAAAGGTCCGTAGAGTGTAAAACCTGAAGTCCACCCCTAAAAGGAGTTACCCTCCCCCTCAGAAGCTTCTGAGCTCCTGAAACGGCTCCATTGAATTCTCTCCTTCACTTCCGTAACTTTATGAGGTCATAATGTTACAGAAGTGACGTAAAATTCCTTCCAGCTAGTTTGGCCCTCAAACAAGAAAAGAGAGAGACGGAGCTGAAGCTCCAGAGGAAGAGTTTTTTTTGTGCTCTGCTCTGCGAGGGGAAATGTCCTTTGTTTGGACTTCTAAAGGCAGATGAAATGAAGAAAAAGTGGCTACGTTTAATTTTTAACACTTTGCCAGAGCAGCACAACGAAAACTTAATGTTGTGTTCACTGCATTTTTTGTTGAAGACATAAATAGAAAGTGCTGAACGTATAACATCAATAACATAAAAAAATACCAAATTTGTGTCTATACTTATGACAGGCAAAACATGCGACAAGTGAACAGGGAGAAGAGGAAGAGATACACTTTCATCTGTGAAAATGAAGGGAGGGATAGAAAAAAACTTACTTGTGTTGGAGAAGGGTAGAAGTTATTTGTGAATCTTGACTCTTTCGACTGTCATTGATCTATTCTGGCTTCTCATAGGTGCTACAGAAAAAAAGTTTTGTCTCACACATGAGGCTCACACTGCAACCGTCAGGTACTGGCTTGTTGTACCACTGCTGGTGTCAGACATATGGGAGTGGACATCACTGAATAGGAGATAGGATGTCTGAATGACTGAGAAACACTGAATTGGGAGAACAACACTGCCCTAGAAAACTACTGACTGAACGATCCAGACAGGAGGGAGCAGGAAAAGGTAAGAGGCAAGAGGATGATGAAGACATTTAGTGAGGATCAGGGTTAAATCCTCTGTCACAACTTTAACTACCACTGTGTAAAACCCTGGAGACAAGCAAAACCCTGCATCAATACCCATCAGGCAGTAATTGTGACACAAATAATGACCTCATGCAGAGAAATATCAAACAATATTGATCACTTATGGTTAGAAGGGGTGTAGAAAGTCCCTCATTTCAAAAATAATTAGTATGTAAGCATTTTACATTTAAGGGGAAGTTCTTTTAGAAATATGGTACAGCTGGCCAGCCCTACAGCAACCATGTGAGATCAATATGAGCTGAATTAATGGGCAACTTAACAAGGCACTTAAAACCCTCTTAACAGGACAGATAAAAAACCCAGTGAACTTTGAAAGGTAATGAACATTTTTTTTATCCCTACAAAGCTGCTGACTTTATTAGCTGAAACAAATGGAGCAGGCACTTAAATCAGACAATGATATTGACTTTTAAATAAATTAAGGTGGCTAGAAAATACAACAGAGGTCCTTCTATTCAGCTTTGCAGCAAATCCAGAGGCGCAGATAAACACTCAAGCTGTGAAATTAGTTTTTTTTTCAATTTCTTCCCCCTGCGCTCAACAAAGAATCATAACCAGACATGGTCTAAGTCCATCTGCAGCTTGAAGAACAGAGCCCTGTTTCATTGTAAATCATGTCCGCTGGTTGACCTGCGCGGCGACCTGGAGGGCAAAACAACGGGCCAACGTGGCGGTTAGCGATGGACTCTCCATAGAGACGCAGCACAAGCAGGTCAAATTCCTCCTGCTTCAAGTCACGGATGTTTGAAATACCTCTCCACTGAAGAAAAACAAAGATATAAGATCAAACTGGTTGTTTTGGGCAGTTGCGATTAATAGACAGCACCTGTTGCTGTATTTGAGTTATACTTCTATCTTGCAAAGAATCCCTCACCTTGCTACCGCCAGGATGAAAGCGTATAATAGTGTTTCAATTCAATTCAATTCAATTCAGTTTATTTTGTATAGCCCAGAATCACAAATTACAAATTTGCCTCAGAGGGCTTTACAATCTGTACACATGTTTACAGCTCCTATTCTAGCAACCAAATTATCTGAAGGCAAGGCCTGTTACTATTGGGAGCCTGTCTTGCATAATGACGGTGGACCTGAGTGTAAATCAGGAAGCTGTATGAGATAGTTCATTCAGAAAAGTTGTTTAAAGTTTGACGCCACACATTTAAAAATATAAAGCTGTAAATGCAGCGATTGTTTGCGGGAGAGAGTTTAACAAAAGAGGGATAACTACACACAGTATATGTACGAAGGGACCCATACTTGACATACATACGTTACAGTTTTTTCAGCCATTATGATAGCTGATAATTACCTGCTTCTCATGGCTAATACTGATAAGATACACGATCATGTTTACATTCTTGCATTTTAAAAATAAGGGAAAGTAACCTGAAGCATATGCACACCTTCGGGTAAGAAAGGCTCGGATGTAGTGAGCTAATAAGCACTAGATTAATATTCCAAGGCTCCAACTGAATCAAATCTAACTGACATCACAATGACAACTTATATAAAGAACAGTTCTGACTCAAATGTTTATTTGTTTTTCTGCTAAAGTTATTCAAAAACTCTACAATAGGGCTGCAACTAATGATTTTTTTCATTGTCGATTATTTTCTTGATTAATCAATGACTTGTTTTATATATTATCATTATTATAAAATGTAAGAAATGGTGAAAACATGTTTTTTTCCTTCTTCTTGATGACTGGTGTGTGTGAGAAGTAGATGGAACCCAGTTGGGGGACAGCTGGTTATCAGATTTGGCAACTACAATGTTAAAAGAGAGTTTCTGTCCAACAAGTTAAAAAAACAAGTGTTAGTTAAATGTGTGATATCATTTCTGAAAACTGGTTAACCCCTCTTTCCCTTAATACAACTACTAATAACTCTTCAGACTGGTAGTTAACCTTTACACTCTCCTATACTGATATTACAACCCAAATTCCCCAAAAGATGAGTTGCTGTGTAAAACGTAAACGAAACAACAAAAAGTGTCTATTTTTACAAAAGAGCTTACACCGAGCCACAGTCCACCCGGACTCAACGCTGGACTAAATGATTTTGGTGGTCACACAAATGTCTATCTGTGCTAATAACTGAAATGTCTAAGACTGAAATGATGACATTTGGACAGACATGGATGCAAACTGATACATAACTGGTTGGTGGAGGCATTCAACCACACTGGTAATTCTAGTTTGTGACTGTCACCTAACCGCAACACGAATGCTCTGTTCATGCCAGATCTACTAGTAAGATGTTCCTGTTCATGTTTAATATTTAGTATTCACCGCCTTCCAGTTTAATGTAGCCTTTCTTTTATGTAATGCCATATTATTGTTTCTTATTGTCCATGGCTAAATATTCTTTGTATTGATAGTATAATTTTACATGAAAGTACATCCATGTATGCAGGCACATGTATACAATACTGTCCCACCCCTCAAAAATAATTCCAACACTGTTTCTATGGCACTATAACAACTTTATTCTACTTCTGCCTTTGCTTAAGAGAAACAGCCATTATTTGTCGAGAATGTTTTGAGGAAAATATTAGTATGATGTCTTAAGCACTTGAACAAATGACCAATGCTGTTCTTCATTTGGCGAGGAAGGTAGGTGAATATTAGTATACTAGTACTATTCTTTTTCCATTTGTACTCATTACAACCCTAACAACCATATCATTTCCTGAATACCAGTCCAGGATGCTTACAGGGCTACAGAGAAATATGCTAATGTCATCCAGAGGAAGGACCTCCAGGAGAGCCCGACAATATTACCCCTAATGAGAAACAAGTCAATTTCATTTCTCAGTAAGCCAATTCAATTTTGAGGAACAGATTAATAGCAAACTGCATTAATTGAATGACACAGGGAGCGCCAAGGAGAACCCCATGAAACATCATTTACATAATGTTCATTCGCTGGCGACACACCAGCACCTTTAGTTTAAACCTGGGCTTTACCCCTCTAGATTGCAGATTTCTGACGGGAGCGACAAACTTGTTTGGTAAATTATACAGAGCTGTGATGGGATCCCCACTCCCACAAGCAGATGGCTCCTTTTGCGGTAATCAGTGTGCTAAACACTGGATAATACAAACTTTAATGAGTTCAATGCAAACTTTCTCTCACTCACTCACAGCTGCCTTGAGAGCAGCAAATCAATCCAATATTACAGGTAAAACAACAGCTGAGCGAGAGGGAGGCAACTGTGGTCGTTAGTGCTGACAAATGAAAGGCCTGGGGATCGGGGTAATTCATCTGGAGCTGAATATTCTGCTTCCAAAACCAATAAGGAAGAGGTTTTGGACAAATACAGACCGCACATCCCAAGGACATGATACATCCGTTTATAATGGAAGAATTCCAAACACGGTATAACTGTGTAGTTAATGTAACATTTTGTACGTCATCTCATTTAAAGAGTAACGTTATGGTTAGATTTAGCCAACAAAACTACTGCAGTCATGACCTCACCTGACATGGACCTCTACCTTACAAAGGCACCAGCTTATACTGTTGGCTCTTCACCACCGGTGGTCCTCCTCTTACCACTATAGATGTTAAAGGAAGCTGTTGTCCAACACTCATCTTCGGGGAATTCATCAGGGATGTCAAGTCCAATCCCCCCGTGACCCACTGCCTTCCTGGAGCTAGAGTAACCAATGTTACCGTCACCTACTACCTTTGCCTCCCGGTGTATGCGTCGTACAGGGTCTTAAATTTCATTGTCCAAAATGAAGGCCTTGATTATCCTTAAAAATGTTCTTAAATCCGTCGTTCAAAGGTCTAAAAATGCCACAGACACAATAAACAACATTTGTTTTTTTCTTTGGAAATCTTTGCTTCGAATTAGGCGAATTTGTAATTTGTGTTTTGCATTTTAGCATAACGAAGATCGGAATAAGCGGAACTACCATCAATCATTCCGTTGTGCCGAGGGGGCGGTGGATAGTTTCGGGGATGCACATTAGCAGCTTGAAGGCCAGTAGCTAGCGGAACGTCAGACATGGGGAAGTGTAAATTTAAAGCTAGCTGGATGGATAATGGTACATTTGTGACTTGGTTAAGACCGGTTGAAGGCTGTAACTATGAGGCCCGTTGTACATTGTGCAAGAAGCTCTTTAAACTCGGCTCAATGGGAATTAAAGCTGTGGAATCAGACCTCAGAGCAACCTTCGGGTCAACCGCTACTCTTCAGGCAGAGGTACTGTGGTGTCTGCACAGCGTAACGAAACACCAGTCCTACAACACCAACGAAGGAGTAGGAGACATTTTCTGAGCTATGTTTCCCGACTCTGAAATCGCTAAAAACTTTACGTGTGGTAAAGACAAATCAGCCTATGTCACAAATTTGGTTTGGCCCCTTACATCATTAAACTCCTCGTCGCCGATGTCAACAAAGACAGATCTTGTTAATACTGTAATGTTTGTTTTTGTCAAATACTACAAGTACATTTGTTTGAAAAGTCAGTTTACATCAGCAGTTACAAATTGCCTGTTCTGCCTACAGAGCAGTGATCTTGATGTTTGTTATTTTTCAGCACTTTCCATTTCAATAAATGTGACAAAACTATTTGCAATGTGGTCACATACTTTTTGCTATTTCGTGAATGTAAGGTCTTAAATTTGATCAAAGTAGCCTTAAAAAAGTCTTAAAAAGTCTTAAATTTGGCTTCCTTAAGCTTGCCGATACCCTGGTGGTAGTCATTCACCCCAAAACTTATTACATCCCATGTTGACAATCTAAACTTAGACATGATTTTTATCTTATTTATAAACGCTGTAGAGTCCAGTGGAAAGGAGATTCTTTATCTATGGTCCCCCATGGCCAATCAATCAGGGCTAAGGGTATTTCAGCACACTGCTTAGCTTCCATAGCCTGATTCAATGCCAAGGCACTCGGCTAAACTATGGTACATTTTTTCTGGGAACAGTCTGCTCTCTTTAAAAGAGATGGTCTCCAATTTTAACCATGGTGGCTCATAAACTCTGGCTGGTAACATAGCATCAGCATCGCTCTCCCTCCTGTGTAAGTAATATAACTGCGGTTGGATTTCACCCATTGGCCAGCACCTAAACAGCCGTGAAGGGGGGGCCAACTTGGATTTGTTTTGTGTACAAACTGCAACCAACAAATCCTACTTGTTGTGCCTTTAAAGCACACTAATGTTTTCATGGAATTTCTTTAAAACAGAAAATAAAAGTTTCACAGCAAAGACAAACCAAGATAAAGAGACTCAATAACTCCAAAACTTACTTGGAGCCCTGAGGTTGCACTGACTTTGCACTAAAAACCTCCATGACAGTCTGTTCCACCCCATGGACACACTGAGCTCGCATTTCTTAAACCCCCCCAAAAAAATCCACATAAATCTTATGAAGCACTCTATGTTGTGGAAAGCCCAGAAGCCCCTGGTTGAGTTGCTCTCTGTTCCAGCTCGATCGAGTAATACAGACAGCAAATTTAGCTGAGGCCTGTAGCGCTGGATCTCTTGGGCACAAAGTGACAGATTTAACAATGGCAGCTAAAGCTACTGTTATTTAGGGCTTCGTTTCGGTCGAATCAACGCTCGCTTGCAATAGGTAAGGGATCCTTTTGCTGTTATTCAAATGCCTCTAGATTGTGTAGTCTTGTCAGTCGAAGCATATCACATACATGTAATATTGTGTCTTTCTATTTGTGTTTTTAAGTTCCCCAGGATACTGTATCTCTGGTTGAAGTACAATCTTAAGACAGCAGAGCAGGTAAAGGGGGAAAGCAGGGGCAGCCAGCTACTACTTTTATTAACATGATGTCGGGAAAGTGTTGGCAGAAATCTCTGGAATTTCATACATGCTACTCTCACAATCATATCTAATGAATGTGTTCCTTAAAGAAAAGCCTCATTATAAAGAAAGGCCAATTATAAAGGCTTTTCTCCCCGGCAGATGATCCATGTTGAGGTGAAGAAAGTGTAAAAGAGTTCCACATATTCTTTTTGATTTATAGAAATACTGATAGTTCAGTAAGCTGACAAGTACCTATCATGGATATACTTCAGCTGTAGTCTGCCTAACTATATTCAGAGTAAAATCACATTCCTTTAGTGTGAACACACTAAAATCCTTACAAATTACTCGACAGACTTTGTTGCTCCTCTGAAAAGAGACTTGATATTATTACAAATGATGAAACAACTGAGAGTCCAAACATTTGTCTGATGAGCATTTTAGCACAGGATGACAAATGATGGTGCATAATGTGCTGTAATTATGCAGAGTAATGCAATTCTCCATAAAGCCTTATTCTCTGCAGCCTTCTGATAGGGGAAAACAAACCCAAAGCAGATTCAGCTTCAGTTCCGCACAGAGCTGTCTGTCTGGGCCAGCTGTTTAACTCGGATAACAAACTCATATACTGAACACAGAAAAAGGTCTGGATTTGCATTCATGTCAAGTACATGGAAAGTACTAAATAGAAAGAAAAATCACATTTGATGCTAAGAACCTCTTAAAAAAAAACCTCTTAAGTCTTTAAGTTTTCATTGATCCATTGGATATGTTGAATATCATGAGCAACAGTCACATGTAGGTTTCAAATATCTTCTACGTTTGGCATTTGAAGTGTTTATTTGGTCGAAAGCAGTAGCTGTTATGAGTACATATGTGGTATTACACATTGCATGGTGCCTTTAAATGTGGAATCAAACCACTGATCTGCCTGATTACAATGCAGTGTTGGCCAAAATAGACTGACACAACAGTACAGGTACCAACAACCAACGCATTCAGGTACTTAAAGGTAGAGGATCTTGTAAGTAACAGTACCATCATGTGAAAATGCCCAGCCAGTCTCATTCCCAGGAAGTCAAATACCAATGTTTGTCAGCAGGCTTTCGACTAACTCCAATGTAAACCCATCCGTGTCATTCTTAGTCGCTCAGAGAAAATGCTCTGAAAGTCAGGTGACATAGTATGACAAGTGAGTAATACTACATAGAGGAGGACGGCGTGGATTGATGGTCAGAAATCAAAGCACTTTCACCCAGGAGACCGCTGTTTGTGTCAGACGTAACAAACTGACTTTGCATGAAACATTAAATGGAAATACTGCAATGAAGTATTTGAGTAAATTCATAAACACCGGTACTTCCTTTTAAGTACCGAACACCTGTTATCAGTAGCAGGCCGTGCATTTCACCCCTAGGCCTTCAGTGATGTCCTACAGTCCTACCTGAATGAATCCACCTCTTAATACCATCATTATGACGCCATGGCTCTAGAGACTATACATTTAGACAGAAACGCATTATAACTGGGCGTTGCATCACCTTAACATAGTCCAGTACAACAGAGTTATATTAATATTTCCGAAGCATTTAAAATCAATAAATCCGCATTTACAATTCAGAGTGTTAAACTACCAGCTTTAAGATGCTTGGATACTGTCAACACGTTCAAATAAAAGGCGCTTTTAAGGGATTAGTCTAAGAAGTTTTATTAACACCAACAGTATGTGAGCTTTAACAAGTGTGTTCACTGAACAGCGTTTCATTTAAGGAACGTGATGATAAAGACACAAACTATTCACTGAAAATAAAAGAAAACAAACACATCATTTGCCGTTGTTCTTGAGAATATGTTTGCGACAGTGGTGACACTTTGATAAAGGTTAAACCAAAACAATTCAACAAGTCTCCCTGAGTCCTTTCCTTGAGTCCTTTCCCTGAGTCCTTTCCTTGAGTCCTTTCCTTGAGTCCTTTCACTGAGTCCTTTCACTGCAGGCACAGCTGAGCCAGTGTCACACATCATCTCTTGCAGAAGCATCAAGCATTTATTTTTTATATATTTGTCTATATATTTTATTTCGCTAATATTTATTTAATAAAAAAATGATTTGAACTCACCAAAACGACTGATTATTCCCCAAAACACCTGCTTATCTGAACACAAAATCCATCCTAGCATCCTCGCTAGCATCGGGGTTGGCCGACCTCTTCTTTTCTTGAAAATGGCGTTGTTGTCACAGTTCTTCCTCCATACTGTCAGTAGCTCCATACTCCCTGGCCGTTTCTCAATACCAAGTACGGTCAAGTATGGACTTGCAAACCTGCAAGTTCATACTTGGATAGTTCGACTCGGGAGTACAAACTCCCGAGGACGGGAGGACGCAGTACGGTCATTTTGCAATTGGAACAGCAGCGAACTTGATGACGTCACCAACGTCACGACGTCACCAACTCAGCTCGTCGGTCCCGCCTACTCCGGTTATCTTCAGTCATATATATTATTATTATTATTATATTCCTTTATTGATCCCCATGGGGGAAATTCGGGTGTTGCAGCAGCTCAACTACACAGAAACAGATAATAAATACACATATTATACACTAAAATAAAAATAGAATAAAATAAAAAATAAGAATACAAATAAATATATTGACAATAAAACGAAATATGATATAAAACACAACCCTGCCTTTTTTCGTTTTCATTTAGAAAATATAAAAATATTAATATGTATATGTTTTGTGTTACATCTGCAACCACAACCACAGAGACACCGGAGCCAGCGGCACATCTGGAGAGGCCTAGCCGAGATCAGGCTGCTGTCAGCGGGCTGCATGAGCACCACCGCCCGGTCTCCTCTCTGGTCCTCTCATATCTCCGACAAACGTCGGCGCTTTTTTCAAACAGGCTCTATCTTGATAAATTGACCGCATATTTTAAGTCTTAACAACTACATTCTCGCTTAAAAAAATGTTAAAACTAAATTCCGTTACACAACAACAGCAGTATTTAGACAGTTATAACTGACAGTTGTGAGTCGTCTCCGCCGCTGTCGGCTCTTGTTTGCTGGTGAAATGCATTCTGGGAGACTTGGCTGGTGAAATGCATTCTGGGATACTTGGCTGGTGAAATGCATTCTGGGATACTTGGCTGTCCAAAGTCCACACAAGTCTACTCCGATGCATCCTCGGTATAATGGGCGGAGCGAGGACACTTCCGGGTATCTGGACCGTACTTGGCTTGATGCGAACTTGTGTATTGGAACAGTACTTGGGCCGCGCTTGATGACGTTTCACAAGTTCACGAGGACACAAGTACAGAGAAGTTCACATATTGAGAAACGGCCCCTGTCACTCTGTCTCACTCACCTAATTGGCTCACTCTGTTCACCTGCCTGTCACTCTCTCTCAGTTCACTCCGGCCACTCCCAGCCCCCCCTCTCTCACCACACTCTCCCTCACTCACCTAATCAGCCTCATGCAGTGCACCTGTCTGCCACACCCACCTCATCAGCACCATCCCTCTCACCTGCTCACTCTGCTGCACCTACACCCTGCAGTATTTAAACCCCACTCAGTCACACACTCGCGGTCAGATCGTTCGTTGTTTTCATGCTACACCTTCCAGCAATCTCCCGTGGACTGATTTCCCGTTGCCGACCCTGCCTGTCTGGACTTCCCTGCCTTGCCTGTGCCCCGGTTAACCGTCTCAGCCTTCTGTCCCCGACCCCAAGTTTAGCCTCCGCTTCCTCTGGTTTCCGTCTGCCTGATCACCGGCCTGTTTCCCACTGTGAGTCATATCCTGCCTGTCTGTCTGCTGAGTTCTCAGCTTCAAATAAAGCTCCAGAACTTTATCTGTCTCCTCGTTGTACTGCTCTTGGGTCCACACACCAACCGTGACAGTTGTAAGTATAAGTTGTAAGTTTAAGTTGTAAGTTTAAGTTGTATGTAAGTATATCTGCGACCAAATCGATCTCTTCTCCTCCATCAGCCATCGTGGGTTGAAAAAAACGCTTGTAGATCTGCACGAATTAGCTCGTTCATGTCGCCACGGGGTCATCAGGGTCATCAGGTTCACTCTGCTAGCTCTGCGTAGCTCCGCCTCTCACTAGCGTGCATCCAATCAAAAGACGTGCCCGTGCTGACGTCATTGTACGCCTGCATGCTGGCCCCGGTGTCGCCAACTCGAAATCTGATTGGTTAACACCACAGTTTCGATTCCGTTCACTTTAAGCTACAGGCGCCCACGCTGTTGATTCTGAAGGCCTGAGGGCAGATTTCTTGGACCCTAGCAACACATGACGGCTGAAATATGATTGGATAAAAGCTCTAACGTAAAGGTCAGCCCTCCGATCTCGACCTGAGGCTGGAAGCAGCGCAACCAAGAGAAAAGCTATGAAATGAAGAGAATAGACTATGGGGAATAATTTAATACATATTTGTGGATAAAATATATAATTTATATTCTGATGATGTTTAGGCCAGCAGAGAAGGCCTTGCTGGCCCTGACGGCCCGCCACTGCCAGTTATTAATACGCACTCATTTAATGAGTAAATTATAAGTAAAATAAAGTATAACAGTATAATAAACATACCCAATGGTGAAGTGTTACTGATTACATTTACTCAAGTACTGTACTTAAGTACGATTCCGAGTAATTAGTTGTAATAATTAATAATCTTTTTGTAAAAAAAAGATTAAAGATTATTGTTATGTGATTATGAGTTAAGTCTGAGTGGTCATTGTTTGCTTGGAGTGAAATGAAAAGAAAATGCCATTAGATCCATGCTTAAAATGTAAATTGTATTTTTTAATGTTTTCTGTGTTGTTGTTGTAAACAATGACCATTTAGAGTAACTTATAATTACATTATAATACATTAAAGACGTGTTTAGTGTTTATTTCTAGAATATGATGCTTTTCTTTAGAGTGAACTAGCCAACAGTGTTAACAATGGTTCAATACAGCATTAACCAACATCAATGCAGCGGAAATTTTAATTCACAAACAAAACAAATAATAGTTAATCATAGGGAACATTTTTCTGCAGACTGGCTATTCTTCCTTTTGTTATGTTAAGTCCATTTAGCTGATATTAGTTATATACTTTTCATTAAGTAAGGTTTTCAGGAATTTTACTTCCTGGAGTATTTTCACTATTGATACATTTAGTAAAGTAATGGATCTGAATACTTCTTCCACCACTCTATAACCTTAATTTAAACTTCATCAAGCTCCAAGTTTTGTAAACCATATGCAAAGATTATTACTTCTTCATCAATACATGTCGTATTTCTTCTGTCATATGAAACTAGTGGACTCAGAGCTATGCATTCTATTATCAATCCTTTAAGGAGGTGGAGGAGACAAAACCATTTATTTTAAAATTTTCACCATGACCAAAAGAAAATGGCCTCCAAGTTGAATCTATAGATGAAATGAAATGGTCTTTAGTATACAACTCCATTTTCATAAAAAAATTGCCAATGTGTGTTTTTTAGGAATGCATTTACTCCAGTTTAAGAGACTCTTGCATTCATTTTCTTATTGGTGAGCGAGATGTAACTCATATGTCATAATAAGGGGAAAACTGTGAAAAGAGAGACTGGAGATGCTGGGAAGAATGGCTCAGCTAACCTCACCTGGAGAACTCGTATTCTGCTTTATCGCTCGGTTTTCATCACAAGCTTGTAGCATTTTATCAATACCCTTAATAAAACAAGAATTCAGTTTTACAACCAAAAGCCCATGGGGACACAGTATATTAGACCATGACTTGGTAAATGTGCCACATGCTGATTTAAGTTTTCTTAATTCTAATGAAGATTCCCATCGTTCTGCAATGAGAGTGATAAAATAAGTTTCCAAGGCCTTCTATGGTGCAACATTAATCTTCCTCGATGCAACTAGGAGGTGTGAAAAGAATTACACATTACAATATGGTGCACATCAGAGTGCTGGAACTCCTACCTATTTGATGTCTGGCTTGATGTAATGACTACACACTCAATGACTGATGGATATGAACAACCTGTCCTCTCCTCTGGGTGCTGACGGGCTGGAGTCAGAGTAGAAAATGCCAGTGACATTCCAAAGAGAGTTATGGTCCTCTAGGGGGGAGATGAGAGAGACGCATCACACGGATGCACACTGCTGGGATCAGTACAAACATGCTATTCAAATGACAGCAAAGAGCTGGATTATCACCCCATGCAGGGGGAGCAGAAAAAAAACAGATGTCGGTCCAATTTGCGTTAGACTGCAAATTGTTCTCTCTCCATTTCATCCAATTTCTCGATTTGTCACACACAATGTCAGATTGTGAAACAAAACGGCGCTGCTAATCACACTTCTTTGCTTATGTGAGCTATGTTTCTGCTAAGAAGTGTGATGATGGATCACAACAGCTGCTTTTTGCTGCTTCAACCTCTCAGTCTACATCTGATAAAAGCAATTAGAAAACATTAACGCGCAGTACCTCAGCCGCAGCGAGGAGATGTTGTGGTTACACTTCGCTGGGTTTGCCGCACTGTAATTACAGCAAAACAACGGTGACTAGGTGACGCAGGGTTCAGGCAGAGTGCCTTTATACATAATGCACTTCACAACATTGCTCATGTGTATCTTGACTTCCACTTTCCCACCTGACATGTTGTCGTCAAATATTCAAGACCATACTGCCGATCATACCGACATGATTCTAGCATCCTGCAACACGTGAAGATCTGCTGCAGGTAATAAGAAGTGAGAAGCAACTCCTTTACATGCTGATTATTTTCCAGGTACGCAGCAGCAGGTCTCCATGAGTACCTGAAGGCAAACATTTGTTAAATTTAGGTTGTGTTCTGCAGATGTAACCCCAAAACAAAGATAAAGAATGTATAATGCAAGGCCACCATCTATCTGTATGTGTTTAATTCACAAAATGTCTGTATTCATATCTGAATTTGAAAACAGGAACCTAGTTTGTGGGAAATCCTTGAATTTATGCTTATTTTCTGACTCACTTTGTGTATTAAATAGTTTTCTACTGCTCGTTTTAGTCTTCATAACAAGCAGTAGAAGCAGTCTAAGTTAAGTTACCCACATTATGTACAAAATAACGATATTTGAACCATGTATCAGAATTAATAAAAAATGCAGAATTCAGTGTAAAATAATACAAACTATAATAGAAGGGGAGTTTACCAGTTATCTAGTACAGTCTAGAAAAAAAGCTGGTCTGAAGAGTGTATGACTAAATAGAAAGGAAGAAACTGGCAAACAACAGCCATATGTCTCATAGCTAATTGCATGATTTTAAAATAGATGGATAAATGGTCGTTGTGCATAAAGTGGGAAGATGAAAACACAGTTAAAGTATCTTGAGAATGCTGACAAAAAATGGAAATGCTTTCTTGGGACTCTCACTGACACTGTGTGTGTGTGTGTGTGTGTGTGTGTGTGTGTGTGTGTGTGTGTGTGTGTGTGTGTGTGTGTGTGTGTGTGTGTGTGTGTGTGTGTGTGTGTGTGTGTGTGTGTGTGTGTGTGTGTGTGGTGTGTGTGTGTGTGATCACCTACATATGAACTTATGCTGCATTACTTCCTAGGCATTTTTGTTTACTCTAAAACCATAGATGTACAGATAATAGTCAACTGGATCAGAAGTGGAAAACAGCTGAAGAGTTGGAGGCTAAATCTAGCTATAAGAAGTACCTAAGATATATATATATATTATTAATTGTTCTTCATAAGAAATAAATACCACTACCATCACTCGAAAGAGTGAATACAATTAGATGGTCTGAGTTCTGTTGTGTCTCTGAGAAAGGGTGAGTGGCTTTGAGGCATGTTGTGTTGACAGGTCAACTTAGAGGAAACGACTAATAATAATGCACAAACTCAGATTCCGTTCACGTCTCTTAGGTGTGCATTATCTGTTCATATTCAAATGGTGTTATATTTGGTTAAATCCCTTGTACTCAGTAAAATATTCCAATTATAGCTGGTAACGTCTTGAATTCCAGATTAGGGATGTGAGCATCCAGCCGTCACTTAGGCAGGCGACTGTGGCTCAGTGGAAGAGCAGGTTCGTCCTTCCATCAGAGGATCGGTGGTTCGATCCCCGGCTCTGCTAAGCCAAGTAGATGTGTCCTTGGGCAAGACCCTTAATGCCAAATTGCCAGCGGTGTATGTATGTTAGTTAGGGTCCTGATGGGCAGGTGGCACCTTGCGTGGTAACCCCTCCCATCAGTGTATTAATTGGTTGTGAATGGGTGAATGATGACATGTAGTGTTAAAGCGTCTATACAAGTACAGTCCATCTACTAACCAAACTATTTTTTAAGGCAAACATTAATTTATATGTATTAATATCATTATCACTTTCTGCTAATGAAGACTGCTAATTAAGCATTCACAGCCACTTTCATTTATATGAATCAAAGTCTTCATTTATCCCTGCTGAGACATTGCTTTGGCTGGAACCATCCATAGGAGCTAAATATGTGTATAAAGACAGGCAGAAATAGCAAAGGAGACTGAAGCCAACATTAATCATTGAAATTAACAATTTCATGATTGATGGTAATGAAAAAACTGCCTCAACTCTCCTCCCTTGTGAATTCTATTAGCCATGTTCATCACCCTCGTGGATCGTGGAGATATCTGTTTTATCTGTACCGTTATTACATAACAGAAGCTCAACTTATGTTGGTTTGGATGTCGGGATATGTAAACAGCACAAACTGTCAGAAATAGAGAAATTGTCCCCAGATGTATCATGCTGTCTGTGTGCTGTGAAACAGCCAGAAGGCAAAATAAAATTGCGACTTTATTACAGAACAACTGAAACCTTGTGAGGGAGTTGCAGATTTAACAAATTTACCTTTGGATATCGTCAACATAGCGAGATGCGACTGCCTGTCTTCCAAAGATATGCTACTTTTAGCTGCTCTAATTATCCTTTCCATATGGCATCTGGTTGACAGAATATGTATTATTTTATCTAATGACATAATGCCTGCATCGTTCTGACCTGATCCCTGTTTGTCCAGCAATTAAAAGCTGGTAGGTGCTGGTAGACGCTGCATGTCTCATCTCTCATCATCTGAGAGTAAAGCACTTTTTGTATTATTTCCCCCCCCTCAGATCAGCTCATCAGTGCAGTGCTGCAGGATCAAACAGGCCTGAATTTGCTTGAGGTGTGAATCTGAAGAAGTCCTTCGATTGAGGAATACGATAATAAGACCTCCACTTGAACTAAGTGAGGCTCTCGAAGCCCCCAGGCGAAGGGAAAAGGCAGGAGGAAATCTCATTAGGCACGATACTTCTTTTACACGGCTGCCCCATCACAATGTCGAGCTTAAGGAATACCAGCAGTCAAGTTTAAGGACAGTGAAAAAAAAAAAGTAGCAACCTGAAGAAGCAAAGACATCCTGCTTGCCATGATATGCCTCTGTGGCACTGGAAGAGACGCATTAAAGGAAAATAAAAAGCTGCCAAGCTGCAAATTTTCCACCATGAGATGAAGTAAAAGTGCCTGTACCAGCAATATTTTGGATTCCCAGGTGGAGGAACAAAAGCTCTTGCATATGAAGCACATATAAACAGAAAGAAAGTCTCCACAAGATAACAGGAAGAAAAGCTCCGGAGATAAAAAAAATAGACAGCTTCGAACAAGTCTGATCAGTTGCTTGCTGAGGGAAGAAACCTTTCAATGAGTCGACGCCGCGGCCCGATGAGGTGCTGAGAACTTCATCTGGGTGAATGTGTGTGTACGCAAATCAAGCTCCCAAGACATGACACTCACCTCTACCCAACCTGACTCACTGAGTTATATGCATGACTAATCTGAATAAATTAATAAAGCAAAGAGCATGTTTTTAAAGTTGAGTATATCTGTGCACAGAGTTGACCTCGTAGGAGCTAGTTCAGGCTAGCTGGTTAGCACCAGTTTTGTGCAAAAACCTGTACAAAATAAAATAAAATGACTCGAAAGTAATTCAACACAATGAGCCAATGCCTAATACCTCATTGTTGATGTTGTCTTTTTGTTATTTTTTATGGAATACTGAATATTTAGTTGTCAATAAAGTCAGTCAAATCTTACCCAATGAAAGGGCCCTTAATCGTTTTGACCTATGTCACAAACGCAGAGCTGTCACTGCTAGTTTCAGGCTGAAGCCGTTGTCATTTTCACGCCCATGTTGTGTAAGTAGCACATGATGTTTGTCTTAAAATGAGGTTTGGTCCAACGCATTGCTGTCTTGATGCAGCAAAAAGAGATTGCACCATTGACCAACAGAACCTTGGTCTTAAGTCAACGGTGCAGTATTATCCTGCTATTTAAACATATAGGTGCTTTATGCAGATAGAGGGAAAAAGTATTGAACACATGAAGAAAGGGAGGTGCGAAAAGGAAAGCCATGACACCAGCTGAAATCTATCAGTAATTAGAAAGCAATCCTGCCCCTTGTCAGTGCAAAATGAATATCAGCTGGTTCAGTCCCAACTGATGGCCTTTGAAAAGGTGTCTCATTACCAAGTAAGAGGCCCGGGGTAGACCCAGAACACGCTGGAGGGATTATATATCTCGTCTGGCCTGGGAACGCCTCGGGGTTCCCCAGGATGAGCTGGAAAGTGTTGCTGGGGAGAAGGACGTCTGGAGGACCCTCCTTAGCTTGCTGCCCCCGCGACCCGGCCCCGGATAAGCAAAAGGAAAATGGATGGATGGATTACCAAGGTGTCACACAAGAAACATCTCATGATGGGTAAAAGCAAAGAGCTCTCTCAAGACCTTCACAACCTTATTGTTGCAGAACATACTGATGGCATTGGTTACAGAAGGATTCCTAAACTTCTGAATGTTCCAGTGAGCACTGTTGGGGCCATAATCCAGAGTGGAAAGAACATCATTCCACCATAAACCGGCCACGACCAGGTGCTCCTCGCAAGATTTCTGACAGAGGAGTGAAAAGAATTATCAGAAGAGTTGTCCAAGAGCCAAGGAGCACTAGTGGAGAGCTTCAGAAAGACCTGGAATCAGCAGGTACAATTGTTTCAAAGAAAACAATAAGTAATGCACTCAACCGCCGTGGCCTGTATGCACGCTCACCACGCAAGACTCCATTGCTGAAGAAAAAGCATGTTGAAGCTCGTTTAAAGTTTGCTGCACAACATTTAGACAAGCCTGTGAAATACTGGGAGAATATAGTCTGGTCAGATGAGACCAACATGGAACTCTTGTGATGCCATAATACACACCATGTTTGGAGGTCAAATGGCACTGCACATCACCCCAAAAACACCACACCAACAGTGAAGTTTGGAGGTGGAACATCATGGTGTGGGGCTGTTTCTCAGCATACGGCACCGGCAAACTTCATATAATTGAAGGAAGGATGAATGGAAAAATGTACCGAGACATTCTTGATAAAGATCTGCTGCCATCTAGCAGGATGATGAAGATGAAACGAGGGTGGACATTTCAGCAAGACAATGATCCCAAACACACAGCCAAGGAAACTCTCCATTGGTTTCAGAGAAAGAAAATAAAGCTGCTAGAATGGCCCAGCCAATCACCTGACTTGAATCCACTAGAAAATCTATGGAAAGAACTAAAGATCAGAGTTCATAGAAGAGGCCCACGGAACCTTCAAGATTTGAAGACTGTTTGTGTGGAAGAATGGGCCAAAATCACACCTGAGCAATGCATGCCACTAGTTTCTCCATACAGGAGGCGTCTTGAAGCTGTCATTACCAACAAAGTATTAAATACATTTCAGTAAGCGTGTTCAATACTTTTTCCCTGTGTCATTCCATTTTATTACATATAACTTAATTTCTGAACTTATTTGTTTGGTTTTCTTTGTATGTATGGATTACTTGGGTTGTTACCGACATCTGGTGAAAATGTCATGTCAATAGCACCTTTAGAAATATATTTACTGAGAAAAATGGTGACGTGTTCAATACTTATTTTACCCGCTGTACATAGTGTACCGTGTAGTTCTAACTTCTTTTAAAAAATTGGTTGAGTGAATTAATAAAAGTGTGGTTCTTATTGACGGCAGCTTGGTTATTTAAAAATGCCGGGTTTGTGCAGGATGTCCACGATTCTCTCTGGCCAATCGGTGGTCTGCAATGTTTGTCTGCAAGGTATCAGAAAAGTCAGCTCAGCTTGCTTGGAACCTCGACAGAGGTGGTGCCAAAAAAGAACCAGGTACTATCCAAAACGCTGAGAACCTCATTCATTGTTAGTATAAGAAACATTGATGGGTACAGTTTCAAAGGTCCAAACCAGCCAGAGTGAAGTTGCAATTTGAAATGTCCTCCTGAGGATGAGGTGGAAAGATTTAATTTTAGTTAAAGAACGGGAAAAATTCAGGCAGAAGTTGACAGTTCAAAATATAATAAAGTTATGACCTGCTCAAATCGCAGACATTGTCGATTCAGTTCACAAAAATTTGATGATAGATGTTCGCCATCATGTTTTTAAAATGACTAAAACAAAACGATGACAAGCTTAAAATCTTTGATAAAAAATATGATGGAGTGCATGTTTTGTTTTTGTTGAGAAGACGAGACTGTGTTTCTAAACGAGCCGCCAGGACGGAACGGTTGTGATGTCACAACTATTCAGTGTCAGGTAGTTGACACACAGTGAGCCCCGGCTGCAGTGACGCTGTGAAGATGCGTTCAAAATCTACTCAGTAAAAATGAGTATTGGGCGAAGGTAACATAATTAAACTACTAATGCCAAGATGTTTTTTTTTTTTAAATCATTTGAATTGGGAGTTTTCATTCAAATAACCACTCTACATGACAATAACAAAGTTAAGGCATAAATAATTTTTTTTATTATTATTAAATTAGAGCCTTGCTGTCAATTTTATTTTTGATAAGAAAATCTAATTGGGCAGGTCAGAATTCATTTTTAAGGCCTTGAGTGCAGTCATCAGAAGAATACAGATTCAAGCTTATTTCCCCACTATTAAACGCTTAATATGCACTCTTGCTATTCACGTCATGTGCACTGCACATAATGATCATGTTATTCTGAGAGGTGAAAGTCAGCTGCCAGTGTGAGGTGAGGACTCTGAAAGCAGGTGAAGGAATGTAATGTGGGTGAAACTACCGACAACAGGCAGACAGGCAGGCAGACATCTCCTTAATGTCAAGACTATCTGTGCTCATTGTGTCAGACTTTGAATAACAAGTCAGTAAATGTCACAGTCGCATCAAATAAAACCTGTAGAGCATTCTGTCACTTGCACCACTATCTGCAAAGAGCTTTATTACTTTTTGTCTCTGTGCTGCCCATAAATCAGAAAAGGGTTGAATTATAATATCCTGGGATTTGTTTGGGAAGTGTTACAGATTATGAACATCTATGATATACATGCTTCTAAGTTTTAAACCCATGTTTAAATCTGTTTTCCCTTCCAATTACTGCTGAACACCTGCACCACACATTTGCAGGTCCCCCTCTTTTTTTGACTGGTTACATAAGCTCATGTTTTCCTGGGGAGGGAAGCAGGTTCGTGCATCTCAATATCCAAACAGGCTGGATGCATTGTCATTTTCATCAGCAATGCTTCTCTTTCTGCACCGCCCATCTCTAACCTGATTCAGTCAACATCTGACAGCAGAGAGTGAGATGGAAAAAGAAGCAGTGGAAGGAGGGAGAGAGGGAGATGTAAGGAAGGACCCGCACACAAAGCAAACACTGTTCTGTCTTTTCTCTGCCACTGAGAAATATGAGACGCCATGTTGCATGTTGTGGGTATGTGGCTTCTTTTTAAGGGGTTCATTAACACCAGAATACTGATGTATACGTGCTGATTTATTAGGACCAAAACATCAGATTTAATGCTAAATTGTGTTGAAATTGCCACGAGGAGAGCTCGTTAACGTTAGCAGTTGGAAGTCATGCTTGGCTAAATAACAGAGCTAGTGTGACAAGTTGGAAATATGCACTTTTACAAGTTTAAAATAAATGATAAAGTCATGGTCTGTATTGTTAAAAACTGCAATGTGGTAAAAAATATCATTAATATTATAAATAACCTGATGATTTATTAAACCATAAAGTTGTAAAGAGTTTAAATTCATCACCTCTAGATAAGTGTTTAAAATACTAACGTGGTGTTTTTCTTAGGTTTTTTCTTTGTTCTTTATTGTGTAATTGAAGATATAGCAGTGTTAAACTGGGATCTACACAGTGGTCTTGATCGTTGAGTCTGGGATGGATTGCGTTGGGCTCCACACACGTACCTTGAAGAAAATGCAAACTTTTTCTCATTGTAGTAAACTTCTCTATGAGGAGAAGCATCACATCACTCTCCTCATTATTTCTCCCCCTTTTCCAGGTATATTGTGAATTTTTGAAAGAAGTTAACCTGTCGGTATGGATTTACTAACATGTTATATGTTTCAAGAGAATGTTGTTATGTTTTGTGTACTTAAGAGTTGAGTTTTGCCAAAAATACGTGTGTGTGTGTGTGTGTGTGTGTGTGTGTGTGTGTGTGTGTGTGTGTGTGTGTGTGTGTGTGTGTGTGTGTGTGTGTGTGTGTGTGTGTGTGTGTGTGTGTGTGTGTGTGTGTGTGTGTGTGTGTGTGTGTGTGTGTGTGTGTGTGTGTGTGTGTGTACCTGATTTCCCGCGCTTTAACTGTGTAGTTGTAGCTGCGTGTAGTGTAGCCGCCATTTTGTGAATTCATATGTACATAGTAGTAATATTTTATTCATTTTAATTGTATAATACCTTTTATGCACTTTAAGTGAGTTCTGTATAGTTATGTGTGTTTAATGTGAAGTTAAGCTATTTGGTGCTTCATAACATAACGAGAGAAAGTGAGAAATATGTAAGGGGCGTAACACTAACGTTAGCAGAGGTTCATGGAGTTACAGATGCAGCCACCTACAATTTTCGCTCCCTCCGTGATGGGGCCCCGGCCGATCCGTGGCCCCGGCCGATCCGTGGCCGAGACAGCTGAAGGATTCACACCTGTAGTTACTGATTACTGTCCGTCTGTCCATCAACGCTCTAGGAGATGCTTTATTCAAGGCAGTGAAAACGTTGTTGAAAGGTTAAACACCAAGAAATAGTCCTTCAGGCTGAATATCTTCTTCACCCTCCTGTTATGTTGCGGGTCAAATCGACCCTTTACAAAGTACTTTTTCAGTATGAAACTTCTTCTACTTGCCTAACTTAGTGTAATAAACATTAAAACTAAAAATGGTTCATATCATGTACTTGCAATGAATAACACCATTCCACTAAATGCTGATTTAATTGTTAGTAATGGTGATGGTAATGAGGTACAAACTATGTCTATTAGGATTTGTTGGTTTCTGACAACTTTTGGATGATTAAACATCCACCGGGTAACATTGACCCGGGAACATTATTGCTGTTCCTGACAAATGAACATAACAGGAGGGTTAAATAAAAGCCTGTTGTGAATTTGGGAAATTAACGGATGTGCATGTTTGAGTTTGAGAGAGAGTGGTGTAGAGAAGGTGGACGGCTGCATGCAAAAGTTATTAATAATAATTTGACTGTCAACGATTTCAATGACTCTTCAAACTATTGGAGACAGCGTGAAACATCATTTACAATTGCAAAGTAAACCATTTACAAAATGAGCTGTTCTTATCATATTTGACGTGTATCAGGGACAGAGCATTCTTTGAATTATTATTACCATAATGATCATTTTGTTATGGACATAGTCATAGTCATGAAAATAGAACTATGCTGAAGCCTTTTTTTGTGACTTGGTCGGTTAGCTTCTCTCTCTGCGACCCGGTATTCTCCTGGTCTCTGTTCCTCACTGAGCCCAAACACTTCATTAGCATCACAGTGTCCTTTCTGTTTGCACTAAATGGGCCATGGAGGTGTCATCCCAACACACCGGTCTCCATGCCCCCTCTGACTGAAGTCGCTGTTTTGTCATTGGGAGATGTTAAATCTGTCCGAAAACCAGTCAAACCCATAGACAGCTTCTGGACGGGAGACAGAGGGAGGGATTGAGAGAGAGGAGAAGGAGCCGGACGAGACAAGAATATTCACAAGCGAGAGAAACTGCATGCTACCACTTTATACTGCTGATGGGCTTAACCTATAAACAATATATTGATACCAAATTGAAACAAGTAATTAGTAACAAGAGATTAAAAAAATATGTAATATGTATTGATGTAGTGGAATAGAAGTATAAAGTAGCATAACATGGAAATACTACTTAGTTACGTACAAGAACCCAAACTTTAAGTCCAGTGGCCCTATTATGCTTTTCTACTTCTTCCCTCTTCTTTAGTGTGTTATATATATTTTCTTACATGTAAAAGGTCCGTAGAGTGTAAAACCTGAAGTCCATCCCTAAAAGGAGTTATCCTCCCCCTCAGAAGCTCCTGAGCTCCTGAAACGGCTCCATTGAATTTTCTCCTTCACTTCTGTAACTTTATGAGGTCACAATGTTACAGAAGTGACGTAAAACTCCTTCCGGCTAGTTTGGCCCTCAAACAACAAAAGAGAGAGACGGAGCTGAAGCTCCAGAGGAAGAGTTTTTTGAAATGTGAAACGTTGACCAATCACAACAGAGCGGGCTAGCTGACCAATCAGAGCAGACTTTGCTTTCTGGAGGGATGAGCTACAACGGAGCATTTCAGGTGCTGCAGGACAGCCAGGATGAGAAAAACAAGGAGGATTATGAGCATTAACGCATGTAAACATGTTGTAACTGGAACTGGAGATAAAAATATGCACCCGGAAAATAGTATAATAGGGCCTGTTTAAAGCCAGCACAGTGGGGTGACACACACACACACTCTCTCTCTCTCACACACACACACACACTATACACACTATACACAGTTGTCGTCATGACTCTTTTATTCCCGTGATGCCGATTTATCTTGCTGCTGCTCAGGGCAGACACCCCTCGATTACAAATCTCCCCGTAGAGTCCAAGGGCCAAAGACTCTGTCAAGACTTTATCATCACATATCATCTGTTAATAGTAAACGGTTATCTTTTCCTCATTTGAATGGTCTCTCCTGATTGAAATCAGTGATCCTGTAAATTTTAGTTTTTATTGAGAAAAAAATTAAGTTTGAAGGTAATGTTTTCACAGCAATATAAGATAAGATAAGATAATCCTTTATTAGTCCCGCAGCGGGGAAATTTGCAATATGAAATCGATTAGTGAGGGATTTATGACCTTTTGTGTGTAAAGCACTGGTACTGGATTGGTACTCTGCATCGGCCGATACACATGTACAGGTGTGAAAAAAAATCTAGAAGACCATCTCTACATCCAACATCAAATATCAATCATCTCATAAGACGTGACTGGTCGAAACCAGCTACAAAAAAAAAAATAGATATTTGGATTCTGAGACTGAGACTCTTTGTCACCTTGAAATATCTTTATATATTTGTATTGAAAACCATCAACTCTATCTGAGTTTACAATCTCCATCTGCAGATGGATTACATTGTGTCAGGTTTCATGTGAGCCACCGACTGAGACGCTTTTTTTACAGATATGAAGTGAGTAGATATGCCCGTACAGTTTCTGCAGCCAGTAACCTTGACCTGGTTGGCTACTGCAGCGGGGGGTCGTAGTGTGGAGAGACTGGCCGGTTCAATTCAAGCCCCAACTTCCCTCAGCATGATTTAGAGTGCAGGTTGTCATTTGACCATTGATTGTTCCTTTCTTCATTTACAGCAATCAAAAGCTGGGCGAAGTGTTGAAAACGGGCTACATGGTCGGTAAGTCGGTAGAGTGCATTGATGGACTTTGAATTTAAATCTGTCCTGATTGGCCATACTGTGTGAACAATTGCTCTCATTCCATTTCAAACTTGGGCAGACTGTACTATGTTGTAAGAAAGATCTATGTTCAGAGAGAGCTTAAACACTACTGGGCAATATATATAATATTTTATATATATATACATATATATATAACACATGCGGAAGTAAATATTTGTTCATAATTCCTCTCTGAAATGCTGTTTCTGTCTTTTAGGATCCTTCATTTCCATGACCAGTGGTCTCCAGAAGGACTCAGTAGGAGGGCTGAGTGATGAAGCGCCATGGAAGGGCCATCTGGCCTGAAGAGCGCTACCTGCCTCAGGCCCCTACACCGGGGCCACGGGCACCTGGTAAAGCTGGCAAGGAAGGCCTTGGCAGAATGCCAGATATGGAAAGATACCACTTGTGTTTGGACGGGCACACTCAGCATGGAGGCACTCTGGCTGGAAGGTTACCAAATGGACCAAAGGAAGTTCAAAGGGCCAATCAGCTTGAGTCTCATATGCAACTCAAAACTCACAAGTTCATCTAACTGAAAGGTTTTTTCAGAAATGAAGCCATCTTGTAAAAAGAGATGAATCCTCAAATATGAAAGAGTGACTTGTGTGGTGATGGCCCAACGGTAACGGAAACGTAGGTGTGGATGTGAGCGTGAGTGGTTGTCTGTCTCTATGTGTCAGCACTGTGATAGTCAGGTGACCTGTCCAGGGTGTAGCCTGCCTTCACTTCAGCTGGGATCGGCTCCAGCTAACTATTACTTGCATTACTTTTCATACATGGCACTTTCAATTGAAGACCTACTGATAAAACTTCATAATCAAATAATTAGAAAATTGAATAAATAATAGCACTGCAAAATTATTTTATCTTCCTGTAAACTGCTGATTAAGAAAGCTTGCCATCAAGAATAGTCAGATTAATTGTATTACAGAGCTCAAGGGTTGACTTTATTTTAGTGTAGTTTCAGGATATCTTTTTTTTCTCGCTGATCCAACTACTGAATCCTACTGTCTCAACATGCTCTCTTCATTTAAACACTTTTAGGAGTTGCTTCAGATCTACTTAAATCCTGATTTAAGTTTATTGCTTGAATGTCAAAGTAACTCCTGTAGATTCTGAGAATATAGAAGGTATTGTCCTGAACTCACTGAACTACTCCTCTCATCTGCCTCCCACTACCACACACCTCCACAGTGCACCACTCGGGCAAGTGGTGACTCAAATATGTGAAGTGCCAAACTCTGCTCACACGATGATAATCATACGGAGCATCACCTTATCTCACATGTTTGAACTGAGTTTTCTCTTTTGACTCTCGGCGCGTTGACTCGGCAGCCGTATGAAAGGTATGACGCACAGCGGCAGCGCACAAAGAGGCGTGACGGCCACTCGGTTTATGTTGAGTGTGTTGAGCGGCTGTGGCGTAGTGGAGAGCAAGGTAGTTCTCCAATCAGAGGGTCGGTGGTTCGATACCCGGCTTCAGCAGTCGATGTGAGACACTTAACCCCAAGTTGCTCCTGAAGGCTTTGCCATCGGTGTGGACTGGATGATGAATGTTAGTTAGAGTCTGATGGTGGCACCTTGATGGTAGCCTGTCATCAGTGTGTGAATGGGTGAATGATATGTAATATACTACTGACTGTAAGTTGCTTTGGATAAAAGCGTCTGCTAAATGACTCTAATGTAATGTTGATATCTTTTCAGTCAATCTCAGCCTTGGGAAGAAGGTCTGATATGGTCCGTCTTTAAAGAGGTCCTTGCTGCCCCCTGGACATGCTCACTGCTGAGTGGATGAATTAATTAGACCCCTGTGTTCCTGACGTCCAACAGAAAAACCTGAAATACTAATGAGCTAATGCCTGATGTAGTCAGACACACTTATCCAATTTATCATCCTGCCCCCTGCACTCTCACTGCTTAACACACACACACACACACACACACACACACACACACACACACACACACACACACACACACACACACACACACCTTTGAATGAAGAATATAAGCTAAAACATGTTTGGTTGTGGCTTTGGATCTGACAGATGGAGGATAAATGGAAATGAGAACAAGTGTTGTGATTAGCAAGGCAGTGGGTCCAACTTTGAATTAACATAATGTCATTTCTCCAAAGTGGCCTTCTTCTAACTTGTTATTTGAAGGCTCATATTCAAGATTTGTTCTATTCATTAATTTTACTATTTATTCCTAATTTTTGTCTCTTAAAAGAATTATCATATTTAAGTAAAAGTGTAATTCTCTGTTGATGTTTTATGCCATTGCTGTATTAAATTCAGTGTAATGTACATTTCCACAGCACTAACTGTATCAGTACAACCACAAAGTATGTATCAGAAATACTGTTCTCCTTATTTGATTAATAGTCCGCTCTACTTCGCCTCCTTTTGATGGATGAATTTAAGACGTCCTGCAAACATGTTTCACAATAAAACCCTTCCTGCAGCTCAGTAGGCACACAAACACTTCCTTTAAGGGCTATGCTTTTAATGGTAAATGGTAACAACAAAAGGTAAAGAATCAGAAAGATCCTTAGAGCTGTCATAATTCAGGAATATCAGGTAGTCCAAAAAAAAGGCAGGGAAACGGGTCCAAAGAAACAGAAACGCTGAAGAAAAGCAAACAGTGTGAGCCAGGCTGGATATTAGAACAAGCTACTAAGGCAGACGACCTGACACTGAAAGCACAGTCTCAGAACACAAAGAACTAATTAACTAATGAAACTCAGGTGTGCATAAAAATTAACATTGTGATGAACATTGTGGGTCAATTAAGTCATCTCTAATGGGAAAAATATTTATTTCAGTCCTTGAAATGTGAACATAGAGAGCAGATGGCTTTGTGTTTTCCTCAGGAAATGAAGAGAGACGCTGCGCACATTTACGCATGAGAAACATCAGCCTAACGTCTCTGATGATTTCAGAAGCTAAACGTGTAGTGTAGTTCCTCGTGTAGTGTAGTTCCTCGTGTAGTGTAGTTCCTCGTGTAGTGTAGCTCCTCGTGTAGTGTAGTTCTTCGTGTAGTGTAGTTCCTCGTGTAGTTCCTAGTGTAGTTCCTCGTGTAGTGTCGTTCCTCGTGTCCTCTGTCTAGTTTACATCTACAGGTTTAAGCTTTGCTGCTTAAATGTCCAATGATAACATTTCATTACACTCAAACATCTTTACAATACATCATTTAAAAGCAGCATGGACTGATATAGGGGGAGTGAAACGTCCATGCAAAATGTACATTATGTGCATTATCTGCAGACTTCCTATCTTTAAAAAATCCACTAGCTGGTAATAGAAGAGGGATATTTTCTGAATGGGATCCAGCGCTGCCGCTGTAGCTGCAGTGTCGACAGCCTAACGTTGCTGCCATCTAATGGGCTCTGAAGACTGGATGCTGGCTTCAAGAGCTGTGACACAGGGAGCTGGGCCGATCAAAGCCTCATCGGAGGGAAACATGGTAATTCAAATGGTAATGACAGGGTTGAGGTAAATGTGTTTAGACGTTAGCAGATGTGGCAGGTACTGTATCTCCAGATGTCTTCATCCGTCCCCGGCGAGTCTTTTCAAGGATGACTCTATAAACAGATGGGGTCTACCAAGAAGCAGGAAGTGATTTCTTTTTTTCTCAAGAAGTATTCGTGGTTAAAACCCATGGACACCTCTTGCAGGACATTGCCAATGACAGAAAAAAAGCTGAAGACTGTCCGTGCAGAGCCGGTGCCAAAAGTCAGCAAGAACGTAGGACAGTTTGTCCACATCTTTTGTACCAAACATATTATGGCTGTCTCATTTGTTAAAAAAAATACTTTGGCGGCTGTGTCATTTTGATTCCACAGAGTTCTACTTCACAAAGGGCTTTACAGCTGCCATCGGTCCTAAAACGTCAGGACAGCTCCCAGAGCATTATTCTTTGTAGATGCAGCATCATCTTTACCATCACATACCACAAGAGACCACTGACTAAAATGAGCTGTGGAGAAAGAAAGTGTAATCATCTGTAATTAGATACTTCTGACTCTCAGCTGACTCTCTTTTTATTGTTAGATGTGTTTTCATGAATCATCAAATTTAATAATACAGATGCCTTCTTAGAAAGAGTATTTAGTATGGACACCAGCTGTGACCCCCGAATCCACACTACATACTAATTCTATACCATGTGTACTACATACTAATCAGCATAATATAATGTTTTAGCAGTAAGTGCTATTTTAGAAAGTGACAATGAAACGACACACAAAATGATGCCCTAAGATTTAATAACATAATAATAGTTTTTCCCAAGATTTTTTTGCTTTAAACCAAGCCTCAATTTCTTTTGAACATTGCATTGTGGGAAAAGTGTGAATCAACAGCACTCTCAAAAATGATAAGTGTTACATTTGCTTGTATCCATCTTTCCGTCCAGCACCAAATTACCAATCTCTCAATCTTTAAAGCCTCTATACTACATTCTGTGTATTAATATAGCATCAAACAACTATTATCAATGTAAAGTTATAGTGGTGCTATGTCTACCTGAGCAGAGAATGAAGTCTCTCTCCCTCTGTGTGTTGTAATCCAAGCATGTTAGAATGCATTCACACCAAATCAGAACCGTTGTTTGCACTGTTAGCATTGTTGGTGCTTTTAGCATGGCTAGCACGACATTTTGGCTCAGCCACCTCCATGTTTGCTTGTGTCGTCAGAGGTGAGAGCAGTGTGCAGGTAGTCCATTTTGACTACTGTGACTACTCTGTTGTTATCACTACTCTAATTGGGGCCAAACTGCACCTACCATATTGTGAAAGTGAAACTTAACGTTAAAACAAATACATTGTGTGATCAAGCAACAAAACTATTTCGTGAGATTTAGGAAAAGATCATGGTTTGGGTTCAAATAAGTGCATAAGTCATGTAACCAAAGGTAAAATAAAAAATAATTGGTAACATAAGTCTGGTTCCAGCTCGACCTCCTCTCTGCTCCCCTCGCTATAACTACGACCACTAGAGGTCACATTCTGCATTCTTGTATTTGTATTGGCGATCGACCACGTTAAGAGATGATAACGACCTTCTGAACCTGCTAGTAGGAGTTGCAGGCCCGTTCTAGCCCGTATCTATGAGTCTGATAACTGCTGATAATGCCCATTCAATCAGTGAGAACATTTGAATTTATGTTCACTATGTGGTATGTAGCACCTTTAATTAAAGTGAACATTAATGCATTTATCTGAACTGTGATTCTGATCCACTCCAAAGTATAATGGGCTCTTCCTTGGCCCATGATACACCCTCCATCCAAGTTTCATGAAAAGTGGTGGAGTAGTTTTTCCGTCAGACTGATGTGAGAATATATCCTCTTTGGAGGTGATTACACCATCAGTGTCTATTTTGGTTTGTACTCTGCACTCTGGCTTTTGCATTACCAATTAAAATCCATTGTGTTGATTTGCAGCACTAATGTTGCATCATGCACTTCCACTTTACAGGCTATTAGTCACACACTCAAATAAGCATTTTAAATGCCACATGTTTGATGAATTTACAGTCATGTTTCATAGATCTTAATTAGAAGCAACCACAAAGACTTTGTAGCAGACAATTATTGGTAACTTTTCTAATGGTGTTAATTGACATCAAATTATGAATATTCAAAACACGAGGCGTTGGTGTTTAGTGTGTGTCTGCTCACAGTTGGTAATTTACTCAGTGTTTCCGCAGCAGAGGCTGGAGCACGCACACACACACACAGACATAAATACTCCCACACCCACGATGGAAGCCCTACACGAGCCCTTTAGAACCTTGGCAGCTAACAGAGAGAAGAATCATTGTGTGAACTTCACTACCAAGCAAGATAAGAGAAAAATTCAAAAATAATGAATTCCAGCTCAAGTTCTAAATAGCATTGTTTGTATTGTACTTCTTCAAGCAGCAGCATGTGTGCACAGGCGTTGGGAAAACGCATTGATCATAATGAATGGTAATGTGATACGGGCTCATTAAAAGATTTGTATAGTGCTATGTTGGGTCAGAGCCAGGAAATGTGTGGGCTGTTGTAAAGGCAGAGAAAAAAAAGGCTCAGTTGCTTTTACTTTTGAACATTAAGTATTTGGAACAGTAGATGTCAATTTCAAGAGCATGAGTGGGCAACACGAGTCCTGTTCTTGAGTCTTATCTTGATACATGAGCAAACGGATCAGCGAAAGACAGCGGCTCGACTAAAACAACAAGCGCCGTGTTGAGGAGCAGACATTCATCCAACTCCTGTTCTTCTTTGTGCTATTCAGGGTCTGTCAAGCCTATTCTTACCACGCTGTGCCTCCATGTTGTATCAGACTTGGCAATTAAGTTGCCCGGCCATCTCATCTGCTTCTCTCAATCACCGCGGGCCGCTACTTGAAAAAACACCTTTTTTCATCTTCACTCGCGGGCACGTTCCTGTGGTTTACAGATTGCCAGGGATTCAATTTGTGCCATGGAAATGTCCCATGCAATTCTGCACCTGATCAGCGGGCGAGATGGGTCTCTCTACCTCCTGAAAGGAGACCTCTGACTGCCTTGCAATAGCTGCCTGAATCATCCTTGTCCATCTGAATTGCTCCATTTGGTAAGAGGTTTCAAAGGAAGCAGATAATATATAAACACCATGGCCAGCAATTGAATCCTTGTGCCTCAGACCTAAAATCTGCAGTCAGGGGGAATCAGCTACATCTCCATATACTGCATCCAGCTATTTTGACTTTTTATAGATATTCTAAATTCAATTTAACTCCTTGCTCATACTTAATACTCTGTGTGTAGTGTATAAATTACATTTGCTCCCATAACTGTCACAAGAGTCCAGACAAAATCTGATCTGTGAGTGTGCTCCACCTGGCAGCTCAGCCTCTAGCTGCGCTTCAATACTCTGCTAATAGTGTGCAGCGCTCCTCCCTCCCACAAACCAGTCACCTCCATCACCATTATTCACACCAAAGTGTCAATCCCATCGCAGGGCAGCGGGGCAGCTGTAGTGATGTCACCAGCTGTAGCAGAAAATACAGAGCACTGATAGTTCTAAAGAGATAATGGCACTGCAGTATAACGTACAGATATACTAACCCTGTCATATGCAGGAAACATGTCAAGGCTTAAGTTTTGGTTCTGACATCTGGGTCCTTTTTTAATCCGAAATTAGCAGCCTCAGATTATTTCAGATCCAAAGCTAACAAATCGTATGTCAAATGTTTCCTTTCCCCTGGCTCCGATTAGCAAAAAGACAACAGGCCTCTCATATTGTATGGCGCTGACAACGTCTGTTAAATTGACAGACTTTGCTTGCAGCACACTATATCAGCTTCGGTTCTATAATTTGGTGAGTAACTTGTCAGGAGACCAGAGTGAAACTCTCGGCTATTGTTTCATTAATGTCCTCCCTGCAAAGAGCTGTCAGTGACTGATTGTTAAGGAGATAGTTTGACATTTTAAGAAATATGATTCTTTGATGTCTTGCCAAGAGTTATATGAAAAGATCGATAGCACTCTCATGTTTGTGCATTACGTTTGGAGCTGGAGTCAGAAGGCGATTAGCTTGGCATAGCATAAAGACTGGAAGCAGGGGAAGCAGCCAGCCCGGCTCTTGTCTCAGACGTTTATGTCCCCAGTAGAGAAGGTGCCGCTGTGAAACATGTCAAACTGGTTCCATAATAAGCCAAACACTGGACTGGATCGTGTACCAAATTTTACCAGTAGGTGTCCCACACACAGGCGCTCTCTCGCTCTTTCTCCACTGCACACTCGCTAACGCTACAGGGCATTGCAGGCTTGCAAAACACTGGCTGGTGAAACCCCGTCAGGTCTTCAACCTAAATACACAGGAACTTTCGAGGAACTTTGAATTTTAACAACGTCATGGTGTCGGCCTCGGCTCGGCAGGTATTTGTTCACTTCCAGTCAGCAAATTGACTCCATTAGTCAATAAATTGATAAAAAAAACATAACAATGTGTTAATCAGATTGTCATATTGTTTATAACTAATAAAATACAAACTAGATTTAGCACCGTGACGCCATCGGCACAGATTGCTGACATAGGCTTTTTCATTTGCCAGAATGTGTCATAATGACATTTGCCATATCAGTCGGTTTGCATAAAATCAAACTGCTGAACGCCTGTTCTGGGCCAGTAGGTACCACATGTGTCCGGCCTGGCAGATCAGCTCTGGGTCCTACTGAGCACATTTGGCCACCTACACCAGCAACAGCGGAAATAGACCCAACAGTGGTCCCCAGGGGCTGCACGGTGGTGTGGTGGCTAGCACTGTCGCCTCCCAGCAAGAGGGGCCCGGGTTTCAACAGACCTTCTGTGTGGAGTCTGCATGTTCTCCCCTTGTCAGTGTGGGTTCTCTCTGGGTTCTCCGGCTTCCTGCCACAGTCCAAAGACATGCAGCTTAGGTTAATTGAAGACTCTAAATTGTCCGTAGATGTGGCCTTCGCCCAATGACAGCTGGAATCGGCTCCAGCCCCCCCACGACCACTTAACAGGATAAGTGGTTACAGATAAGAAATGAATGAATGAAGTCACCAGGAAAAAGTATAATTACGTTCTTGGTGCCCATCAAAGAGATGTCTGACTACTAGCATTCTGCCAAGCTATAATCTTCTTCCTAAAATGGCGGTATTTCTTTAAGAGGGCGTTGTACACTTTTGGAAACTCTGGACAAAGAGAACTAGCTCCTAATCCATCACAACTTTCTTTCAGGATATGTCAAAGGTAACTGTCTTCTCATTAGATGTGCATGGAAAGGTCATCAACTAAGTAGGTCAAACTTTGAAAATGATTGAACTTCATACACTGCAGCAAGGTGGAAAATCCAAGCTGGAGATAAAGCCAGAGGTAGTAGTACTACCACAAGGTGTGTTTATTGAGCCTGGCTTAAGCTGTTAGTAAGCTTCAAACAAAGAGCTTGTGCATGTGGATGGATGGAATAGTCAAACACAAGACCTTCACCCAGGAGACTGGTGTTTGTGTCCCATGTGAAACTAACAAGTCAACATTTACTTATCTAAAGAAAATCACATAACGTAACTAACGTACTTATGTACTCACTTTTCCCTAAACCTAAGTGAGTTCTTTAGTTCCCTAAACTATAATTGTTTCAGTGTTGGTGGGACGTAACTTCAACACAATCTGTGCCACCAGGCTGTAAAGAGATGCACCGATGTTTTTTAGCTGATCGGCCATTAACTCACACACACCCAACATGTGTAGGTGAGAGAAGAGGACATAAAGTTTGCACACACACACAAACACACACCTCTCAGAAAAATTGAAAGGGTGCATCCGACAATTTTTGTAACATTACAAAACATTAATCTGATAAACGGGCCTTGTTCACACACCTATCCATCTCTTTTTGGGTGTTCAATCAGGTCCAAAGCCAACTGCGTGCTACTATCCCCATAATCCCCACAATGTGCAGTTAAAGAGTTAACCACAGCACAAGGGTTCCTATAAACCACCAGTCTCCTCCGCCAGGTCTCTACCAACCACGCTGTGAGTGAAAAAAGACAAATTCTCCCCACTTGCTGTAAATTGAAGGGGCCACAAATTGAGTGGGCCGTGAAAGTTCAAAAGAGGGATTATTGTCATTACATGATTGAGAAAGAACTTCAGAAGGAGAAGCGGAAAGGAGGGAGCAGTAGGAACGATACTCTCAGGAGCAGCTAAGGGCACTTACTGGAATAAAGTGTCCTTACCTGAGGCCTCACAGGCTGCCCCGACATATTACCCACAAAGTGTATATTTAGTCAGGAGCCTCGGACTACTCCAGAGACGTTTACAGCATAGAACTTTAGACTAAAGGAAATAATGACTTATTTGTCAGCGTTCACATGGGGTTTTCACTTCTAGAAAGCAAGCAGGACTGGGAGCCTACTTTGTTTATGGGCATATGCAGCCCGATGGCGAGTAAATGCTGCTCATTGGAGTGTGACAGCGTCCGCACGCCTGATCACTCCCAGGCACATACCCGAAGGATCGCCTAGCCCACACAGTGGCTTTGGTTATGTTTGTTGTTTCAATGTGTCTTTTCATTTTTTCAAATTTTCTTCTCTCAGCAGGATGTGTTAAGTTGCAGGTCTGAAAGCACACAGATCAGACTCTGCTGGAGGTGCAATAGGAAGTTCACAACCGGAATTGGAAGCTTACATTGTAATTGCCGGGTTACACAAGGTGAATGTGAGCCAAGTGGAGGGAGAGAGAGGAGAGCAGAGGCAGAAAGAAACATGGAGAACTGGCAAATGAAGGACTTTTATAAATATATCACATGTGTCAAGTCCACTTATAGATGATAACAACAGAAGGATAAGACTCACATGGTCACAATGACATCTCAAGCGTATTTGATAATGTAAACCTATCATCTATATTAAATAGCTAGAGTAGATAAGATTCAGATTTTCCAATTTGTACCTATTAAATAAGATAGAAGATAAAGCAGATAATCACATGTAAAAATAACATCCAATCACCTACATCCAAAATGTGTTGTGTCCACAGTAAGGGCCTGTTGCAACAAGAAAGTGTTCAGACAAGAATTGGGTGTAGAAAGCAAGGATTAAAAAAGATATATATAAAAAATAAAATAGGTTTTAAATTTTAGCATATTTAGTATAACTAAAAAACAAAACCTACTGAGTGTTTGCGGTACAAATACTATCCATCCATCCATCCATCCATCCATCCATCCATCCATCCATCCATCCATCCATCCATCCATCCATTATCCGTAACCGCTTTTCCTTTAAGGGTCGCGGGGGGGTGGAGCCGATCCCTGCTGACATTGGGCGAACCCTGGAGGTCGCCCGACCATCGCAGGGCACAAACACCATTATTATCTTTTATTGCTGTTTGTTTGTTTTTAAATCCGAAAGTTATAGAGCTAAATTTTAGTCTGTCCTCTCAACCACAAACAGAAACAGTAGGCCAGAGGAATGTGCAGGTTAATGATCTGTAAACCACTTCTCATCTCTTACATCGGATTAAAAAGGATCAAGGCACTCTTCTGGGAAACAAGTTAAAAAGCCTTTAATGGGATGAAAGCTGTTTTGTGCCGCTACGTGTGGGTTGTAACCCAGCTTTATTAACATGAACAAGCTTTGTCTATGTTTTTTACAATTTCACCATGAAAGAACCATCTGATTAAAAGCTGTATCACTTTTTACCAGAGGAGCGCCGTGGACCTTTCTTCTTGTTTGAACTTTTGTGTTCCATACCAAAGACTTCCTTCATTATACTTATAATATTTATTAATAATATAGTAAAAATACTAGAATATTTATAATCATAGTCATCATCAAGGAAGCACATTACTTCACAAGATTCTCATGTGAATCAGACTTTCCACAGAAAGTCTGTAGGTACCAGAAGTTGAATAGCAAATACATGCTATCTTTACATTTTAACACAACTGTCAATTAGCTAATCTTTTTTTTAACAAGACAAATGTGTTAAAAACTCAACCAACTATCAGATAGTACTGCACTGTATATTTCAGAGGCTGAGTTGTACTGTCTTCAAACGGAACCACTTTCCCTGCTGCTGAGATCTCCTCAATTTAGCATGTCTGTTGCAAATGGCATGTTTTATTACTGCCAATCGGATGAGCAGGTTGTAAATGTGCTCGATATGAGGCTTGTCCTACAATTCCATGTGGCGTTGAAGGCTTGATGGTGTAGAGAGAAAACCACTGCACAGCAAAGATGTGACTTTGGTGAAACAAATCTTGGGCTTGGCGGTAAATTGGGCGTTACCATGGCTATCAGAATGCAAACACCACCAGAAATAGATTCCCTCAACAGCTACAGAGGTGGTGTGAGACTGTCAACTGAGACCAGTGAGTTTCTCACAACACATCAAAGAGCTCCATGTGATCGACTCTTCATAAATTAGTGACACAATCTTCAGATATATGGAGACACTACTGTTCTCTCTTTAGGGTTTAGCTTTATAATGAACCTGCTTCTGTTCCAGCAGGACACGTCCTACATGTCTGGAAGCAACAAAGCTCAAGAGTAATCTTCTTGGACTGATAGACAATATGTCAGCCGGAATCCATCTGAGTGACAGAGCAAAGTAGTAAATGTCTGACATTTTATAATGCAAATAATACTGTCCCTGTGCATGTTGTACCTCCATTCGAGCAATATGCCACAGGCCCCATGGTGAGACTGCTCTTTGCCTGTAACCTTTTTCTCAGAATCGCAATGCTGCTGTGCCAATACTCCATCAAGAAACATGTGTTTGATCCGTTGTATTTCTCTCTCTCACCTTTTCCATAATTGTTGATGTGAGTTGGTTGGTAACAGTTGCTGTGTATCATTCTGGAAATAGTAGTGTTCAAATGTTTTGGTGGTTTTTACTGAAAGGAGGCCCAGATGTGCCTTTATTTTCTGGACCAGTCCAGTCTTTACAAATGAAATCACTGAGTTTCCATGACTACATGGACAACACGCTATGTACCGCGGTATTAAACCGTTTACATTTCCTCATACTACTCAAACTTATCATAAGAATACATTGAAATGTTGTACCAAACAACTCGTGGCTTAAAACTCAATTGTGATAATTATACATTCCTATTTTTCATACCATTGTAGTACATGCCCTCCCTTGAGCCCCACTGCTAGCATAACTAAAAATCTGTATTTAGTTCTCTAGCAGCTGCATGATAAAGCACACCATTTATTTACTTATGTATTTACTGTTATATCAATTATGGTAGTAAAATAATTGCTGAGATCTAGAAATAGGTACATTGGGGTGAGAAATGAACAGTGACATCATCATTCAGGTTGTAAACAAGCAAACGGTTTCAGTATATTATAATAATAATACCACTGTGAATATTTATAAAATCACTGGCCATCTTAAAAAGAGAATATATATGTAATATATTAAATATTATAACTAACTTTAATAACATGGATTAAAAGAACACAAAGAAAGTAGCTGGGTTGGTTACTTTCCGAGTGCACTGTTGGCTTTTGAAGACTAAGCCTGTAGTTTGGGAATATGACTTACTTGTAATCGTAAATAAATGCTGATTGTGTTAAAGAGAGAAACTGAGATTTTTTTTAATTACTAAATTTGTGATTAAATAGTTCTGGTTTTGAATTAGATGTATGACTTTTGAATGATCTCAACTGCAGAAGAACTCATTCTTTAAATCTCTCCTTGTGACAACGACAGTGCTGTCCACCTACACAGCTGAAGGCAAACCATTCATCCCAGTTCACTCAGGCTGTCAAAAGTCGTTGTATGGATATCAGTAGCTGAAGAGCAGAGACACAAAAGAATGGTTGAGAGAAAGGGGATACACCGAAAAAATAAATTCTATCCAAAGTACAAAGTCATTTTGATAAAACAAGTGTAGCCAGAGGAATGAGTCAGTTCAACTCCAACCAAACTACGTTCCCATTCAACTACACTGCACCACACCAGCACCTCCCTCCACAGACTTCAGCAGACTATTAGAAACGTATTTGTGATTTGTAAAACAAACAAAATGTTATCCGGGAGAAAATATGACTTTTACGTAATTGTTAAGAGACCCGGCTAATAAGTTTAGGAGAGGGTTAAGCGAGGGGCTGAGGATGTAACAGTTCCCGGTGTCAGGATAAACCTTGAGCTGAGATCAAAACGTTTATTATTACCATTTTACATTTTAATTGTCATTTAAACTATATTACGGGTTTTCGCCAGTGTATTTCAAGACCACTGTGCCTGAGCATCTGGAATTTGGATGTATTTTGATGTGTTTTTTTAAACAAAATTGTTACTCCTTTAAAGTGGCCCTATTATGCTTTTCCACTTTTTCCCTCTCCTTTAGTGTGTTATATATATCTTTTTTACATGTCAAAGGTCCGTAGAGTGTAAAACCTGAAGTCCCCCCCTAAAAGGAGTTACCCTCCCCCTCAGAAGCTCCTGAGCTCCTCAAACGGATCCATTGAATTCTCTCCTTCACTTCCGTAACTTTATGAGGTCACAATGTTACAGCAGTGACGTAAAACTCCTTCCGGCTAGTTTTGCCCTCAAACAAGAAAAGAGAGAGGCGGAGCTGAAGCTCTGGAGGAAGAGTTTTTTGAAATGTGAAACATTGACCAATGACAACAGAGCGGGCTAGCTGACCAATCAGAGCAGACTTTGCTTTCTGGAGGGAGGAGCCAGCGCTACAACGGAGCGTTTCAGAGAGAGGGTGAGAAGAGGTGCTGCAGGACAGCCAGGATGAGAAAAACAAGGAGGATTATGAGCATTAACGCATGTAAACATGTTGTAACTGGAACTTGAGATAAAAATATGCACCCGGAAAATAGCATAATAGGGCCTGTTTAAGGATAGAGTTAGGGTGAAGGTTGTGTTTGTAACATATGGGTCGAGGAAGAGAGAGCGGATAAGTAGAAATCATCAGTCAGGTTTCAGCTGTGAACGTAGCAGTGCGGTGTTTAGTTTGTATTTGAAAAAATGCACCAGGTTTTCAAGACCCAAGCCACATTCCCGTGTGTTGATTGCCACCTGCTGGGTAAAGTGGAGGGGTCTTAGATCGCAGATCGTTGATGTAAACTTTTCAACAAAGACACGTTTGAACCTTGAGAGCTGAAGGTAACTGATTTCAACACGACGACGGCCAAAAGGCTGAACTCGAGGCTTCGAAACGGCCGTCCAGAGACCAACGGGTGACGCCACAGTGACTACATCCACTTCTTATATACACTGTAAAATTATGAAATATTACCATCAGTATAGATTCGGGACAGACCTGTAGACCTGTGTGTACCACTTTTTACTCATTCTCGTTTCCCTGTATTTGCTGAACTCTGACTCCTGTGGCCAATGTTTCTAGAGTCCTAATTATAACCAATCCAGTCTGGCATACAGGCTGCCAGTAATGTGGGATGGTTAAAAAGACACGCTTTGTAAATGCCTTAAAGGTTAAATATTAAAAGCAGCCAAGCCCTTATCTGAGCTCCGTGTTATGTTGTTGACTCATCTGTTTATTTATACAGCAGCTCAGATTGTAAAGACCGAGGACGTCTGTTCCTGCTTATAGCAGCAACTCTACATATTTAATGCGAGATCCTGTATTCTTGCATGCCTCGAGTAAGTTGTTTGCGTCAACTGAAAGAATAGGGGCAAATTGTTTCATAGTTACACACGTATCACTAACTCAAACAGGGCTGCTCAATAGTAATGACTGTTCTATTTTGAAGGGTAAACACAAGTTGGCAGAAGCAGAGAAGCAAACCAATAAGCATGGGAAATATGTTTCATAACTTTAAAAGATTTTTTTCTTTTTTTTATCGCCCTCGCCTCCACTGTAGGGTCACTGAAGTTTGTGAAGCCCACAGAAAACACCTGAGGCACAGGACGGAATTTCAGTCAGAAGCAAAGTGGAGGGCATTGGAGCTGGTGTTACGCGTTGGACGGTAATTGGCTTTGTTACAGAAAAAGGCTAAGTGGTTTGGGTGGAACGTGGAGCCCACAGGACATTGACTCATTGAAAGCAGTTTGAGGACAAATGTTTGTCAGGACGGCATATTTTGGGGGCCAAAAATATGTTTTACCCGTTTCATTATCTCAGTTCATGCTGAAGAAGAAGAAGAAGAAGAAGAAGAAGAAGAAGAAGAAGAAGAAGAAGAAGAAGGAAGCGGGCGTGTCGAGATATTAGCGCTCGCAGCAAATGAATACATTTGAAATGTGCTCTAGTGCTTTTCTGCCAAAGACTTTCTTCTTCACATGTTAATTAAAGTTGAAATACTCTAAATTGCAGTGAGGCTTGATTATCTCTTGGGGGTACAACATAAAGTGTGTGTTTTGTAGATTCTGATTGATGCTCGGATGGAAGAAAACAGCTTCTTGTCACTTTTTGTTCTCCTGTATCCAGTATTTTTGGAAGAATGCATAAAATGCTGCATAAAAGGCAACTGGTCAAACAAGTGATAAAATGCGTTGCACCACAATGACACGTTCAACAGCACTGTCAGCTACAATGTAGCAGAAAACACACTGCACATTAATGCTCGGAGGAGACAGGCTCGTCAGGGACTCTCGCTGAGATTTCTGCTAAATTGAGGTTCACATAAATGGGGATTATGTCATGACATAACTGCCAACACTACGCCTTTTCTCCCATTCGGTGGTTGTATTTAGACTAATAATAAAAACCAGAAGCCGTGAACTGGCTTTATCTTTGGATTTTAGAACGTTGGATTGACAGAAAAAAAAGGGCACTTAGTGTGTTTCATTTGGCATGTACATGATTTTGTACAAGCTACAAAATGTAACATACACAGGCTGGAACCAAATGAGCGCTGCAGCTGTTGGTAGTCTGATTTAGATATGTGCGCTACGTTGAACAACTGCCTGCTCTAGAGTCTGGAGGAGTTACGATATGAAATCATCATTTTCCTGTCCTAAATAAAAGGGATTTACAAGAGTATCCCAATGATCATCTAAAATATGCTTACACTCGTTAATGGCACTAAAACATACTGGAATCACTTTCATTTTGTTCATAAATAAATATTTGTATTGCATCACAGATTGGACACACATCTTTTTTAGTCAGCAAACAAAAAAATACATCCATAATAAGGTAATCATAAAGCACCAGGTCAGTTCTTTTTTTTATATGAGACTCCTGTATATTTAAAATCAGGCTCTATTTTTCACTTGAGCCTGATTTTAAATATACAGGAATGAGGAGTTACCTGATTATTTCAACAATGGAAATTCAGCGTGATCAAAGTAGGGCCTTTACACATCTGACACTCCAGATTCTCCAAATTCTTATTTTATAATCCTCATAAATAAAGCTGCAACTTAACCTGTTCAACCTGATTGGTTGATTCGAGGTGCGACAGCTCAGAAAAACTGACCTCATTCCGGAAAGCTTTTTCATCTCGGAATATTCATGTGTGCTGTGTGAATATAGTCATGGCATAAACAAATGTTCTAAAAAATATATTGGTGTGTTAAATCACTCATCACAGGGGCTTTTTATTGTGATTCGCAATCAATGATAATATCCTACATGGTCTGGAGTGTCTGTAAATGCCTCATCGCTGCTATTGCATGAAAGGATCTCAGGTCAACAAGCCCAGAGAGGCTACGCAGAGAGGCCGCTCTGCAGCTCCAAAGGGTGCAAGTCCTCCAGGCCTGTGGCTCCGGATCTCTGGCTGAAATTGCTTAACCTCTCCCACAACCCACAGCGCTGCTTTAAAATCCTGCCCTCTGGTAAGAGATGCTCCGTGCTCAACATGACCAGCTGCAGCTCAGACACCCAAGAAGGCCCCGAGATAAACCTCCCTCCTCCTCTACTGGAGGTCACTCTGGTCTAATTCTAATGTGTATTCAAAGATATGGTGGCTTAAATAATGTCAGTCCAATTGATAAAAGAACACCACTGGCATAATCATAATGATATTAACTGTGTTGAAAACACGTGATGTGTTCAGGGACAGATGTCCACATGTATGGCAGCAGGTGAGCAGTGCGCGTCTCTTTCGGACGCTCTCCCTCACACGCACACGCACACGTACGAGCACACTCATCTCAGACAGAGATGCGGTTGCTCTCTCGTGGGGTGGCGCGTGCCCACCTGACGGCCAACATAAGCGCACTTTGGGAACCCTCTGTTTGGAGTGCACGTGATGAGTCACTTACGCTGCTGTTGTGCCCGGACCAGTGCACCATAGCCTGGTTGTGAGATGAATCCCCGGTCAGGGCGAAGGTGGAGCTGTTGAGCTTGAGCTCCTCCTGCCTCGGACCGGCGGCTCTGCGCTCCTCTCCGCTCCAGCGCGTTTCAGAGCGGGCCACTCTGCGTCCAGCCGCCGAGCGCACCTGCTCCCCCGGGTCTTGACTCTGGGCTGATCTGGCGGATGTGCTTTTATCCCCATCATCACCACCATCACCACCATCATCACCACCATCACCATCACCATCACCATCAACGCTGTTCCTTCTGGCGCGCGTTCTGATGCGGGTGGCCCCCGCGCTGCTCTCCTGCTCGCTCCTCGCTCTGACATTGGAAACTTTCATCTTGGAGAAGTCGCTCTCGCCAGACTCGCCTCCTGCCTGCCGGCTGTCTGTATTCCGTTGACGCCTTGGTTCCGCGCGCATCTCTGGAGCGCATTCAGCGGAACCTGCTGCGCAAAGGAGCCGCCGACTTTCAGCACTTGCAGCCCCGGATCTCACTGCCCCGTCTCCGTGTCCAAAAACTTCTCTCTTTAATCCAGTTGTGGACTCACTTGTGTCGAATTTCAGCCGTAATTCCTGTGGACGCCACTTATTCCCAGGCTGGCACGACCTGCAAGTTATCTCAGCTTTGGCTTTGGCGGCTTGAAAGAAGCAGAGCATCATCAAAAACAAAAAACTCAACCTACTGTGCCACTTTGGGCGAAATATGAGCTCCCTCTCCATCGCTTTTGGCAGAGAATGATGCTGAGGATGCAGGAAGACCTCCTCTCTGCCTCTTCGGGTGTAAATTGCCGCTCGGCTGTGAAGGAGGAAGTGCTGCGCAAGTTGTGGCGTTGCTCAAATGCAGTGTTGTAAAAAAAAAAAAAGTGGTCCAAGTTGAAGGATTTGATCAAATGAAGCCCTGCACGCATGGGGGAGGAGCTGATCCACACAGAGATGGAGGAGAATGCTGGACCGACTTTCTCCATATTTGTTATTTCCCAGCATATGGTCGGTTATAATTAAAGCAGTCAGTAATATCATTTTGTTCTGCTGCTCTTTTATTTCTCCTCACAGCCACATTTTCCGAGAAGCTATTTCTGCTACTTTTTTTTCTCTCCTGATGCAGATTTTATCACTTTCGTCCCTTCAGGGAGAGTAAATCGCTTCATTTTGCAAATGAAACTGCATCATTTCCTGTGATGATCCTGTGATGATTCTATCCTTTTAGGTGTGAACTAGGCGTTCAGTAATTGCAACATATTACAGATTCTTTTTTAAATTGCCCATTTCGGAAGCTAGGGCCCTCTTTGTCAAAACTCTACAAGAAAAAAAAACACACACACAAAACAAGCCTTCAGTTTGGTGTTTTTACAGACACCAAATAAACAGCTCTGTCCACATGCCAGCTGCACACTGATGTGCTATAAAACATTATTAATTCTCTGTAGCGCGATGTTTATATAGACTATGAACACAAATGCCATGGGTTTATTCTCAGTACTCGTATTTCACAACAGTTTAACACACAATTAGTAATGTGAGAGCTACAAACAAACATTTTTTTCGTCAAGCACATTTCAATTAGAATTTGGTCTATTTTGCTTTATTTAACACTTTGTCTATTTGTGTCTGTAGCTTTTTTCCTCAATTCACCCAAAAATTGCATTAAATAGTATCTAATTTTCTAGTAAACTTTTAATAAAAAGATAACTGTCTTAAAGTTAGTAAGTTTCATGGTGATATCTGTTAGTTAACATTGTTACCCTATTCACCTGTAGTCTCCCCTTAACTGAAGACAACATGAGCATAGCCACCATATTGTACTGTAAACTAAATATGGTGTATTATAATATCAGTCCTATGACTCTCACTCCATATTGGCCTCCGTTGTTGTGCACACCAAAGACCAAACCTGAATATAATAACATATGTTGAATTTCTCTTAGAGATATAACTCAGTGTACGAGTGGTTCTGTAGGAGTCGTGTGCAGGTTTTTCATGTATGGACTGTATATATATATATATATATATATTATTTTTTTGTTTGTTTTTTAAGTCATTTTGCTGTTATCTGAAGTTCACTGAGTTTACTGAATCTGACGTGGCTCACTCGTACGAGCCCATCAAACAGAAACAAGGCAGAGAAGTTAGGACAAGAATACCAAATATACATGCTCCATGCGTTAGTGGCTCCAATAACTGTGCCACAAGTACCAGTTTTTGTGTCTTGGCAATAACGAAACACTGTTGAATGTTTCCAATTAAGTGCAGTGTCAGGGATGGTAGAGTCTATAGATTTTTAAACAGCAATAATAATAATTATAATTGTATTTGTATAGCACAAACACGGAGTACAAAGTGCTTTCCATAGGCTGCAGGTCAATACAATTACAAAATCTCAAGAAAAAAACCCCATAAAAATACAAGCACACAATTAAAATACCATATAAAATACATTTACAGATCATTTAGAACCATAAGGTAGAGCAGGTGAAACTGCTTAATAAACTTAAAATCAAGTGGAAATATCAAAAATTGAACAAATAAATAAATAAATATAACTTATTGTCAGGCAAAAAGGCAAGTCGGTAAAAATGTGTCTCAAGACAGGATGTAAAAGTGGAAACAGTGTCAGAAGAACGAATGTGAACTGGAAGATGTAATACAGCAAGCGCTCGATCACCCTTTAACCTGGATAAAGAATAAAGAATTCAACAGCCCATAAAGGAACATGAGGTTTCTTACACAACACCAACCTCTATCTTTGTGCATTTAACAACTGATCCTGCATCCTTCCAGGTTGATACCATGCTCTAGAGACTAACTGAGGGCAATGCTGGAGAAACACCTGTAAGGTGCAGCATGCAGTCTGGACTACATAATGGATTTATAAATACGTTGTGAACAAAGAGACACCATGTGTATTTGTGATGATTCTTGAGTGTAACTGGTGGAAACATCAAGGCTGGAAGTTCCTCCCTGTGATATGAGCCCTGCAGCTCTCCGTCTCTAATGACTGGAGGTTATACTGATTGCTGACGAGCACAAAGGGATATACAAATGGTCACAGACTACGACACCAGCTGGCTGCTTTCAGGATGCTGCCGAGAGGGAATAAAATGGACGGACTGTGATTGGAGAGCTGATTCATTTTACCACACGGAAAACTAACTATAGACTCCTACAAATGAAGATTAAAGAGGAAAGGATTATATGAGAGTGTCACACGCTCTAAACCTGCATAGACAAATGTTTCCTCCTAACACATGTTTCATCATGTGTTCTGAAGTGTTCTGAATATAAACATTTTTTTTTTTAATTAGTCATATGTTCATAACAACCCATCTGTGGTGATTACAGCTCAATACTGCTCATTCTGCCACATTAATGCTCCCCTCTGTGAATCCATAATCCTGCCTTTTATCTCCTTATGAATCATAAAGAGGTAATTCCATTGTATTCATGTTTTTTTTATCATTATGACATGGATGGAGACTATATGAATTAGACAATTCTCAAACAACACAAAAACAACAACAGTCTGTTTCTTTGAAGATGTGAATCATTTAGTTTTTGTAATTGTTGTTTTATTACTATGAGCATTAAGTCAGCAGAAACATCCTGGTTCCTGTGTTTAAAGTCAGCACCTCTTTGTTCTGATCCAGTGGTTTTAAATGTCTAGGGAGCTATCTTTGTTTCTCAGAAAGTTCTGGGTCTACACATTCTGATATAAGGAACAAATGACTCTGAATTGTTTGTTTTCTTTTAAACCAATCACAATCTTGGATGCAACGACTGCCACTTTCCCGAAGCGCTTTAGAACCCTATCCATTCTTACTTTATTTTCCAGAGCCACAATATTTCCCTAACGTGAACCATACACTAGTTGCCATGTGCAAGTATTGTAGAAAGTAAGAACTTTAAAAACGTTGCTATTGAACCTAAAAACACAAGTTTCATTGAACTTAATGATTTTTTTTAATATAATAAAGTACAACGTGTTTTAAGTTTGTCTACAGTAACATTTTCAGACCAGTGGACGAGCCTACATTCTTTTTTTTTTTTTAAAGGGACCCAAACTAAAATGCACCAAGGGCCAGGAAAATGTTTTTGCTTTGTATCCGTTGAATGTCAATGTTTTTGCCTTCGGTCAGAGCAGGGGATGTAGTATATTAAGCGACTATTATTGAAAATGCAGTTTAAGTCCACACAGGGTGGGTGGGAGTAGTGGTCAATGGGTCAAACAAACAAACAAACACTTCCACCCAGGAGCCTGCTGTTAATGTTCCGTGACCAATGTAAATGTGGACTCTAGGCTTGTTGTGTTACATATTCCGCTACTACGTGTTGTTATGTTACTTAATACGTTATTATTTAAACACTGACGTTTTTGTTGTCTAAACCTATAACCAATCATTTGACAGCATTAAACACCCGTCGATGTGCGTTCCTGCAAGAATGCTACGAGGCTGATATGACACATATTTATTAAACATTTTTATAAAAAAGCATTGTTTTGGTTCAGAAAAGTCAACATTCAAAGTATCCTGTGGTCAGCAGAAACGTACAATGCCAACATTTCTTCTGGTAACTGAGGGAAAATGTAAAGGGAACACCCACGGCTGCAGCTCGACCTGCTAATAGTTAACAAGCAGTCACAGTACATCAGAGCTAGACCTATACATTAGGCAGGCTGGTATATCAGCTGCTATTAGCTTATTGAAATATATCGGTGTCTCTGTACTAAAAATGCCAAATGAGGTTTTAGGTATTTTAATAGATAATAACCGAATGCTTGTTTATGTTATGGGCGTACGTTGAGCTAATAGAGAGTCTGCTCAGATCCATTTGGGTACGACTTACTACACCCAGTCCTGATATAGTCCATATTCAAAGGGACCCGACCTGATCTGGATCCAACTTAGACCTGTGAAGATCTCTACTCTACAGTCTTCTACGTCAAACTGCACCGTTACAGCTACTTAGATCATCTTCAACAGTGTCCGTGTGGCTAGATACCACTAGAGGTACAAGAGAAAATGTGTTTTTGGTTCATAATGTGGGTGAAACGACCCTTTAAATTACGCTCATAAAGGAAGTCTGATTACACCCTCTCTTCTTTTTTAGGGAGCGAATCCTCCCCAGTCATGTCCTATCAGAGACATTAAAGATGATAAGTGTTGCCTCTCCTCATGGCACACAGCATTAAGCAGACATATTGTGTTGGATTAATGGTGCTGCAATGGACAGGGACCACATGGCTCACAGACACTTATCAACCAGTTTTGTGGTGTGTGTGTGTGTGTGTGTGTGTGTGTGTGTGTGTGTGTGTGTGTGTGTGTGTGTGTGTGTGTGTGTGTGTGTGTGTGTGTGTGTGTGTGTGTGTGTCTCCTGCAGCAACCGTCTCACTGCATCCTCTCCCGTCCCCGCCTGGACTCACCATCCATTCACAGGGAATCGATGTCCTGCCAATAGCAGAAATGGATTTCTGAGGATGTTGCAGAAGGCAATATCAGGCCGGAGCCGTCTGATTTGTATTTACCCTCTCGGACTATGAATCCACAACAAGATGGGAAGCTTCACAAATCGGAGGAAATGTTCTTGTATGCAAAAGTGAGGGCAGAGCCTATGACCTATTACCCTGACACAGTAAAGAGAGAACGACTGGAGGCCTTTCCAGAGGAAGGTGGTGCCTCACAGATGTTACCGTGGTTACTTCTTCTATTTTCATATCCGTTAGTTAATTAGTCTCTCTTAAAACTGTCAAAGCAGAGTAGGTGATTGTTGGCACAGTGGGAAAACTAACAAAGACGTTTTATTTTGTTTAAATGAAGTGTGTTGTCTGACTGGAGTCTGGTGACTTTGAGGAGTGTTTTTAAATTTAGTTAATAAAGTTAATACATTTTAATATTTGTACAGACTACTTGCGTTTTGACCTTTTTCTTCTTCCAAAGCCATGCTTCATATCATTTTGAGTCGCTCGATTGAACCATTACCCAGTAAAAGCTTTAGAGCATTAACACAAACGAGACTGGGACTCAGTGGAATAAACAGCGATGTCCTTTATTCCCCAGCCAAAACATTCCTGTTTCTAACGAGAGACAAACAGAACCAAATATATGTTAGAGCAAAGCTTGTGTTTAGAGTGCTCTAGGTGAACAAGTTAGAGTTGACAAGAGGAAGGAAGAAAAAAAAGAAACAGAAGCCAGTGGAAGAAAGAATTGAAAGTGTCTCCAGATAAATAAGTTTCCCAGTAACATATTACTTTATTGGTATTCCCTCATAGCAGACAGCAGACATGGGGTCAGGAGCAATCAGTTTCACAGGGAGGGATATCACATCTGAGTTCCGCTTCTTTCAATTTCCAACACTTTTTGGCATGTTTGGGTCTCAGCCTGCCATTAATTGCAAAACCGTCCACCCATAACAATGTGAGCTTGTGCGATACAGACTGTAGCCTCAATCAAAGCCAGTCCTTCAAGAGGCAAAAAACTGCCTACAGAAATAGACCAGTGGTTACTAAGCATTCCATTTCCATGAATTGAATTTTAAGCAGTGCCCCAGATTGGCTGAGCCTGACCGCAGCTCTGCTCTGTATTGTCATGGCATTTGAAAAGCAGTAATTGGATAATCCATTTAAAGATGCCGATGGAAACCCTAAACTCACACTAATGACGGGTCTCCGCAATGAATTTGGATAGTGAATAATACTGTCATCTCAAACAAGATGTACAGTAACTCTGAAGACATCAATCAAGCCGCACAATATGTGAAACTCTGAGAAAATCCTCCTGTTTAGGACTTCTGCACAGAGATTTCAAGTTCACTTCTTCTCTATAGAGGTTACTTGTTATTTAATCCCCTTACACTGGACTTTATCTTAGAGCAGTTTTTGCCCCTCTGCCCACTTTCCGATGGTACCTCAGTCTTTATTGCATCCTTAATTCACTTAATGCAGATATAAAAGCCACAAATTGACTTTTTCTTGCAGTACAGCTAATCGGCCCGTAAAGAAACTAGTAAACTACTTGGCTTGTTGGAATTGTTGTCATTGAACAACGCAGGAAGAAGAAGGGATTTCTCTGTCTGTTGAAGGAGGCATTTTACTACACAGGGACTTCATTCATAAGCTTTTGGAAATGTGCATATTTCACACACAAAGCCGGCTCTCACCAGCAGCATTCAGATTCTTCTGAGATGAGTTCTGCCTTCCTAGAAATGGAGGAACATCCTTCTGTGGTGAAAACACTCCCCCCTAAAGTGCTGGTGATTGGACACATAATCAGTTGAGAGAGAAAATATATTTCAGGGGATATCACTCCGTTTTCCTGCTAACATAGATAATAGATCTCATATCCGCATCAGCCATGATGGAAGAAAAAAAGTTTTGAAAAGCCAGGTAAAGAGGGAGAACTGGAACCGTCTTCATCCATGTGAAGATCCAAATGAGTGGCTGTTTTAAAAGCTCTCCTACCGGGGCTGAAATATTAATATTTGCTGCTCAGGGACATTACCAGTATCCGTGGAGTGAGGCAATGATAATTATTAATGAATCTCATTTTCAGGCCACTGTGCTGGATGTTCAAAGTGCCTGCGACCTTCAGAGGGAAAGCAAAGCACAGCGTCGGCTTCAATCAGGAGTCAGTAGACTAGAAATGAGCAATCTGTTTCAATTCGCCTATTGCAGTTGGAGCTCATCTTGCTGATTTGTTTATCTCAGCAGTTGTGCTCTAGATGACTTATTCATGAACATCTGGAAACCACGTCACTCCAGAAGATGTCATCTTTGTATTTGAATAGACTGATCAGGCTCTTTTGTACTCAATGATGCTTCTGGCAAGACATCGTTTGAATCAGCCAGTGTCGCAGAGAGACATTGTTAGAGTAAGCACGAGGTCCTTGAAGAGAATAACGTTTGTACAGTCTATATTACTAATGGCATCCGAACACATCTAGTTTCTCTTTTAAACTTAAGACTAGTGTGCCATAGAACTCACAGGACGGTGCTTCCTCTGCTTTATGTAACTTTTGCTAAACAGCGGCCACTGTTGAAGTGGCAATTACAGGACAATGGCCCGACTAAGTTTCCTGTCAAATTTATATTTTGTAAAATATAAAAGATGACTCATAGTGACAGATCTATAGATACCTCCTTACATAGTATAAAGAGTGAGAAAGTCCACTTAGGAAGGAGGGGTCAAATAAATACAGGACGTTCACCTAGAAGATCGCTTTTAATGTCCCGTGTCCAACCAAGTCAATGTTGACCAATTTTACATCATTAGTTTTGTTACATAACTTATGTACTTGACGGACAGTTACGTATCAAACGTACATATTTCAACCCAAACCACAAAATGTTTCTCAAACTGACAAAGTATTCTTGTTGCGTGAGTAAAACAAAAAACTAAGTAAACATTTTATTTTGAAAAGACACAATGCAAGTAATGAGATGAAAGTGACTGATATTCAAAAACTGACCCGAGAGGGGTAGCCGAGCGTTACAGTTTGAAGCTCTAATAAGTTCAGTACACACAACATAGCCAGCAAAAAACTGCTTACAGTTAGCCACTAGCTAGTGAAAGAAACATTTATCGACTAAAAAGCGAGATACTTCCCTCCAAGAGTTGGTCCAGACTAAAGCTCAACGTGTAAAAGAACTGGACTTACATTTGTGGTTTGAAACACAGCTCCCAATGAATTCCAGCAACGCACTACTCATCTCTCATCACCTCACATCTTACCCTGTTGTTGACTTTAATGAAACCGTTTCCTTTTTTCTTTCCTTTTTTTAGAAGGCTACATAATTTCCTCCAACAGCCATAGTTTGTAGAAAACTTTAACTTCTCTGATAAAGAAAACAACATTGAAATGTATAATAGTGACATGTTAAAACATTGGCAAATAAAGTAAATAGTCATAAGGTCGGTGAATTGTTTAAATAATTACAGTTAGATAGCATCTATCTTAAGTTTGCTAACACTAGCTAACATTAGCTTCTGGTCATACCACACCACATAACACTGTAGCTAAGAACACAAGGGCTTTGACCTGAGCAGCAGTGCCTCTGTTCTTTGGCAGAATAATGCTCCACATGTGTTTACTGTTCTCATTTTTTCTTTCTTCTTATATTTCTTGGAGTATATACTGCAGTTGACAGATAACTGATTATTTGTGCCGGAGGTTGAAATTGCTCCAATTACACCACCCGCTTACATGCATCTCCATGCAAATAAGTATATTTGTAATTGACCTCACATCTGAGCAGAGCCACCAGCCTAAGAGGATAATTATGAGGGGATCGGTGCTAATGATGTCTTTAAGTTTCAGTGCCCTTCGCCACCCGGTCAACTTTGACCTGAGGAATAGTTTGCAACAGTATGATTGTGAAAAGTTCAATTAAACTGTAATTGGAGGCAGAGACCGCAGAATAATTGCAAGAAAGTGGGTGGTCTTTAGTTGGGTTTGAGCATGCCTAATCAGCAGCCTGTCTCGCTTCTCACCATCTATTAGCGTCTGTTCCCTGGTGTGAGATGTTGCTGAATAATAACAAGAATAGGCACAAAAAAAATCTTACTGTGTTTAATATTTATGATTTCTGGTGTCTTCAGATTTCAGAGAAAATAATGAAGAAAATGTGGTCTGCCTGCATTGGTTAACAATACCTGAAAATGAGCTCTCAGATTCAAAACCACCTATTTAAAACATACAGAAATCACATACATGTTTAGCTTGGAAAGGGAAAGGCTGGATGTTTTTAGTTGCATGCTTGCTTCTACGGTTAAAATACAACTTCTTTGCTCTTGTCAAACATCAGATATGTGTTAAGAAACAACCCCCTTAACGCCTTCCATCTTTGCTGATATATTGGCTAGAATTATTAGAAATCTGCTGGATTGGATATTAGGAAACATCTGTTTTATCAAGGGGCATGTGCTCCTGGGGGTTTCTATACCAGTGCTTTCCTTCATCCACTAACCCAGAAAGCAGTGAAAAAATATAATAAGATACCTTGAATGCATTACATTGATGGTGAGAATGTTCACATTGTCCCGTGCTGTCCTATGCAGTGCGCAAAGTGAAACGAAATCACTGCAAAACTGGTGACAATTACCCTTCCACCTCAGATTCCTTCACCTGAGTCAAATAAATAACTTGCTTGTTTCTGAAAGGGGTTCACTGTAAACTATGGCCAGGATCGTCGTGCATATAACACGCTGAGTAATTGAGTCCACCATGCATATTTATGACTAAATAGACACCCTGTCGGCTCCTGGATTTATTGGAGAGAGTTGTGGTTTTGGCGAGGGCCCTGCTCTGCAATCTATCGCTTTATAAAAGGGCTTTAGCGAGCAAAACAGTCAATCTGTCATTCCTATTAGAACGGGATATATCAGCACGCTGGCTGCACCATCAACAGATCATGTTTCTGTAGGCAAGGTCTCTAAATGGTCCATGGAGAGGAGTTGATCACCATTGGCCAAATACCACAGTAAGAATAAAGCAGAGCTGAGTGCTTCAGTGAGGGAACCGTTATTTATAAAATACACCAAAATACAGAAATGTAATCATATTATTTATATTTGCATGCCTAAAAAGGAAGCTCTGCTGATTTTCAACTGGCTTTTTATCGTGAATGTACGAGTGGTATGTGCCAATGAACAATGTCTGGCCTCCTCTGTGTAACCGGCACCTGAATGGTCCGCTGGATGACGTGAAACGTGCCATTTTCCGTGATCCTGACAGAATTTTGCCAGAGGGTGAGCGAAGGCCTCTAGGTGCTGGCCGCATGGAGAGAGGTTGAACGCTATTTGCATATACAATCATGAAAGTTTCCCTTTAATTCAGATAGTCCAACAAGCCACACTAAACATCTGGGTCTACTGGATGCATCCAGCCACAGCCGTGTTGGGCCTCTGGCTGAGCAAATAGGAAATAGGTAGAGATTGCTCAGAGTATGACAGCCTTGAAATATATGTACTGTAAACCCATACATTTTGAAGACAAGGTGTAAAGGGTAAAAATGAACTTCCATAGTGGATTACTCACATTAAGACAATTATTTTCAGTATTAGAAGTTTCCGGAAATGTTATGCTTAAATTTGTAAATGAAACATTCAGGCACAAGTGAGTTTAGGAGAAGCCTACAGACACAAATCAAAGTGTGTAAATGTGTATTTCGATGTTTTCTTTTCACTAGTCTGAAAGAAGACATGTTATGGAGGAAAACATTTCTCTAAATTGACAAGTGCTTCTAAAACAATGTGTTTGCCTTAGTTGTCCACGCTGTAGTTGAAACTGCATAACATTGTTGGGTTGAGCATTAAGACGATGTGCTAAAATAAACTAAAAGACTACATAGCTGCACGGAACGGCAGAGTTGGTGATGTATTTCAATGAGCTTCAACTACTGTGATCCCATTTAGTGGATGAGCCAATATTCTGTTTAACTGGGTCTCCCTCCCAACGGTCCAATACCAACGGTTGGTAATTGTCCCTTTGCATCTGTTACTGATCAACTAGGCTTTCAACTAAGTCCAATATAAACCCACCTATCCATTATTAGCTGTCAGAGCAACTGCGTTGTATAAAGAACAAAATAGTCCACGCAGGGCTCAGGGGAGGGGAGGTGGATGGGTTAAACAAACACAGGACCATCATCCAGGAAACCTCTGTTTGGGTGCAGAGCTCACCAAAAAAAAAAAATAATAATAATAATATCTTGTCAACTGAGTCGTTAGTGAGTCAAGTTAATTTTAACCAAGCTCTTTTCCTAAACCAAACTAAGTGATTTTGTTGACTAAACCTAACTTGTTGTGGAAACTGACACGCTGCCTCTGACTGATCCAAAACTGATGCTAGAGGGGAACCTAGCATTGGAGTTTGACAGCAAGGGCGACTGACCAAGCATCTGTATTTGCCGAATTTGGAGTGAAAATATGTTGGTTGTGTCAGAAATAGTTTCAATGAGAAATATGCACATATCCACAAAGACAATATAACACCCCAAACAAATTTAAGGCCATTTTCAGACATTTCTGTTTTATGAATCATTCCTTGAACTATAACTCTGTATGCAATAGTTGAAATGTTTCTTCTCTTTTAGCTACTGCATGATGAGGAATGTGTGTGCTCTCGAGGGCAAATGGGGGGGATTAAACCCAACAGATATTATTTTGAAACTAAAATAATAACTGTTTGAATGACCTTGGTTAAAAGTGATGGATACAGAAAAAAAACAGAAAAGCTGTCTCAGACTTTATTTGCATTCTCATGAAATGAAGATGGCTGGCACATCAATTTTATTGATGTTTGTGCTATGACATATATTTCTATTATATTAGATATAAGTAACCCTGTCCAATGAAAGTTCTGCAGGAACGAGTCCTTAAACCTGGAGATGAGTCAGCTTTTTTGCTCCTCCGGTGCCTTCGTCTCAAAGTCGATTAGTTTTTTGAATGTGGTTTCGAGTCTTCCGACCACACACTACATATCACCATTCACCCATTCACACACTGGTGGGAGGGGCTACTAAGGTGCCACCTGCCCATCAGGACACCAGTTCACAGGAACAGCCTGAGGGGGCAACTTGGGGTTAAGTGTCTTGCCCAAGGATACATCGACATGGACTGCTGTAGCGGGGATCGAACCGCCAATCCTTTGATTCGAGGACGACCCTGCTCTCCACTGTCGCGGTTAGATGTCTGAATTAAAGTCGGTGGTTAACACAAGATGAAGACATCTAAAGTTTTTTTCTAAGATATAAAATACATCATTAAACAAGTGTCTAGATTAGACGACTAAATGTCATCACTAGAAAACTACTCCTTCTTTAGCTTAGTGGTGATGATGTGAAGTCATGTGACAGTGGTGTATTTCTATAAAGCCTAAGGTTAGCTTTTCAAAAAGGAATCATAAAATTGGTGTTGCAGCACTCTATTTACCTTTGGCTACGCTCCAACGCTACTCCCTCAAGCTGTTGGAGCTACCATGAAACCCAACCTGTAAATAAACCAATAAATATCTTATTTTTTGAAAAATAAAAAAGGAATTTCAGAGAGAAACAGACATAAGGGACTACAATATGTGTTTAAAGGAAATATCCGGTATGTCAAACTGATTTAAAAGCATAAATAGGTTAAAAAGATAAAGATAGAAGCTAAAGCATAAAGTGAACCACCACGTCACACAGTGATCGAGACAGAAGACAAAGAAATGAAGGAACAACAGTGCTGCTGTAAAGCCGGGTATCTTCATTCACTGTTACAATCATTAAAAGGCAAAAGCAGCATGTGCAAACATTCAGTATACCTTCAGTAATGATGTACTAATGTAGACTACTATTGTTAAGCTTCACAGGTTTCTACATAGAAAGTTAATAGTAAAAAACATTTATCTCCTCTCTCCAGGTAAAGAGTATAACTATTAAACGTTTAACCATGACAAGGTCCAAATCCACTAAACCAGCCTGAACATGAGGAACATCTGTAATGATTGCATGAGAGTCTGTGGAGCAGATCCGATTGGTTGTTGGACCCTGGTCAAAGCTGGCCGGTTGCTACGCTGTGATTGGCCAGTCTGCATCCGAGGCGGGATTTAGGGTTTAAATTTTAAAATATTACTATTTCATTTCAGGTTCAAAGTACTGTATCTAGTGTTAAAAATGACAATGTTATGAATACTGTATAAAACACACCAGACCTCATATTAAATAGGATATAGTCGAGTAATCATCATTGAAATGAGACATACATCACAAAAGAGCCATTTGTTAAATAGAATAAGCGCCCACAACATTTCAAGTTGCTTGTGGCCATGAAAGCCGAAGGAATCAAATCGTGCAGATGTGATGTGCTACTGAACTGAGAGGAAACATCCACCAGCCACGCAGCTTTGCTTTGGTGTTGAAATAATAAAGAGCTGATTTTTTTAGTGTTCACTACAGCAAAGTAATTACACTGATAGTGTGGCTATCACACCATTAAACAGCCTGGATATGACACCATGTGACAGCAGTGATGACCACCCAGTGCTTAACAAACATGCAGCATAGAGATGCAGGGGACTGTCTGTCTATACCCTGGAGGCATCGTTAATGTGCTGCCATTTACAACTCCTGTCTCAGTGACTGTATCACAGTGAGGAGTGTGCTGTCTGCTAAGTTTTCTCCCCAAACCTCTCAATGACACAGCCATTAAAAAAAAAGAAACTCAACATTAAGAGAAACATTCAAAGGTCATCATCTAATGATGTAATTGTTAGGATGCAATTGTTATGAACCACTTGTCATGCTGATTAAACCGGTGTAGCTAAGATGATGTGTCATTGAGAAAGTTAACCCTGTAGGTGTTGTGACGAGACTTTTTTAAACTCTGGGGGCAGTTTTGCTGACAGTCTGCTCCTTTTGTAAGCAGCACTGTGCTTCACATTCAATCCTGCATAGTTACACTCTTTTACACCTGCCTGCCAAGTGCCAAGTAACTCTGACTTGTTTCACTGGAGCAATATGTTTGCTCAGGGAAAACCAGATTTAAACAGGCCCTATTATACTATTTTCCGGGTGCATATTTTTATCTCCAGTTACAGTTACAACATGTTTACATGCGTTAATGCTCATAATCCTCCTTGTTTTTCTCATCCTGGCTGTCCTGCATCACCTCTTCTCACCCTCTCTCTGAAACGCTCCGTTGTAGCGCTTGCTCCTCCCTCCAGAAAGCAAAGTCTGCTCTGATTGGTCAGCTAGCCCGCTCTGTTGTGATTGGCCAAAGTTTCACATTTCAAAAAACTCTCCCTCCAAAGCATGACAAATGAACAACGGGTTACAACGGGATTCGAACCTGGGCCGTCTCTCTCTTTTGTTGTGAAGGGGGAGAATTCAATGGAGCCGTTTCAGGAGCTCAGGAGCTTCTGAGGGGGAGGTGTTAATTGATGAATTGCACACAACATTCACAACATGAGCATTCATGTTGTGAATGGAATGTCAATCAGGGGTAAAGTGTCCAAATCCATGACATGTGAAGTGTGTACTCAGGGCAAGTTCACTCAGAGCAGGAACAGGAAGCCTGATGTGAGGGCCAAATCAGCCTTAGAGCTGGTTCACACTGCCCATTGACCCAGAGTCCAAGGAAGGGTATAGGTATGTAGTTTCCTTTACTGATGACTATTCAGGTGCAGTGTTTGTGTACTGTCTAAAGCACAAGAGTGACACTGTAGAAGCCACAGAGAGGTTTCTAGCCAACACAGCCCCATATGGGAAAGTGAAGTGTATCAGGTCTGACAATGGTACTGAGTTCACAGGGCAGGGTTACCAAGCCCTACTGCGTAGAAATAGAATCAGACATGAAACATCAGCACCATACTCACCACACCAGAATGGCACCGCAGAGCGTAACTGGAGAACCCTTTTTGACATGGCTAGATGTATGCTCTTGGAGAGCCAGTTAGCCAAGGAGCTATGGCCGTATGCGGTCCAGACAGCAGCAGTGGTGAGGAATAGATGTTTTAACAACCGCACCAGAGAGACACCTTACTTTATGCTGACAGGAAGGAGACCTAATGTCTCCAGGATGCAGAAGTTTGGTACTGTGTGTTACGCCTATAGGCAGGACAGGAAGAAGCTAGAGTCAAGGTCTGACAAAGGCATCTTTGTTGGTTATGATAAGAACAGTCCAGCCTATATGGTCTACTACCCTGACAGCGGGAAGGTGATGAAGCACAGACTGGTGAGGTTCATGTCCTGTGTTGAGGGACCGCAGACTGATGGCATGTCAGACGATGACAGTGGTGTGCAGTCTAGCACAACCAGACCTGACCCCGACAAACCCGAGCAGAACGACATCCCAGAGGCTAGGCCAGGTCCAAGCCAGATAGGCCTACAGACAGGTGAGGTCAAGCCAGAATCCCAGTCTCCACGGAGATACCCTGCTAGAGAGAGGAGGAGGCCAGACTTCTATGGGATAGATAGTGATCAGGTTCAGATCAACATTGATTATTGCTACAGGATGGTTTGTAATGTACCTCAGACGTTCAGAGATGCTGTGACTTTATCCAACTCAAGAGAGTGGGTAGATGCAATGGATGAGGAGATGAAGGCACTGAGGGATAACAAAACATTTACTCTGACCACCTTACCTGTGGGCAAGAAAGCAGTGGGGGGTAGATGGGTGTATACTGTCAAAACCAATGTTGATGGATCTGACAAGTACAAGGCCCGCTATGTAGCCAAGGGATACAGTCAACAGATGGGTGTAGACTATGGAGAAACGTTTTCTCCTACTGCTGACCTAACTAGTGTGAGAGTTTTGATGCAGAAAGCTGCCCAAGAGGATCTGATCCTACATCAGATGGATGTTAAAACTGCCTACCTACATGCACCAATTGATTGTGAGATTTACATGGAACAGCCAGAGGGTTATGATGTAAAATCACAGACAAATGAGAAGTTGGTGTGTAGACTAGAGAAGTCACTATATGGGCTTAAACAATCAGGTCGAAACTGGAACAAAATGTTGCATGACTATCTATGTGAAAACATGTTTGTACAGAACCCAGCCGATTACTGTGTTTATGTTAGAGAAACCGAACATGACAAGGTGATCATACTGATCTGGGTTGATGACCTGGTTATTGCAGCCAGTGATGAGAGAGCTTTAAAAGCAGTTAAAGAGATGCTTGCTGTTAAGTTCCAGATGAAAGATTTGGGCAGACTGAAGAATTTTCTTGGTATCACTTTTAACCAGTGTAATGGATGTGTGACCATGTCACAGCAGAGTTATGTTGACAAGCTACTTGACAGGTTCGATATGCAGGATTGTAAACCCAGGTCGACACCTTGTGAACTAAAACTGTATTACACTGATGATGATGATAAGCTAGATGACCCCAGAAAGTACAGAGAGGCAGTGGGTAGCCTTATCTACCTAACCTCATGCACCAGACCTGATCTGAGTTTTGTTGTAAGCAAACTGTCACAGCATTTCAGTGAGCCGACAGAAGAGCAGTGGACAACTGTTAAACATGTACTGAAATATTTGAAGGGCACAAATGACAAAATGTTGTGTTACAGAAAATGTGATGGGCTAAGGTTGTTTGCTTACAGTGATGCAGATTGGGCAGGTGATGCAACTGACCGACGCAGTACAACTGGTTATTGTGTTAGTCTGAGTGAAAATGGTCCTCTGATTTCCTGGAAGACTAAGAAGCAGCCAACTGTAGCACTGTCAACTTGTGAGGCAGAGTATATGGCGTTGGCCGCCACCACACAAGAGTGTCTTTACTTATCTCAACTGCTTGAACATCTTGATGACTGTCTGTATGATGTACCTAAGATTTTTGAAGATAACCAAGGTACAATTGCATTAGCCAAGAATCCAGTAAGCAGACAGCGATGTAAGCATATTGATATCAAATACCATTTTGTGAGATCAACTGTTAATGACTGTAAAGTATGTTTGGAGTATTGCCCAACAAACCAGATGGTAGCTGACCTGATGACAAAACCAGCTACTAAAGCAAAGCTACTGACTTTTTCCATGTTCCTGTTTGGAGTATAGCCAGTTAAGTTCAGTTGGTTTCCATGTTTCTTTGTTTTTGTTTTGTTTTGTTTTATGATTTATGCTTGTCAATAATGTGTGATCAAGTGGGGGTGTTAATTGATGAATTGCCAACTGATTGTGCTCCCAATTCTTGATGATTCATTTCAGGTGTGTGTGTCATGTGACTGCCTATATAAGCTGATGCACCTGCACAAAATAAATTTTGAGTGTGTGTTTCTCAGAACTTGAATGCAGTTGTGTTATTTGTCCTCCCAAGTTGATAGAACGTTTCGTAGGTATATCTAGCAGTCAAGCTCTGTTTAACAGGAGGGTAACTCCTTTTAGGGGTGGACTTCAGGTTTTACACTCTACGGACCTTTTACATGTACAAAAATATATATAACACACTAAAGGAGAGGGAGAAAGTGGAAAAGCATAATAGGGCCTCTTTAATTCATTGGGGCCTTCAACCCATTTCTCCCTGTGCACATGTGTCTATGAATAATGTCATCACAGCGACTGCAACACCCATACCAAAGTATATTTCTGAATATTTCAATGAATTTATACATAATTTCGTGTTATGTGAGCAAGTCAAAAGAAAGGCATAGGCAAGGTTATAGTTTTTCTCTTTTAAATAACAGATCTATCATCATGCATTCCCCGCAATCAAGAGATTACCACTTGCTTTAGCTGTCAATCACATTATCTCAATCTACGCAGGAGTCAAAGGTAAGAAACATGGAACCATGTGGCTAACAACCACCATGGACTGAAAACAGAACATGAAGACAAGATATGACATAAGTATGCATGCTGGGAATTTTAAGGGGAGCTTTATAATGTTTTATATGTTGAAAAGTGAATCATTGTTTAAAGACTATAGGGGTGTAGTAAACGCTCATTTAGATAACAAAATGGATAATTCAATTCAATTCAATTCAATTCAGTTTATTTTGTATAGCCCAGAATCACATCTACGGTCCAGGTACCACAATGATTCATGGAAACCTGCAGAGCGAGAAAGCAAAAAGGGCTTCAGGGTGAAGTAAAGCTAAAATGCTTAATGGTACAGGTAATAGTAATAGTAATGTGACTAGTAATAATAATGGTGGTAGCAGTCGGTGTCAGCAGGGCCGTAGCAGGATGCACGACCACGGTCCAGGTACAGCCACGATTTATAGAAGCCTGCGAAGCGAGAAAGCACAAAGACTCCAGGGTACAAGCAAGTCAATAAGCGTAATAGTACAGGCAATAATAATAGTAATGTGACTAATAATGATAGTGGTAGTAGTAGTGGGTGTCAGCAGGGCCTCAGTAGGTGGCACGATGACAGTCCAAATATAACCCCGATTCCTGGGAACCTGCGAGGCGAGAAAGCACAAGAACTCCGGGGAAGAAGCAAAATCAGTAATGTGCATAAATAGGAGATTAATACATAAAGAGGGAGTGAGAGAAGAGGAGAGAGGAGCTCAGCGTATCCTAGGTAGTCCCCCGGCTGTCTAGGCATATAGCAGCATATCTAGGGGCTGGACCAAGGCGAACCTGAACCAGCCCTAACTATAAGCGCTATCAAAAAGGAAGGTCTTAAGCCTGCTCTTGAAAGTGGTGAGTGTGTCTGCCCCCCGGACTGAAGCTGGAACCTGGTTCCACAGAAGAGGAGCCTGATAACTGAAGGCTCTGGCTCCCATCCTACTTTTATATACTCTAGGAACCACAAGTAACCCTGCATTGATTGAGCGCAGCTCTCTAGTTGGGTAATATGGAACTATAAGTTCCTTAAGATAAGACGGTGCCTGGCCAGTTAGAGCTTTGTAGGTAAGTAAAAGAATTTTAAATTCTATTCTTGATTTAACAGGGAGCCAGTGCAGAGAAGCTAACACTGGAGTAATATAATCTCTTTTCTTAGTTTTTGTTAGAACACGTGCTGCAGCATTCTGGATCAACTGTAAAGATCTAAGAGACCTATTAGAGCAGCCTGATAATAAGGAGTTACAGTAATCTAGTCTAGAGGTAACAAATGCATGAACTAGTTTTTCTGCATCGCTTTGAGACAGGATTTGCCTGATTTTCGCAATGTTACGTAAATGAAAAAAGGCTGTCCTTGAGATCTGTTTTATATAAGAGTTAAAAGACAGATCCTGGTCAAAGATAACTCCAAGGTTCTTAACGGTAGTGCTGGATGCTAGAGCAATGCCATCTAGAGAAACTATATCGTTAGATAATTGAATTTGAAGGTGATCTGGGCCTAGTAGGATAACTTCTGTTTTTTCAGAGTTTAACATTAAAAAGTTACAGGTCATCCAGGTTTTTATGTCCTTAAGACATGCTTGAAGTTTAGAGAACTGGTTAGTTTCGTCTGGCTTAATTGATAGATATAACTGGGTATCATCTGCATAACAATGAAAGTTTACTGAGTGTTTTCTGATAATATTCCCCAAGGGAAGCATATATAAGGTAAATAAAATAGGTCCAAGAACAGACCCCTGTGGAACTCCGTGACTGACCCTGGTTTTCATCGAGCTTTCATTGTTTACATATACAAACTGAGATCGGTCTGATAAATACGACTTAAACCAGCTAAGTGCGGTTCCTTTAATGCCTATTAGATGCTCCAATCTCTGTAATAGGATTTGGTGATCAATGGTATCAAATGCAGCACTAAGGTCTAGCAATACAAGTACAGAGACAAGTCCTTTGTCTGAAGCTATTAGAAGGTCATAATAAAACCCCAAGGAACATGATGGATGAAAGAAAGAAATATTCAAATGTGTGAAGCACTGAGTTACAGAAACTAGCCTGGAGGTATCTGAAGGCACTGGAGCCGAAGTTCTGACGTCACATCGGCACTTTGCAATTTTCCACTTGCTTTTGTGACTCAGTAAAATCTCAGATTGATTTTCATTCACTGGTCTTTCTTGAGAAGTGATCCTGGGGGTAACCATTTGTAGATGAACGAGTACCTACAGAATTATTAGAATTTAAAGTCGCCATTGATTTGAACCATTTTGATTCATTTGTTTGCTTTCCATAAACTACAGAAATGATACCACCTATAATCACTTTTGACCAGTGCTTTGGAAGTTTAATACAAATACATATATATACAGTACCAGTCAAAAGTTTGGACACACCTTCTCATTCAACTACTTTGAAGAATCTAACATATAAAACATATTCTGGTTTGTTGAGCATTTGTTTGTTTACCACATAATTCCATATGTGTTCCTTCATAGTTTGGATGTCTTCAATATTAATCTACAATGTAGAAAAAAATAAAAATAAAAATAAAGAAAAACCATTGAATGAGAAGGTGTGTCCAAACTTTTGACTGGTACTGTATTTATATATATTTGCTTTATTTTGGAATCCCTCACTGCTTTTGATGGTGTGAGCATAACTTGGTGAGATGTGATTTCATGATGGCAGTTGATCAAATAACATCACTGCAGGTGTCCCATGTGGCTTCACAGCTTCAGTCAACGTTCTGGTGGATCCGTAGAGCTTGCCAGGACAAACCGCTGTTCATTGAGTCAGTCCTGCAACATTTTCTTTCCATTTCTGGTGCAGAACATGAGCTCAAAAACATTGGAGATTGAAATGGTAGGTTGGTCCTCATCTCAATTTAAGCATGCCCTCAAGTAACAATAAAGAAATATTGGAAACAGAGGAATATGAAATGTGAACACTATAAATGAGTGACAAAGAAAAATGTTTCCCCCGGATTTCTTTTTATCTACTTCCCTATCTTCCTGCGTCTGGACCACCATCGTTATGACACCGTACAACACATACTTTTTAACGCAGTCACTTTAAATTATTCACTACCTTTGCAGTTTTCATGAGGTAGGTGATTACATACTGAAATGGTACTGCGGGCAGAACAGGAAAGTCTTTCTCCACAGCATTAGCAGCACTGTGGCAGAGACAGCAGAGGACTTCCTAACATGCTAAAAGAAAGATATTGTAACTCTGAAAATTCTTCCGTACAAACCTGTTGCATCTTGTAATGAGGGTCGTGACCTCTGGCAGGGCACATGCAGCATGAAGATGTTTCTGAATGGGGACTGTAGGAGCCATGCATGAATAATGGAGATTTGCAGTCATTTCAAACTGTGCACAGAGAGTCTTCAGTTTCATGGTTTGGTCAGTGACTTCAATTGTGGAAGTGGAACCTTTTCTTTAAATGGACAAAGTGGATAGAGACATCTGGTACTGTGTGATCAGGAGGGGAAAAAACTGAATTGTAAAATTAGTATCGAGCATTGGCACAGACCTCTTATTAACATTTGCCCTTTTATTATTTTGTAGATGAAGACGTGGTAGTGTCTAAAAGTTGGATTTTGGGAGCTAAAATTCCTTGTTTACTATTTACCTTTTCCTAAACTACCATGGATGTAACCCGAACACACTCATAGGTCATAGAAAAGTCCAGACCTGAATGAAGAACTGGATCCCAAAAACCCATCACGATCTTTCATCTCTTTGCAAGTAACCAAATTCAGTGAAGCATTGGAACAAATGCTGAGGAATTATCTATATTTTACCATTATGAAGATATCTTTTTTATCTCAATATGTGTATTTTTCGTTGTGATTTTTTTAACAAAGATTTTCTATAAACATCCATTATTTGCTTACCGTTAAGTCCCTGTGAAACAGTTGGAGTGTCTGTAGCTTCTATACGGTGAACTAAGTATTTGAGCGGCGTACAGTTACAAGATAAATTTCAATGAAATCCTTCATGATTGATTGGACTGCTAAAAGTGGGCGGGCTTACAGTTTAGTGCGGAACTGAGCTACAGAGGACTTTTGGCCCATCAAAAAGGAATTGGCCTAATGATGTTCACACCTACCTGCTTGTGTCAAATGTCCAGTGCTACTCTGACTACAATAACCTGGCAGCTGACATCAGCCTTTATATATCTGTTATTACAGGTTTTAAAATTTTTGCAAATCAGTTTGCCTTGGTATATTTGTGGTTTAGACTTATTGATCCGATAGCTAAGTGCAAGTCTTACCACACCTGTTTTTTGGTCTCAACTTCACAACTCACCTTAGCTTAAACACGACCCCTTCACAGATGAAACACAATCATAAAAATACTTTTATTTTCAATAATATGTAATCATGCAAGGACAGCCTGCAAGGTGTAGGTAGTTAATCCAACAACCAAAATGTAAAAAATGACAAGTTGTGGTTCTACAGGGACTTTTCTTGCTGGAATAGCTTTTTGGCGCAGTAACTTCTAAGCAGCAGAGACTCCAGGAAGTCCATGGCCTGGCCAAGAAATAGTTTCAGAATGTAATACCTTATAAAACTGCGACTTGTCATAATACGATTTTGACTTGTCATTATTACAGTACTGTTTTTGTATGGATAAAACAAAAAAAAAGTTACATGTTAATCAGAGGGCTTTGGACAGAGCCAGGCTGGCTGTTTTCTCATTTACATGCTTTAGGCTAAGCTAAGCTAAGCTAAGTTAAGCTAAGCTAAGCAATTGCCTGCTGGCAGTGCAGTAGGTTTACACAACTAACTCTCAGCAAGAAAGTAAATAAATGTAGATCCCGAAATGTTGAGCTGATTAACTGGTGAATGTTTCTACACAAATTAGTGAATAATCAAAATACCACAAATCAATTGCCAGACAACGAAAACCGAGTCCACAGGTTTGAAAAATGCATGGCTTGGGAAGACCTTAAATCTTGTCTGTGAGGCTATCCGTCTTTGTCCGAAGCCTCAACGAGAGAAAGATAGATGCATTCACTCAATGTGGTCTTGAGAAATCTGCAGGAAATGATTAAGGTGATAAATGGAGACACAGGAATTTTGCAGGACATCCATTATATCATCAATGGCAAAAAAAAAAAATAGCTTTTTAAAGCCTTGGTGGAAACAGCTTAAGCAATCTCTGTAAACTCTTGCCACATTTCTGCATGTGTCTTTGAAGCAGGCAGAAAAGAATATTGTGTTTGAAGCCATTATCTTTAAAAACGTATGATGACAATAATAAGAGCTCTATGATGAATTTTTTATTGGGTGATAAAATCTCTTTACTAATTGGGCCAGAATTTGTCTCATTCTTAAGAGCATGAAAAGTGCAAAATGTTTTTTACCTAGACCCTGACAATTAGTCATAACAAAGGTTTAATACAAAATGCATGAAGCAGACTGCCAGTTAGTGTGTCTTTAAGCTTTGCTGGTATTTCATTGCATGTAATCAGGAGCTAAGAAACGTGGGCTAACTCTGAATGCAGCTATGCATGATGGGAAACAGAAATACCCTGTATTCCCTTCTGTTGTTCAAATGGAGTCTTTGATACTGAGGACAGATGCCTACAGGGGCCACGTTTGTCTCATAGTCACCGTGTTCCCTTACAAGAGATCAGACTCACTCTGATGAGAGGCAGAGGAACCGAACCAAGCTGTCAAACCTCCAGAGAAGAACCGTACCTGTAGCGGAGGAAACGCATCAAAGCAAGTGCTCCGCTTATGAAGATTCAAGTTGGCTATGAGTGTACTTTCATGCTGAACGTTTTTTTTTTGAGTCTTTTATTTTGTCACCCTCTCATCAGATGCTGTTTTACATACATTGATCTTTGTAGGACATAATATGAATGAGCAGGTCTCTTCTGGTTTTGACGGTGTTTAACTTTCGGAGAGGTTTAAGAAAACAATTGCCCTCCTCCAGTCCTTTGGGGAAAAGACAATGCTTTCTAGGGGACATATTAATTCTCCAGCCAGATAGCTGGGCTTGATTGATTCAAAGTCTATTCTTAGTTGGCATTTAGCTTAGCACTAAATGATTTTTGCTCAAACTGTCTCTCCGTCTCTGTTGGCCTCTCACCTCCTCTATTCCCCCCTTTTTGTGTTACTGTCTTTCTCCCTCCATCTCTCCCTTCTACCCTCACCCCATCCTCTCTGTCTCGCTCCCTAATTACATATCTCCCCCTTTCCTTCTCTTCCCTCTCCTTCCTCCATCACTCCTAATTCCTCTGTGTAAAGAGCCATGGTGTGCATTCCGGCTGGCTGAGAACAGCTGCCTCTCCAGTTGCTCAGGCATGGACGGATCTTGTTACGGAGCTGGACAAACTACTTCTTAGTCAGGCCATCATGAGCACACAACTCTTTCCCTCTCTCCTCTTAGAAGTCTGGGGCAATACCGTTTTTCACATCAAGTTATACGTCAAGGAAAAACTTTTGTTTTTTAGAATCTTTTTCCTTAGAATAATGCTGTTATGCTACATATTCATGAACACAATGCACACCTGCACTATCATTGTACTTACCTCATTTAAGAAGGTAAATTACAGCCTGGTAGATACTCACTGATATTTTGTTTTATCTCTCCCAACCTGCCTTTGTCACTGACAGCAGGCCGGTGTGCATTACTGGAGATCTATAGATTAGTGTAGTGCTTGATCGCTTACTTTTATGAACTTGTTTCATTAGAGTGGTTTGAAGACCTGATATCCACAGGGGCAAAATCTAATATAAATGTATTTCGAAAATCGCTTTTAAGCTAATAAAAGGATCTTTCATTTTGTTTTAATATTGGCAGCCCCTGTGATCTGGCCAACATGTGCATTTGTTTTGGAAGGGAGTGAAAGAAAGATCTTTTATTCAATACAATTTAAAAATTTTAAACACTGCTGTTTGCAGGATGTATGGCGATGAGGTAAGATATCTATTTGTGGTTATGGAAGGTTAATAACTGTAATATGGCATAGCAAATTAATCTTTGTTTTAGCTACCAAGGTAAATTCACATATTGATGTAAAACCATGTCTGGTAATGTATTCATGAACAGAACAGAAACATTACATAGTAGTCTAGTAAAGGGGCCAATGTCAGAGCAGTTTTGAGTTCTTTTACACAGTGATTCTGAGGAGTTGAAAAAACGTAATATGCAGGGTAATAATAATAATAATAATAATAATAATACAAAGGTTTTGTAGAAAACACTAAAAAACAAATAAAAATAGTAGCTTGTGGTAAAAGTAACCTCAACGGAAGCCGTCTTTGCTGTGAACGGCGCAGCATGTGGAAAAAACTGTCTGTGACTCTGGAGCAGGCGGCTGCTCTAAACTGCTAACATGGCCGCGGATATTCAAACGGGAGGTTCCACATTGCACACATGCTGCTTTCAGAGCGGGCATAATGCAGACGATCATGACTCAGCAGGGATTCGCAATTAACATCATGGTTGAACCATATTATCCAAAGCCAGTGAAAATGAGGTTTCATATAGATCATTATTATCTGTTCCATAGAGAGAGCATGAAGTCAACAGAGTTATTTGCATAATTTCCGGCCAACAGCACTGGTTGTGAAGTCGTACCTTTATTTAAAGTGGTCCTATTATGCTTTTCCTCTTATTCCCTCTTCTTTAGTGTGTATATATATATATATATATATATATATATATATATATACACACACACACACAATGCCTATAGAAAGTATTCACCCCCTTGGATGTTTTCGCTTTTGTTGCTTTTATACATGAAATCATGGTCAATATAATTTGGGTTTTTTGACAAGAATTTGCAAAAAAAGCTTCTTTCATGTCAAAGTGAAAACAGATTTTTACAACTAATGTCAATTAATTAAAAATATATAAGGTAAAGTAAATGATTGCATAAATATTTAGCCCCTTCAGGTCAGTATTTAGTAGATGCACCTTTGGCTGCAATCACAGCACTGAGTCTGTGTGGATATGTCTCAATCAGGCTGGCACATCTGGACACTGCAATTTTTCTCCATTCTTCCTTGCAGAACAGCTCAAGCTCTGTCAGGTTGCTCAGGGATCGGGCGTGAACAGCTCTTTTCAAGTCCAGCCACAAATTCTTGATTAGATTGAGATCTGGGCTTTGACTTGGCCACTCCAGAACATTCACCTTGTTGTCTTTGAACCATTTCTGTGGAGCTTTTGCTGTATGCTTGGGGTCGTTGTCTTGCTGGAAAATAAATCTTCTCCCAAGTCGTAGTTCTCTTGCAGACTGAGTCAGATTATCCTCCAGGATTTTGCGATATTTTTCTTCATTCATGTTCCCCTCTACCTTTACAAGCCTTCCAGGGCCTGCTGCTGAGAAGCCTCCCCGGAGCATGATGCTGCCACCACCATGCTTCACGGTGGAGATGGTGTGTTTGTGCTGATGTGCAGTGTTTGGTGTTCGCCAAACATAGCGTCTAGTCTGATGGCCAAAAAGCTCAATTTTTGTCTCCTCAGACCAAAGAACCTTCTTCCATTGCCCTTGGGGTCTCCCACATGCCTTTGGACGAATTCCAGGCGAGATTTCATATGAGCTTTTTCCAACAGTGGCTTTCTCTTTGCCACTCTCCCATACAGCTTGGACTGGTGAAGAACCCGGGCAACAGTTGTTGTATGTACGGTCTCTCCCATCTGAGCCACTGAAGCTTTAACTCCTTCAGAGTGGTGTAGGGGTCTTGGTGGCCTCCCTCACCAGTCTGCTTCTTGCCCGGTCTCTCAGTTTGTGAGGACGGCCAGCTCTAGGCAGATTTAAACAAGTGCCATACTCCTTCCATTTCTTAATGATGGATTTAACTCAACTCTGTGGGATGTCCAGTGAGTTGGAAATCTTTTTGTAGCCATCTCCTGACTTATACTTTTCAATGATCTTATCTCTGAGTTGCTTGGAGTGTTCTTTGTCTTCATGTTGCAATTGTAGCAGGAACACTGAACCAGAGACTGGACCTCCCAGACACAGGTGTTTTTATACAACAATCACCTGACACACATCAACTGCACTCAGGTGATCTCCGTTTAACTAATTGTGACACTGCTGGCATCAACTAGCTGGACCTCTGTTGAATTAGGTCAGTCACTTTAAAGGGGGTGAATATTTATGCAAACACTTATTTTACACTATATATTTTTAATTAATTGACATTAGTTTGTAAAAATCTGTTTTCACTTTGACATGAAAGAAGCTTTTTTTGCAAATTCTTGTCAAAAAAGCCAAATTATATTGACCATGATTTCATGTATAAAAGCAACAAAAGGGGAAAACATCCAAGGGGGGTGAATACTTTTTATAGGCATTGTATATTTATATATTTATTTTTGTACATGTCAAAGGTGCGTAGAGTGTAAAACCTGGAGTCCACCCCTAAAAGGAGTTACCCTCCCCCTCAGAAGCTCCTGAGCTCCTGAAACGGCTCCATTGAATTCTCTCCTTCACTTCTGTAACTTTATGAGGTCATAATATTACGGAAGTGACGTAAAACTCCTTCCGGCTAGTTTGGCCCTCAAACAACAAAAGAGAGAGACGGAGTTGAAGGAAGAGTTTTTTGAAATGTGAAACATTGACCAATCACAACAGAGTGGGCTAGCTGACCAATCAGAGCAGACTTTGCTTTCTGGAGGGAGGAGCTACAACGGAGCATTTCAGAGAGAGGGTGAGAAGAGGTGCTGCAGGACAGCCAGGATGAGAAAAACAAGGAGGATTATGAGCATTAACGCATGTAAACATGTTGTAACTGGAACTGGAGATAAAAATATGCACCCGGAAAATAGCATAATAGGGCCTGTTTAAGTTAACACTCATAGATGTTAGGCGACTAGGTTCAGTCAGATGCTCTTACTTGTTGCAGTAGTGAAGGATGGTAGTTTTTCCAAGACTAGCGAAGACAATGTAGTTCTAAAATAAAAATGATTGAAGCTCATTAAAAATGAGCTCCATGTCTCAAATATTTATTAAAAAAAAGGCTTGATTTCCATTTCTCTTGCATGACCACACGGCTGTGTCTGATTGGAAAGTCAGAATGCCAGAAAATTTAACCGTTCTTCCCCCCGTGCCAACATGGCATGAGTACTCCATAAGTGTAGACTTGAGGCAATAGTCAACAGGGCACAAAGTACAAATACAGGGTGTACACTTGTGCAATTCATCATCAGTCCTGTTTCTTGTGGAAACGTGTGGGGCTTTAAAAGGTCATTTTCCAGTTAGATGGAGGTGATTGCTGCTAATACCTCTCTCCATGTTAAATGGCAGTAGGTTCAAAAGTGAAAGGACTCTGGTGATATTTAGCTCAGATGCAGAGTTACTCACTTTCCAGACTCACACATACAGCATTGACTCAGTTGGAAAAAACGGCAGGATACATAATGCAAATGATTAAACATCTAATATGATTGACTGTTTGATTGGCCCTCCTTTGTTTAATTTCATTAAAACAGTTGGTGATAAGGAGAATTCCTTCATACCAAGAACTGACTGCCTGTATGGTCTGTGTTACTGTATTATTAATATGCATTCGTGAGACTATAAATCATTTATGGATAGTATCCCTGTGCAGTAAACCCCATGCATTTTACCATGATATTTAGTACATGCGCTTAAGGTGTCCGAGAGCTTTGTGATAATTACAATAACAGTAATACCTCCTGCAGCGTCCATTTGCAATTTATGCAGCCTGTCAGTGCTGTCCGCTTTAATATAGGTCATTCTGAGTGGCTGATTTATGAAAGCTCCAAGCGAAACTTCTTATCTGTCCAGTTTTATACCTCCATTAGGCCCTCTTTGGGTGTTATTGATGGGTCTGCAGAGATACATCATTTATGTCACTGCTTCTGACTAGCGTCCTCAAGATCAAAATCTTGGGCCAAGACGTTGCATCTCCACTTCCTCCAACAGTCATCTTTTTTTTGTCTCCCTCACTCTTCCACTCTTCCTGGCCATCTATCTACTCTCTCTCTCTCTTTTCCTCTCCACTAGTTTATAAAGATACTGGCGATTAAGTGTCTTGGATAATCACAATTTTAATGTCCAAAAGTGATATGCAGCACTGATGTGGCTTGCCAATGTGGAAACAGCTGGTGGACAAACTTCAAATCCCAAATGTGTGCTACAACATTTGGCAAATGACCAGTTCCATGATTAACAGAGAGGATTCCTTTAAACAGGCCCTATTATGCTATTTTCTGGGTGCATATTTATATCTCAACTTACAGTTACAACATGTTTACATGCGTTAATGCTCATAATCCTCCTTGTTTTTCCCATCCTGGCTGTCCTGCAGCACCTCTTCTCACCCTCTCTCTGAAACGCACCGTTGTAGCGCTTGCCCCTCCCTCCAGAAAGCAAAGTCTGCTCTGATTGGTCAGCTAGCCCGCTCTGTTGTGATTGGTCAACGTTTCACATTTCCAAAAATGCTCCGTCTCTCTCTTTTGTTGTTTGACGGCCAAACTAGCCGGAAGGAGTTTTACGTCACTTCCGTAACATTATGACCTCATAAAGTGACAGAAGTGAAGGAATTCATGGAGCTGTTTGAGGAGCTCAGGAGCTTCTGAGGGGGAGGGTAACTCCTTTTAGGGGTGGACTTCAGGTTTTACACTCTACGGACCTTTTACATGTAAGAAAATATATATATAACACACTAAAGAAGAGGGAGAAAGTGGAAAAGCATAATAGGGCCCCTTTTATAAAACATTCAGTTGAATGCATGACAAAAATGTATTTTGAAGATCTTAGTTGATTACGTTTTTATTTTATAAACATTTTTGAATTGCTCCACATTTGTTGCTGTTAGTGGCTTTACTAGTTTTAAAGACAGCATGCCATGGACACCAGGGCTGGATTCACCAGTGTGTATTTGTGAAAACCAATGTGGTAATGGATGCTGTCCAAGAACTCAGACAATTTTAGCACTCACACAGTGTTTAATGAGGTTGAAGTAAAAGTTACAAAGGATGTGACTAACTGTGCCCAAAACAATTTTTTTTCACCATACCACAAAAGTTTTTGTCAACAATTATAATTCTCCCCTGCCATCTTATATTATATTATTACAAATGTGTTATACTATTCATGCAAATAAAACCCAAACTGACCTGAAAATGTTTAATGAAAAGGTGCAACAATCAAGCACTTACATGTACACACAGATCACAGATACACATATAAAGACTGTGTATGCAAGCACGCTGACACACACATATGATTATGCACATATTATTGCATAAGCATGAATAAGAAACATACACACATACACATATGTAACGCATGTAAAATGATTGTAATGTGATGTAAATAATGTTATTTTTGATCTTGTCACATGTATGAGAATGTCATTATTTATTATGTGTTCAATTTAACTTACGTACTCTTGACAATGAGATGATATGCTACTACCTTTTTCATCCCAGTCACCAGGATTTTTTGGGGCATTGTACGTTTTTGAATACTATGGATACGTTGAATAACAAGGTTTTGCATTTTTGGTAGATGGGTCAAACAAACACAAGACTTTCACATAGGAGACCTCTGACCGTTTCATGTGTGATACCCAGAGGACATGTTTTCCTAATGCTTGTTAAGTAACGTTACGCTAAGGGTGGTTGTAATTTATTTACGTTAGTTATGTTGTTGTGGTTGTTGCATTGTTACTTCAACACAAACCATGATCTTTTTTCTAGCCCTAACTAAGTATTTTTGTTGTGTTATCCTAATCCATTGTTCCCCAATGTTAACCACATGGCATTGTGCGTTTCTGCAAGCATGATACGAGGCTGATATGAAACGTATCTTTGGCATTTATCGTATCCGTGGAAACATACGCCAGAAAAGCCTAATCAGGGATACAGGTTCCAAATTAGCCTTAGCTAGAATTCCTATATGCAACGAACCATAAATAAATAGTCATTCTTCATGTAAACAGGATAGGTGACTGTGGGACAAATGGGCTTTCAGTCCAATGCAACATTTTTTGGACTATTGGGGTTTCGGAATAATGGCTCATAGGAACAATGGCATAGCACCACTTCAATTACCTCTCACCAACAACCTGTGAAAGTTGGATTTCAGATTCAATACAACTTCCTGTGCTGAATGATTGCTCACTATTTTGTCAGTAAGTCATGAATGTCAGTATCTCATTAATGGTCTTTGATATCATACCTGGAGGACTAACATCAATGGTTGCTAGGAGCTTACTACTTTAGACCAATTTATGTATGTCATAAATACTGACTTTACACTTTTTGATGCACTCGTGCATCACTCATTTTTCATTTACACATGTATGCTCTTCAAAGCAATAAACTGCTTTGAAGTGCAGTTTCCATTTTTTCTTTTATTCACATTGTCAGAAACAGTGTTTCTCTAAAGAGAACAAGCATCCAGACACACAAGAAACACACTCAGCTATTAGATGCCTACTTATGATGGATTTCTCTTCCAAAGATCTTCTCTTCTGGCGCTCAATGAACACATACAGTCACTCTGCCAGATAATTTAATACCTTTTCCCAGTTCTTTGCAGACCAGACTGACGGAGTAATGCAAACACTGGTTTTCAGACAATACAGAAGAGGCTCCTGACAATATCCTCTATCGTAAGGGACGAAATAATAAAGGCATTTTAACAACTAAAGAAGCTACTGGCTAAACAGAAAGCTTGTCTACGCTGCAGAGTAGGCGATGTATACAGTACATAAGTGTTTAGAGCCCAACAATTTGCTCATAAAGCTAATTTAGCCACCATTTGAAAAACAAGCTGTTAAGGAGAACCACAGGGGTAACATGATAATTGTGCATGTGCCATCTCCATCAAACCCTCTCTAGAGCCCTTTCTGGTTCTCCATCCTCTTACTCAGCTGGCCAAGGATGTATTAAGTCACCGATACTGCAGCACAATTACTAAAACAGCAAATTGCTAATTGTCAAATTAGTTCACATGTCAGCGTATTCTAAATAGGGCTCATGAAGAGAAAAAAGCTGCAAGCACAGCCGAGAGCGGTAATAGAGGTGGGGCTGCAGTGGCTGTGGGACTGCTGGTGGCTGCCAGCTCAGTGGGGGCGGCTAGATTTTGAATAGTTCTCTTCATTGCCAGCAAGGCTCTGAACGAATCAGGGAAGTCAAGATAATCACTGAGCAGTCAGAAGAAGAGAGAACACTTTTTTTTCTTTAACAAGTCTTTGTTTCCTCCCCAGGGGGATTAAGACCTTGAGCATTGAATGGCACAGACTTGTTAAACCAACGCGCTTTACTGAACCAGAAGAGGTGGTGGAGAGGAGCTGTGAATCTTTCAACCCTGTCTTTATCCAGGGGCATCACAAAACACCACTGCATTAACAGCTGTCAAGGCTGAGAACAAATGAAAAGGATAGTTTTATGATGAGAACAGATTCTTGCAAATTTGACCAAGAAGCTAAAGGAATTGCTGGCATGAATACCTATAATTGTTTCTTGAATAAAAAAAATAATGCTCAAGAGGAAACTGTGTGTATTGTTTTGTCATTTACAACATGTTATTAACCATAACGGAAATATATTTTCACAGGAATGCCCGTTTACTCCTCAAAGTTGCACCTAAGAACTCTCGACCATCAATTTGAACTAAATAGTTTTCACCCGAGTAATGTTGCAGTCACTGAAAGTTTCATTTGCAACGGTTAATTACTTTAATTTGCTGCTTGAGAACAAAAACACTGTGATGAGTAACGCCTTTAGCTGTCTCTGTGTGTGGTTCTGTTTACACACAATTCTAATAAAGGCCAAGATCTGGCTTAGGGGATCCATCCCAGTGCTTTCCCCTTTAATAAGACAAGAAGGATGCCAATTATGGGCCCTTTGCTGCAGACTCAATTCCCAGACCTCCCTTTTAAATTGCAGGCTAGAGCTGTCGATGCGTATGGAATGGCTACTCCTGCTAGTCCTGTACTCGTGTTCATGTTTTACACAGTGGGGGGGGATTGAAGAAATGCGGCATGTGCTGCTTGTATTTGGAAGGTTAAGATGAAATGTGTCGTTGATTCATCATCACTCGTCAGTGTCGGGGGGCCTTGAGAGAAATGTGGGATGTTGCAAGAGAGGAGGTAATGGCCCTTTATAAATGGGATTAGGAGGACACAAAGTGGAAGAGGGTGGAGAAGATGGAGGTCATCATCTATCACTGTGGAAATGATTTATATGATCTATACTTTAATCACTTCATTGGCTTCATTCAACAAAGGATTCACTTCAAAATCCTCAGCTTGGTTTTTAAGGCACTACAGGGTTTAGCTGCCCAGTACATTTCTGACCTGCTCACTGACCCCCATCTGACCTCTCAGGTCTTCAAACAATGGCTTTCTGCTTGTACCCAGAATAAGATCTAGAGCTGGTAAAGCTCAAGTTTTTCTTTTTACATGAGGATGCGCTTTTGAACCATACTTTGCTTTAAAACGACAGAGACAAACTGCTGCAGGGTGCGACATGTTGGGAATGGTTGATTGGGCCTCAGACCTGTTTGTGGCGGGTGCGATAGACACGATGCCCACTCTGGGCCTTCTACTCCAGGCAAGGGCAGGATCGGCAAGGGCAGGATCCGACATTGCCTGTTACAAGAAAAAGTAGTCAATGTTTCAACGCTGTTGTGAGGAGAGGAGGCTGGATCCACTGTCCTCTGCAGTTAGATCTAGTCTCTCCTCATGCGGTGTTTGGTGGATAAAGGGCCCCATCAGACACACTGAACAGCTGTTTGTGTGCTGCGGGGATGGTGTGGATGGGAATACCTTTTACAAGAAACTTCTTGCAGGTTAGAATCAGTGTCAGGTTGATGTTAAGTCGCTGCAGGTGATGCATCCTTAAAATGAACTGTCCAAAAAAAAACGTCCAACTTCGTTTTGCAACTTTTATTAACAAATCCTACGGTGAAGCACTGCATAAAGCACGTCTTTGTAACTCTCTCTGAAAGCGACAGCGCTCTCTTCTAAGGGTCAGTACAATCATTTTGTACAGTTAGTAAATAAACGAATGAATGAATTATCTAAAACAAGTATTTAAAACAAATTATTTTTACTGGACACACTGATATTTAATCAGCAAGAAATATGAAATTACATGTTTCAGGGTGCTACACAGGGCGTGAATTCGTCGAGGCTATGGCGAATGCTTGACATTTGGTCCGATTCCTTAAGATATCCGATGAAACAATTTTGGCACGCAGGTTCACAAGAAACCTTTTTCTTTTCTTTTCTTACAATCCAGTGAGGTCTCTGGGGCTGCGTATGACCTGCACTGGGAGCTCTGGTGGAGAGCTCTGCATCCAGCAGCAGCAGCTCCTCCTCCATTAGGGCGGCTGTGGCGTAGTGGAGAGCAAGGTAGTTCTCCAATCAGAGGGTCGGTGGTTCGATACCCGGCTTCGGCAGTCGATGTGTCCTTAGGCAAGACACTTAACCCCATGTTGCTCCTGAAGGCTTGCCATCGGTGTGGACTGGATGATGAATGTTAGTTAGAGTCTGATGGTGGCACCTTGATGGTAGCCTGTCATCAGTGTGTGAATGGGTGAATGATATGTAATATACTACTGACTGTAAGTCGCTTTGGATAAAAGCATCTGCTAAATGACTGTAATGTAATGTAATGTAGAAAACAGTGATATCACAGCCCTAATAACATTAACAATGTGTAAAGGCCCAATCCTTTCTATCACAGTGCATCAAGAACTCACAAGGCTGTTGTTCGACCTCGATCTGTCCTAGTCCTGCCATTAACTCCTCTAAGCTGATCTGAGCAAAGCCATGCTTTCAGTGTGTGGACAGTGTTTCCATCAAGGACAGCTAAGATACACTGTGCCCGAAGTCCTGTTTGAAAATACAGGGAGAGACGCTTATCAGAACAGGTCAGCTATCTGCACGGCCTAAACAGACAGCAAAATGATTCATTTGTTGCTCTTTCTGTGTATCTGGAGCCAGCACCGTGTTATGGATGGTACATGGTAAATGGACGTATAATTGTAGTGCCTTCATAGTCTTTCGTCCACTCAAAGCGCTTTTGTCATTCACCCATTCAACCCCATTCATACACTGATAACTGGGGCTACCATGCAAGGTGCCACCTGCCCATCAGGACTATCTAACATTCACATCCATTCAAAAAGATGTGAAGACAAAAGACTGTGTTTACTACTTGCTCGCTACCTTCATCTGCCTGCTGTTTGAGGCGGGACAAGTACAGGGTAGAGTAGTGTACAGAGGGTTTTTTCTGGGTGCATATGTTTATCTCCAGTTACAGTTACAACATGTTTACATGCGTTAATGCCCATAATCCTCCTTGTTTTTCTCATCCTGGCTGTCCTGCAGCACCTCTTCTCACCATCTCTCTGAAATGCTCTGTTGTAGCTCCTCCCTCCAGAAAGCAAAGTCTGCTCTGATTGGTCAGCTAGCCCGCTCTGTTGTGATTGGTCAACGTTTCACATTTCAAAAAACTCTTCCTCCGGAGCTTCAGCTCCGTCTCTCTCTTTTGTTGTTTGAGGGCCAAACTAGCCAGAAAGAGTTTTACGTCACTTCTGTAACATTATGACCTCATAAAGTTACAGAAGTGAAGGAGAGAATTTAATGGAGCTGTTTGAGGAGCTCAGGAGCTTCTGAGGGGGAGGGTAACTCCTTTTAGGGGTGGACTTCAGGTTTTACACAAAAATATATATATATACACAAAATATATATAACACACTAAAGAAGAGGGAAAAAGTGGAAATGCATAATAGGGCCCCTTTAAACTTTGGTGAAAATGATCTGTGGGTTCATCATTCTAAGTAACCTCATTCACATCACAACATAGTCTTGATGATTGATTTGTACAGCTTTAAAAGCAGGACTGTTATAAATGTTACTAGGTCATTATTAAAGAGTAAGGTCATGGTCACACATACAATAATTCAGAAATATCATCAGTCACTGAAGATTGTGTATGTTTCATGTTCCAACCATTATCGCTATCATTAGCTTGCTAAGCATGTTGTACATCAGCAGTTTGTAAAGTCTGAAAAGAAAACAGCGCTCTTGATTCTCTGTTGAGATTGAACAGGGGTTAAGCCTCTGTGCTCCTAAAACTCAATTTCTCAAAAGTATGAGATATTGATTGCAGACAGCTGCAGTCATGACTGAGCTGTTACGTTAAGACTTGGTTAATCTCAGGCCTAGAAAAAGAACTGAATGTGGTGGGCATGCCATAAGACATAAATCTACACCTCTCCTACACCTGCAAAAAGCCTACCACTGTAGCTCCACACTGCCGATGTATTGAAAGCAGCCAGGCGTCAACATCTCTTGATAGACTTGGGGGAGTGCGAATCAAAGAGCAAAAACCTACTGCAGCTTGTGACACATATAGTGTGTCACAAGCTGCAGACACTTATCTTTGTCACTGAACAAAAACAGCTGAGTTAAAGTCTCAGACCTTTATGACCTCAGATAAAAGGGAAGTTTACCCTAGCATGGCAATAAAAAGGGCAGCCTATTATGTGTTCAGACTCCCTCAGCTGCTTCATTTCCAGTTTATAGAACATGTTGGTGGTCCTTTAATAAAACAGTGGAGCACTGCACTGGCAGGGCAAAGATGAGGCACTCGGCAGTGGAAATCCATGTGAGGCCCATGAAGGGTAACTAGACTGAGCATCTCTGCTAGCATAGAGGGGGGTTCTTGGCTTAGCAGACCTCTCTCTTTGAGTTTAAGGGAAGTGGGTTTGTATAAATTACTAATCCATTGTCTGTGTTTTTAAAATTGCAATTTAAGTGTACACTACATTTTTTTTCTAAGACAGCCCTTTCTGACGGGGGAACTGAAGCCGTTGCAGTAATATGCTGACTATGGATTAGTTCCTCACACAAACACACAAAACATCACAACGATCTCATTAAAGCTCTGTTCACATTCTACAGCTTTAACAAGCTTTTTTATGCATGTTGCGTTAACACCAAAGTAAAATGGTATGAACCCTCTCACAGTGTGATCTCACTTCATGGCAGTTAATTGTAACATATAAAAATACCTTATTCAGCGTTCAGTTGTATTTAGCTCCACCCTCTTGTGTCACTTCTTGTTCCAAAAAAACAAGATGGCGATGACCCAAAACCAAGATGGCAGCAGCTAAAATGCTGAACACAGCGCTTCCAAACGGCAGTCCACAAGCCAATGGGTGACGTCACGGTGACTACATCCACTTCTTGTTTACAGGCTACGGTGCTGGCTCACTGTCATGCCTTACCTGGACAGTTGATGGAATTGAGTCATCATGAGATTTGTTTCACCTTTGTTTCACTGTTATTCCAGTCAAAGGTGTAATATGCAACCAAGTCGCCCAAAAAATTGTTGGCATCGTATGTTTCTACTAACTACACTGAATATCAACGTTTCTGACAAAAATGTGTTTCATAAATACATTTGATATCAGCCTTGTATAACACTTGCAGAAACACACAATGACACGATGAAACATTGTTAAATGATCGGTTAGGTTAAGGCAACAAAACTACTTGGTTAGGGCTAGAAAAATGATAATGGTTACTGATAAAATAATTATGTAACAAAGTAACGCAAATGCAGTCCTTGGCTTTCTTTTTAAAGTAACTAACAGCGTAACAACATTTTTGGCAAGCTTAAAGTCAATGTTTGCTTTAGGTTTCAAATAGGACAGGAACAGCAGTGTCCTGGGTGAAAGTCATGTGTTTGTTTGACGCATCCACCAACCCTCTCAACCGCCTTTAGAAGATTTTCTCGCTTGTTACACGTATTATTATACTAGGTACCTTTCCTTTTGCGGTAACTTGATATACTACGTCGAATGCTCTGAACGATTGCAATAACCTTGTCATCAACGTATCTTTGGTTTGCAGAATCGTACAAGGCAATATTTCTTCCTGGTGACTGGGCTGCTAATAGGAAGATGTCGACCAGGACAATTGTATATGAGTGAAATGTGAGAAGCATAAAGTTCTACTGCTAGAGGTGAAAATACATTTATAGTTTATGATTTTTTTTGTGAATACTATAGGTTGAGGTCTAGAAAAATAGTAGAGCAGATGCATGTTGAGTTAAAACCAAACAATTATATCAAACGTGATTCTTAAATAAATGTGTTGCACCATTCAGGACCCAGCATTTAATTCTGAGCCTGTAAAACACAACGTTATTCATTGCCCTGAGAGGTTGCGTGGATAACAGTGTTCAGCATATGTTATGTCCGGTAATCATTTTAATAGTATGCTGATGTCATAGGAGGTTTATAATGAACAAGTAATGGAATAACAAGCCTTCCATGTTGATCCTGATGGTTAATAATAGGCCCAAATGTTCCATATTCATTAAGCAGCAATAATTGCATTACCAATCTCCTCATTAGCCAACTCACAGACTACCCTAACTCTCACTTTTTAAGTGTAAAAGTATATTCAAATTAAAGCTACTGCTCCAGACAGCAAGAAGCCTTTATCTTATACTGTGGCATCCCCACCACGCTGTGTGCCTGCCTTTCAAGGGGAAGATGATAGAGCCTATAATCTATCACAGAGAATACTAACCACATTCCCCCAGCTGAGTTGAAGAGGTGAACAATTTCTCCCCAAAGGGATATTTTCAGAAGGCTTTAATATGGATGAAAACATTCATCTTTTTTTGTGTTGCATGAGGATATCGAGGATATCGATTTGGTGGAAGCGAATGGACAGTCATTCTGAGGATGTCCTCTAAAGGTGCAGACATTTTCTGCCGGTTTGGCTGCAGCGCCAACAGAGAGGATTCCCCAGAATACTGAACCTGTTTCGAGACAAAGGAGGGTTAATTAAAGACTCATATTGATGATTGTTTTTTTATTAATGAGAATGTAGATAAGTGGGACCCCCTCAGCATTTTATCATTTCTAAAGGTGGTGAAATGGTATGACTAACAGTGTGTGCGGGTGTTCATTTCCATAGTCAAATATCTTGATTAGACCTCCCACTTTTAATTACTTCGGTTTCTCTGCATTGAACTAGCGGCTAAATGGCTTTGAATCCTGGTAGCTTTGAACTGTTTTGCATGTGTATGAGAGGGGGGAGGCAGCAAGAGAAGAAAAAGTGAGAGTAAGAGTGCAAGCTAAGCCCTGGCCTAGACTGGAGTTAGATGAAATCCATGCGGCTCATTAGTAGTATTTCTGTTCTTGAACAAAAGCACAGGCTAGAAAATACTGTAATTGATTTCTACACTGGCTCACCCAGCCTTCTTTTAATGAATAATTACTTAAAATGAGCACTCAGAAAAGAACTGAGGTCGAGCAGCTATTTTTAAATGTACATTTAATTTATTTCATTATTTTATTGCTTGTCCTTTTGAGTGTCTGCTGACAACACGGCTAAACAAGCGACAGACATACATACATCAATCATTGCCGCACTGATAAACGAAGCAGAGGACGTGCTGCAGCTAAATGTCAGAGGATGACATCACAAAATCCAAGCCAATTAGTGACTCTTCATCGATCTCCCCCTGGAGGATAGCTCGGACACTTATTTGTGACAGTACCTCTGCTTTGCAGAGTAAAGTTTGGAAAAAACATTCCTGTGCCTCTTAATTGCTTTGCCAATGTCTAAACCATATAACGTAGAAGCTTTGTTTTTGAGAGACACCATGCTGTAAGTATACAAAACACGGAATTCAATGTTTAGTAGGTGATGCTTTTAGCATTTTAACCAGTGAAAGCAACAGTTATTATTAATGAATGATTTACTTTTAAATAAAGTATCGACCTTTGGGGGAGATCCTTAGCCCTTAATACATTGTATCTCTCTCTTAACTGGTACTGCAGAAAAAACTGCTTGGGTTGCTACAGGATCGTCATTTGATGCTCCAAAATCCAAACAAGGTCATAGTAGTACGTCGAAGCGGTTTGACACGCCCCCATAATGCCTTTGGTGCATGTTTGGCCGTTTAAAATAATTGATGTACTTCAAAACGCACACATCTGATGCTTCAGTGCATTTGGGCCTTGAGAAGGTAAAATCTTACACTGGATTGGGAGTTGGGAAAATAAATTGGCAGCTTTCTGTGAGGCTTCAGCTTTCTTTTCTTTGGTGTTTTTTGGCGTTCTTTTACTTAAGTTTGATTGAAATTCAATAGTTTCATTTTTGTCCTTTGTTTCTGTAAAATATGTTATTTATAAATGCCACGTTTTTGCAATACTCCTGCATGTCAACTTGGTTCTTCAAAATCTCTTCTTTCCAACCAAACCACCTTGTCTGCCCTTTATATGTGCTGGCAGCACTACAGGGACTATGGTGCCACACATCTTAGTGACCTACATGGGCACATAAATTGTCGCGACATCATCAGCTGTTTAGTTCTCCCATTAACAAAGCGGTGCCTCTGCCTTTATGAAACACTTCGCTATGCTTAGAGCAAAACCTTCATTTCAACATTTACTCAGGCCTTTAAATGTTGTGTATGCCCATCCATTCCAATATAAAACAACATGGGGCGGTGTTGTTTAAAAATGTCTTCACAGGAGAAGAGCTTCTCCTACCACTTTTAACATTATCATCTCTTTCCTCCCAACCTCCCCTCCTCGGCGGGCGAGGGAGGCTCACTGCCAGCAAGAGCAAAACCCTGGAAATGTCCCTGAGTGGCACTCAATATAACCCTACCAGACATTTCTTAAATTCAATCAAGGTGGACTGAATGATTCATGATCTCCTTACATGATTGATAATGTGACAGACGTTTAAGTAGCCCAGTAGTCCTACACTAGGAGGCAGGGAAAGCTCAGAAAAGGTTGCTTGTGTCTGAAGAGCAACATTGTGCCTCACAGAGCCCTCTCAAGGAAAAATACTCATATGCCTCATTCTGAATGAATCAATAAACTAATCTGAGACTTTTAGAAACTCTTTAGGTTCACAGAGTCACAGTTAATGGGCATTTGAAGTTATTAATGGCCTCTTTGTGTTTCATTGAAGCCGGAATGGATGGTGATGTTTTGAGAGCTGTGGTTTTGAGTCAGGGCTGTGATCCAAATTGTTATCCTGTGGTCTGATTTATCAAAGCTGCTGCTCAGCAATGAATTCTATCATCTTAATATACTATTCTTCAGATCAAATCATTGATTTTCCTATGTATGATAATTATTTACTTCATTGTGATTAGACGTTTTGTCAAGTGTACAAAATATAACCTGATAAATAATCCAAGGAACTATTCACCACACTTTGTCCCCTTCATTTGTCATAATGCTCTTTTCTCTTAATGTTTAGTTGCAGCTCTAGTACACTGCTAGTGCTGCTATTTGCAGTGAAACCACCACTCGGCCAATTTCATCCCTGTGAAGCAGCATCAATGTTTGACCTTTCTGACACCTGTATGGAAGTGTGCATAGCCTAACCTTATTAGCAGCCTTTTACAGGCTAAACTGTCCATCCAGAGGAAACTGACCAGATGTGTCAGAGCTGGGCTGCATGCAGAGAACAATGGAGAAGGACTGCTAATCAGGTTGCCGAACTGACAGTGGGCCAGTGGCAATCAAATGTAATGGAACAAGCCTGAGGATCAATACAAGTCAGTGATCGCAGACAGACAAAGGTTGTTTAGTAGCAGGCAGCACTAATTGAAATCAATGGCTAATCTGATGACAGTTCTTAACCTTTACACCTCTGAGGATTCATAAACAAGTGAGAATCATGGCAGAGCAGCAGGCAGACCGCCGTCTCTGTACAATTACTTTCCCCAACAACATATTTGTTTTTCTGCTGATTCACACTTTCTAAGATGCCTAACAAAGCCATTAAATGAGGTTACATTGCCCTGGATCAATACAGTAGGAGTACTAACACTCTAGTTTAATGGTGATTCTGCTGCATGTGCGATATCATCAATAAAAGGTAAATAAAATATGCATGTGGAACCTGATTCAGCTGGTAATTGACTCGTCCAGTGAGGAAATAGAAGTGTCAAATAAGGTCATAGAACTTACATTTAATTCATGTAGATGTGCAAGGGTCAGGTGAATGGGGTGTCCATCAAATAGGATTGAACCCAATTTACATGCAATTACACATAATGCCCTTAAAAAGCGGTGGTTAATTGATCGAGAAGCCGCAGTGCACTCTGTATGGAGGACGGAGCCACCGGTCAGGAAGATGAGACTGAGACCGGACGTTTTAATCACCAGACGTCAATAACAAATCAGCAGGGCACTACTATAGCTATCATGGTGAGTTGTCACAAATAAATTGTCAAGAAGAATCATGGGCAGACATTAGAAGTTGATTGGTCACTAAACACAATGTCGCTTTCAATTGAGGGCTCTTTTTCTGGCCAATATCGCATATTTCATGGCTGAAGCAAAGCATCATTCTAGACTCTAGAATGATGCATATAATTTCCCTCTAGAATCTAGAGGGAAATTATATGGTTTTATGATTGCAACACCACTTAACAGCCCACCGCTATATTTTCATTATTCAGTCCAATGTTCACACAAGAGCCGCTCTCAGCTTGCATCGTGGGTGAGTAGGAGTACACTCAGAGCATAAACCCCTTAATGCAGCTCTATGGAAACAGCACATATAACCAAACCCAACGATAAAACGTTTCTATTCACATCACTGAACGGATTATAGTTGACCCACACAATTGTGCTCTATTTAAATGCACCAGCACTATTCCACTCTGTCGGAGTGAGAGCATGTTTGACATGTGTGAGGACGGGCAGGCACAGAATAATGTGTAAGATGAAACTTTATTGATCGCGCTGTGGGAAATCAGGCATGCAGGTGACGCAGACCAGCTGTGTTGTACCTCTCTGGTGTCATGACCGGTGTGAATCAAAGCAATCTTTTATTTAGATGAAGCAGAATGTTTTATTTCAACATCATCTGTGAAGTTAAATGTTTTCCAACAGGAAAAGATATTCCATTGGCACCGGCTGATGCTTGGTGACGGCTATCTTCCCACAAGGTCCTTGGAAAACTACAAAAGTGGGATGTGTATAATCCTATCAAAGTATTCTCATTTGAAATCAGAACAGTGCGTCTGTATTTGAACAAGGCTTTGATTCATGCACAGACACACTCCCTGATCCCACTGCTTAATCCCTTCATTGGCTGGGACAAGGACAAGTTGACAATTTAAGACCTCTTCCCTCAAACTCTCTTAAATAGTCCTGTTGACCGATCACAAACTAGTCTCCAGGATTTAGAAACATGCTTTTAATTAATCAGCTTGTAATAGGCAACCCAACTGAGTAAACATATTCGCTACAAGCTGACATTTCCTCAGAATGGCTGATAGATCCAAATCATATTCTGCAAAGTTTACCCCACACTCAAGTTTGTTTAACAATATTTATATAGCACGGAGTGTTTAATAGCTCCAAGTGGGATTTAGTGGTTCTAGATTTATATACCCTCCAGTCTCATTCTGCCTGATAATGGCTTATACTCTAATCTGTTATTATAATATTACTAATCATATTTCATTACATTTTCTGAATACTTTTCTGAATACTGAGTACTGAATACACATTTATTACATATTACTCATCAAAAAAGTTATTACTTTACAATTTACTCCACAGCAAAAGTCATTGGTTATGTAACGTTTGCCTTTCAAACAACTTCAAAGCTTCCACACCCAAATATTACATCCTCTGTATTTAACATGTGTAGAAAATGGTTCATGACATAACGGTTTAGCATGCAGTTTGGAGGTGTGTGCTGACAATCAGCCGCTACCTATCGTTACCCTCGGTGACTACTAACAGCAGCATATGAGAAATCCGGCCCTCCCTTTGATCTGTGCTGCAGTGTTCTTACACCCTCCAACTCTGAACAGAACCAGCTGATTCCTGAATGTAGTTTCACCACCAAGCCTGCTGTGATTGTATGAATACAATTATAATTACTCCTCGGCATTTGGAGGTTTGCGCTTGGCGTTTTGCTGGTTACACTCTTTGAGCTTGTTGCTCATGCACAATCCATGGAGGCTTTATAAAAATACATTTTGAAATGAACTTCTTTAACCTTGTTGGAAATACAGTACTTATAAGGTAAAAGCCAAGCCCTCCTCCAATTTATGTTCTCAATTTAAGACCCCCAAAAAACTTGCCTCTAGGCATAGATAGTAGTTTTATTCTTTCTTTGTAAAGTTTGGCGAATATGTTTATTGTTAAACTTTATATCTGTTTGATTCCATCCAACATCAGGAAAGGGTGTGTCATAATATTCTCACCATAACTGAAGCTGCTTTTTATGAGTTTAATTATTTTTTTTGGAATGTCACAGGTTAAAATCATTTTTTGAAAGTAATTTGATAATCATGTACAAGAAATTGTTCACTGGACAACATAATACCAAATTCATCATTTCATTTTAGGAAAGAACAAGAACCGGTTTCTGATAAATATGTTGCCATTGTTCCAGAGAAAAGTTGTGTGAGTTGAAATGTTGTGGAATAAAACATAGCGTCCAAGCCAGAAGGGCTTTTTCATGCAATTTTAATAACTTGATGGGCAATGGGTTCTGCAAATACATTTATGTCAAAAGAAAATAAAGACCTCCAAATTTGTTGGAAATTTGATTTGGAATAACGTACCAAATTGAATGAAGATTTTAAGACAATTAACTTAAAGCTATTTACAGTGTCAATGAAGCCTAGTACTCCAAGACTTACTTCTGCTTTACTATAAAAATATCTTTAGCTTGTGGGATTTGTTCTTACAAATGAAAATCCAGAAAAAATCAATACACGTGGCAAATTCAGAAGATTTTAAAGCTTCTCTCCACTCTAGCTGAGATTTCATCCACTCTAGCTCCTAACATTCCATCCCATACACACACGTGAAACTGTGAAAAGAAGGTTTTTTTCTGTGTCATTTTGCATTTATTTGATGATTTTTAAAAAGAGTTTTAATGGAATCTGAAAGGAGAATTACACCCATAATCTAGGCATGACATTGCAAACCGCTAGATGCAGGTGGAATTAGACAGTAACACAGTGACACTTCCATACTTCTATAAAGTTTTGTAGTCTTCTCCCAAGGCATCTGAAATAAATCACTCATTGAAACGTGACATGACGTTACGTCGGGGAGGTTGTGGCTCATGGGGTAGAGCGCTCGTTCCACTGGTTTGAACCCTGGTCTCTACAGTCAACATGCTGAGGTGTCCTTGAGCGAGACACCGAACCCCAAGTTGCTCCCCGGGTGCTTCTTAGCAGCCCACTGCTCCTCAGGGATGTGTTAAATGCAGAAGGGAAACTTCATGTTTGTATGTATATTCATGACCATTAAAGCTTACGATCCTACAACTGAGCTCCTGCGTTGACTCATCCTATTGGTCCATTCTTCTGTCTTTCGGCTTCGCACCAGTGAGCAATAATTTGAACAAAAAACCCAGACAGGAATAACGATATGGCGATACTTAACCTGCATAAAGCAAACAGAGAAGAGAAAATCTGGTGAAAATGAAAGTGAGATGACAAAGAAAAAGAAAAGATAATTTAATGGTAGAGTGGATATGACCCAGCTGAGAATGTGATCTCTGTGCTGACTGTAGACTACATGTCAGTGAGTGTGTGAAGGGACTCTCATTTGTGACTGGTACTAGTAATTTAAAACTTTAAAATCGAACGAAATATCAATCGCTAATGCCCGGAGCACCATGACTAAATGGAAAGACGACTGGTTCACTTCAATAAAGCATTAAAAGCATTGAAAGCATTCAAGAAGCGAACTCCCTGGAACTAATGAAATCGGCCAACCTGGAGAAATGGTGTACACGCCATAGGGTGACTGTGGCTCAGTGGTAGTGCAGGGTTGTCCTCCAATCAGAGGAGGTGGTTCGATCCCTGGCTCAGGCAGTCCATGTCGATGTGTCCTTGGGCAAGACACTTAACCCCAAGTGGCTCCCAAAGGCTGTGCCTGCGGCGTATGTATGTTAGTTAGCATCCTGATGTCCAGGTAGCATTTGCATGTATGAATCGGTGTAAATCGGTGAATGATGACATGCAGTGTAAAAGCACAATGAGTGAGATTGTAGGACTAGAAAAGCGCTATACAAGTACAGTCCATTTACCATATAGTACATGTCTTCAGTCAAGACAGTTAACCCAAAAGTGCTCCCTGAATGGGAGCCATTCAACAAAGGCAATAAAGGACAACTATTTAAAGATGTCATGATGGCCGGGTTTTATGGAGCAGAAAACATTAACATTCACATTTACTCACACACACACACGAACAATGTTAAATGTTCCAAATGTCCAAAAAATGTGTAAAACAGTCTCAGCTTCTAAATGTTTTATATTTATAAGTTATAGTGTTCATACCCAGAGACATCTTTAAATATTTGCTCCCCTGTCTCTGTACTACTGAGCATGTGCAACTCTCAAAGATGAGAAGGAAGCGAAAACTCACTCTTTAGTATTGTTTACTTTTTGACAAATAGGTTCTTTTCATGCCTTTGTCTTAATCAGCTGCATGTTTTCATGCAGAATGATCTTTACATACAGCACCACAGCTGTAAAAGTTGTCATTCAAATTTCAAATGGTTTTATAGCTTTCATGTCAATTGTAAGACACATTATTACACATTAATCAAATAAAACATAAATTACCAATAACACACTGTTGGCTAGTGAAAATGATAAGTGGCTAGTTACTTTGAAAAACCACTAGCCACAGTAGCTGCTGAGCAAAAAAGTTTTATGTCAAGCTCTGACCATAATATATGAAAGATGTGGAACATTTTAAAGTTTGAATGGAATTTCCAAAACATTAAAGAATCCACAGTAACTGAAATATTATATATACAGACAGAAACTATTATAACTATTGTATTGCACAGTGTATTAGTGTATTAGTGTCATGTGGTCTACTGGGAGCAGAGCTGGTTGTGCAGCCTGACAGCAGCAGGAAGGAAGGACTTGCGGTACCTCTCCTTCACACACCGGGGGTGAAGCAGCCAGTGGCTGAAGGAGCTGCACAGAGCTGCCAGAGTGTCCTGCATGGGGGGGAGATGTTGTTCATCAGGGATGACAGCTTGGCCATCATCCTCCTGTCTCCCACCACCTCCACCGTATCCAGTGGACACCCCAGCACACTGCTGGCCTTCTTGACAAGTTTGTTAAGTCTCTTCCTGTCGGCTGTCGAGATGCTGCTGCTCCTTTTAGTAGCCATTACAGAATAAGTAATCCCATCACTGGCATGCCTTATAAAGTAATGCCTTACTGCTTTACAAAGCTCACAACACAATTATTATAATGAAATATTAGTTGCCATTTGTGCTTTGAGAATGAGGCTTATTACTTGGTTAAGGCTGAAAAGTAAAATCTGACGTTAATAGCAGTGCATTGATTTGATGAGCAATTGAAAATGCCATCTTAAGTGTTTTTAAAAGAGCTCAGCATATGAAAGGCTGAAACCTCAGAGCCTGCCAAAGCAATTGTCGAGTCACTGGTATTGATCAGAAAATGTCATTAGCCTCTTACAGATGGAACAAAGGCATTTGTGTTGTGAGGCGATAAAAGTCTCACTTTTTAACCTTTTCTAATTGAGAGAAAGTCCGCCGATGTTTTCTGTATAACACACAGCTTCACGTTCACACATCCACACAATTACACTGACATGTTGCCTGGTGCAATCCGAGCATTTGTGTTGTGCTGTAAAGTTCTGGTGCCATGGGTTAAGAAACGCCCAAAGTGTGTGTCAAAATGTCATAGAATAGTTATAGTTAACAAACAGGTTGCAAGCATTACCTTCTTTCCTGTGATATAGCTGCTGCGTTTAAAGTGGATGCATGCGCACTGTTAAGTTATGGCTCACCAAAAGGTGTCTAGAAGTTCACATACATTATTCAACTATACCTGAACACACACTCAAATATTACTATATTTATATTATGACTTTTTGGAGGACTGATATGTTGATTAATCCGTAGCCTCGGATTTCATTGCGTTTACCGTCAATAAATCACCTGAAAATGACACCAGCTGCTACGGTATAACACACATCAGATCCATATTCAGCTTATGGATGAAGAGCGTCGGTTTCCAGGGGTCATCGTAGACTTTTTTCCCCCAATTTTGGCAAAAGTAGCGTCTCACGTTTTATCCTTGAAACATTGCAGTGCAAACTGTTGTGAAACGTTAATCACTAAACCATGTGACCATATACGAGGTGAGATTTATTAGAATTATAGCCATAATAGTTTCGATCAGTATCGTACAATATAACTCTGTAATTACCTGATAGAAAATAATACCCCACCTGCTTTTGGGTGCAAATTTGTGGTGATTGGAACAGCTGTTTCAGCTATGAGACCTGTGATTGGCCAATAGAGTATGTAGTTGTGGAGTATATCAGTAGATATTATCATATTATATTATTTATAGCCATTTACAGACTGTGTGGGGTAAAACTCATTATTTCCATCACAATAATTCACATGTTTACAATCCGGTAAGCAAACTTATAAAATATGCAATAATTAAGATCATATCCAGATACTTGATGCCATTGATTGGTATCTGCGTTAGCGTGTTTGATGTTTTTCCATTCACTCACCCTACAATGGTCGAACAACGCCTACACACCGCCCGTCATCTCTCTCCCGTCGCTCTTGCAGCTGACTGGGAACCTGCCGAGCTCCACAGTTCTATTTAGACTCGTCATTTGAGAAGAATATATTGCTTGGCCAATTAAAGTGTAGCATCATCAAACTATGAACAGCTCTCCAAAGACTAATTGCCTCATTTGAGGTTGGTCATTTCGTTTGTGTCACTAACCTCAGCACCTGTTGCTAAGGACGTACGGCTAAAAGCTTCTAGTCAGAACTCGCTACCCTCGTTCATGGGAGTTTGGCTTGAGCTCTGGCTGGACAGCGGTTCAAGTCCCCACACAGACAGCTGGAGAGGTGCCAGTTCACCTTCTGGACTGCCGAGCTGCCCTTGAGCGACACACCAGACCCATGAACTGCTCCCCGGACACAGTATAGTAGTACTTGCCCACTGCTCCTAACACAAGGATGTGTTAAAGCAGAGGCTTCATTTGTGTGTGCTGTGCTGTGAACATGTCTGGCAATAAAAAAGTAGATTTCATATTTGAACTTTGGTTCCGCATTACCTGTACAATCAGATAATGATGAACAAACAGACTATGATGGAACCGCTGTGCATGCCCTGTGTGAAACCCAAAGTCAGACTTATTTTTATTGACATCCATATCTTAAATAACACAACAAACCTAATTATTTTAGGCCCCGACTATGATGTTTTACTAAACACATCCAAATCGTTTTGTTGCGATTTTTGTTTTGTCTGTTTCAATTTACAACGATAACTATGTGTTTAAAACGGCCGCTGTAACCGGGAGAAAATGAGTTTCTCTCAAAACGTATTTGAGAATGCAGTTTAGTTGTATGAGAACATCATTTTGTAGGAGACAGGCTTGAAATGAGAGACAGCTTATCACTTAAGTAGTTCTGCAGCTGCTTCGTGGATGTATAATATTCCCATGTCCGTGCACGGCTGCAGCTCAGTGATGCATGTCATGTTGTTGTGCCTCGGTATTCCTTGTTCATGTGCCGACGGTCAGCAGGGTGGAGCATGTGTAGGGCCTCAGCCACGCTGTCGTCCGTGCCCATTGCTTATTTTTTCATATTTGTGTGTTTGGACACAATGCCGGTGTTCACTGTGCTGTTTATCTTTGTGTTTTGTAGCTGCAGGCACACAATGATGATACACATGCTGATGCCGTCTATTATGCAACGTCTGCCATGGTGGTTTTGTGCCCACCTCCCCTGTTAATGAAATGCCCTCTCTGTTGATTTGCCAGGGTCACAGCAATGCAAGCTTCCATTTTGTATTCAGCAGTTGGAAATATGCTCAGCTTCCTGTGGCGGAGATATGGGGAATTGCGAAAGCATATGTAAGCTGGACCACAGGCCCGTTTGAAGAACAAGCAGCCCCTGTATTTTAGCACACGAACAAGTTGAGATAATGATGACTTCTCCCATTGAGGAGAGATGAAGGGTAGACGACACTGGTCTTTTAAAAAAGAACACAGTGTGAAGCGCCAGAAGTCATCAACTGGAATTACACTTCAGCTTGTATTTCTCACTTCTTTTAGGTTGTGCCAAGCAATCAGGGTGGGGGGGTCGGGAGCACAATCCCCAGAACAAACCTGCACTTCTTTACAATCAGGCTTGGAGCTCTTCAGCTCGTCAACAGTGTCAAGCTAGGTAGATAAGGGGAAAAAGTGTCTTGATTCTCGGCACAAAAACAATAAATAGTTGATATTGGGAGGCAGTGGCGGAGCCCTCCAGGTATAAATCTGTTGCAAATTGTCTCTTCTGCTGCATTTCATTACTGGTGGGTGACTGCCGGATGATGTTCACAAAGAAGACAGAGAAATAGGTCACGCTACGACATTGTGATCACTTGAGACACACTCCAAACAGTTACTGCAGGGGAGAAATGATTTGTCCTGCCAGACAATTAGTGAACAATAATGTGCAGAGCTCGATGAACATATCAGTCATCCTGTCCCTCAAAGACATTCCATAGGTGCCTTATCACCTCCAGGTATGTCACCTTTCCACTTGTTTTATACTTGGTTATTTGGGGGTTTTGTGAGTGCATGTGTTTAGGGCCTGTGCAAAAAAATATGCTTGCAGGCATGAAGGTTTGGGTGGGTGGTTGTTTGTTGCCAATGTTAGAGCGACTGTGTCTGTGTCTATCACTGTCTCGGTGGAAGATGTAGACATCCATCCGGTTTACTGAGAAGTAAACCACTTTTTTTTTACTACATGGATTCGTCAGCTTGAAGAGTTGTTTCCTGAGAGGGGCTGACGGTGAAGTCTCCCGTCACAGGAAAACACACCAACCGCACAGGCTTGGGATGATTTGCATTAGAGAACTCGCTCAGATTTAATAAAGGAAGTTAAAAAGCAAAAGGAGCAGATGACTCACTCCTGTTGGAGAAATCAAGGATTGTTTTTGATCGTAATTATATCCACGCAAATACATGCAACTGGAATATCCAACTGTAAAAAAGGTGTGATTAAAAAATCTGTGATTGATAAAAAAGATATATTTTAAAGGTCAAGTACGATGGCTTTAAGGGGTTCCATTGGCATAAATTGAATGAAATATTCATAACTTGTTTTCATTAGTGTATAATCCCCTGACACTAAGAATCACTCCTTGATGTCTACACAGGGAGCGGGTCCTCTTCACAGAACGAACAAAGAAAACACCGGCTAAGAGAGAGCCTTTCACGTTTTTACTCTCTGCCACACTTGGGCAGCACATTCTCATCGCAGCTTTTCAAATACTGCAGCTCGTTGACGCTTTAAACCATGAATCTCCAGGTACCTATAGACTGTATATAAGACGTGGACAAAGTCACCGTTTTGAGTCTGGCATTTTGACCGTAGCCATCTTAGTTTCTTTGCGATAGAAGTGACACAAGAGGGCAGAGTTAAGTAGAACAGAACTCTGAATAAGACAGTTTTAGGCTACCAAAATGTTACAATAAACTTTCATGAAGTGAAAAGTGTGAAAGAGTTAAAGCTGTTCATAAACTGATCATAAACTCATGTTTACAATGTTTACTGAGGGAATAAATCAAGAGAGAAGTAAAGTCATTTTCTCATAGACTTCTATACAACCAGAGGAGTCGCCCCCTGATGGACATTAGAGAGAATGCAGGTTCAAGCCAGTTCAGCATTGGCTTTACTTTTCAGAACCGGAGATAGTGGCATGTAGGTACCCCTCTAGGATCAGTTTTGGACTCAGGGACATGGTGTCAAAGTTCCACTCATTACCTGCAGGGTGTCATTTCAAATGAACCTTTCAACATTATTCTCAGTCTAGTTACGCAACAACACCACTTGGTTAGGTTTAGGAGAATATTATGGTTTGTGCTACAGTTAGTATCATGTCTTTAACGTCGACTTGGCCGGCCCTATTTGGACGTCTGCTATTTAAACCACGTCAGTTGATCTGAGCGCCTAATGAAGACGCTGAAAGGGTTTACATTGGAGTTAGCTGAATGCCTGGTGGGTCTCATACAGACGTTGGAGTTGGTATCAGACCCAGAGGACCACTGACCAAGCTGCAGTACTTGATGCATTGGGAGTGAGACCAGGTTGGCTTAAGAAGGAATGAGTGCGCGAAGGAGTATTCAGTCGGTTGCAATCTGCCACCTCACTGCTAGATGCCACTAAATCCTAACCCCTGGACCTTTAAGTTGTACCTTTCAGGTTAAAATGTCTTCCTCCCAAATAAAAGCGTCCACTTATATTGGTGATCAGTGTTACATTTTTTAATACCTCCCTTTGATTGGCAGCAACTTCTGCTTCTTTAGTTTTTTCATTTTTCTCTTTCTTTGGAGGACAGTGTTACTCAATGAGCAGCACCTCATCTAATCTTAAGACAAGATCAGTATGTATTATTCATGTCCAAGTTTGGTTTTGGGGGTTTTCATCGTCCACTGCCACCCCAGCTGGATGAGCAGTGGCACACTGCAGTGGAATCTGACAGTGAGTGCTTTTGCTTTAAAATGGCAGCTCAGCAAGAGAAGAAGCGAACTACCCCCGGGGCGCTGATACTCTCATGTGAAGTAAGCAATCTGTCGACTGCTTTGCTCTAAAAATAAACACCGAAGAAAGGGGCAATATCTTATTCATTTCTCTGTATGTCAGCGAATGATCCCTTTGTTTCCACGTGTTGTATTCAGGACTGATGAGAGCATCATAACCTGCAGAGCAGAACACATAGATACTTTGAAATATTGCATAACTCACCCTGAGTAGCCCAATGTCTAACTGAATCAGATTCAAAGAGGGGAGCTGAATATTTGTAGGACTCCACTGCCACCTCACTCAAACTCACAAGATGGAAAGAATGTGAGATCACGATGATTGGAGATGATAGTTGAGGCAGTTGTCCAACTTCTCGGGCATCACCTTTGTGAGGCTCAACGTCGTGACTGACTGCTAGAAGAGCTGTGTGTCAATCATCAGTCATGTCAAAGATCTCGTGTTAAATGAGATACATGGTACATATTTCATCACTGTTAGACTGTTAGTCTTCTTTATGTTGGATCATGTGTTTGCATTTCTTTTTTACCAACAAGCTAAACTGATAGTTTGACCTTATTATTAAATGAACACTGTTTACCGTAGTATTAAAAATAGTACATAAACATCAAATAAATGGTTTATACCGCATTTTATATATATATTATATATATATATATATATATATATATATATATATATATATATATACAGCGGGTAAAATAAGTATTGAACACGTCACTTTTTTTCTCAGTAAATAATTATCAGAAGAGTTGTCCAAGAGCCAAGGACCACTAGTGGAGAGCTTCAGAAAGACCTGGAATCAGCAGGTACAATTGTTCCAAAGAAAACAATAAGTAATGCACTCAACCGCCGTGGCCTGTATGCACGCTCACCACGCAAGACTCCATTGCTGAAGAAAAAGCATGTTGAAGCTCGTTTAAAGTTTGCTGCACAACATTTAGACAAGCCTGTGAAATACTGGGAGAATATAGTCTGGTCAGATGAGACCAACATGGAACTCTTTGGATGCCATAATACACACCATGTTTGGAGGTCAAATGGCACTGCACATCACCCCAAAAACACCACACCAACAGTGAAGTTTGGAGGTGGAACATCATGGTGTGGGGCTGTTTCTCAGCATGCCACTAGTTTCTCCATACAGGAGGCGTCTTGAAGCTGTCATTACCAACAAAGGCTTTTGTACCAAGTATTAAATACATTTCAGTAAGCGTGTTCAATACTTTTTCCCTGTGTCATTCCATTTTATTACACATAACTTAATTACTGAATTTATTTGTTTGGTTTTCTTTGTATGTATGGATTACTTGGGTTGTTACCGACATCTGGTGAACATTTCATGTCAATAGCACCTTTAGAAATATATTTACTGAGAAAAAAGGTGATGTGTTCAATATTTAAGCAGGATACAAGGAATTGTTTGTGCTAATTAATGTTTCTTTCAACAATTCTAACATGTCCTTTGAAGCACCTTTTTTTCAAAAGCGAGCATATTGAAAGATTTACACAGGTAAGGATTTTTTTCTTCATATGTGTAATCAAGTTAAACCGTCTTATCCAGCATTTGTTTACTGCTTAGAAACAAGTTCATGGTGTTTCCAATCAGCTGTTTTACCAGTTCTGACCCCCAACTCATCAAGAACCCCTCGGTGTCTGAATGAGACCAAACCGGGTTCTCAATTAACTCCAATATAAACCCATCAACCTCATTATTAGACACTCAGAATCTGATGTAAATTATAAGTATAGAGAGTAATAAGAGACAGAAAGTCAGAGTAGGTCGGCTGGGAGGGGAGGTTGGACGGATCAAATAAACATTCACGTATTGTGTGAAATACAGTCATTTACTTATTTTAATGTAGTTTTGTTACTTAACTCACGGAATTAACATTACCTGGCTAAAAATGAAAATATGAAGAGTTCATTATGATTATGTTTACGTCTTTGTATTTAAAGGGCTTGTTGTTTGAAGAGTATGTCTGATGCCTGTGTAATTTCTGGCTGCCAATAAAAAGTTGAATTAAAAAAAAACAAAAAACTAAATATTCTAAACCTCACCAAGTAGTTTTGTTGCCTGAACCTACAATTGTAAACCAAAGAACACACATGTATACTAAACATGTATTACATGTTTATATATTGCCGATAAAAGCTTAAAGGGTCGCTAACAGCTCCTGCTAAGCCAAAGAGATGCTTTCAGAAGGTGCCTTTTTTCCCAGGCATTTTCCCAAAAGACCTAAAGGTGTCTTCAGTATTTGTAGTTTATCCCAAATATGCACTATGAGGTCACTCAAGCTGTCTCTTGGTTGAACAGAGTCCTCTGAGGAAATTCTTCTCAGTGTAGCGTTTCCTAATACACAAATGATGAGCAGTTAAGAGGGGAGACAAGATGGAACTTGGGTCTGTAAATCCTTGTCAACGTGATTGGTTTTCTCTGACAAGGCGAGTGAGAAAAAAAAGTTTTGAGACATTCCTGTGCCAAAAACACAAATAAAAGTAATTAAACACAGCAACATCATCAATCTCCCCAACAGTGCGGCTGCCAGGCTGGTCTCTGCACTGAATTAACACCGGGTGGGCTTTTGCTGGCCCGGGTGGCGGCTGTCTGGTGGGCCGGGCTACTATCTTACCTGGCACCAAACCAGGTAGAGATGCTTTGATTAAGCATTAGATATAGTAGAGCATCGTTCACTCCAGGGGATGAGCAGCTGAGACTGTTTATGATGAGATTATTCTGCAACTAGTTGATTAAATGGACGCACACATATCTGTCATGGGAGTGAAGGGATTACACCAGGTGGACTAGGAGCTACAGCAAATTCTATGAATAACATTGATGTGAAAGTGAGTCAAGCATCGAACACTTTCACACTATAATCCAAAAGATCGACCGCTTGTGCTTGTGCAAAAAAACCCAGTTCTAGTTAAAGAATGATACTCTGACTTCTGTGGCTCAGAGGCAGAGTGGGTTAGCTGTGTTTTTGATAATGAACCCCAAATTGCACCCAAAGGTTGTGCCATCAGTGTTTGAATGTGGTAATAATTACATGTAGTGTAAAGCTCCACTTACATTCCACATCTGTGATGCCTGTGTTAATGAATCAAGATCCCATGTGATCATGATTATAAACATCTTTTTGATATTGATGTACCAGAGCCATAAATTAATCCATGCGTGAAATCCTATCATCCACACTGCGTGTGTAAAGCTTGTTTCATGTTTTAGTAATGTGTTATGAAGCATTAGCATTGGCTTATCGGTCTCCCTTCATCCTGGCACTTTGTTGCAAACAACACGGTGAACGTCTACATGATAAATGTGATCATCTGATGTCGCTCAGGTTAATTAAAGGCCGTCACACCTGACTGCTGTTGGAGAGGATATGATGAAAAAGGCATGAATAACCATTATCATAACATAATTTTTCTGTGTGTTATGAAAATGAGCAGATTTGAATGCATTTTTTTGTTTCGTCCTTTATTGTGCTGAAGCACAGGTTCCTTAAAACAACATTAAAGCCACTATGATCAGACTGTTTAATGGGATTTCGATTCAATTCAATTTATTTGTATAGCCTATAATCAGAAATCACAAATTTGCCTGAGAGGGATTTACCATCCGTGCAGCGTGCAACCTCGCATTTTAGCATCGTTTCTACTATTCTAATGGTGAAAGCTGCAGAAAATTGAGAGTGTTTGTGTTGATTTCAACTCTCAGGAGCGAATTAACAATGGATGGATTGTAGCTGCTGCTAGCACCATGTATTGTGCATCACTTGGATCACATTGTTCTAATGATATAATAGCACAAAGATGCCTGTAAAGTGTTTCACTGAGAATTTACCCCTTTTCTTATTGCAAGTTTCCATATGGCCTTTGCGCCAAGAACACAGCAGTCAGAACAATGAGAGAGAAATAGAAAAATGAAATGTTCAGACCACGAGCTGCAGGTCTGAACATTTCATTATTCTTTTGGAGAAGGAATACAGAGAGAAGCCGCACTTTGGATTTAACATGCCATGATCACTGGAAAGACTCGGCACATCTGCAGTATGACAAGTCATAGCAAATCATGTTGGCACTGTAACAGTGGATACGATCACTTTGATACTGAAACCGTTATAAGCAGATTTGTAAATGTTTATCCACAATGGATACATACAGTTAGCCCTGACTGGAGGAGTGTGTGTGTGGATGATGTCTGTGTGTTACAATTTGACATAGTTATGGGTCTGAGAAGAACAGATGCACCTTATGTCACCTGTTTTGTTAATCAGACTCTTATTGGTATGCCATTATGACGAGGTGTGTTGCTGCTGCTCGACAGGCATGTGACACCTGAGAACTGTTTCCATGTTGCACCCTGTGGCACACAGCAGCCACATGCCACCAGTGCAGCTATATGCCAGTAAGGAGTCTTTGTTAGCCGGTGGGGGGAAGAAAACGGCCGCGCAAAAGGAGTGACTTAACGTTTTCATGTGTCATATGTCATACAGTGACATACCACCGGTCAAAGTGGCATTCCACTTCATGGCAACATATGACACTTAAACAATACTGTTCCTTAATTGTTGTGCTGCACCTTAAAAAATCACATGCTGCCCAAAAAGCATTTTCTTATAAATAGTTCCGATTGACCTCCTTGACGGTCAATTATGAACTTTCAAGGTTCCATATTGTTAAACTTTGCTAATGCTTAGAAAAAGCTGTTTGTCTGTGAGATATCATCTAAAGTAAAGTGTGGGACAGCCAGACATGAATGTTTGGGTATGAGTAAGGTGTCAAACTCTGCAGCCCGGTAACCAGCTTTTAAGTCTGTCAGACATTCAACCAAAATCACACCGATAGGCAATTTACATAATAAAAAAAGCTTGCATTAAGTTAGACTTTTTCCACCAATGATGGTGATGAATTACTTCACTGGTGTAGCACTCTGGATTGCAGTTTGCCTTCGGCTTTGTTCCGGGGGAATGCGGTTAATCAAACTCATAGCTGCTGCTGACATTTAGCTTCCCACAACAGCTCTCTTCGGGTGACACAGTAATCATAAATTTCCTTGTCTCCCTGATTTTATCTCATACATTTTAACTGTCTTCCTGCGTACTGCTCCTGCAGTCAGACAACCCTGGGGTGTTAGTTGGTGCCAAATCTCCCCTCCCTTCCTCTGTCGGTCTCCACCCTATTTTTCCTGAGTGTGAGGTAATTACCTCCCTATGCATTCACTGAAGCTAGATCTGTGGCAGATATGATAAAAATAGCTGACAGGGATTTTGACATAATAGTCACATTGTCTCATAGAGAAAGGGGCTTCTAATGAATTCTGATGAGGCCCACCTCGATAATTATCTCCATGTCATTCAGATGAGGCCAGGATAAGATATTTTGTTTGCTAAGGCTGGAAGTGATTGTCAAGCAAAAGAGACTCCAGGACAACCTTGGTTTGGAGTTTATGATGACTTTGTCTAGACTAAAAATGCTGTTCTGCAAGATATCCTTGAATGATAATCGATTGGGCGGTCGACTGTTTAGTCCATCGCCATCGTCGCTGTTGTGTATGGGCATCTTTATTTGCAGCATAAAAGCAGCTCTTGGTTCAATTAAATTCCCTGTTGCAGGCCTTTAAAGTTTCTAAGCAAAAAGAAAAATTCAAGATTGATGAATAAAAGTCCCTCCTCCTGACAAGAGATAGAAATACCATTAGAGAAGAGTCAACCTAAACCCCTCCGATAGTTTTCTACCAAATATGTTTTCCAGCAGCAGATTAACAGTTCCCCAGAGTGAACTAAGTGGAGAGCCACGTTGAATCTGACTTCAATGTTGTCTCTTTATAGGGTCAATTTTTCCCCAGCCAGGGTCAGGCAGGCTCTGAATCACTCCCTCAGGTACTACATTAATTGAAACATTAATTGCCTTCTGATACTGAACTGAGCTGACCTGTAAAAGCTAAAACAAGGCTCAGAAAAAAGAGCGTCCTGGGCTTTGTGTTACGCAGGTGAAAAGATCCAACCAAAGCTGTTGCTTGCTGGCTTGTTTACAATCAAGTAGACACAGGGTTCGTCCTCTACACGCCGCAGTGTGAATCTTATCAGAGAGGCTACAGGGATCGCACAGCGATCTGCTGTGTCAGCCTTTCCTGGTGGTGGAGTGAGAGGCGCTTTGGTACACTGTCCCTCGGGACCTTAATTTAGAGAACAAACCTGTAATTATCTACTCGGTTGTAATGACAAAGAGGACTATGTTTTGGCGGCTCACTTGGCAGAGCAATAATTGCAGAAGAGGAAAACAATGTGTATTAAGATGTTTGTCAAAGACCCAAATCTGAGGTTTACATGTAGGAGAGAGGAGAGACTGGCTGTGTTTATACCAACCAAACCTCATACTCACACCGCTCTCTGTGTGCGCTCTGAATCACTGAATGTTATTTATTTGTGGGGCAGCTGGGGAGGTACAAGTATTAGCATTATGTTATTTAATGTGACTACCAGTTATTCTCATTACATGAAGAACTTTTAACTGATTATTGTATTATTATCATATTATAACACGGATGCCTTTATATGACCTACATCAGTAAACGAGACCATCAGAGAGAAGATTGTCTGTTTCTATATAGTTATCCTTAAAGCTCGTCATCAGAACCACCGGGTCGGATTCTGGTGAAGCCAGATGAAAACATGAAGGTTCACCAGACACTCCTTCAGCTCAGACTCCAGAGTCTCCTCCTCCGGCCAAGAACAGAGCTTCTCCTTGTTGCTCCTCCGTCCTCGCTGGGGGCTAACACCGACTGTCAGACCCCGCTGCAATAAAATGAGAGCTTTTCTAAAGGGACTCTGGAAACACTACCGCTTGTGTCCACAGGGACCAACAAAATCAACACTAAGTAAAAGTTCCCATTCAGGGCTTTAAACAATAATAATTTATATCAACATCAGGTCTAAAAGACTACATTATAGTACCAAATATGTCCTGTGCCACCTCGTAGTTCATACAAATTATGACACTCTACATTAGATATGTTTCTCTTCAAGCAATTTTGGGGGTAAATTAAATTTGATACAACCTGCAAAAAGAGAGAAAAGTTTTCTTACTTGAGATTTCCATTAATGATTAATGTCTAAAATCTATTCTGTTTGATCATCTCTTCAAGTCTTCATGCAATTTATAACACGTGTGATTCAAGATCATAAAAAGTCCTTATGATATGATTTGCAGTGGATAGATTTTTTTTTCTTCTACCCTCTCATTTTCTCGCAACAAACCAAACAATCAAACTATGGCCCTCTTTCTGTGGCGGGAGTACAGGAGGAAAAAGGGAGGAGGTCGGGGCGGATGGATGGTCAAACAAACACAGGACTTTCACCAAGAGACCACAGTTTGTGTCCTGTGTGAAACCAAAAGTCTTAAAAAATAATTTGAAGCTACGGAATGTATTTAACTTTGATGTGTATGTAAGATTACTTAACTACGTAACAAACGTACTTTAACGACAATCTTTTCCTAAACCTAACCAAGAAATTGTGTTGCCTAAACCTAACCAGCTTGTTTCCTCTGAAGCCAAAGTTTATTTTGAAAGGCAGTGTATGAATGTAACGAGCATAAACCGACACTAGAGGGGTAAAATAGGCGTCATAGCTTTTAATTTGTCATATTACTATGTACAGCATATTCACGTCTGTAACTGTTAATATTTTGTCTCTTAACCACTGCTGACACAGTTTAATGTTGAGTTTCCGTGTGCTGTTCTCAACAGCAGGATTTGAACCTGAAGTCTTCTTTTTACTCTTAGGTAACAGTTTTGTAATTGGAAGAACAGGTTGCCGTTGATTTTGTTAAATTATAGCAAAAATAAAAGGCAAACAGGAGTTTGTCTCCCAAGTTTAGTTCCCCAACAACCAAACTTTAACTGACATTGTAAGTTCTGCATTAGAAGTACAACTCTTTGTACCTCTGGCTGCCATAAAACAGACATCCGTTATGTGACCTTCCAGACACGTATGGGCTTTGTTTCTGCAAAGCGGCGAGATGAAGCAAAGACAGCCTGAGGGTAGTAATCCGGTGTTGTCTCTCTCAGGTGAAGAGGGAGCCTGCTGGATCTCAAAGCATCCGGACATAGCGAGAGGTGTGATATGACATGCGGCCCTGGGGGTCATCTGCTGTACAGCATAATTAATCTTGCAAGTCACGTCCAGCTTGTTAACGCTGGTGTTCAAAGTTAAAAAAAACAGCGCCGCCGCATTGTCAACATGAATGCTCCCACGAATTCCTTTGAGATGTAATGGATAAAAAAGGCTGGAATAATGAATAATTTATCACAGTGTATTCATTTAATGGACCGGCAGAATGCTGGACAATGACACAATGTGTAAGATCCTTGAGGATTCTCCATCTAGGAACAAGCATTAGCATTTATGCTGTGAAAGCGCATAAAGAGCTCTTGAAAAGTGGTTCTGAATTTTCTTCCTTGACATATTACTAAATCTCAGTAATATGCCATTGACAGAGTGATATTAATGTTAATGTCTATCTAATAAGCACTCACACTGTGGTTAGTATTCCTGAAAACAGGAGTGTAATCACCATAGATACAGTAGATGCTTTTATACATGTGAAAACATGCTCATTTCATTTTGGATGTTGAAGAACCAAGTCGATAAGCAGGAGTAGTATAAAAAAGTTAATTTAGTAACAAAAAGTTTACTGAAAGACAAAAATGAAACCTGGGAATTTCAGTAAAACTACTGATACAGTCAGCATCTGTTACGTCTGCTAGTTCTAACTGGAACAAACCACCTGCCCAGGTAAGCGGGAGCTACACAGACATAATGAACACATCATTAAAACAAGATGTCTAAGTTACTGCTGACTTCTCAATCCACCAATGAGCACACCAAACATTATATAATGTCTCTTCCAGCAGAACTGGCTCACCTGTCCTCCTACATCCTAGCAAAGCCCCTCTAAGAGGACATGAGACAAACCTGTGGCTGTGACGCCATCGGTCTACAGATATACCTCTGAAGGATGCAGCCTCTGGATTGGGACACAGCTACTGTTTAGAGTAAGACTTAAGACTTACTCTCAACATGCTAGCAGGACAACACCAACACATCCCTGGCTGGTGAAGAAAAATCTTACATAAAAATTGGAACCTTTTCTTTCTTACTGCACTGATTGCACAAATTTTAAATGCTGTACATAGTAACGTTTTTTATTCCTTTTGTATATTTTTATCTTGTACATTGTTGTTATTATTATTATTACTATTATACACTGCTGCTGTTACCTATAATATTTAATACTTTTTTTCGTAGACTGAGTTATACCTCAGAGAAAACTCAAGATATGAGAAAATTGGTGATTACGGTAGGTTCTCCTAAATCACTTGTACAAGCCACAAAAGAGGCCCATTGTTACTGAATCAGATTGTGGGTTAACAGATATGCCCTATGTCTTTGATCTATATATATAAATGATCATGGTACAAGGTTCATTAATTGTCATTGTACAAAAGGGTTGCTCAACAAAATACAGTTTGTAGTCCCATTTTGCTACATAAAAAACACACGCATACACACACACACACACACACACACACACACACACAAAAACTATATTATTTGTGGAGGATGAGGTGAGGAGTCTCACTGCCAGAGGAAAGCAGCTGTTTAGAAGTCTGGTGGTTCAGCAGCTGATACTTCTGTATCTCTCTCCAGAAAGCAGCAGCGTGAGCAGGCTGTGGCTGGATTGTATTTGTCTTATCATTTAGGCTCTTTGCAGGCACCTCCTGTCACCAATATCACTGATGCTCAGTGGATGGTACCAATCATGTTCTAGGTGGTTTAATCATCCACTGTAGAGCCCTCCTGGCCTTGGCCGTGCACATCACATGGCAGTTTGTAATGTTTCCGGGATGCTTTCTATTGCTTCTCTGTAAAGGTTAACAAGACTTCGGCACAGGAGTTTTGCTTTCTTAAGTTTCCTTTTAAGAAATAGAGACATTTTATTTTTCAGTTGCTTGTCCCTGTATTTTGTCCCTGTCAGATTAAAGTTGAAAAAATACTTTTAAAATGTAATGTAGGCTACAGCCTAATGGATTCCACCAATGTATCACTCATTAAGGATATGTAGGTCTGGTAGATGAGGAATTAATGACTAAACACTGGTTAAAACTTTCTTATTAAAACTTTTCCCCGTTCTGACTCAGGCTCTGTTTCAAAGATAAATGCATATAGTCCATATAAACGTTAATATCTCTACATCCACTGTAATAAAATGGAGCCTCTGCCTTTTATTTACCTGTTGCCATGGTGAATCGTGCAATCTGAGCTCCATTTCTTTCTCATTTTTCTCATTTTTCTACTTTTCCTCGACTCATCGCCTCGCGTCCTAGTCCCGCCCACAGAAATAAGAGCAGAGTAGGCGAGGAGGAGAATAGAGCATAGACGGGTCGAGGCAACAGGCATTTAACATGCTCGCCTCAGACCGTTATTTCAAAGCGACGTCAATTAAATACGAGGTATGGCACAGCTGATCAGCTGTCCATTGTCTAGTTATAATGCTGTATTTTATGATCTCTGTCAGATGAGCATAAGGGTGTTCATGACAACTTATATATTTACTAATGTGAAAAGCACAATCAGCTGTCACGCATTTTATTCAATACACAAATGTTATATGTAATAAAGACTTCATATATTTTGTGGAGATTGACATGTATTATATATGACTGATTGATATATATTACAAACACACAAAAACAGTCCTGTCTTTCTAAATGACAACAAGAAATACAGTGAATTAGTGCTCAATTTAAGAGAATGTTCTTATTGATATAATGTTTGCATTTGTAAACATCATATCAGGATTATGGCAGTTTAATTGGATGAAGCTCTATTCAGTATAAAAACACAATTATCAGGTGATTGTTACTAAGAAATGTGGTTAGATGAGGAGCTACACAAACTGTGAACGGCAGAAAGTTTGACTGTGCATTGGATCATCTGAAATGAATAGGATTTATGAAAACAAAAAGGAACTGATACTTAAGTAGAGCCAGCTGTGGTTTGAGATCATTACAGCTGTGTGTCCCGCCTCTTTTGTTTGTCTATGTGTGCCGAAAACACTTCCGCAAAGGATTCACCGGTGTTTCCTTGCTCAGCTCCTCAGGCAAGCCTCCTTGATCCTTGCTCCTCGCAATGCATTTTAAGAATTGGGATGTCCCAGTGGGAATCGAGGAGACACATAATTGGGAAATGAAAAAGACTCTCGGAGCGAACATACTCAGAGTTCACTGAACAAACTCTGATCAGCTGGAAAGGATAAACTCAAAGTTTCCCATCTCAGGATGAGATTTTGGCTCAGAGTTTGTTAAACCAGCTTTCTGAAACAGGGCCCTGTTGTTTTTGCTGTCATATTAAATGATATTGTCCATTGTTTCACTATGAAGTCAGCTAACTTGTTCACCAAGGCAATGTGAACTGTTATTGTCAAACCAACGGCTTTAGAAATGCTTAATTCAAGAAATGTCTGAATGAAATATAACAAATGGTTAGCTCTGAAAATACGATTTTGAATTTGCAGCATTTAGAAGCATTGGTGGAATGCAACAAGTACTGTAACTAAGTACGATTTGAGTTACTTGGAGTTTAAATGAGTATTGACTATACTTGCTTTAAATGGTACATTGATTTGCATTTTTATAGCAGCTTCCTCCTGACCACTGAAAGAGCCTTACACTACATGTGATCATTCACCCATTCAAACCCATTCATACACTGATGGCCGTAAGGAGCAATTTTGGGTTAAGTGTCTTTCCCAAGGACACATCGACATGGACTGGAGAAGCTGGGAGTGCTTTGTGGAATTTGATGCAATTTTAACACATGACCCATTCAATATGAATAAACTTTAAATAAACAAGCACAGCGCTCTATGTAGCAGCAGGGGCGGAGCTTCAGGGCTCTGCATGTTGTCTGCAGCGATCAGACAGCGGCTCTTTGAGTGCAGTTCACTTTGGCTGCTGGATGCTGGATCAGGTGATCACAGCGAGTAGCTACAGGAACAGAACCACTCTGCATTCTGTAAGTGTTTGCCATACTCAATTATAACGTAACCGCCAGCAAATACCTCCACTCATCAAATCTATGCTCTACTTTATAACATAACAGTGGTTATGTCAAAGCAAGTGAATATTAGACAAATTTGGAAAATACTATTTTTGTTTAGTGGATTTCACCAATGTTTCTGCATGTAACTTGTGTACAGTAACGGCACTTCCTTAGTTATTTCAATCCAAACAACGATATTTTACAAAACCTAACTAAGTTGTTTCCTGTGAAGATTGAAGCTTGTTTTTAGAAGACCATATTAATGTAACCAACTTAAATTGACACGTGTCGCTGACTTTCGTAGGAAAACGCATTAAAAATAAGGAGTAACTTCTCATAAGATATCATACGAACCATTGTATGAGGATACTTGGTATCTGTTCAAGATAGAATTCTAATATGATGCTGGATAGTTGAATGAATAATAATGTTTCATATTTCATTTGTTATATTTTGAGAGTCAAATGTGAATCTGTCAGGTAAATGTAGTACAATAATGTTCTCCTCTGCAGTAGAAGTACACAGTAACTAGTAAACATACAGTTGAGTTGTTCATTTTGTATGTGCTTTGGGGTGTTATGTAAGTTATTTCCGTGTACAATAAGTTAGAATAGTGACATGATTCAATACTTTTCATATCTAAACATCATATTCAATCTATAGTTGTTAGTTGCCCTTTTATTTCAAGACCGGGGCCCAAAATAAAAAGGCTACTGTGAGAAGGGCCTTTTTTTAAAGTCAAGACACGATAAGATGATGAAATCACGATGGTGTTATTTGCGTTGTTTTCTCATAAAGCAAGACAGTGACATTTGGAGATCCGTCTTTCCTCCTGGTAGGAGGTATTTCTTCTCTCAAAAATGGCATACTCCCACTGTAACAAAGCGACAACAGAGCTATGAAATAATCCACCCTCAAAATGCAGACTTGCAGTAGGTGTTGAATTCTAAACTCCTGCTTTGACTAGATTAGATGATTTGTATTGCACATGAGGAAACGTCCAATGCAGACGTTACAGTTGGCTTTGTTGTGGGTAGCAGGATAGCTCTCTCTGCAGCATTGGAGATGGTTCCCAGCGACTCTCACTGACTTCTACATGACCTCCAGTCATGTTCCCTCCACTCCCTCCCTTTCCTCCATGTTTTTTACTTGAACATCCCTAAAACATTCACACAGACTCTCACACACGAATGTAATTGAATTCAGAGCAGGAAGTCTGTGAGCTACCAGCGTTCTCCTTTATCTGCCCGCTGGCTGAGACAGATCTAGATCTTCTTTCTGTTATCTTTGATTGCACAAGTCTCATGTTTATCTTATGGATGAATAATGGCCACCAGGAAAGACCTCAACAAGTATAAACTGTAGGAGGAAGTAGATGTAGATTTCAGTGCAGCACATTCTTGAGAGCATGAACCTTGTAGAAATAGAGATATCATAAACCATTACTTGGCCTTGCTATATTAGTGACTTCTCCTGTGGAGTGGAGGGAGGTGTACAACAGAACACAAACAGTGGTATCTTTTTTTTGCTGTTTTTCTGAACTGAGACTCATTTGATGCTTTGACCCCTGCTGCACGGTCATTCATATAACCCATGATTAATTTCTTGCTTCATAAAGAAACGAGCGCCGTGCCTTATGGAAATGCATTTAATTACAATAATACAATGCAGGTCTAGTTGAAACATTCTTAACTGCCCCTGGCTAGTTCATTTAGCGTGGCCATAACTTAATGAAAGATGAATACTAATATTGAATTCATGCCATTTAGGGTTCATTATACTAATAAATCTCCAATGCCGTAAATGGCACGAAACAGTTTGGTCGCGTTTCCACAGCAACACTTTTTATGAATAACCGCCGGAATAATAAAGATGACAAGTAATGAATATCAGAGCTGTATCTGAGCCAAAAACCACACAGGTGACATGACATGAATGGATTCATGAGAGAATGGCTGGATATTATTGCTGGGGGGGGGCATACTTTATATCGACGTTTTGGGGCTTCGTGACCTTTCTGCTGATCTGACCATAGTCGTGAATGACAAGTGCATTGATCTCTGTAGCGCGTGCTTTGTTCCTACATTAAAGGTGAGAGGGTTGCTGTGCTAGGAAACAGGAGCAACAGACCACAGAGCAACAACTGTGATAACATCCAGTGACAGATTTCATTTTTCCTTTTAATATTTTAAGGTGATTATCACAGATGTCAGTGGTAATAACCGTGCCTTGGTAAACACTTTCTAAACATGCATTTCTTCTAATGGCCATTTTAAGATGAGAATGAATCTTCCTTATCTCAGCAAGCAAACACTTGTCATATGTCCAGTGTACGTGATCAATGCTTCAGGGATTTAAATATCATTGGCGAGGGTTCGTATTGTCCCGGTGAAGAGGAAACATTGCTTCAACGAGGGACATAAATAACCTTGAGCTCCCATTGACAGCTTGTTACTCAGTCTTTATTAGCACAAGGAGCCTATAAATCATGGCCTGGGAAATTATAAGTTCAACGTAAGAGCTATGTGTGTGTGTCAGCAAAGACCGATAAGCAATGGAAGTATAGCTGCGTTTCCACCAAGAGGTTAGTGGTAGTTTTAGTCATATGAACTAAAAGGTTCCTTCAGCATGTTGTTGTCTTCATTTCCATGACGGTCCAAAGACCTGGAGACGGAGGAGGGCTGCTGGTGGTCCCACCGGTAAACACACTCTGGAGTCAGGTTGGCCATCTGTTTCATTTGACATTCAATTCATTTCAATTCAGTTTATTTTGTAGAGCCCAGAATCACAAATGACAAATTTGCCTCAGAGGGCTTTACAATCTGTGCACATGCGACATCCTCTGTCCCGGAACCCTCACATTCACAGGAAAAACTCCGCTAAAAAAGAAATACACTTACTTTTGTTTTGTCTCACTGCCAGAACATTTACTGCTGCATAGTATTTACTGATTTTAATGAATGACATCAATAGGAAAATGAAACTAAGAGCGTTGTCTCCACTGGTAACCATCTGCTGAGTGTTTGATGGTTCTTTATTTGTGCTTTAGAACAGAATCAGAAAATCGTTTTTATTCACCCTCTCTGCTCACTTTCACTATGTGTAACTTTGTTTTTATGTTTTGGAGCAAAGAGAAATGATCTCCCCTCTTCCTGAAATGGTATCGATAGTGTACTTCCTTGCAGCAGCGCTGTGTGTTTGTCCAACAAGCATCTGTCATCTCTTCAAACCCAACCCCCCAAAATTCCTGAGCTTTCAGAAAGTAATACTTCCCTACCAGGGCCTGTTTGGAGGGTAAAATGTCTCTGACACTTAATTTAGACCCTGGTCCCTGTGGTCGAAACGAAAAGAGTTCCTCAAAAGGTTCCTAGTCCCTGAGAAAAGTTCCAACAGGGGAAAAGGGGCTTATGGGAGAGAGGTTATTTCATCTAATCTAAGACTCTGATTATCCATATCTCACTAAAAACTCCCCTTTTCATTTTTTTTTTTAGTTTCCTCCAAGACAAAGTACACCTCCAAACCTGGCACAATCAGTTATTTTTCTTATTTTTTATTATAATGCACTCAAGCCAACGTTGTCTTGAAAATGTATTCAACGTGGAGCACAATGCTCAGGGCTCCTCCCTGCCTCACTCTTCACCAGATGAATTTTAGGGACCTTGAAAGTAGTTCCTCTGCGATTTCCGACCTTTTCGAAAAGCTTCCCACCTCTGTCTGGCTCCCCTGGGGTTCTTGACAGCGTTGCAGCCCTGGGCATCATCAGAACCTTTGTGGGAAATATCTGACATCGGAGCACCTCATGCCATATTGTGAAGGATATGCACCTTGGCAACGTACGCTCTGGAAATGTCTGCCAGTTTAGCACTGCAGGTAGTAATGGGAGTTCCATTTTGCTTCCCAAATGACCTGCCTTTGCTCTAAAGCGTATTTCCTGTATGTCATTCTCTTGGTTCCTGTCAGAGATAAGCTGGCAGTAATATGGCTAACAGCGTCCCATGAGATTCATGGGACTGGAATTACAGTTAGGACTGGACACAGAGTATAGCACTCACTGTTTTTTTCACTTAAGGTATGAAGTGAGCCTCATATGCCATCAGACTTTTTTAAGGTTGGTATGCTCTTTATTGGACTTGTATGTGAGGACATGATGGCCTTTTTAATCTTTGTCATCATGTTCTTTGCTTTTCATATTGCACATAGACAGAACCAGAATCCATTTAGTTGTCAATACAGTGAAGGTATAGGTGTTCAGGATTTAAGTAAATATCTTTACTTAAGATATCGCAATAATATGTGAGGTAGCTAAAAATATAAAAAGTGGCAGAACTTTAAAATGTTTAGTAACACATTTTTACCATTTAGTTAACACAACATGTCTCAGTTCAAAATGTTAAGTTGGCAGAACTTTTTTCTTGTTCAAAAATTGAAGTACGGTCAACCACTTTAATTCTCTCAGATCAAGGTGGCCCCACTTTTCTATAAGTTGAAATACTACGTTCTCAACCCATTACAGTGGTTGGATAAAACAGCTACTTCCATGAAATAACAACAACAGTATGTATGTTTAGTTTGAGGCTTTTATAATAATTGGATTTTGCGTGATCATGGACACATTATAGACGACAAAAAGCCAGAATGCAGACGGTGATAGAGGGCAAAACAATAAAAAGCTTTTAGTTGTTCTCACCATTAATCTTCACTCCATAACCTATATAGACGACGTGAAAACATGTTAACAATGAATGTTTAACACTATAAAGTGTGCGTAAGGTGAAGGGGTCAGAAGTTACATGTCACCGGATGGACTGGTTGCACAGCAGACATTTAGACATGTTATAACAGATATATTAATGATGACTGCATTCCACAGGGACAGTCCTGCTACCGTGTGTGCTGGTTCACTATCACTGGGACACTTAACAGAACTGAGCCATTGTTACTATTATTAGGCCCAATGTCAAAGTCAAAATGTCTGCTGTGCAACCAGTCCATAGTTTGTAAAAAATAAAGTATATGGATGTCTTTATGAGAAGCTGATTATGGTTTCATATGGCATAAACCATTTTGATTTAAATTTAATTTCGACATACTTAAATTTTTACCACAAATCATTTTTACACACTCTGAAACTAAATTTGAAAGAGCGGTCACAGTTTGAGGTTTAATAACAGCAGATATGTCAGACTTGCTCTGCATTGTTTCTGGAAGATAAAGGCCCAGATTCTTTAGTGCCAGTCCTCTGATGTGCAGAGATGCCTGTGATCTGCATGCAAACAACTTCCTGGCCTCCTCCCCAACAATGCCTCCTTTTAAAAGATAAAACTTTATCAGATCGACAACAGCCTTGTGGAAGCTTTGGTGTAGGTCAACCCCGGTGACGTTTTCTGAGCATACACCTTAAAGTCAAAGGAGAAATGGCTTGGTGATGCGTAAAAAAAAAATCCATTTAGTTTAATCAATGTGTTCATTCATGTATCTTCCAAGATTTGAACTCAACTTATTCAGTTGTAAAAATTTGGTCCAACAAAACAAAACATTAGTAATATTGTATTAAATCAAGATTAATCAGGTTGTAGTTTTAACACTGTACAGCTATGCTTGAATATATATTATCAACAAAAACAACTTGAGCTTTGTGAAAGGACTGTTTGAACATTTTTAATATTTGACTTTTTAAAAAAGCTGAATGAGTGAGCCAGGTCCAGATGGTAGCACTTTGGCTGCACAGAGACGTGAGCACCACAATACTCTCACCAAACCTCCGCATTCCAAGTGAGAGAAATAAATATAAAAATAAGATCAGATGCTGTAGCCTGATGGGTGTGAGATCAGATGTCTGGCTGTCCGTCAATCAGACCATTAGACGGTGCATGGGCATGAGTGGAGAGAAGTATTTTGGCAGTTAAGCTGTTAAACTGTTGACAGAGGACCATGTGCATTAATAAACTCATAATAGAAGCATTATTAACTTTAAATAGCTGCAGATCATTTCTAATTGACCCATTCATAGGCGTTTGGCTGCTCATGGTGCTGCAGCACCCACTCCTTGATTGTGGAAGATATGAGTATTGGAATTTCTTTATTCGTAACATTGTAATGAGGCTGAATACTTTCCAAATAAAATACAATTTCTGTTCTGAACAGCCATTCAATTATCAACATTGATATGTCCTTAGATCAGACAACCATGCAGCAAATAAATGCTGGAATTGACCTGTTTTAATGGAGATATTCGTCATTTGAATTGGGAGCACTGCTCCTCAATGTATTATACTCTTTTTAATGCTACGACAACTGGATCAAATTCATCTGTATTTTGATTTCTGTTTGTTGGAAACCTTAAATGAACCAGCATGTTTGCAGTCATTGACATAGAGTAAGTGGCTTTTGATTGTTTTGTCAAATGTTGCATCCTTTACTTACTTTATATATATATATATATATATATATTTACATAAATATATCCCATTAGCATCCTTTAGCTCAATGTTTGGCCACATATATCTGAAAAGATTGTTAAGGATCAAAGAGAGACTCCAAATAAAAGCAGGCTTTTGCTCTGTTTCTGCTTGATGTGTGGCAACAATTAGCCGTAACAACTTGAAAAGGTGATCATTTGTCAGATATTGTGTTTCAATATTGTTCCATGCCCCCTAGTGGTCCCAAAAATCAATTACCACAGCTTTCAAGCCACACTTTGCCAAAATCACAAACAATATTAAGAAATATCTAGAGCATCCAGACATTATGTGACAAAAAAGCCCTGCAGCCCTGGGCTATTACTGCACATTAGAGAGGTGCTTAACAAAGTAGATGAGCCAAGTAAGATCCACTTCCAGCCTTTTTTGGGTTATGCATATTCATTAGACTGACACCATATAGTGTAGTGTGGAGATCACGCTGGGCAGTTCACACTGAAACTTGGATAACTGCACTGATACGAAGGTCTGCCTCCCATATGCTCCCACTAATGAGGTCAAACTGAGTCTCACACTTATTTGAGTGGTCCAGCTGCCTTCTAATAAGGCTCCATGTTTGTGTATGCTAATGATCCCACCACTAATAATCTCATTTAGAAACCTGCCAACATCTCACCCCCTCAGATTCTCCGTGTATATCAACGTCTCTGGCTATATGAATATGCATTTTAAATATGACAAAGGACCTGTGAAACTCTGCAGTGGATGGATTGAACAAATGCCAAGGTTGCTAGCTGGGCAGAGGTTGTTATGACAGATAATGATGACAATACTTGCATGGGGGGGGGGGGAGTCTGTGTTTAGCAGCATTTCTACTGGTGACAAACTAGTTGTGACATCACAAGGCTTGACGGCTGAATACAGCCTGTGTGCTTTTCAACAGCACACATACATGCTTTATAATATGGGACCCTTTATGTTAACTCCTCATTCCTGCAATTGTTCTCTCAAAAGCATCAAGTCGTACCAGTGTAAGATACAAAACACTCACACATGTAGGATATAAAGGCTGTCCAGAGAACAAAGCTGTTTCTACCTCCTCGCTTTTAGCTGATACAAGGAATGTTCTCACAGGACATGAAAGCCATTGACGGAATCTACTGATTTACGTGAACTCATTTTGAAAAAAATCCATATTCTCTCATTAAAAACACTTGGCCTCTCCCACCTTGTCAGTACTAATCGGATTGCCATTGCTCCAACAAATGAATGGTGAGTCAACAACTCATGAGTTTATTATTTCTTTTGACAATAACCTAAACCTGAACTGCTTTAGCTGCTTAGCACCAATCAATACAGTGTAGATTAACAGGACGTTTCAATGTGAAAGAACAAAAAAACATCATTTTTCCAAAAGCTAATACAGCACACATGAGGAGCTCGTCATATATCACATTTGGAATGATTTATTCAACCAATCAAGCAAATCTGTTCATGGATTATGTTATGGAAGGCTTTCATCTTGGTCCATCATTGCTATTAGACAGTTTAATTTGATTGTCGGATGTCCCCAAGACATGGATGTCATTTACAACATATAATGGCTAACTGCAGATCCGGAAAGGACAGCACTCATTTCACAATTTTAGTTATATATATATCTATTTTCTATTCCTAATTCATCTTATAAAACAGAGGACTTTTACATCCAAGAAATGTATGGCAAATGTTGAGGGCATTCATTGTTAAAATTGCCATCAAAAGATGACCCCAAGTTCAACTCCTGAACCATCGTCACTGAGCAACAGCAGCAACAGAAATAGAAACAACATTCCTCTGCACACAATACACATTTCATTTAATTCCCCATGTTGGTTTGTTCTCACTTGTTTACGGTCCAAAAAGCATATAACAACATTACTTTGACAACAATTGTATTGGCATTTCTCAAAGTATTCTACAATAAAGTGATTTAAAAGCGGTACAGTAAGCATGTTTCGCTCTTTCATCTGATTGGTTGAAAACGGCAAATACAGCAGGTCATTGAGCTGCTGAAACCAAAACGCTGATTCAGTAAAAAAACACAGCAAGTAAAAAAAATAAAAAAAGGAAAAAATCTTCGATTTCTTAAGGGAGAAGCTCGAAAAACATGGGGACATACAGAAGCTGAAATATAGTTCCCAAATGAGTGCCTCTAATCTCCCTGGCATGGATACTAGATCAGAGCACCCTGACCTCTAAAAATACTGTAACAGCATCATGTTATGTTCAGTCCTCTCTCCTGCTTGTCTGTTTTGTATATGCATGCAGTAACTTATAGATAATACAGCACATTGCACGAGTTATAAACCTCCCCTAAATCGCCTGCTTTGCTGCAAATGGAGACAAAACGTCCTTTCTGAGGTGCTATTATGATGCCAGTGATTAGTTATTTTTCATTGCATGTGCCCCGAACCCTGGCAGATATTCAGCTCCTCATTGCACGGCTTCATTTTACTGTCCTTCCTCAGCTCACTCTGATCCGCTCATGTTTCACTGTGTCTCATGGAAGCTACTCCTAGCTATTATTCACAGCCCGCAGAAGCCACATTTGGCGATGAGTCTGCTTCCTCTGCAGGGGAAGAATACACTGTTGGTGGATTTTGTGTGTTTTGGATTTGTTCCCTGCATATTGTAGGCACTCTGTCTGTGCTCATGACTGAACAGTTTCCAACCAGCAGGTCCGAGCACTAACCCAGCCTGATGCTGCAGCCGCCTCGCTGTCAGCTGCATTCATCCCACAGACACTTGCAGCTTCATCCGCAATGTAATGAAAAAGGTATCTGCAACATGGGCATTTACACCCGTGTACGTAGTGGAATGTCACCTAGAGCGGTTGTGCATCGCGCAAACACATGGGGTTTCAGGTTCTGAATTAAACATGATTTAATTAAATAGATTCAGGAGGTGATTCAGACTGCACAAAGGAAATGAGATTCCGAACACACGATGGCCTGCTGCGCTTTCTCACTGTAAGATTAGCATTGTCATTGCCACTATCTTTTGTCACTGCATGCTGTATAAATGGGACAATAATAGCTCAAATTTGATTGTCATTAAATAATGAGTGGGGGAAAATGTGCTGAACTCGAACTTTTAGTGGAGATAGCTTGGCCCCTGAAAAGAGAGGATGTGGAGAAATGTAGAAACCCTTTTTTTTTTCTTGCATGTGTAATCGTTCGGTGATAGTGATTCACAGCGACTGTCATCCCTAAAAGAACACAGCATCACTTACAGGATTTGCCCAACACAACAGAATAGATTGCTGAGGATGACGATTGATGAATAATAATTGTGTGATATACACTCTAGATTTTAAATGTGGTAATAGATATTCTCCATACTTCGCTACACCTGTTTCCCACCGTTCCCTAAAAGAATTTCCCTGCTGATTGGCTGGTTGGGCGAGCTCAGCTGATGAGCTAGAATCATGAGCTGACCTTTGCCTCATCTGAGTAGATGAATCAGAGGCTGGGGGAGTCTCGGTGACCCTCATTTCCCCCAGCAGCGTCTCAAACGGCACAGCTGATGCCCAGGTAACTGCAGGATAATGCGATTCCAGTTCATCTCAGACACTATTGCCATGCAGACAATGGCGCAGGAAAATGAGGCCGTCTTCAAAATTGCCATGTAGGATGCCAGAGCTGTCCTCCTCTAGTCAGCAACATTTGTCAAATTCAGATTGAATCAGCGGTGTTGTGCTCACGCAGGCGATTAGAGAAAATAGGCTGCGGTTCAGCATCTCAAGGCGGAGGCAGTCTATACAGCCACTGTCTCTGATTTTACTCATAAGCCTTAAAGGTTATGCGACTCCTCAAATAAATGGCAAATCTGTTACAAAGGAAGCAACTATTGGAGAGCTACTGCCTTCATAAGAGCGAAGCGGTTTCACTTAGTATGCTGTGGATATTTCCAGCCACTTGGTATATTGTAAAACAAACAGAGGAGTAACAGAACCTCTACAAGAACTTAATCCCTGGAACTGAAACTCCTGCTGCCATTGTTCCAGCTGCAGTCACTGCCTCTGTAGTATACGCTTTCTCCCTCCGTACAAAATAATGAGATGTCTCTGCATAATATACATGTGGAGCTCCTTCTACACTCCAAGTGCCAAGAGATTCATTTTTTTCACACCATTTTTTCCAGCCACCGCCACAGTCTAAATTTGGATTCCTCCTCCGTTTTGTGAAACTATGCTAATACGGCCCCCAGTCATCCGATGGTTACCCTGGCCCCATTAGTGGAAATTACACTGTTTGTGTGACTAGTGACAAAAACTTGGATCCTGCCTGTGAAAACGTTTATTTTACCATTAACTGTTCCAGTGCTTTATCAACCTAGAGCTGGCTTTGCTCGGAAAACGCACCATAAACATCTGCAGAAGAAACAATGCAATTATGGAAGCCATCTGGAACAATAACGTGGGAGAAAAGATATGATTAACATTAACACAAACAGATGGCAAAGTGTTAGATTGCTGTTCGACAAGCACATAATAGGAGAGAACCTTAAGTCCAATTATCAGTGGCAGCAATCTGCGGCAGCTGCTGAAGTCATGGGCTCGACACTGACTCTTCTTTCTTGTGAGCTTGACTGGGGCATTTAATGGCACACTAATAGGAAGACGGAGCAGCGTGCAGGTACACATAAAGAGTCCATCAAGTGGTTTGGGTTAAGGTGGGCTATTTAGATGAGCTGTCGGTGTTGTGGGCTCTCGTCAGATGGACTGGAGTCGAATGTTGGAGACTTTGTTTTTTTCATCCCAAATAATGACCACCCAATTAATTATCAATTACAAAGTTTGCCTTCATTTGAATTCCATCTATTAACAAAAGCGACATTAGCAACTAAGTAGATTTGTAACTAAGAGATTTCTCTGAGGTTTTCTTTTCTCTGCTTAGTTTTATTTTTCTGGGAAGAGCACTCCAGGAGCAATTTGGGGAACAAAGTATGTTCAACTGCCCGAGGTGACCAAGAAGGGAGGGTGTGGTGATGGATAGGTGTCGGCTTTCTTTGTCCTCTGCATAAGGAACGTATCGACTACCTGAAAACCTAATCAGGGTATGTTGACAGGTAATCGCATTCAGAAGAACTAGGCTCCTCAACTAATCTCAGTTCAGCATCTGTTCACTGTGCAGCCCTTTGATATGCCGTCTACAAAACAAGAATCCACCAGCACCAGCACCTTCCCTCAAGCATCATCTGGTGGTCTTCAGACGTGCCAACAATTAGGCCTCTGCAGGAATGCAATCAGGGAAACATACCCATATTTGTTTGGGATTATAGAAGATGCATTTGGAATTACCTCTTAATGAAAACAAGGTTTACAAATGCCCTCTCATTCTGTATGTCACAATGTATACTGGAGCTAATGTAACAAACCACAACTATTATTTGCCAAAAGTCACAATCCTCAACATTAAGTGAAAGAAAAAATAATCTTAAAACTAATTTTCTAAAGTCAAACTGTCACTGTTGCTCCACTGATTATTATTAAACTGGATTTGGATTTGAGCATCCTATAAATAGCTAATTTGAACTTGAAATTTGGATTAGGTTCTGTTCCAGAAGTTAAAAAATCTCATTCAAAATAACAAACATGTTTTACTTTTTGATGATGAAAGAAATGCTTAGAGATTGCTTTTACAGAAGCTACTGGAACACAGGCTTTCTAATGTGCACATCATTATCATGTTATGAGTTGAGTTCATTCTTGACTTGTGAATAGTAGTTTGACAAAATATTCAGGACTTAAGCTGCTATAATAAATATGTTTACATCAACAATGGATAAATATACTTAGACCAATTGATTGGTCAATGGGGAAAAAATATATATGTAACATGTGATTTTCTTTTCTAAATCAAATTATTTTATATTTAAATGATAACAACAGACTTAAAGCCGACCAGCTGTCACAAGGGGGTTTGCCTGCAGCTATAGTTTAAAGCTTTGAGGTGAAGGTGGCCCACGGCTTGTGAGCTTAGCAGCACCCCTCACCGAGAACTTGCTGTTTCCCAGGGCCGTGGACTTTGTGCTCGCTGAGACCTCTCTTCCTGCGAGGAGGGACGGGGTCCCTGCTCCCAGACTGTCCTCAGGCGACCTACCCGACCCGTCTCCCAACACACACCCAGTCTTGATTACCTTCCTTTGTGGTTGTCATTTTTGTTTTTGCTGTGTCACCGCCATTCATATCTATACAACCAATATTTTTTATGATTAATATGTTTCCAAGAGCACAAAGTTTGTCATAGATTTAGCCTCTCAAACAAAATGTCACGGATGGATGTGACTCATTGGCTTTCACGGGTCAGCCCTCATGAACCCACTGTATACTACCCGCCCAGCACCAAATGACACACAGACAGAGCCTGTAAGTAGCTGGTGAACATATAGACAGATATTTTCCTCATGGGCTTGTGTGGAACAAAAACGGAGCTAAAAGAAGTTTGAATATTGGGCTTAAATGTAGTTTGGCCAAATACATAACTCGAAATGAATTTTAATGTTGCTCAACATTCAAGAGGTTTGGCCACGGACAGCGGGTAAATTTCTTTGAAGAAGATAATCCTAGTCAGCCTATCCAAAAAGTGCAGCACCGAGCTGGTCTGTGTGTCTTTCATGGACACTTAGGTTTGCTGATATCCTTGTTCAACCTCAGGAAGAAATGCACAAATCTTCAGATCTATGATTTGGTAATGAACGTGGAAATATGAGTTTGTTGTGTTTGTCTTCGCACGCCCCTGTAATCCAGCTACGTAGAATGAAAGAAATGAATGTGCAATGCATTAACCTCCTGCCCACGCTGCTGTCATCTGTACGTATCAGTCAGTGAAGACAAGGATTAGAGCTGCTGCTGGGTACGATATCGCTGATGCATACATTCTGTAGATGAGCTTGACATTTAAACCAGACATGCACTTTGTTGAAGCTGACAGCTGTGGTAAATAATCAAGTTAATTAATTTGGCTGAGATGGATCATACCACTGCCAGGTTTGATGCTTTTATATTTTAGAAAAGTAGCTCGACAGTTGATAAAGGCCTACCATGTTGTTTTTTCTAAATCATGCTCTGATCTTTTACAGAAAAGTGTTAAAAAGGTAAAAAGCTACTCTGTCCCCGGCATCACCACCTATACCCATCAGGCACATATTCTTAAGCGAATCATTCTAAAACATTGGCCTATTTTGACCTCTGATGCAGCATTAACGCTGCAGTTCAATGTTGAATTGCCAAGAGGGGGGGGATAAGGAAAGAAAGATATGCCAATTTTTGGGATTGACACTTTAGATACACTTCTGCCGATGTACTCAATGAAGATTTTGATATGAGTGTTATTCTGTAATTCTAACATGGGTTTTATGCTGTAATCCAAGTTATAAAATGTAGAATTTGGGATCTATGTTTGATGACGGCCCCTGCCTGATACCTCTTCATAGCCCCTTGTTCTTTACTTGTTCAGTTCTTGTTTTGAGATGTTTTTTTCTTACAGATCTGGGGATCTTTGATTAACGATGGCTCAAACCTGATCCCTCTCAAAAACCCACTTACTATGTTATGAAATTATATCAAATATCAATATAAGGGTGCTTCGTGATTGTATATGCTTTTTGTCTGTAGTGTTTCTGCATTCAGCGATTGGGATGTGATTAGTTTTTTTCTAAATCTGCTATTCTAACTGAAACATGTATGCTCTCATGAAGATCCTTTAGGCCGAAAGCTAAAAATAAAGTGTTCTCTGCATAGTTTTAAGTGTGCGGATATTTATTCTATCAGTGTGAGCTTTGTTGATACTTCCAGCACCTTATTTAAGATAAAGCCAAGAGAAGCCATGGTCATCCTGCATGTACCATAAAAGTAGCATCAAACACACATTCAGAGAAACTGTGGATTTCAAACTTTCAAGTTGTCATTCTCAGTGTATGATTAAATAGCCTGTACCTGACTTTACAGGAGACAAGCAAGCGAGTAACAAGTACAAAATACAAGATAATGCAGATAATATCATCAACTCACTTATCTGTGGATGGAGATGTTTGCAACAATTGTTCAATTTATCACCAGATTTCAACAATATGAAACAGTATTTATGGTTTGTTTAGATGCATCGTCTCCTCGAGAGAACACATCGATGTGCAGTTTTATGCTGCTCTCTTGGGTTTCAGTCATAGAATCAGTTTTGTTCCTTACTTATTTCACCATATAAAAATAATGATATATGATCGGCTTTTCTGGGAATATTATGACAGACTTTCATTTCCCTTTCTCTCAGCACACACTTGTTCATACACATGCTCATATGCAAGGGAAGAGGGACCAAACTGTACACTTGACATCCATTTTTAATCACTGTGTACAACGCAGTGTCTGACAACAGAAGAACCAGTGTTGTACATGTAAAAAAATGTTTCATCCGCTGGCATCAAATGAAGTACGCATGAAAGAGTGCGCAGCGAGCAAACATTTTACTTGCACAACGACAGCTAATGCATTGTGCATGGTATTAATGGAGGCTGGTGTGTTTTTCAGATAATAGATAAGATAAGATAAGATAATACTAATAAAGGATTATCTTATCTTATCTTATCTATTATCTGAAAAACACACCAGCCTCCATTAATACCATGCAATGGCATAAACATGTACATATAAGTTGCCTTCTTCAGTGCAGCCTTACAAGAATTTACTTAGATAACAAGAACATTTCAAAACTCTGAAAATAATAATAATCACAATAATGACTGACAATAAATAAAAACAAGCAATATTAAGCTGCATACATTAAACAGCCTGATGCTATTGAATGCTGAATCAAGAGCAGGATGAAACGTCAGAAAACTAGAACCAGTCCACTCATCCTCTCTGTCCCACTATAACCAGTCCACTCAGTCTCTCTGTCCCACTATAACCAGTCCACTCATCCTCTCTGTCCCACTATAACCAGTCCACTCAGTCTCTCTGTCCCACTATAACCAGTCCACTCATCCTCTCTGTCCCACTATAACCAGTCCACTCAGTCTCTCTGTCCCACTATAACCAGTCCACTCATCCTCTCTGTCCCACTATAACCAGTCCACTCATCCTCTCTGTCCCACTATAACCAGTCCACTCAGTCTCTCTGTCCCACTATAACCAGTCCACTCATCCTCTCTGTCCCACTATAACCAGTCCACTCATCCTCTCTGTCCCACTATAACCAGTCCACTCAGTCTCTCTGTCCCACTATAACCAGTCCACTCATCCTCTCTGTCCCACTATAACCAGTCCACTCAGTCTCTCTGTCCCACTATAACCAGTCCACTCAGTCTCTCTGTCCCACTATAACCAGTCCACTCATCCTCTCTGTCCCACTATAACCAGTCCACTCATCCTCTCTGTCCCACTATAACCAGTCCATTCAGTCCCTCCGTCCCACTATAACCAGTCCACTCATCCTCTCTGTCCCACTATAACCAGTCCACTCATCCTCTCTGTCCCACTATAACCAGTCCACTCAGTCTCTCTGTCCCACTATAACCAGTCCACTCATCCTCTCTGTCCCACTATAACCAGTCCACTCAGTCTCTCTGTCCCACTATAACCAGTCCACTCAGTCTCTCTGTCCCACTATAACCAGTCCACTCATCCTCTCTGTCCCACTATAACCAGTCCACTCATCCTCTCTGTCCCACTATAACCAGTCCATTCAGTCCCTCCGTCCCACTATAACCAGTCCACTCATCCTCTCTGTCCCACTATAACCAGTCCACTCATCCTCTCTGTCCCACTTTAACCAGTCCGCTCAGCTTCTCTTCGTGCTGTTTCTACTTTGTAGAGGAAATGACTTGAACTGCAGTGATGTACGATAAAAAGAACTGAAGTAAAATGAAGTAAAATGAAGTAAAATGACTCAGGAAATTACAAGTAGAAAAAATTACGTTACGGTGTCCCAAAAAAACGTACTTCGTTACCTCCACCCGTTGTAACTAGTGTGTGTTGTAATTGGCCACATGTGCTTAAGGATTGCATCATCTTGGCCTCTGTTAGCCTCTGAGGGGATATGTTTTACTGAATCCAAAAGTCACTGACTGAGCCCTCGCCGACTGTTGGAGGATGGTTTTACACTGTGAGGTTCACTCAAGTGCTCAGCATGAATATGTAGTTTTGCAGGGGCAAAGCATAAGATGGTATCTGTTCTGTCTCTCGAGACCTTTTTTATCATCTCAGTGCAGTCAACTGTAGGACATCTTGCTGGTTCTGGAATTTGTACCTCTTGGTACAGCACTTGTGTGTTTACTGACATCTGTGGACCAGTGTGTTTTGATTAGTACAGTAATCTGTAGAGCTGTGGTCTAAAGTAAAGTCTTTAACATCTGAGGCATGCCTCAACCCATACAAAGATGTTAAACTGAAGGAAAGGACCAAAATAAGTGGAGTCGCAAATTAACAGCAGGATTAGTCCTTTTCTAGTTCTGATATCTGTTCTCTTGTTTTGTTTGCACCAAAGGGTTTTCTAGAATAGAGTGCTGCAGGGATGGTGTGTTTGTGTAGGGTAACTTGAAATTTAGCATTGCACTGGTTCCACAGATAAAAAGCCAATTGGAGTTTTTCATTGGATTTTGGATTATTTCAGAAAATAAGATCTGTGGCAAACAAATGTTTATTATACAATATAATCTTAACAAATGTACACCACTTTTAAGATTTTTGAAGGCTTAATACAGTATGCAGAAGTTCATAGCTAATGTAGATGTTTAGTAGTCTCATTTAGCCACCCCCTTTATAAGACATGTAAAAGCTTCACCATTCACAAGAGGGGAATTTGGTGACACATTTTTTGTTGTAGAACAAATCATTAAAATGGCTTAATGCTTGTGTTAACCACAGACCTTAAATGCTGACTCAGTTCAGGTTGTTATGACTCATTCCTGCAGCACTACTCTACTATTCTAACTCGGAAAATACATTTTGACTTATTGGTGCACTAGATGAAAAGTCATAGGGTTGATCAAAGTCATTAGGATTAATCGTCTGGGAACATTTTGTCTGTATGACATTTCACAAGAATCTATCCAGATGTTGCTGACAACCAATAAGGTCTGGATTAACCTGCCATGGGGCCCGGCCCAAAAATCAGCTGTGGGGCCCCTACTGAGTCCCATTCAACCCTTATCCCCAAGTTACAGTAATGTAGTTTGTGATCATTTGTGATAATTTAACAACATACAGATTTAATTAGAAATGTGTGTAAGCAATGCATCAACTGAAATGTTTAAGGTATAACTCGATTGTGACCAGTGTTACATTTTAGTACATTACAATGTTACTGCCATTAAAAAGTTGTTACATTAAAGCCTACTGAGAAAAGTAACTTGTTTAGAGTATTTAGAGTATTTTTGCGAACCCATAAATCCTCTGTGATTCCTTGCACCAGGTGGCTGCGGGGTGGCAGACATAAATCCGTGGGAGTTGGATTTCTGTGAGCGTAATGTAAATATAATAGGCAGCACCGGCATGTGAGTGTATTGATCAGGCTGATTATACATTTATAAGCACATCATCTTTATATATACGCAGCATGTGCATCTGACTATCTTCTGATCTTGAATCAACATAGGGGATGTCACAGTTAATATAACCTATGTAGCAGCTCTGTGGAAATGCAGCTGTTTTCTGGGGCGCTGTTAAGATGTGAACACCGTTTTCTGACCGGTAGAGTGATACAGGTAAACATGACATAAACATTAGGGCTTACCGGGACTTCTGTAAGGGGTAAGGGGGGACATCTTTTTGATAAATGCACTCCAACACCTAATTTAGGTCTTAGCCACGGTGCCTTTTTATATGGTCAGATACTTGCATGCCTTGTTATATTGTTAATATTTCACCAAATTCAAGTTCAAACGGAGTTACAAGGTTTTTGACCAGTGAATGTCGAAATATGTGTTTTGTCCATCAATCATCAGAGCTGCCACTCAGCCGCTGAGGTCACATCACTTACTAGCTACGCAAGTCTCCTCAGCAAACACATCCATCTAAAATCACAATGTTTACAACAGAGCTGTGCCCTCTCTCCCTGCACCAAGTCCAAACTCCTGGATGGGTGGCCCTGTTTCGCTGGGTCCCACCCTCAACGCCAGATCTGCCTGCAGCATGTTGGTTGTACTGTCCAGAGGGCACTTAGCCAACTGTATACCTCACTTAATGTACTGAACATTAAAGCTTCATTCATAACATTTAGATTTGAATTATTATTATTATTAATAACTTAAAAAAAACATTGCATCCATAGTTCCGCCTTCTCTCTCACACTGTGTGTGACGCAGCGCACAGTCCTGTCTCTGTAAATGTCTCAGTTCAAAAGTTAAAATGTATTGAAAAAAGATGGATGGAGTAATTTCCCAAAAGTTTTTAATGTAAGGAAATATTCTGGTTCAATTTATATTTGTTGATGTTTAGCATTTCAAAAACCACATTTTCACTGCAGTGAAAATACATTTTGCTTTCCCACTTGCTGCACACAAAGGAAGGCATACACCTGTATCAACGGGTTGGTCCAGAAGCATTCAAACAGCACAAAAACCCACATTCATATATCCACAATAACATAAAATCACATTTGTGCCCATGTTTAATGACATCATTAAAATATGATGAGTTCAATAGAAGCTTTGCATGTAAAGGAAAAAGGACATCGGCCTCGACTACTGCAAGCAGGAATGACAGCTGCAATATCCAGTTCAGTTTCTCTGTGTGTGCACCTTTGCAGGGCATTAGAAGACAAACTAGAGACGGATATGTTACAAATAAATATAACTGAATGTTGTTCATTGCAAGAGCTGTGAGCACTGTTGTGGCCTTCCTCTCTTTTGGTTAAGTCTCATTCCATAATGTGTAAACAAATATTGAAAGAGTTTTAATTGCTGTGTGAAATCCTGCCATTTGTTTTGGGGAGCAGAGTTCATAATTAAGCACTTGTGTAAACATTTTGTTGAATAAATGTTTCTCATTTCTTCTTATCTTTATTGACATAGGGTAGATCCTCTGAGAGGAGGTCTGTTTGGATGAGCTCGGCTCACTTTCAGAGGACATCTAAGGTCTTACCTGCTGAGCAACACAGGCCTGTTGGATTTCAGTTGGATTTACATCCTCCACTGATATTATTCATTTAAGTTACTGTAGGAACCTGGTTTTGCATCAAAATATCATATGTTGATACATACAGTATGTACATTTCATAGAGTAATAATAAGCTCATGTTATGGATTTCTCCATCTTTGTAGAATGTGCCAATACATTTTGATGGCAACAAAGGCATTTAGAAAGTAGTGCTTGCTAATAGTATCAGGGCTGTGGCTCAAAGGTACAGTGAATTACTGTAAGGAGACTGAGTGATTTATTTTACTCTCAAGGAAGATTACTATGCAGCAAATTTGAATTATGATTTTCAAATTGCGCTGTAATATAGAGCAGTTTATGAATTCCACAGATGGGCTGGGTTTATTCTTAGAAGTATTAGAAGGTTGAATTTCTAACAACCAGTAAATTCCCTGAGACGTTACTGATAATATTCCACTATAAATCAAAAAGAGAAAGTCTGGTACAGTTTGAATATCACAATGTTCATGGTATCTGCAGCCTGTAGCAAGAGGAACATTTAACACTTCTTTGATCTGCTCTCTATAAACTTTTTTATTTCTCTACTTCCCAGTTTCCATAATTTCTCTTTTTTTTAAACTCCTCATTTGTCTTCCTTGCCATTTTCATTCTGTCTCTGCCTTTCTTCATTTGAATGTCAGGTACACCATTAAAGGGCATCTTTCAATCGGCAAACATTGTCCGTGTACTTGACTGGGCTTGTTGTTGACAACCACGGCTAGGTTCTAAATTGCCTGTTCTTCTTCTGAAGAGGACAGACATGACCTGGTTATGTTACTGCACAACGAAGTGTGAGCCCTCCACACTTGCCTCCATGGCTATTTCAGGGAGAGGTTAGTGGGAAAGCCGAGTTGGCAGATATTTCCAGACTTCATAAATGAGCTATGCAGAGGGCCGCAGGGGACAAAAGAGCAAAAGATACTCTCTGTGAATGAGGCGAGGAGGGGAGGGGAGGAAACGAGAGGAGCCGTAATCGTTAAAGTTAGTGGTCACATTGACGTCACCAACAACTCTTAGAGTATCCTCTGCTCTGTTTCATGATAGGCACTTGTGGACAGTTTGTTAAGGTTAGCCTTTGTAGGTTGAAATATGACTCAGCAACAATTGAATATGTTTCCATGCCAGGATACAGGTTTGGCAGTAAGACATTACTAAGTCAAAGGTCCTGCTCCCATAAACGGAATTCAGCTCCCTGAGCCCCAAAACACTGTCGTAGCTTTGATTAGCGATAGCATCTGTGCTGCCCTACCAGTATGAACGCGAGTCAGTTATTAAAGTCAGGAGGAAGAAGCCGACCCAAACAACCGTCACAACCAGGACTGGAGCAGGACGTTTCACAGTGCAGACTTGTTACCAGTTTAATCAAGCACACCTAGCAGTAGGCTTTAGGCCTATGCTGTGCTGTAAAACACAAATCCTTCTCTTTATCTAAGCTAAGAATTACACTGACGTTGCCTGTAAGTTAGCTACTTACACATGTTTCCTGTAAAATACAAATGTGTTTTATTAGTGACTTTGGTTATATTATGTAGAGCACAGCAGATTTAGAGATTACAGATTTGTGTTGTATACAGTAAAAACACTATTACTACACAGTAACAACAACAGAACAATAAAATGTCATCTTAACTGTAACCTTTCTGCCAAAATGTAGCTGCATTCAACAATCCCCTCCTGGCTGTTATTATGTTTGTAATCAACAATATAATCACACCGTTTTATCTGGAGGAAAATTGTTGCTTCCTGGATCAATATTTGTCCTGTGCACTGATGTTGCCTCCTGAGTCCTTATTTGCTTCATTATAACAGTATTTCTTGTAAATCAGTGTCTTATTTTCCTCATCCTCTGTCGTCAGGTTTTGAGATGAATGAACCAGGTTCCAGTCCCTCTTACATGCATGGTTCACCATCCTGTCCTCGATCCAAACTGTTTGAATCCATACAACCTTCAGATTATCCACAACATATACAGAGCTGACTATGGACGTTTGAGGCGTATTATAGAAGAGGAGTAAGTTGTTTTTACATATAATTAAATCTGTATAACCTACATCTGAACACAAATGTTTCATCATAACCCAAGATCATAAGAACTAATGAAGAAATGAGAATTGTTTATTTTCCTCCAAATTACTTTATTTCTTTTCAAATATATAAAAAAATTAAATAAAAAAGAAACATTTGTGAATACTGTAGTACTGTTTAGATAGTTTTTAGCTGCAATGGTAATGATGTGTGATCCTCTCCATACAGGTGATACCGGCCTCTCGACTACAGTGGCTTTGTCAGCTGGTGATATTTAGGAAGACACATAAGGCTCGCCATCCCGTCATGTGTTGTATTTCAGAACCGCACAGAGTTTCCTGATCCGGCTGGTCAGAATGTTGGCTTCAGGCTGCTCCTTGACAGAAGAGGGACACATGGCGGGCAACACTTTCTCCTTTGATGGTATCTCACACTGGGACGACAGGTCCTTGGGGATGGGGATTGTCTCAAACACGAGCCTCATCAGTTCATCCACGTACTCTGTAAAAACATAGCATTTATCTTTATTTTATTGTTTTAAACTAAGTATGCTTCCTTCCTTATTTGTATTTTAAAGGTATTTCACATTTTATGTTCATTGTATTATGTTTGTTATAAAAAATAATATTATTTTACAACCTTATTTTACAACCTGTATGTAGGGTCTGTTTTAACTGGCTTTGCTATGCATTCACCCTTCTTTGACCACTATTCCCAATGGACATATTCAGTCCTCATATTCTACACAGTGTTAGCAGCGGGGCTAAGGCTGATTAACAGAGCCATTAGAACACAATAATGTTAGCTGCCAACGTTAGCCGAGGCTACAGCTGAGCACTGTGTTAACATTTGAACCCCGGCTAGTAACGTTAGCTACCTTTGTTGTGTTGAACGTTAATCATCCACAAATAATAAATATATTTACAGGTTGTGATCCTGAACCGCCATCATCTTTCAGCAGTAAGCGTTTCGAAAATCCAGCCGTGAACTGTGTCCAGTTTTAAAAGTTGTCCTCGGTGAAATGCATAAAGAAATGAAGTTTAGCCACTTATTCTTCAAGTCATCTTCCTTTGGGAGTTTATACACAGAGCATTTCCTTTCTCAGAGCAGAATACAGTGTCTTCTCGACATGACGGCAGCTAAACAACCTCTTCCTCCGGAGCTCCAGCTGCGTCTCTCATTAGCTTTGTTTGAGGGGGGGCAAACTAGCCGGAGGTTTGTGCAAATTCTTTTCGTAACATTATGACCTCATAAAGTTACGGAAGTGAAGGAGAGAATTCAATGAAGCCTTTTCAGGAGCTCAGGAGCTTCTGAGGGGGAGGGTAACTCCTTTTAGGAGTTTTTTCAGGTTTTACACTCTACGGACCTTTTATATGTACAAACATATATATAACAGGAGAGGGAAAAAGTGGAAAAGCGTAATAGGGCCACTTTAAACTCCCCCCCTCCCAAAATGGGACCAGGGTAGGGAGGTGGGAGTAGTAGAGGTTAAAGCTCATCTAGACATCTAGGATAAAACAGTGACTAAATTGCAGCATGGCTGGATTAGGCTTCTCGATTTTGTGATGGACCCAAGCTGCTTGAAATTCCCATCGGTTACAATGCTCATAGCCCACTGTAGAAATAAAGAAGTAAACCAGCACCCCTATAATGGACACTTTTACTGTAGTTAGTGATCATTTGATGAAATCCAATTTACGAATATTCATCATAAGTATAGGAGACTGTGGTTCACAGGATCGGCGGTTTGATCCCCCGCTCCGCTACTCCATGTCAACCAGGACTCAACAATTTCCTGATGGGCAGGTGGCACCTTGCATCGTAGCCCCTGCCATCAGTGTCTGAATGGATGTGAATGAGTGAATGATGACATGTAGTGTTAAAGCTCTTTGAGTGGTCGAGAGACTAGAAAACACCCATAACTAAACATATGCTTTCTGGGTTCTTAGTTGTAGCTATTATTTTTTTTAAACCTAATCTGACCTACCTTTGTACACATTATATTTGTCTGCCCCTTGTAGCTAAAAAGCTCTTTGTTGCCAGCTTTATTAGAGTCCCTGTGTTTTAATGAATCAGAAGCAGGGCTCAGCATGTAAGAATTCATCTCTGGTCCCTGGAAAAGTTATGGTAATGTTCTTGGATAAAAGGAGAACACGTTCAGAAAGATGTGTCATACTGTCATTTTCCTTCAAAAACACTTCATGATTTGCACCAATTTAATGAAATTAAACCTCATAAGTTAAAAGGGCAATTGAAATGATTTGTGCGGCCCCATACTGCAGAATGACTGGAAAATTCCTCGGCAGGGGTTTGACAGAATTGTTTATCAACACCAGTGATTCAATGATTACTTCATCAGGTGCTGACCTTTCTACATTTTTAAAAGCTTTTATCTCCTGGCCAGTGCCCTAAAAAAACATTCAGAACACTCAATCCCTTTAACTCCTTCATTGTTTTCAACTCAAAGAAGGATGATGGCTCTATGAATGGCATTAATGGATATTTGGGCTATAAAGGCTGATTCATCAACCCATAATGGTAAAGGACAAACTACTGTCGCCTCACAGCAATGAGAACTAGGGACCTGTTGTCACCTGACCAACAGTCCCTGCATTGTTTTTAACCATGATCATGATTTTACCCATAAGAGACTGGGCCATGAGTGGGATCATCACAAGGATAAATTCAATATATATTTAATGTCTTGAGTCAGAGATCCCCCAAATCTAACCACAACCAATACTACTTGGTTAGGGTTGGACAAAACATCCTGTTTGGGCTTAATATAAGTATGCTTGTAACGTAACGTAAACTATGGTCGTAACCCATGTGAATTAATGGCATACTGTCACGTGACAAAACACCGTTGGTAAAAAATATTAAACTTTGGTTTCTCAGGTGACATGAACGCTAGTCCCCTGAGTGAAAGTCCTGTGTTTGTTGACTCAGCCAGCACCCCTCCTGCCCTTAGAGGACATTATCAGAAAAACCTAAAGGCAAACTTTTTGGTGCACTTCCTGTTGGACTGTATTTGTAGTTGCAATTCCTGTTAGACAGAGGCTTATAAAGGTCATACATTAATTATTGAACCTTTAGGATTAAATAGAAAGTAGCTTGAGACATGTGGGTGTCTTTATTTTCACATATTATTACAGTTTTTAGGGTGTAGCAGCAGACACAATTAGAAATAACTATCTGTCTGCAGGGGGGTAATGAACCCAAACGCCCCCCTCCACAGGCGGAGCCCACTAACCCCCATTTTTCTGGTGGTCTCTGAAGATATCATAATAATTGCACAACGCATGTGCTGTAATACTTGTGCCATGTCAGCAGGGGAATCTTCTTCTCCCAGCTCAATTGAGACTACAAACACAGCTGCTCAGGCTACTCGGAGGTAGATGCAGGTTATGGTGCCGCCTACACAAGGCAGGTCCTCCGCTGGGAGCCCACAGTCCCACGTATCAGCCTGTTTCAGCCTTGGTAATGACCGTAATTATCCTGTAAGGGTTCTGCAACTTTTTTGGGAAACTATATAAGGTCCTCATCTGAGCGTGTGTTGCAGAGGCTTTCGGATACCCACCTAACATTTTATAAGCTGGATGAAGAGCATGCATCCTATTGTTACCTGCAGCTGCAAGGTGACGCCTTGCAGCTGCAGGTAGCACTGAGCTTTGGTAGCTGCAAACCCTGTGGCTGCTTATTGGACTCTGGCAAATATGGATCTCTGTATGATGTCCCTTAAAATTGGCTGACATGCTTCTGTACTCTCTCTTGTCAGTGAGATGTTGAAAGTTAGATGGGGAAAATGTGTCACTATCCATGTATATATATCTCTGAATTTGCAGGATGACACATAAGATGCATGGAGAGCTGAAAATGTCAGTATCTATCTCTGATATTTCATATTTTTTAATGATGTATAGACAATTCTTTAAGTCTTGGAGGGCAATTTAATTAATTTACTGTGTACCATCACAGAAAACTGTTATCAACAGCCTCAAGCACTTGTGAAGGCTGTTAGTGGTTTTAAGGTGAGTCATTTCCTTCGCCAGACCTCATTAGCCAGACTTATCATCCCCAAACCTGTTTTGTCAAAGGCCATTTGCTCACTGATAGCCACAGTCAGCTTCTTTCAGTATCTTTCACCTTGCTACACATGTAAAGGTTCTTGCAGTTATGCTGTCATTGCAGAAGATTTGTATCCTGCATATAACCCAAACGCCAGATCCTCCTGTGCCGTGTATTGCTTGACTTTTAGAAAGAAAAAAAAGATGAAGGGGAGCAAATAAAATATAGTTTTGTTGAAACTATTTCTGTCTGTAGCGGACAGCCTTCAACAAGGGACAGAGAATAATGTCAGGAATATGGCCCAGTTAGAAACTTTCAAATTCTCCCTTTTCAGTCAAATTAGGATGACCCTGCTCACAAAATACTGCTACTCTGATCATCAAGCTCTAACAGTGATTAGCTTGGAATTTTCCAGATAAATCATTTTTTTTCAACATGTTATACACAAAGTTACTTCAGCCATAACTGGAAGGTTTATGGAACAGCTCTCCCTGCACATCTCCACATGTCAAGGAAAAGGAGGTACCCTACGGCTTCAAGACCATATCAGAGGGCTACAAGAAAAAGGAAGGATCAACGCCGCTCTTGAGACAGCTGCTCTGATGTATATTCAGGAGTACAGGGAAAAAAGGTGACGAACCTATTGAAAATATGTCAAGTGGCATTCAATCATGGGGCAGTGGGGCACTCTGCCAAGGGCGAAGATAGGTCTAAAATCAGCTCAGGACCATTTCCTTTGCAAACCTCCGGAGCGATGCCCTTTTGGAGTTGAACTTGCTGCGTCATCCAGTTTGTATTCACAATGGAGGATATATGAGTTATGAATGAGCGAATAAGTTAAACTAAGTAACATTAAGTACAATTACAAAACCTGTGCCTATGCAATGCACTGCAGACCACTGGCCTGCATGCAAAACATTTTCGTATTCCTATCTTAACTGTCTTATTCTTAATAATCTTATTCTTCCATTCGCTCAAAGAGTGAGCCACTTCAGACAGAGCAAACACTCCGAACCTCAGAAACCTGTGTAAATGACCAGCAATAACATGATGAATGCCACCTGCGCATTTATGAGGATTGTAAATTTACATTATTATCAACATTATGCCACATATGTCCATGTTGAAGTCTGCAGCAGAACTAAGGGACCTGCTGAAGACCAGGACTGGGGACAGATAATGAGTGATGATAATGACGCATCACCTGAGCATCTTATGTGACTGAAATAAAGAAGAAATGGTTCAATAAGGAAAATAGCTCTCCACACAAAGGAGAAGGTCAATTCATTTAATATCTTCATATTTATTTTGTAGTGTCGTTCAAGCAACATAAGTACTTTTTGCTCAAGGCTGGTTTTCTCTCTCTTTCCATCGCTGTTGAAGTAGCAAGGCCTGTAAACATGAAGCCTTTATTTAAAGATATTCTGTGGAGTCTTTACAATAATGTTTTGAACAGGTCTGGGGTCTTTGGGGACATTTCTGCCAAATACACCTAATATAATGAAAACTGTAGGACCCTTCACACAGTCAAAGAAAATAAAAAGTGCATGTTCTGAGATAAACTGCCGATACAGATCCAATTTTCTGGCTACAATTGATGAATACCTGACAGTGCAGTCTGCAGGGATGCACTGGTATAAGATGAACCGGCAGCTAAATATTTTCCATTGTCTGGTATGGTGTCATCGTTTGGCTGACCTTGTCTGCACTAGAGCTGAAGGTGGCAGAACAGCGAGCAACTGTTAGACGAACAGAAAACGACTGGACGCCAGCGTAACACCATGCAAACTGTGCAGGCTTCAAAACATTCAAATGTAGGAAGAGCATTCATCATGTTAGATAGACCGCTAACATGATGAATGCTCTTCCTACATCTCATCAAATCACATTGCATGTATCATATATGCAATGTGATTTGGTGAGATATTGAATGCACTCACTGGGTGCCTGTCATATTTCCGAAATGAAAATCAATCCCCATTATCTTACTATTTAAGGTTTTTCTTAAACCCCTACACACAAGTAGGAGGCACTCTTTCCTCTGGGGATGGGGCCAACACGTTATAGTCTCAGTTTAACTCTCTAAAATCTCTGTTCACATAGGTCTCTTCAATTTTTGGTAAATGGTCATATTGTTAAATGGACTTCTACTTGTTTAGCTTTTATTCTAGAGTTCAGCGCTTTAACACTACATGTCATCATCCATTCACACACTGATGACAGGGGCTACCATGCAAGATGCCACCTGCCCATCAGGACTATTTAACATTCACACCCATTCATACACCAGATGCACAGCATTAGGGGTAAAGTGTCTTGCCCAATTACACAAATACATGGACTAGCGTAGTTGGGGATCGAACAGCCAGTACGACCCGCTCTGCCACTGAGCCACAGTCACCCTTTTTATTATTATTGTTTTAATAATTATTATTTTCAGTTCACAGTAATTAAGCTCTACTAGCAGCAGCGAGTGGCATCACTGTTTTTGCCCGTTGTTTCGCCTTTATAGAAGCTATTGATCAACCCTCTAATCATTGGGTTTATACCTGCAGCCTTAGAGACAAGCATAGATAATTGTACCTTGGCAAAAACTCTGTGTTTAAGTTAGTCTTCTTTTCGGGCAATTTCAATTTCTAAATCTTAAATACTCATGCAAATAAATAATAAATCATAAGCTGAAGATGAAGCCTAGTATTTTATATTGATCATTTGGTATTTCATATATAAATATGATGGATCCACAAAGATCTTTCTCATTATTATCAGTGTACCTTAATGTGCATTCCTCAATTTAATCCTTCAGCCAATCCCAGCTGACACCCTGGACAGGGCTGTACACACAACCATTCACACTCACATCCACACATACGGGCAATTTAGAGTCTTCAATCAACCCAAGCTGCATGTCTTTGGACTGTGGGAGGAAGCCGGAGAACCCAGAGAGAACCCACAGTGACACGGGGAGAACATGCAGACTCCTGCTGTGAGGCAACGGTGCTAGCGACAGAATTATGAACTCTGTTAACAATTTTTATAGTTCATCTATCTCAACATGCTGAGGACGTCGAGCTGACCTGAGAAGGAAGAACCTGAAGTAAGTAAAAACGTAGGCCCGACAGAGACAACTCATGGCCCTCATATCGTGTTTAGGGGGCGTCACCTATGCTAATGATAAACAACAAAAAACTAAAATAGTACACAAGGTATATTGTGAGATACACAAGGTATAACAAAAAGTTCCATAAATATAATACCAGCAGGTTGCACTTTTGCAAACCTTTTGGAAGCATAGTATAATTTAGGTACCAGCATTTCACCAGACAAGACTGCTTCATTGAGATTGAATCATCTTTTATTTTGAAGGATACATACACCAGATCAAGACATAAGTACATGGGCTATAACTCTAAATGACAGCTGTGCACATCATGACTGCATTTTCACAAGACTCAATTCTCTACAGATAGCAGTGCATTCTGAGGCGGAAGAGTCAAAACAATTCATCACTTGTTTTTTATTCTCGATAGAGACAAAGAGGGACAGGGTATGAAGCTTTAAATAGTTACAGTGTGGCGAAGGAGCTACTGATTCTACTGTCCAGCCAGTTTAGATACCTTGTTGCGTTCAGGTGAGCTTGCTTCATACTTGATAGTTCAAAGCTTTTCCTCATAATTCATAACTATTTCAGTTGCCCCTCTGTCTTCACTAGGTTTCTGGTCCCTCTATGCTTGACCTCCGACCTTCAAATCAAAGGAGATTATAGTGACATGATGTTTACCCAGCAACTACATGATCTATGCATTGTATGTATATCATAAGTAAGAGCTGTTGGGAAAAATAGCCAATGCAATATTCAATACTTTAATGCCACTTTAATATAGCTGATAAGAACTTCGTTTGGTGAACTCACACAAATCAAAGATTCAGCCTCTGGGGAAGTGCTGTTGCAGAACCTGGCTCTCCTGGGGAGGTGTAAAACTTTTTTATGGTGTCATAAGAAAAAAAGTGAGTGTAAATAAATTGAGAGCAACAAAATAACAGTGTACACATATTCTACCTGACCCACCAGACATTTTGTAACACAGAACTGTCTCAGATGAGATCATGAGAAAATGTTGCGGCATTTTAAAAAAAAATACTTGGCAGCTGTCAGTCAAATTATTGATCTTTTCCATAGAAAAAGCCTTCATTCTCGTTCATTGCTCTTCTTTCAATGAAGAAACACTCTCCAGCTCTGATATAACTGATGCTGTGGCAGCAGCCGCGCTAATCTCTGTAGGAACTGCCATGCAAGGTAGCATACTTATCCAAAGATGATGCTGATTCTGATCAGGGTCATGTCAGCTTGAGTTTAAACACTACAAGGTTTTAGTAAAACCTGTAGGGCCTGGGCTTTGAATAACACTTATTTAGCACTAAGGGGAAGTTGCATTATGTGAATTGTAAGGGAATTCTAAAAAACATTAACTGAAGTGGAAATAGGTGAGGCAGGGTGAGGTAAAGTGAGTACAGCAAAAAGACAAATTACCACATTTTGTCACAAAATAACTCGTGGAAGGTATTGGATATCACAGTTTGATGATATATAACAGTTTAGGAGTATCCAAGGGTGGAGTTTGCTTTTACATTTATCTGGCCCTGAGTTCCTGGCTCTGCTCCCTGAGTAGAGAAAGAGAAGGAGTGACATTTAATTTCACATTTCTTCCCGACATGGAACTGGTTGAAATGAATCTCCTACACTATTAAAAGCACTACATGGTGTTTAATGGCTGATTTATTGTGCATTTTGTGCTGAAGATCCAGGTTCATGTGTGAGGAACATGACAAGCAATTTTGCAGTCCTGCAGAGCTGCCAACATATTTGGATGTTAATTGGCCTGATCCTTGCTGAAGGTGGAGTCAGCCATTGTTAAAAGTGACCTTTGGCGTGAATCTGCAGGCACACATTCTTTTCAACTGAAAAAGTGTAATATCCAGAAATTACATTTACGAACATGAGGGTATCAAAGCATCATTGTTCTGTTTGATCTGAGAGGAAGGCTTGTTTTCTTTGTTGGTGACATCTTTCTTGAACATGTTAGAGCTTAGTATAGCTTCAGATGGCTCTCAATTATGTCTGTGCACAATGCTAGAAACAATAGATCATTATACTGAACTGAAATGTCTTTGTAATTGTTTTACCATTGCTAAAGACATTTCTACTTTCAATGTGAATGCTTGTGTGCTATAAGGTCATGTTTTAATCACTTTGGTTGATTCATTGGAGTGTGTGTGTGTGTGTGTGTGTGTGTGTGTGTGTGTGTGTGTGTGTGTGTGTGTGTGTGTGTGTGTGTGTGTGTGTGTGTGTGACCTCACTGATATGAGGACATTTCTAGTGAAGTGATGAATGTGGATTCAAAAAAAATAAGGCCTTGGGTTTTCATTGTCCTACCATCTAAGGAGTGAGAATTCTTTTCACTGTTTCCTGTAGCCTTTAATGTTAGTAAAGAAAACATTTTGAGAACAAACATTTGTCTCATCTTATTTGATCCATGTACAGTGATCACGGATGTACTGTCAATTCACAGTTACTGTTTCTGTACAGATACTGTTAAATATCCCCTCAGGACATGTTCCTTAAAACTGCATATACTCCTACACACAGTACTACTATACTACCACACACAAGATTTGTTCTACTTCACTAAAAAATGTAAAGTTAATTTGTCCGCATCTTCTCTGGTATAGCCATGCAATATATTTACATTCTATAATTACCTCTCTGTGTAAACGCTTTAATAGTACGTGGCAGAGGCAGGTTTCAGATACAACAATAGTTTAGTGGCTGCGGTTTTGAGCCTCAAGTTCAGCATGTTAGCCATCGCCATTTTACAATCATTTTTGCAATCAGTGTAGGAGTGACGCCGTGGTAGAGACACCCTGCTTTATGGTCTGTTTGACTCTAAATGGGACAATAATTTACAAAATGAACATCATGCTGTATTGAAGAAGACTTGAAACTAGAGATTGAGACCATAAACTCATGTTTAAGTAGAGTCATTTTCTGATAGACTTCTATACAACCAGAGGAGTCGCCCCCTGATGGACAGCAGAGAGAATGCAGCTTTAAGACCTTAAGCATTGACATCACTTTTCAGAACCGGATGTTGCTGCCTTGATACAACGTTTCATCAGAGTTGTAATAAGTTGCTGCTAATGTTATCCAAATATTTCCTCCTGCTGCTTCACATCAAACATTGAACTGATGAAACATAGGGTGGCTTTAATTGTCAAGCAGCCACAGGTAACACAGTGTGTTCATCACCGAGGTTATCATCAGTGGTTCTACAAAAGGAGACAGTCCTTTAAATATAGTGTTAAATATGTTAAAGACCGGAACAGTGAGTAGCAGCCACAGTGAGCTGATGAGTGAAGAGATGCAGGCGACAGGCTGCAAACCTCAAACTCCACAGCAACGTAGCCACCTTTACCGTGTCCAGCTGTTGTGTGGAACACTGCTGACACTGTGTGCAACATGAAATCAGAGCATGTGCAATTCTTTTGGATCAACTCTTTATTGAAACTTCCTGAATTTGTTTGGCTGCACTGCACACAATACGATTTAGTAATGTGCCCCAAACAAAAAAACTAAATAAATGAAGTATGGAACTCATTGTAATGATTTTTGTTTCTCACTATTTGACATACGTGTTAAACTCTGAAAGACACACAGCGCTGCTTCTATAGCTTTAATAAACTACTATTAGGCTCAATCTGTTCATGTTTTTCCATAGCTCAGTTTGTACATGAAAGCAAATTAGTCACTCTTGATCTGATCAATATTGTTGTCAACCTTTCCATCATGTTGACGGCATATATAATGTTATTAAGCTAGTATCTTTAGCAAATGGATGTAAATACAATGAAACAGAAAGCTAAGAGCAAGCCGAGTTTGTCGCCTTTGAAGAGAGTTTCTGAGCACCATTGTTCAGACACTGAGTCATTCCGGATGCCTGACAGTGATGTATCATTAAAGTCACTGTCAAGTGACCTCCTCACAGCATTTATATTTCTAAGCCTGTTCTGAAAACCTCTCATCTCATAACGTTCTGTGATTATTCTCTGAACCAAACTCAGTAAGAAAGAAGTCCAGGTGAACAGCAAGAGCTCATAATGGGATGTGACGCTCTAGTATTACTAATTTAAAGATATCTTCAATGTCAAGAACTGAAACGTGTGGCCGGAGACACATTCAAGGACTTCTACAAAAGCTTAAATGTTGTGTGAAAGTACACCGCAGACACTGTTGGTTTTTGTCTCTTTCTTTTGGCTTGTATTACATTTTTAATTGACTCAATAGGATAATATAGATATTAACTGTAGTCTGCAGTCCAATCACAGTCCCTGTACTACTTTGGGTTTTCAGTTCAGTTCTGTCTGTTGACACAGTTTCTAGTCTGTTTATAGATGTCGGGAAGTACTACTGCAAATGTAAAAAAAAAATGAAAAGAACGAGATATCCTGTTAACTCTGCATAAATTCTTAAGCATTAAACATGTTCATATGTTTTCAATAGCACATGCACAAAGTTGTGATTTATCAAAAGGTCTCTTAGAAACAGCTGGTTTACCTATTCAACATTATATAAGGTGGTTAGGTGATACAGCAAAAATGGTCAGATTTCTCTCTTTTCTTGATTTATAGGTAAGGCTTATTGTGAATTAGGTTGCAATTGGTTTGTCATTTACAAAAGGTGGATCCCGAAAAAAGCAAGCTGTAGACACAACATGAACACATTAGCTTTTGATTTAGCAAAAGTTGTATTAACTAGTTGCTTATTCACACATCTAGCCGATACAGAGCAGCATTATCACTCATATGTAGAATGTTTCTGGTCACATCAAATGTAAGTCCAATACTCTCCTTTTAGCTCTGTTTTAGTCTCCACCTGGGCTTCAGTGTGCTGATTCCTGGGCCCTCTTGGTTTTTGACTAAAAAATAAATAAATAATAATAATTCAACAGCAGATCAAGTGGGCGTTTGTGTTGTGAAATGGTGAGATGATTATGGCTAAACTAGAGGGTGAGTGTTTCGGTAGGTGGGCTGCTGTCCTTAGTATGGAAACGGAGCAAGGACATCAATAGACAGATGGAACACGTCACGCTCTCTAGCGGTCTGTCGGCAGCAGCTCCTGGGGAGTTGAGTGGACAGCTGGTGGCTAACCAGCCTTCATGCGGCTGACTGACACCACTGAACCAAAAGAGTTTTCATGTCCTCTCCAGTGGATATATTGATCATCGATTATATTTGCTGGCCCACAGTAGCAACTGATGGCAAAATGTCTGTAGTGAAAAAAGGGAGTCCACAGACAGACTGGGAGCCTTGATCTATACGGTTAATAAGTTCACAACACATATATAGCGGAGTAAATGTGTGATTAAAACAGCTTTCTATGCAGCTTTACTTACTGCAACAAAAATAGATTTATAGAAGTGTGAAAAAATGTGGGGGGTCTCAGAGAGTAAGTTTGGATTGATACATTTGTTCCAATGAATTCAATTCAATTTATTTTGTATAGCCCAAAATCATAAATTACAAATTTGCCTCAGAAGGCCTTACAATCTGTACACATGCAACATCCTCTGTCCCAGAACCCTCACATCGGCACAGGAAAAAGTCCCCTAAAAAAGATAAGAGCAGTAAGCAGATCAATGAAAGAAAAAAATTAAGCCTACTAATAATAACAGCAGCAGTGGATATAGAATAATTATAATAATGATGTAGGGAATAGTAAAAGTAATGTGAATAATAATAAAAACAGTAGTAGCAGTGGGTGTCAGCCGGGTCACGGCAGGAAGCACGACCACGGTCCAGATGAAACCACGATCCATGGAAACCTGCGACGCGAGAAAGCACAAAGACTCCGGGGAAGAAGCAAAGTCAGTAATGTGTAAAAGTAGAACATGAATACATAAAGAGGGAGGGAGAGAAGAGGAGAGAGGAGCTCAGCGTATCCTAGGTAGTCCCCCGGCTTATAGCAGCATATCTAGGGGCTAGACCAATGCAAACCTGAACCAGCCCTGACTATAGACCTGAGCCAGCCCTATCTATAAACCTGAGCCAGCCCTAACTATAAACCTGAGCCAGCCCTAACTATAAACCTGAGCCAGCCCTAACTATAAACCTGAGCCAGCCCTAACTATTAATCTGAGCCAGCCCTAACTATAAACCTGAGCCAGCCCTAACTATAAACCTGAGCCAGCCCTAACTATAAACCTGAGCCAGCCCTAACTATAAACCTGAGCCAGCCCTAACTATTACGCTATCATAAAGGAAGTTCTTAAGCCTGCTCTTGAAAGTGGTGAGTGTGTCTGCCCCCTGGACTGAGCACAGAACCTTGTGGAACTCCGTGACTGACTTTGATTTTCATCGAGGTTTCAAAGACAGATTGATCATTTCTAATAAAGAATTGCTAACTAAAGGTAAAACTTCCTTAAGCAGCCTAGTCGCTTGCTTTAATTTGCGGGTTTGAGGATTATACCATGGAGCAAACCTCCTTTCTTTTATTAGCTTCTTTTTTAGAGGAGCTATAGAGTCTAGTGTCATTCGCAGTGAACATGCAGCACTATCAACAAGATGGTCAATCTGAGACGGACTGAAGCTAGCGTAGGAGTCCTCTGTTATATTGAGCAATGGTAATGAATTAAATGCAGATGGAATCGCTTCTTTAAATTTAGCTACAGCATTATCAGATAGACATCTAGTGTAGAAACTTTTGCCTAATGGCGTACACTCTGGTGATAAGAATTCAAAAGTTATTAGGAAATGGTCCGATAAAAGAGGGTTCTGTGGAAAGACAACTACATTTTCTATTTCAATGCCATAAACCAGAACAAGGTCGAGGACGTGGTTAAAACAGGGAGTGGGTTTATGTACACACTGAGAGAAAACAATATAATCTAATAATGAACTAAACGCAGTACTAAGGCTATCATTATACACATCCACATGAATGTTAAAATCACCTACAATAATAACTTTATCTGTTTTGAGGACTAAACCTGATAAGAACTCTGAAAATTCAGATAGGAATACATAATACAGACCTGGTGCGCGGTACACTAACTAATAGAATTGGCTGTAATGCTTTCCAGGTTGGGTTTTCAAATGAGTTATAATTTAATTTAGGTTTAGGGTTTATTAATAGGCTTGAGTCAAAGATGGCTGCTACTCCACCTCCTCGGCCTGTGCCTCCAGGAATATGAGTATTATATGACTTTGTGGAGTTGCGTCATTCAGGCATATAACATATTCTTTATGACACAGCCAGGTTTCAGTTAGACAAAATAAATCAATATGAATAACTGATATTAAATAAATTACTAGTAAAGCTTAAGATTACAGTCCAGCTTTAATTTTCCTGTTTTGTTGGACTGTTGCGTTGGTGGTCTTAACCTTTATTAGGTTATTTTGTATGACTCCTCGTCTGTATACTTTTGATTGAATTAATTGAAGTGGCCGTGGGGCAGACACAGTCTCTATAGGGTTTTGGGAGGGTAACTGCTCTAATGGAAGAGCAGAGAAGTGTGTAAGACTGCGACTCTGCTTCCTGGCCTGAACTCTGGGTTGTCATGGATTAGGTCCACTAATAAACTGGGTCAGATTTCTAGATATCTAGAGATCAGCTCCATCCAAAGTGGGATGAATGCCGTCACTCCTAGTCAGACCAGGTTTACCCAAAAACGTATCTACCAAGCCCACATTGTTTGCTGGACACCACCCCGACAGCCAGCCGCAAAATGATGACATGCTATACATCTCATCGTTGATCAGGTTTGGGAAGGGGCCAGAGAAAACGACGCAGTCCAACATTGTCTTCGTGTACGAACACACCGATTCCACGTTAGCTTTAGTGACCTCCGAGCGACGTAATCGGGTGTCATTTCTGCCGACGTGAATAACAATCTTACTGTATTGACCCTTAGACCCTATTGATTAGAGCAGCTTGGTTCCCTCGTAGTATCCACACACTGAAAGAGAGAAACTATTTATTTCAAAAAGTTACTGGTGTTGGTTTGGTGTGTAGGTTCTGAAATGCAAATGGTTTTGATATAGCTATGCCCTCAAACCTGTCGATCTATAAAAAACAAACTTCAGGTAATTGGCCCTTTAATATATACTTTCTAGTGCTTATTGCAGCATCATATCATTCAATAGCACCGTTTAAAATGATAGCTTTCTCGCTGTTCACTGGAAATAACCTGCAGTCGCACAGCAACAGAGACAGGGCAGCTAATCAGCTAAATCATACTGATTGGACTGACCAGTGCAGATACCAGGAGAAACTTCAGTGTTCACTCTGCGGTCACTAAGTTAGAGGAGGAGGCCTCTGACAAAGGCTCAGGACATTCAATGATGTTGGGAGGTTGAGGAGCTCCTCCTTGTTAATTAATACCTGTATGTAAAAAAGATGTTTTCTGAAATGATTTGTGCCTATTTCTTTCTGTCATCATGGCTTTCCAAATTAAGAGGATAACGACGGCTCTTTATTGACCTGCAGAGGGTGTGGAGGAGTGAGTGTGCATTTGGAATAACCAAAAGGAATAAAATAAATACTCCCTCTAGTGGGGTGTCATGCTGTGCATGGATGGATTACTGAGTGGGCCAACCGGGCAGGAACCACCTGGCTTTCACCTGCAAAAGGTCACAACAAGAGACACAAACCGACCAGGAAAAGATGCAAAATGAGCACAAAGAAATATAAAATGACTGCAAAGAGTCAAAGCCCAAGAGATTGAAAACAGCTGCAAAGAGACACAAGACGAGCACAAGGAGACACCAAACCAACACAAAGAGATGCACATCGACTACATAAAGGGTCTGTGGTCAGCTGCAGGGGAGAGATGTGTGGGAGTGGTTCAAGGGAACAGTGCCATGGTGAGTTTAATTGGCACAGCTGTAACTTGTTGCTAATTATCCTTCTTAAGCAGTAGAAGGCGAGCAGCGTGATAGAGCGCACGCCAGTCTGTATTTGCTTTTGCTTACTTAAATAAAGAACCTTTGTTTGCACATCACCTGCTGAAGCCTGCGTATGTGTTGAGGAGGACTCACCAGTCACAGTGAGATGGCTACAGGGTCAAAACAGTGACACGGAATAAGTACAAAGAGACACACAATTACAGTGTGTAACGACTACGAAGAGAAACAAAAAGAGGAAGAACAACTATAAAGTCTGAGTCCTGAAGGGGCCTTTTTTGCATGTTTGTGCCCAGAGGCTCATTGTCTCGATGCTGTGTAGTGAACCAGTTGATCCAGTGATCACTGGATCAACTGGTTCACTACACAGTGAGATACTGGAGCAAGTTACTTAACTGACTAGTCTTCCAGAGAATAAAAACATCCAATTGCCAAGAGAGACTGACACTGTTTTACATTTAATACTGATGTAAGGTTTTAACTTAGATATCAATACAGCCCCAAACCAAAGAAACAACAGTCTCAGCATTGTGCAGACAAATACCTGTTAGGCTTCAGACTAAGTGCCACTAACTATATATAGATTCCTTAAAAGAAAACTTTATTATTTGGAGATTATGGAAATAGAATTTCTCAAACAAAGCTGACTAATTAATTGATAGTGTGTTCAGTGCTTGTTTATGTTTGATCCAGTTATCTGTACACAAGAGAAAAATTATTCAGTTGTTGGTAATTCAAGGCAAGTAAATCATTACCAATACTTCTCCCTCAAATTCATATGCTAATGGGATTATTTTTGTGTGCTCATTCTGCAGTGATTGAGTAGTGCACAAACCGTCGCTGTCATTCGCGGCTGTATGCCTCGCTAATTTGTAATGTGAAATATTGTAGAAATGACCACTGCCATTTTCTGGTGGAGGGTGATAAAACTTTCTCTGCTAAATATACCACGGGAGAGAGGATGAGATCAAATATATGCAGGGAAAATTGTCTTGGGAGCCAAGCGTTACTGAGTTGGAAAACACATGATCATGAATATATAAATATGTAAATGAAGTCAAACAACTTAACTGTGTTTACAAAATATGAGTCAAAGTCAAATAGGTTTTGGAGACAAATAGCCAAATCAGGGAACTCTGCCCCGAATATCCACATTGGTAGTTATTCCTGAATGTGTTCTCTTTGGCGACAAAAATGTCTCTGCATTTGGTTTCAGTGATAAAAGTAAAGATACATTTCATCTGCTTCAACTTTATTACTCCCTCCAACCTTGACAAAGACAGCACAGACCAGATCCACTCTTTCTGTTCTTATCTTTCACAAAGCCCAATACATATACTTCTTTACAAACGTAGAGCCTATTTCTGAGAGACAGCATCTTTTTTCAATAGTACCAAATGAGGAGAGAGCATTTTAAGCTGCATGTTGCCGCCTAAAGAAAAGGCACCGAACCCAGCCCGGAGTGGTGATATGTTGTCAAGATATTGTTGTCATAGAAACATTTTTAAAAAGTCTGGTTTGAAGCGCAATAAGAAATTGTACCATTGTTAAATTCTCAATGTTAAACCAAGTTTCACTTTCAAATTGTGGTACTAGTAGTTTGGCCCATCAGAAGCACTAGAATGGCGATAACCTCTGAGTACGCCCGTTCAGACGGCTGATGACCTCCTAAATGGGTGCTGAAGAAAATCTATTCAAATCCCCCATAGAATTGAACCTTAAAGTATTGATATGACAGGTAGTTTATTAAGTATAACTGAGTTTCTGAGATTGATGCTACACTATCAGCTAGATTAGAGAAGACTCACTACCTTGTTGGTCTTGTTGGACTGTAGAAACCCACGACCCACTTGGAATAAAGAGATAAAGTCCTAGCGTAACTTTTAGGCAAGCCATATTTCTTTCATGACTCTTTTCGAGAGAAAAAAGGATGTGTATCCCCATTATGAGATTCAGGGTACTTGTAAGAAGTTGATTAATTAAGCACTGGCTTCACTTTTGCTGCTGGAGGCTTGATAAACGAACGTTAAAACCAAATTCTTCAATGGAGTCGACGGGTGCTGAGCCAGAGCGCTGCAAGCAGCACTTCTAGGGGCAAAGCGATCAGCCCGCTCCGAAGTCTTTCTAACTATTTCTAATTCAATAAAAAAGTGCTGAATAAACAACATAACAACATTTATTTTCATTAATTTACCAAACAAACCTTATTTAGATATATAAGGCTGGATTTTTTGCATTTGTGTTACCACAAACCTCATTGTGTACTGGTTTCGAACTCACTTTTGTACAGTGAAGTTGGCCCAACACAGACACCATATTATATTCAAGCATTAAATATTTACATTAAGAACGTGAATTAGCTACAACTATTACACGGGCAGAAAAGTGCAATAGCTGAATCTAATTAATCTCATCTGCATAGTTAGTTTGACATTTCGATCGTTAAAAGCAACTGTCAGCACCTGCAATTAGCCATCTAACAGTTTGTACATTGCCCTTTGCTAAAAGAACAAAGTGAGGTAAAATACTTGGTAGGAGATTTGTCAACCTGAACTCTTGGTCTCATTTTCATTCAAAAGTAACTGGCTACTGGAACCCAACCCTCTGCCTTTGTCCTGTTATTAAGTTACTTACAGAATGTATGTTAATTAGCTCCAGTTGACAGGATCTGCTGCTAGAGCACAGAGCCTGGGAGCAACCTCGAACCCAAACCTCAACCAGACACAAACACATTAAAAGACCAGAAGAGGTAGTTCTGTGCCAGTTTGCCTCTGATAAGTGAACTCATAAACAGAAGATGTCGTGAATAATAGTTGGAGTGGTTCCAGATGTCTTGCAGTCCACTGCATGTTGATGTCAGCATATAATCCCTTCAACAGTTCTATGTTAAAGAACCTGCTGATTGAATATTTTCCATTGTGGCCCTTACACTCGTTGGCCAGAGCGTAGCCCTTCGCTAATGCTTACCACATCACTATGAAGACAATAGCTTGTGACATTACATGGAAACACTTACTAGACTTAGTCCTCAAAACACTCTCTCTCCTCTCCTCCTTCTCTGTTCTCTCTCCCTCCATCTTTCATTCTCTATTTCTGTCTCTCTCTGTCAGAGTCAATAACCACCCAGCTGTTTCTCTTCTCTTATCCATTTCTAAACATCCACTCCTTGTTCTCTGAGCATGGCACAGGCAGAGAAAATACAGTACTCGCTGCTTCACCATCAAAGCTACTACAGTGACAATATCCCTCAATGCATCTATTAACAATTCAAACAACAGCGTAAACAAGCCTCACTTCTGCACTTGACATTGTTTTCAAGACTTGTATTTTGCTGTTTTTTGCTGTTTGAGCTTGTCTGACCTAAAAAAGAGCATCCAGGACTTGTTGCATTCCAGTTTCTTCAAAGAGGAAATGTCTTGGGAACCAATTTGCCAGCTCTACAGGAAGGCATTGTTAAAACTTGCTCTGTAATGAAACAAAATATTTTTTGGAAGATTTTTTTAGCTCATCCTATCTTGTATTTTCAGGGTGTTACAAATACGGTGCAGTTTGCAGTTTGAACTATCCGAGAACATGAACTCTAGTTTCATTCAGAGGTGGCACATGTTGTCGTTTTTTTTTCTGGAGAGCATTTCCAGACAACAAGAGTGACAACTTTGTGAGCTGAGAACGGCAACTGTGGGTTGAGTGAACTTTATACAGAGATACCCCCATCGTTATCAAAGGGAACTCAGAGAGAGGAGAATACCTGTCATGGAAAATAACTAACACTGCTTCAAAAATGCAGCAACTGGAGGAAGTTGCAGAGTTTGAAGCATAAAGACATGACGAAGGCAATAGGTGTTATCCAAGAGAACACCTATTGCGGCCCATGTCATTCCTTGCCTGTCTGAATGGAGTGATATTGATGAGACACACAGAACCCAAACAAGATGCTGTAGGCATGATTGATTTAGAAAAGGAGACAAGAAGAAAGCCAAGGGAGAAAGTTTCACCCTTTTACTTAAACAACCCTTTAACATCAGAGATCTCCTCCTGTCTCTCCTAATGTGCATCACAAAAGTCCTCCAGCAACAGTCTAGTAACTTCACAGCATGGACATTATGACAAGGACATACCTAAGCAGCAGGCAGCTTTTAGTTTGGGGTGTTTTGTTTTAGTATGTTGGTGCAACTAAAACAAGACTAATAAGACTAAGATTAAAACTACCAAAACCTTTTTTTTTTTTTTTAAATCACCAAAGAGCAAAATGTCAAAATACATCCAGTATCTTAAAGGATAGTATGCATTAGCTCTGTGAGATATATGTTAGTTGGATGGAAGGTTATTTTCCTATTTTCTTGTGTTTTTGTGTTTTTGTGTTTTTGTATTTCTTTCTTTTTTAAACCAATCCTGTCGGCACTAGAAATGTTGACATATGTTTCTCCAAACCAAGGGATATGTTGAATATCAAAGTTATTCAACCACAAATATGTTTCATATCAGACTATTATTACGCTTGCAGAAAGGCAAAATGCTACGTGGTTAACGTTGTGAAACGATCAGTTTATGGTTTAGGCAACGAAACAACTTAGTTAAGGTTAAAAAAAGATCATGGTTTGTGTTAAAATAATAACGTAACAACTTAACACTGTTACTCTGGAACTTGCATTAATTAATAAAAAGCCCCGGTAGCAGACTTTGTTTGGCAATATTTACTTCATAGTTTCTCCTGGGTAAAAGGTCCTGTATGTTTGACCCATCCTGAGTGGACCTCCTTGCTCTTTATACTTATTACCATGTAACTTTCAATAGGGACCATTCCATGTCCACGTTCAACGTATAAGTGGATTGCAAAAAATGTCAAATGCCCACATTCTTTCTTGGTAATCGGGCTGTTTCATCGGCATTCCAGCTCTGTGTTGTGTTTTTTCTTGCACATTCTGTGGCTGCATTATCCTCACCTTGTAGACCTATGTGTGTTTTGTTCTATATTCAGGGCTGGCACTGTGTGGCGTAGGTGAGCTGGCTGAGCTCCAAAGGTCCTGCCCTTTCCTCAGGCCTCCAGTTTTAGAAGCCTTTGACTCATTTATTTAAACATTTATTCATATCCTACTTGGATGTGTTGTGAGGCTGCAGCCAGGGCGCCTGGTGTAGATACTGGATCAGTATTGAACTCTGTCCAGTTCCAGACACGGCTAGGATCATTGTGCAGGCATTAAAGTGATACGTAGCTTTTGCTGAACAGCATCCACGGTGGGGACACATATGGTGATGTAGATTTGTGTTAAAGGCTAAAAGTAAGTGTCACAGAAGAGTACTGTGAAGAGTCATACATTTAGAGAACTGACGTGCAATGTGTTTTAAATATTTGCAAACATAAGCTTACGTTAGACCCAATAAACTACTGGTTATACCAAACCACCTAAGCACTTGCTGTCTAAGGAAAAGGGGAGAAAAAATGCAACCTGAGCACAGCAAGTGTTTCAGTATGTTGGGGAAGCTAGAAGGGGTTACATCATATTTTCTACAATTAAAGGACAACCTAGAGGGCATTACCTCAGGTTTGATACACTGGAGGACATCCTAGAGGGCACATCATCACATTTTCTACTCTAGAAGGACATCCTATATGGCACTTCATCACGTGTTCTACACTGGAGGTACATCCTAGGGCAGTTCATCACATTTGCTGCACTGGAAGGACATCCTATAGTGTACTTCATCACATTTTTTACACTAGAAGAACCTCCTAAAGGGCACATCATCATATTCTCTACACTGGAAGGACATGATAGACTACTTCATCACATTTTCTACAGTGGAAGGACATCCTACAGCATGTCCTCACATTTCTACAATTGAAGGACATCTTAGAGGGCTCTTCATCACCTGTAAAAAATTTCCAGCAGATCTGAGACTGGCTTCAACTGTTAATCAAAGTTTGCCACTGCCCATACTTACTACCTAACGCAAGTACAACTTGACTGTGCCTTTATCTTTGCCCTGTTTTTACATGCCTGGTCACTAACTCTCCTGTCATTACATATCCTGTTACCCTCGCCTGCCCTGCAATCAGCTTATTACCCTCACCTGAGCTTCCCCACCCATTTCCACACCACCTGCTCCTCATCATCCTCATCAGCCATCATCCTCTTTCTATGCTAGAATGTCTAGAACTCCATGCCTAGCTACCCAGTGTTCCATTACCTGTTTGAGCCTGCCTTCCCGACACCTTGCCTGTTTATCAGTTTAGAGTTTTTGCCTGTTACTCCTCCGCTCTGTTTGCCTGATCTGCCTGTCTGCCTAGTTTATGACAAATGCCGGTTTTCTTTTGGACTGATTAAAAGGATTTAGGACTTTTTACTGCCTTCTGAATTCTGAATTCTGAATTTCTGCTTTTGGGTTTGTAGATTTCTGGGTTGTAACACTTCCTTACTGAAGGCTTTTTTCAGAACTGCACTATACATTTTATTGTCTCACCTTATGTAAAGCACCTTAATAACAACACGTATGACATGTGCAGTACAAATGAAGCATTGCTGCATGTTCCTGCTGCAATGTACACAAGGAAACCTCAGGAAACTATAGACAGCAATGGCACAAATTAAAAGAACAACAGGGACTGAGGAAATATGAGGATTTAGACTGTGGCAAATCAGTTTTGAAAGGTGTAACTATCATGTCACAGGCTCAACATTGATGGGGAGAAGTGAGTACTGAGAGGTAAATAACAATAAACTGGAGAGGCTGAATAAATCTGCTTTTTCACACAGAAACTCAACCAGCCTCATTATGTTTGAGACAAATAGCAGATGGTTGAGAAACTGAAGGGATTCACTGAAGTTTGTGAAGGACCTGACCTGACCAGCTGGGTCCAATGCTAAAATGACACTTTGTATGACAGTTTGTTTTAGTAGTGAATCTTACTGACAAAATTTGTAGTTGAAAAGAACAAAGAAAATTTAAAATTGTTGCAGCATTTTGAAAAAAAAGAACAACATAAGGATTAACAATAAGTAACACCCATATTCTCTAGACAAACCTGGCTGTATTGTTTCTGATGTCATCTATGTTTGTCTGAAATGTGAAACAACCAAGTCTGAATGTATGAAATCTGTCAATAAAGTAGGGCTTCAGTTAAAAAAATATCTTTATAGTCACCTAATCCACTGATCATTTTCAATGAATTAAGTAATCCCTTGTAAAATCAAACAAAATAGTGAGCTGGAGGAATGGTGGTTCGTTGTTAGCTCTGTGACCTCACAGAAAAAGGGTCCTGGGCTTGAATCCATCAGCTGATAAGCAGGTATTGACAATAGATGAATAAATGGATTTGAATCGTAGGCCTTTTTTTTTAATAGAAAAAAAAGCCTTCAAAAGTTCCTTCAACCCAAGTAACTGGCTTCAAATGGCATGCTTTCTCTGGCACACAGTCCAAAACCCAAAGATGTTCAATTAGCGAAGACATGCAAAAGCAGCAAAAACAGAAAAACTAGGTATTTATTGATTTTGTGTGGATGTGTCCTTGGGCAAGACATCTATGCTCCCCGAGGCTGTGACATCAGCATCTGAGTGGATGTGAATGTCAAATAGTTTAGTTTGGTACCTTGCATGGTGGCCCCCTGCCATCACCATGTGAATGTGTTTGTGAACGGGTGAATGCCCACATTAAGTGTAAAACGCTAGTGTAGCTGTAAAATTAGAAAACCCGGCCAGCATGTTGAAAACAATTTTACCAACAGTAAACTATAATTTATTTCTGAAGTTGAGAAATAGACAATACAGTAACACAATCTTGCTTCATATTTGATCAGTGCTGCTAGTTTGACTGTTTTCTTCGTGGCTCTGGTTGGTTGTTTTTCTTTGGGTGAGTTGGAATCTTGCCATGTTTCTCTTCTCTGTCTTGACAATGTATTTTTGTTTATTGTCCCTTATGAATATAAATTGAATAAACAGTTTCGAGACAGTTTAAGCAAATATGGTCAAAAATAAATGAGAGGTACCAACTGCACCTTTGAATGGGATTTAAAAAAAAATTTGGGCTTTGAGATAAACATGATTCCATACACCACCAGTAGAACTCCCACAGACAGCTACTTTATTCCAAAAGCTTGGCGAATAACACCATAATCATATGCATGACTAGAATAACGCTTGAGGTTAGTCGTTAAAACTTCTTAATAGGTGCTTACAAAAATTACCCAATAGTGTTTGTCATCTAACGTCAGTATCCAGCCACGGCCTCTTGACAACCCCCACGTTTGAGAAATTCATATATTGAGCAAATCATTTTATCTCTGTACAATTATGGTAGTCTAATTGGTTGATGGATTTGACTCTGTCATTTCCCCAATGCCAATGAAAACAGTGCAGAGATGAGATTTAGTCTCTGTGTGACTAACAGATCTTACCCCGGTGGTCCTTAAGTACAGGCAATGTGAATGATATTTCAATTACAGTATCAGCTTATCTTCCCTTTTGCGTTTGCATCTCATAATAGTCTATTATCCACGGCTTTTCATGCTTGATTATTAAATAGGATTTCAAGGCTCCACAGGAGTTTGCCAGCATCAACAAATGAGGCAGAGAATTGAGAATTGATTTCTTATAGAGCAGAGAAAACACCCCCCTCTTCAAGCCCACTGAGCTCGTCTACATTCTCGGATATACGTGACAACTTTATCCAAGGCTGTCATATTTCATCGAGGGTTGTTTTCCCATAAGAAACACAGAAAAGGGGACGCAGGCTTGCCTTCTGTGGGTTTTGTGGTGCAGCGGTGAGAGCTGGTCTCTGTGGGGAAAAGAGCTAACCACAGCAGTGAAAGCAGAGAGCTTCACTGCTGAATTATGAGTCCCTTAGCCCCGGAGCTTTTATTGTAACCTTTATGACACACGGTATACTCTGGCACCCACACAAGCATATGCACATTTCTTCACACACAATCACACGGAAGTGCAGACATAAACTCTTCACACTGACACATATCTATTTGTATACTCTTTAACACATACACACATGCCCCAGCAAAGGCACAGGCCTTGCTGTGTTTATGTAGTATGGTGTAATGATTCAGCTCACTGACCAGCTGTGTACTGCATAAGGCCCTGAGTGTTGAAACATGAGCGTTGAAGAGGAAACATCAGTTGGTGTTTGTCTGTAGCTTCCATTAATAGGAGAAGCCTGCATCAGCCCTGCCTCCTATAAATGACATGCCCATGCATCAAAACGTATGGTGTTGGTCAAACAAATACAGGACTTCACCTTATGAAAGTGAAAGTCAATATTGATTTATTTTAATTTAAATCCGTAGCTTAAATAATGTATCAAACGCAGTGATTGTAAGCTAAACATTGATGTTTTTTACAAAATCTAACCAAGCCATTTTGTTAATTTTTGTTCTGTTTTGTTTCACTTTACAATGTTCACCACATGTTTGAAACTGTTAAAAACATTTAATTGTGCTTTGTTTCCATTCACAACCTTAATCACATGGTTAAAACTGCGACCGTAATGCTTTCCCTTGAAACGAATTGAGAATGCAGTTTAGTTGTATGGAAAAACTATTTTTGTTGCATTGAAACAAGACAGAGTCAGTGTACTTTTCTTATTTGCATATTAACCAAACCATCTTTCCCTAACCTAAACCAAAGTGTTTGGTAGCCTTCTTTCATCCACCCCATACCACATTCTGTGCAGCAGCTCTTCATTGACTGGAAAAAATTTTTGCCAGTGCACAAAAACCATGCAGCAATTACATTTCATCCAAGAATAATTAAAGCTGGAACATTCGCATAAGAGACGTGTTTCCTTTATACTTGTATTTCTTCATTTCAAGTCATTTTATCCTTTTTTCTTATCCAAATTCTGCCCATACATTGCATTTGTGTTTCAAATGACTGGAAAGCAACCAGTAATTGGATGGATGTCTATCCTAATTACAACAATTAGCAAACATTAGAAAGCTCTCTGGACAGCTTGTTTAAGTAGACAAAGGGAGACTGAAACACCTTAGTGATGTTTGTTTTCCTGTAACCAGGTGGAGAGGAAAAGTGTAATGGGTTCATCATGACAGCAGTGAGCGTCAATATTATTCAGATTAACAAGACAAACAGAGCAGGGAAGAAACATATCCAGAGCGTCCATCAAAGAAAACTAATACAGACAGTGTGATCTGCAGCCTGCAGCATTTCTGTAATCAATATTCAGGTAAAATATTTAAGTTAACACATATTGCATCATTTCTCTCCTACAGGCAGCCCCAGGCAGACTGGCATCAGATGTGTGTGTTTGTCTCTAAACTGGGCTGACTAACTTTACATGTTAGATGGTGAAACCTAAACATTATCTGGCGGATGCTTCTGCAGTAGCTGCCAGAAAATCTCCTCTCAGCATCACATGAAATACTAAAATGGAGGAGAATTTGATATCTTTTGATCGGTGAGTAAATGATATTTAGAGACTTAAAAAGAGAAAAACTCACTCAAGTTCTATTTAGGTGAAACCGAGACACATTTCTATTTCACTTTTTCACAAAATACTGACTTTCTAGATATGTAAGATTTTCACTGGAGAGAAACAAAATCCTCTCAGAGGTATAAAACAGAATACTTATGAAATCTCCTTGCAACAAACAGACTAACAGCTGAGGGATGCTGACAGATGAGTCATTACCTCATGTTGATATTGAGATATTTCTGCAGATCTTTCTCTCTCTGCGCATCTAACAATGGCACTAAATCTTTCTGCTTGAAGCATGTTGTGTACCGTTGTGTGTGTGCACGAGTGCGTTGCGGGATGCAGGTAATTGTCACTGAAGTATGTGTGTAGGCCCATGGCTAAACAGAATGGAGCAGGCGCCCCTGTGATTGTCGCTCCGCACTATTGTTGTTCCATCTCTCATTCCCCTCTCAGCAATGGGATCTTCCCTGCGCAATTTTACCGTTTTGGAGGAGCAACTTATCTCCCATTCTTCCACTGACGGTCCTGAAATGCAAAAAAAAACCCTTTCAGCTTCATTCTGTTTGGCTCCTTCGGGAAAATTAATAACTGAAAGCAAAATGTTCTCAGAGAAAGCAGGACTGATTTAATGATTCAACTCAGAACACCTCAGCATGCATATGTCATCCCCCCTGGGCTCTCTCCTTCCTCCCTCCTCACCTCCCCCATGGGGCCTGGACTTAGTGTCTGTACAATGCAGAGGGCTTGAACCCAGAGCCCTGGTAAATGCTCCATGAGAAAAGATCAATGTTTCATGAATGAGTCCCTGGTGTTTTAAGAAGCAGACTGCAGCTGGCGGGGTGGTCTGCTTCCACCAGCTGATTAACAAAAGAAACACTGATGTCCCACAAGACAGCCCTATGCACATCCATGGGGACTTTGTTTCTGGAGAGTCTGAAATGATTTTCCTCTCAAAGTTTTACAGAAAGTAAGTTTGAGGATAAACAGCTAGGTAAATAACTTAAGCTCTTCCTCTCTGCTAGCTAACAACTTTTAGTGGATCAGATATGAGGACCAGAGCTTTTAATTTGCTGTTTTGAAAAGCAAATAGCACAACAATACAATGGAATTCGATCATTTATAATTATAATTACACACATAAATATATAGTATAATAATAAAATATATCTGGCTTCCAAACTTAAACGCATAAGACAAAATAACATTGTTAACGAGCTATATACTAAAATTACGGTAGCAGTGTACTTTATCTTTGTGGATCTTTGTTTTCTTGGTCAGAAAGCCTGGTTGAAGGCTAGATATATTAAATGTATGCCAATTTCCATCTATATAGAAAAAAAACTAACAGCAAAAGATTTACAAAAAAAGTAGTACTCCTGCATCCACCATCTTGTCAAGTCATCCATTTCATCCATTGGTCCAAAATGTCATGACTTCATGATTAAATCATAATAGACATTTGTGTAAAATTGTCACCCTTACTGTATGAATTATTGAGTTATGTCCAAAAACTTCAAATCGGTTCATCCTTGAGTCCAGGTAGACGTTTGGGCAAAATTTGAAGAAAATCCCTGCTGGCATTCCGGAGATATCGGGTTCTCAAGACTGGACCGGACATATGGACTAATGGACATATGGACGGACAAGCTGATATCTGTGAGGTAGGTGACAGTCATGCCATGTTTTTTATGGACACACTGCACTGATGTTTTGACTAAAATGCCATTAAGTAGATAATGAAGTGTTAAGTATTCCGCTTTGGTGGCACAGACTGGAAGCAAAACAGGAGTCTCATCATCCCACTTCTTTCAGTGAGTGAACTCTGTGAAGTATTCCCGTGGACACTTTAATAGACTTTTCAAGAGGGTCTTTTTAGTATTAATTTCACAGTTGCATAGCTACAAGAGGATTTAATTTGTTCAGGCCAAACATGGTCTATGTTTCCCTTTTGACTCGCACTGAGATCGGAGAAAGTCCAGTTTGGTGGCTACACAGCTAATTGTGTGTGAAATACAGCATGCCTATTTCAAGCCAAATGATATTTCTCCCTTTTCATCAGCTGCAATTTCAAGCGATGAGGTCACTGAGTGGCACTGAAACCAATGAGGCATTAAAAACCAATACATTGTCGTAGTGTTAAGCACATGCCCTCATCCTCTAAGTTCAAAGCATCATTCAATACTTAGCGTGTAATATGCAGGATTGCGGCCAGCTCGTCCCCAGCCTGCATCCTGCATATCAAGACAATCAGAGGACGTCTTTCAGGACCCAGAGCACGCTTTGTCTCCAGGGTTGGCCGCCACAGCCCAGTCTTTTTTTAAATATCACTCACTGGGAACAGGGAGAAAGAGCAATCACCCAGTTGATTAGATTAGTGGACACGGGACAGATAAAGTGTCGGTCGGCTGATTGAGAGAAAACGGAACGCGGGCCAGGACCTGCTACTGTGGATCACATTAATTGTGCTTTAACTCTAGCAGCCTGTGGCTTAAGGAACACTTCTTCCCAGGAACGCAATTAATATGGGATGTCTACTTGTTGCCCACCACATCCAAGTGTGGCGTGATGTCACACACACAGGTGAACTGACACACACACACACACACACACACACACACACACACACACACACACACACACACACACACACACACACACACACACACACACACACACAAGCGTGCACTGCTGTGATTAGTGACAACGTTAGCTGCCTCCCAATACTGCAGCATGCGAGTCCTGAGGGCACAGCATTAATCAAACGCTCATGGCTGATGGTCATCTTGTTAAAGTCTCTTCTATCGTAATCGCACTGAACCACAGCGTTGTTCGTTGTGGCGTGGCAGTTTAGCTCACCATCCCCCCTATTCATTTGTTGGAGTGATGGACACAGTTTGAACTCAACACAGAGTCCAGAAGCTGCACACTGTCACTGGACAGAGAGATATTCTGGACCAACCAGTGTGAATTTGAGTAATCCATATTATAACTGCCTCTGATTACCAATGAGAAAACAATGACGAGGAAGCAACGACACACCAAAATGTATTTTCTTCCCCTTCACTTCGCTTCCTCTCTGTTTAAATCGCTCACACTCACCACACTGTCTCTGTCCTTCTGCTCTCAGTCCCCAGTACCGACATTGTGCTACTATAATAAAGTGTTCAGTTCGGGTCGGATTCCGGTGGTTGATTAATGCAAATTTTTGCATGTTGGGCGGGCAGATTGTGCGACTGAACTGACCCGGGCATCACTAATGAGCACAGTCTGGAGGACTGCATTCTTAATCACTCAACCTATGTTCTTCAACAGATCATGTCAAAATGACTAAAATGTGCAAAAGCTAATAAGAAGTTTGATTTTATGATTAAGACTAAAATTGGAATAGCTGCCAAAGTGTATACGGGGACCAACAAATGAAAAAAACGGCTTCAAGTTGGAAGGTTTTCTTCTTTGTGCTTCAGCAGGATGGGTTCTAAAGGTGCTACGCCTCTGTGTATGTGTGAGCGACTCCGAGCAGAGGGCTGAAAAGGGATCAGTATCTCTCCGACAAGACTCCCAGCTGAGCTCAACAGTGATGGTGGACAGCACAGAGAGCAGGAGTTGCTCAAATTGGGCACCAGGGAGTTCTCAACCAATTAAGGGTGTGGTTGACCTATCAGTCCAGAAGAATGCTTTAAATAGCTACTGTTGCCCAAGATATTGATTTAAAAAAAGATGATATAGTCAAGGGGTTTTCATTTAATCAGTTATTTTAACATAAATTAATCTTTGTCTTTTGTCTCTGGATTTCCAGAAAACATCCATTCCACCTTTTACATCAAGTTTGTGCATTACTCTATGGTAGAAGCTATATTTGCTTCCTGAGGGGAAGTCCTGTGTTCGTTTGACCCAAACATCCACCAACCTCCTCCCCACATGGACTTTGATAAGAAATGTATCTGTAATTCCTCAGATACAAATGTAATCCAGGAGAAAATATGTTTCCCTCAAAACATAATTGAAGATGTTAAAAGCATATTTGATTTAATAATTCAGTTGCTAGAATTTTTTTTGACATTGTACTTGTGTACAATACAGGGATACTGTAGAATATGGTAGTGTTTGCATTCGGTCAGAGCAGGTGACATAGTATACTGAGAGTCAATTTCTGAAAGAATGTTGTATAATACGAGTATGACAAGCAAGAAAGTCCACTAATGGTGGTGGATGGGTTAAAGATAAGATAAGATAATCCTTTATTAGTCCCGCAGCGGGGAAATTTCCAACACAGGACTTTGTCCCAGCAGAATGCTGTTTGAGTCCTGTGTGAAACCAGGAGTAAACGTTGACTTTACGCTTGTTACATAAAGTTGTTTTACGTAAAGTTGTTACACTAGTTACATAACATAAGAGAGTCCACTTTTGGCAAGTTGTTATGATATTCCATCAATCCATCCATTATCTTCCGCATACATGGGCTGGGTTGCAGGGGCATCAGGCAAAGGAGGGTGTTCCAGACGTCCCTCTCCCCAGCAGCGCTTTCCAGCTCCTTCGGGTGAACCCTGAGGCGTTCCCAGGCCAGACGAGATATGTATTCATTCCAGCATGTTCTGGGTCTACCCTGGGGCCTCTCACCAGTTGGATGTGCCCGGAAAACCTCTAAAGGGATGCATCCAGGAGGCATCCTGATCAGATGCCTCCTGTTCACCACCCAAGTTAATTTCGGCCGCTTATAACCGCAATCTCATTCTTTCTCTCTCTTATGACCATAGGTGAGGGTCATAACGTAGATGGACTGGTAAATCACCACAAAGGTCCAGTACAACGGTCCAGTACAACGGTCCAGTACAACGCCTGCAGCACTTGCGCCGCACCGAACCGCCTGTCCATGCCCCCTCCAACAGACCAGCAAGGGTAAAGAGCTGGTCCACTGTTCCACAACCAGGACAGAATCCACATTGCTCATCCTGAATCTGAGGTTCGACAATCGCTAGGAGCCTCCTTTCAAGCACCCTGGAATAGACTTTCCCAGGGAGGCTGAGAAGTGTGATACCCCGATAATTGGAGCACACTCTCTGGTCCCCCTTTTTGAAAATGGGAACCACCACCCCAGTCTGCCATTCCACTGGCACTGTCTCCGACCTCCACGCGACACTGAGGAGAAGTGTCAACCCAGACAGCCCAACAATGTCGAGAGCCTTCAGCATCTCAGGTCAAATCTCATCCACTGCTGACGCCTTGCCGCCGAGGAGCTTTATGACTACCATAACGAACTCCAACAATGCTTCCTCCACGGAGGACGTGTTAGTCTGCTTCAGGAGTTCCTCAAAGTGTTCTTTCCACCGCTCGACAATATCCCCAGTCTGGGTTTGCAGGTCTCCTCCTCTGCTGAAAACAACTTGAGACAGGCTCTCATTTCCCTTTCTGAGTTGTCACATGGATTGCCAAAACTTCCTTGAGGCCAATCAAAAGTCCTTCTACCTGGTCTCCATGAACTCATCTCACACCCGGGTTTTTACCTCGCAGCCCTTCTGGCCAACCAGTACCTCTCTTTTGTTTCCAGAGAACCCTGGGCCAGCCAAGCCCGAAAGGCCTCCTTCTTCAGCTTGACATCCTCGTTCACCACTGGTGTCCACCAGCGGGATCTCAGATTGCCGCCATGACAGGTACCATTTACCTTCCGACCACAACTACTAGCAGCAATTTCCACAATGGAGGCTTTGAACATGGCTCGGATTCCATGTCCCCAGCCTCCCCCGGGATATACGGCAAAAAATATTTTGGAGGTGAGAGTTGAAGACCTCGCGGACAGGGTCCTCAGCCAGATGTTCCCAGTTCACCCTCGCCACACGGTTGGGTTCCCCAGCTCTGTACGGCAGCTTTCCCTGAGTGTCCAAGACATACGGCCACAGATCTAATGATACGAACACAAAGTCGATCATAGAACTTTGGCCTAGGGTGTTTTGGTACCAAGAACACTTTTGAACCGCCCTATGCTCGAATATGGTGTTTGCTATGGACAATCCATGGCTAGCACAGAAGTCCAACAACAAAGCACCACTCGGGTTCAGAACAGGCAGGAGGCCAGTCGACGCCTTTTCAAGGACACAACCCAAAGACTCCAAGGAGGCCGAGTACTCCGAACTGCTGTTCGTTGATTAGGCACACACACCAGTCAGAGACTTCTCCTTAGCGATTCGCAGTCGAGTGGTGACCCTTTCCTTTCATGGGTAAAACTCCACACAGCGGCTCCCAGCCTGGGGCTCATGAGAAAATCCCCAAACCTGCACGGCACCTCTCACCCTGGGCAGTTCCGGAAAAGGATAGCCAGCCGATCTCCAGGAGTTTGGTTCCAGAACCCGTGCTATGCATGGAGATGAGCCCAACAATATTATTTTATTGGTGTATTTGGTAGGGACAGTGCACATTAATAAAACATATCTGTAAATGCATCAGTTAGCCAAGAGGCTATTTTTCATCTGTAGTCCCTAGACAGATGTTTCAAAGTCACCCTAATAACAGAATATAAGATTACATTTACAAATTTAATGCATTATTTACCATTTACAAAGGTTACAGAAACAATAAAAGAAGAGAGGATATTATGTTATGTTATAAGTAGTAACATAATTCAGGACGCCCTTGCACATGGTCAAGTACTATTAAGACATGCCACACAGAGGCTTGTTAAACAACACATACAAAGCAAATAAATGAGGGAAAATTATGTTAAATAGAACATGGACTAGAAAAAAATTATGTTGCATTGTTAGACACTAAAAACATAAATGTCAGAAGCATAAAAAAGCATGCAGAGTATGTAAAATAGTGTAATTTCAGTCTGACACGGCTTAACAACAATAAAAGACATCCATGCAGGTGACAGCAGACAGACTCGGGGAAATTCTGCACAGATATATTGAGGAAGTAAGGCGCAGGTATGTTCTAGTGATGACAGAGCTGCGTACTAAATAACCATATCTTGAGCTTTAAATGAACTCTATGTGTCCCGTTCTCTAATGGTCACTGGGATGGAGTTCCATTCTAGTGCAGCTTTTACAGAGAACGCAGGCTGACTGAAAGCACTTTTCCTTAGTGGGATAATGCAATCTCCTCTTGCTGCACCTCTTGTGAGCCGATATGCAGTTGATCTTGTGGTAATAAACTGTTTGAGCAGAGGAGAGGTCAAGCCATATATGATCTTGTACATGAGACAGATATTCACATATTTAATCATATTTTCCCAACTGAAGAAGTTATATTTTTGTAATATTGGGCAATGATGATAAATAACAGGTTTTTTGTCAAGGACTTTTTGTGTTTGTGACTGTAGTGGTTTTAGAGTAGTCGTGCATATGTAGTTGATACCGTTCCAGCTCCGGCTAACTTCCCCGCCAGAGAGGTGACATTTCACGTCCCTAGAGCTAGTCTGCGATGCCAGGGGTCGGCACGCCCAGGTCCCTGCCCCTGACTGCTACCCTGGTCCCACAGGGCGGCGGCTTCATGTAGTTTTTTCGGGCCGTGCTGATATTATATATATATATTTTTTTTTTAAATTGCAAGACAAGAGACAATACATCAACAAAACAATGTCAGGGAGTTCCAGAACGGGACAGCAGGATCAACCGGGTTATTGTTTTTGTTTTGTAGATATGGATAAGGAATATTATTTATTCATTCACTTATTTGTTTTTTCTCATTTGTTTTAATTAAAAAAAAATTATTGTTGTTGTTGTTGGCCCCAGACCCTTTAAGGAGGAGGCTTGCCCATTGTGGGTTAATCCCTCCCAGAACCTAGGGAGGGGGGATGATTTTCTTTAGGTTTTTTTGGAGGGGGATTAACAGTAAATTGCATAAATAAATGATAACCTTATATCCCCAATGCCGCCCGCACCAGAGGGAACCATCAGAGTGCCCTGAATTAAGCTTGAGCCACCAGTGACAGGACGGAGCGCTGCAGGATAGGTTCTGGTTCCTGGGGGGGGGGGGGGTTATTTGAAAGGTAAAAGTACGAACAAACACATAAGAAGTATTCATGACAAAAAATAATAAGAATGATAAATATAATAAAAGGCTATGATATAGATAAATAATATATAATTAAAAAGACAGGACCAGAATCAATAATAATATATATTAAATAGTATAATTGTATATGTGTGTATGTATGTATGTATGTATGTATGTATGTATGTATGTATGTATGTATGTATGTATGTATGTATGTATGTATGTATGTATTTTATTGATGTAGTTTTCTTGTCTATAGTTAGGGCTACAAGGAGCAATCAGCTGTTTGTCTTGTTCTGATTAATTGTTGATATGTCTCTTAGTAAGCCCAGTGAAGGGGATAATGGGACGGGGCAGCCCAGGTAGACGGATAGTTATTTCTTTCCAAAAGTGTTTTACTGGTGTGCAGTGCCAAGTGGCGTGAACATAGTGTGCAATAAGACCAAGTGTTTGACGTGAATCCCATTTGAAACATTTTTGGCCCAGTGTGGTGAATTGTGTGGAGTATCTTATATTGTATGAGTTGTAGATGGCATTTTGAGTTATGAAGTAGAGGTTATTGCAAATTTGGTTCGAGAAGACGATGCCGTACTTCTGGACAAAGTGGGGTATTGAAACCAGCGTATTATTACTGTGTTTCAGATGTGTGATGCCTTTGTTGGATCATATGTGGAGATTTTGTGGTTTCTTGTGGCTTACAAAATCAGGGTTGTTCCAGATTGGGGTATAATTTGAAGGTGCAAAAGTGGTGTTTGTGATTTTGTGGAATTTCCACCAGGTTGTCAGAGTTGTTTCTATTGTTGATGTTTTGAAACAAGGATGGTGTTTGATAGACTGGCTAAGAAATGGTAAATCTGATATCTGAATTTCTTTACGAACTGTTTGTTCGATATCCAACCATATGTAATCTGATTGATTGGGTTGGACCATTTAAAGATGTATTAAGGGTGATTTGCTAGAGAGTAATGTAAAAAATATGGGGCTTCAAGTCAACCTTGTATTTTGGGTTTTCTGAGAGTGGCCAGTTTAATGCTTAGTGTCTGGTTTTTCCAGTATAATTGAGTAATGATGTGTCTAGAAATTTGAACCAGGAGTGAGTGGGTTGAGGTGGGATCATTGCGAATAGGTCATTTATTTTAGGAAATATTGTAATTTTAATATGAGCTATCATGGGCTATTCTGCCCATAAGTGATAGTGGTAGTTTCATCTAGCGGAGGAGGTCATCATTTATTGGTTTGAATAGTGGAGTGAAGTTGAGTGTGAACAGATCTGACAGCTTAGGGGAAATTTTTATTCCTAAATATGTGATGGGACCTGAGCATATAGGGATGGGTGGTGTATGGGCTGTCACATCCCAACTGTTACTGTCTAATGGAAGGATGGATGATTTGTTCCAAATAATGTAGTAGTCTGATATATTAACAAATTATTCAATAAGTTGAATAGTTTCCTGTAGTGATGAGTAAGGGTTTTGAATAAAAAGCAATACATCATCTGCATAAAGACTGATCTATGATGCGTGTTGAGTGTTTGGATTCCTTTTATATAGATGTTCTGACAAATTGCTTCAGCTAATGGTTCTATGAAAATGGTGAAAAGTGAGGGAGAGAGTGGGCATTCTTGCTTAGTCCCCCTGTGCAGTGTGAAGCTTTGTGAGGTTTGTCCATTGGTGATGACAGTGGCTAAAGGTGAAGTGTACAGAATCTTAACCCAGTTAATAAATGACTCCCCAGAGCCAAATCATTGTCGTGTGCTTAAGAGAAATGTCCAGTTTACTGTGCCAAAGGCTTTTTCTGCATCTAAGGTGGCTATGATGGTTCCGGCTTGTTGTATTTATGAATGAATTAAGCTAAACAGTCTGCGCTTGTTAGTGGATGAGAGTCTGCCTTTTTGTGGGCTTCCCTGCTGAGTCTTTATTGATGGAGGTTATTGTTTTTCTTTTATTTCGTTTCATTTGATTCGGCAAGTATTTACCAGATTTATTGATATTGTGAAAATGTTCTTGTTGAAGTCTGTGTATCAGTATAGTATATTAATTTAGTTTTCTTATTCATATTTTCATTTATTTGGAATTTGTACTTTCTTAATTTGTTCTGATATAAAAGTCAAGCAAAACTGTGATTCCTTCTTGTGTTTATTTACATCCTAATGAAGTCAGAAAATAAATCTATCTTTCATCTTAGAGAAAGAAATTAAGGTTTATGACATCAAGTTTAAAGCAAAGGTTTTCAAAGAGAGCGGGAAGGATGGTTGTGCATTACAGTCACATTGCATGGATAAGATCTAGTGATTCTGAGAGAAATGTTACATATTCTGTTTGAGACCTGTGTTCATTAACAAAGTGACCACTGCAATCTGTATCTGTGCACATGCAGACTCTAGTGCATATTGTAAGGTTTTTTTTCTGTGTTACAGTGCAGTGTGAAGAAAGTATTTAATGAAAAAAATCAGAGTTGGTTGTTTTCATCTTCAGCAGGGGGATAGTGAAGCCACTCTGTCACTCTCATGTGGTTTATTCTTCCTGGTGATGCCATACAACACTGGGCACACTGACACAAACCACTACTGAAAGCTCCCTCACAAGTGCAGAAAGCCCATCAGACAGTCTCAAGTGAGACAATTATAAGTTCTATCCAAAATTTGCCGCCTGTCCGATAGCATACCCTGTCAACCCTCGGACAGCCTGTGAGTGTGCATCACAGCCATGAACACGCCTTGCGTTTCTGAATAACTAACCGTCTGATGTGAGATGACACTATTTTAGATAAGAACAAATGGGGTCTTGCCCCCTTTTCTTCCATCTGCGGCCCTCTCACTAAACAGTTTAAAGTGCTAAGGGGTTATTTCCAATCGCTGCCATGCGCTTTCAATGGGAGTGGCGAAAAGGTTAATGAATTCAACACTGTAAGCCACGACTCCCCTTACAGTGGGCACAGGGAGAGGTGGCGGGCGCACAAGGCTCCAACAGCATGCTGATGAAGGCGCAGCAGTAGAGGAGAATGTCGCTGCCCCCTGAAGGTGGAGATCAGCAGGTGCACAGCTTGAGAGAGTGGCCGGTCTAAGGCAGGCTAGGAAAACATCAGATTTCATTGAACAAAATGTCTGTGATTAGATTGCCTGTCATTATGTTTTTTTACATTTCTGAATATGAAAATGAATATAAAAATGTGAAAATGTTAGAAAGATTGGAATGTTACATTTCTTTTGCTTCCATGGAGAGGTTTCACAATTAGATCTTTTTTAAATTAATGGGTACATTTCAGAACCAGCCAGGAAGAAAATGTGCATGTCACAAACCTTCTTTACTTGTCTCCAGCAAGTGCCTGAAAAATTGGTAAGTTGCCTAACATTAAATAACTATCACTATGACAATTTGAATCGTTTATCCACTATGTATGTATTTAAGTAAGTTCAAATAGAAAGGATAACATCATTATTTACAGTTTTTCTGCATTTGTGATCAGAATTAATCAAAAACGTTAAGATGCTTTCACGCCCATAGTTGAGCTCATTTGGTCCGGACCAAGGGAACAAAATGATACATTGGTGCATTTTAGTTCTGGTCCGGCTCCAAACAAACCAAGAGGAGTAAAGATTCATGCAGACTAACAGGTAACTCCATGATTGCAAAGTTTAGGTGATTGTCATCCTGCATCATCAGGACCCCTCAAGGGGAAATTAAGTTCTGTGACTGACAAATGTTCATGCATCACTGTAATACTTCTGATGGGTTTTTATGAAGAAATATGAGTCCACATGATGCGGACCAGACCAACATTTTCAAGCAGTCTCGGTTCAGTTGTTTGGTCCACACCAGGGTTCGATTGACAGCTTTCACACAACCCCAAACAAACCGTACTAAGAGGGCAAACAGACCTGAGTCTGTTTTAACCAAACCAAACAGGTTACATGTGAAAGCATCCTTAGAGACTTTAGTGTGTTGGTCAAACAAAACAAGCACTTTAAAAAAAGTACTTTTGGCTCCAGAAACTTGTAATGGACATTCGGTTATTATTATTTGCATTATTTTAGCAACAAAAACATACAATTATTTTGTTACATTGCAGTATGGTGGCATTCTGGTAGTATTAGAAACCCTGCATTGTAAAATCACACTCTGCCTAGTAATCTTGTCAGTAAGCAGCAGCACATTCACCAACAAGCAGAGACAGATAAAGGGGAAAGGGGAGCCTGTGTTTCTGTATGCACAACTGTGTGTGTGAGAGAGAGGGAGACAGAGAGAGAGGCAGGGAGGATTTGTGTGCATCTGTGTATTCCTCTGTCTCAGTATCTGAGCTGCATCTCACACTGCATCTCAACAACTTGACAGAGGGCGTCAGCAACAAGGGACCTGAACCAGTGACCAGAAACAATCCCCAGGCAGGCTGTGTATTTCTGCTTTCCCTCCACTCACCCCTCCATCCATATCCCAGCCCCCTTAAATCACAGCCACATGCAGCACAGCTCCAGAGTTGGCCAGTGGTACATCAGGTGGAAGAAAATCCAATCTATTTGATTGAGATATTATTTGCATAGTGTACACTGTGGCTATTACGAGTATGATTAAAACAATCTTTTCAAATCCGCTGTTATGGAAAGCTGTCAGAGCAGAAAGCACATTATTGCTGTGATTGGCTGCACAGAGCGTTGGCCGTTCGTGACACTGTGGGAAAACAATCCTTCGGAGACGTGTCTTTGCTCCGCTTCCCATGAAGCCGGGCTGTATCAGTCATTTTGCGATGTGGCATACGGTTCAGCATTCAGAGTCACGGGCCAGCAGCTTTGAGTTTACTCAGTGGTTATGAAGTCCACGGCATCGACGCATGGGCCAGCTCTGTGTTTCTCTTCTCCCTGTGCAGTCGTCCCCCCTGCACATATTTAATCATATTTTCCCAACTGAAGAAGTTATATTTTTGTAATATTGGGCAATGATGATAAATAACAGGTTTTTTGTCAAGGACTTTTTGTGTTAAGCGGCACATATGCGGCACATATGCGGCCCTGCAACTCTGAGAGGAAAGCGTCCAGCCAGCTCTGAGAGAGAGGGGGGGAGGGAGGGAGCAGGTCGGGTGAATGCACCATCCTTTATTTATGGAGCTGGAAGAAACCATGACTGACAACCTGGGATAGCAAAGAGGTCCGTCTCCCCCCCTCCACCCCAGAGCCTAAGGCTGTCTCACACCCAGGACGCTCAATCATCAGCACTGTCGGGTGAAAAGCTCCTATCTCCAACATGTCCCTCTGTCAGGGTTGCTTTTGCTTGCCAACCCTTCTGAGTTTATCTGGAGAAGAGAAGCATTTTGTATATTTCAACATATTTGAAGATACAAGGTTTTCACATGACAACTGTGACACGTTGACCGAGTGTGGAGAAGCGCCAGTGTTTTCCCTGACATGCACACATCTTTGAAAGCTAGGACGGGATATGGAAGTGACAAATACATAAACAGATGAGATCTGTGTTGCTGTTTAAAGACGTATTGCCTGTAATTTCTTCTTTTCTACTGAAGCGGAGTCCGTGCTGGTGGCCCGGCCCACGCTGCACCAATGAAAGAGCACATGAAAGCCTTTGCTCCAAAAGAGAACCGCACAATCATGTTTGGTCAATTCAAACATTTTCCTTTGTCTGACAGCTCCATCAACAAACAGCTGGTGGTTTTCATTCCCATAAATAAAATATCAAGAGGAACAATGCGTGTGTTGAAAAAAAAAGTTTCTCTCCATCTGATGCTCGGCATGGATGTGGACTACAGAGAAGCGAGTGACAGCTCTCACATAACTTTGATTTGATCTGTTCTAGCATACAAGAGTGCACTTTATTCCATGGGAGACAGTAGCACTGTTTTTATCCCTCACAAAGCTAGGTCTATATATAAACTTCAAAGCAATAGAGAAGGACACATAATATCATGGAAATAAAATGCATTCCCTTTCAGGACCCGTGCTTGCCGCAGAATGTTTAAAATTTAAACATGCTTGTCGCAGCCTTTACAAAGTGCCTGACGAATCATTAGCTGCAACTGTGAGAACATGAATTTGCCCCCCAGATCGAACGCTTTTAATAGCGCGGAGATTGTGCATCGGTGAAGTGTTTGCTTTGTTGGCGAGAGATCACTTCACAGAGCTTCCATTGGTCTGACAGCCAGGGAGAGCCCAGTAATAAGTGCCTTTAACAGCTGAAACACCTAGCAACAGGATGACAGGGCTTTCATACATCATGTTCACTGATCGATAAAGGCAGAAAGCCGACACCTTCTTAAGAGCACCACTTGTCTGGAGACTTTGAAAGGAGTTTGAGAAACGTTAAGGGTTTGAGCCAATGGCCCGGAGGTCCAACAATACGATTAAAAGCGCTGCTCTTTGAGGTCAAAGCCAAACTCGATCAGCAATCTGCTCAGGCCTGCAACATGCTAAGGATCAGGGTCTGTGGGAGCAATTTGATTCACAGACGCACAAGTGTCGGCATCGCCCGGAGCTAAGATGGGGGTTTTTTTAGCACACAGTAACCCTCCTTTCATCTGCTGGTTTGTGCGGTGGGGGTTTTAATGTAGAGACACTGAGCACAGGTTCTGAGCTGCAGAGAGACACAGGCAGCAGGCTCGCATGGCAATTACAGTGATATAGTGATACGCAGGAGGTTTAGTGGTGTGTGGTGGTGTGTCTCCACATAGCTCAGTAGTCAGTTGATAGGAGAGTGTTAATTCTGGTATAAAGGAGCTGGATATACAATGTTATCATCAGTGTTTGCCTGAGGAAGAGAGCTACAGCACAGACATCTCAAACCAAACCAGTTTTATTTATACAGCCCAAAATCACTAATTAGTCTCAGACGTCTTCACATTCTGTACAACATGACATCTTCTATCCTCAGACCCTTGATTCAGGAAAAGCTCAAAGGATTCTCAGGTAGAACCACAGAGGAGAGATCCTGCTTACCGGATGGACAGATGTGGAATATAATATATGTAACATTTTCATACAGAGTAGACATGGGCAGCAGTAGTAGAATTACAACATAATAAACAATATTACAATACTAAGTAAAGAAAACACAAACATACAATACATGATATTAAGTGCATAAAGGCTTCAGGCAAAGATGAACTGTGTGGCTGTTTTACTTAATGTTTAAAAGTTCCCTAAACGACATTCAGAGCATTATTAAAGCAGAAAACAACCGTCATCCATGTAAATATAAAGTAATGTCTACCTGAGCAGAGAATGTGTGTCTGTTGTTATCGGAGCTTCTTCTTCCTTTGTTTAAATAGCCGGGCCATGGCTGATTAACAGCGTCATGACCAACAGCGCCATTGTAGGGCTGAGATCCACATATCATGCTAATTTTAAAGGAAAAGTTGAACATTTTAGGAGAAAATTACTAATTGTTATTATAGTAAAATGATGCTTTGAACTGAAATGATGTAATGCATTATGCATTATTAATGTCCTGCACTTTCAGTTGTGTGAATGAAACTGATTTCCTTGCAATGATCAATTTGATTTCATTAAGTCAACTGAATCCCATTCTGATGGGCATTTTTTCACTATTTCACTGCACATATTTAAGACCAAAATGTATTGATGAATCAAGAAAATAATCAGCAGATAGACAATGATGAAAAAACTAGTTAGATTATGTTGAGATTTAATCACCAAATAACCAAAAATCAACACATACAATAAAGCGGATGCAAATAAGACTGATTCAAAATACTGTATGTACCTGCAGCATACGACCTGTTGTCGTTGAGCCTTTCTACAGTGGGACATTAGTGTAACGAAGACAACTGAAAGTTACTGCCACTGTTTCACATTAACCATGTGACCTACTCGACCTGAGGCATCTGTGCTAACCCAGGAACTGTCATTGTTTAATACACTGGTCTCTGATCTGCGAGGCCTGTTGCAATAATGTGTGTGTGTGTGTGTGTGTGTGTGTGTGTATGTGTGTGTGTGTGTGTGTTTGATGTGTGTGCGTGTATGTTTGTGTGTGTGCGTGTGCGTGTGCGTGTGTGTGTGTGTTTGATGAACACTGTAAGTGCAACATTTGCGGCTTAACTCAACCCTTTGGCGCCTCCAAATGGCAGCACATAGGATTGGATGTGCAAGGACCTAGTTGGTCATTTCCCAAGGAAGACAGGGAGAGGACATCTCAGACAGTGCAATAAAGGATACACCAACACGCTATGTACCAAGAGGGAAAAGTACATAAACATTTTTTTAAAATCTTTCATTTCTGCATCAAAGGCCTTTAAGAGGTTTCTATGTTGGGTCTTACAGGGTTTAGTGAGATATACATATCTGTATATATATAGATATGCTGGTATTGATCACAGCTTGGAAGAGGATTTAGGTAGGGAGGTTAGAAGTGTCGGCGGTTGGCTCAGGTTGGCTCAGGTTGGCTCAGTTATCTGTTGTTCTGTTTTCTAGCCTCGGCCTGGTGCTGAACGGCTGTTTGTTGCCTTGAGGCAGACTGTGAAAGGTGGTGCTGAATGTCTGTGAACAGGCAGGCAGTGGCTCAGAGTGGAGGAGGCCCTGCTGTTTGCAGTAAAGACACTTTGGTACCATGTAGATTATGTTTTAGCACGTGTGTGTTGTGTTAACATGTGTGTGTGTGTGTGTGTGTTAACGTGTGTGTGTGTGTGTGTGTGTGTGTGTGTGTGTGTGTGTGTGTGTGTGTGTGTGTGTGTGTGTGTGTGTGTGTGTGTGTGTGTGTGTGTGTGTGTGTGTGTGTGTGCGAGTGAACGACCAGGCAGGCCGAGCACAGCCTGAGGACCCAGAGAGGGAGTGGGCTTATCGAGGATCTATTCTTTCCCACACTCCTCAGCTCTGACCCGGACCAGGCCTGCTCTGATTTCCCTGGAGTGAAGCCGCAGCAGCTCTGATATTCTCCAGCAAACTTTATCTCTCCAGCAAAGTTAATGGTTAAAAATCAAGATGACTTGGCTCAGCTGATCACTCAGAGGAGGCTGGCGTGGTTGAGAGGCAGTTTGGGCCCCAGACAATCGATAACCCACTCAGCATTACCACATTAGCATTTATCGACAGGGATGAGCATAAAATGTTGTAATCCTATTGGACATTATCTTATCAATCAGCACTTCACTTTTTATCAATCTGAGATATGATTCATGCCATATTGATATTGATATGATATTGTCTGTGGTTAGGTGGGTACAGTTTAAAATGGAAGCCTTGAGAAAGAATTCTGGTTCTATTCTATTTTCTCAGCTTGACTTAAATCCTTTTCTCTTCTGTGTTCATGAATATCAAGACTATAAGAATACACGTTTTCTACTGGTGCATTTCCAAAAACTATAGTTTGTTGTATTTAGCTTGACTTAAATTGTTCATGAATATCAAGAATAAAGAAAATTCTGGTAATTTACATAACTTTATTATAAATAATATATATGCTTTGAGTGCATGAAGAAAAGTCACCTGGAGGAAAACATAAATGTTTTAGGTCCTATTTAGAACATGGGGCAGTGGTGCACTTCGGCCTCTTGTGGCCAAAGTGAGTACTACAACAAATGATACTTAAGGAAACAAATATCCTGAAATCTGAAATACTGGACAGATAATAATGTAGATATGACTTAGAGAATGGATCACCAGAACTTGTTTCCTCACTCTCCTCTAAGGGCTTCTGTTGTTACATGTTACTGTTGGTACATGTCATTTAATTGGTTCAATAGGGTTAGGCTTAGGCCATGTCCACACTACTTTGCCTTCAATTTAAAACCCATATTGTTTGCTACATTTACACCGATTTCTACACTAGAACAGAGTTTTAGATCAGTTTAAAAATGCCGGGTTTACCTCCTAGTATGGAAAAGCAGAAACGTATAAGTTTGGAAACGATGAGGTAGGCGTCCGCAGTTTAAAAACGCTCGGTTTTCCTAGTATGGAAAAGCAGAAACGTATAAGTTTGGAAACGATGAGGTAGGCGTCCGCGTTCACTACTTGATTGGGTCCAAGCAGTCACGACATGTCCTTTCCTGATTCGTCAGACCCTTATCACGTGACCCTTTTCCGGAAGAAAACAAACAACAGCCTTGATTATCGATCGACTCCCAGGTTAATTCATCATGGATCATGGATTACAGGCGTTGCTGACCTTGTTGTCTGCATACTAGCAATTGTTGTGTAGTTAAATTCTGCATTTAATAATTCTACTACTGCCGACATGCGGAGGAAGCAACTGTTAATCCAGCGATTAGCTAGCGGCGCGTCTAGTGGGGTTATCAAACCTCCGGAGAAGAACAGTCACGGTTTGCGACGGGCACAAAACGGAGGACTTTCCTTTTCTAAGTCCTCAACAAAAGCATGAATGCTCTCCAGTGCGACAGAGACTTCAGAGCGTGTAAAAGTGTAAAAACAGACAACGAAACCAAGGAAAGGGAGGGAGAGATGTGTGTTGACCGAATACATTGACCCATAATCTAGTAAACTTTGATTTGTAAGTGTTCATTTTAAAATAAATTTGATGTGTGAGACGGAGAGATAGAGTAAGACCTGAGGCGTTGTAACTAGGTCTCTAGAACCTTCCACAAAATGTGTCTGTTTGAGTTTAGAAAGGAAGATCTTTAGTATCAAGCACTGCCTTTTATTATTATGGGCAGTAATATAATACTCTGTTGTATTTTCTGTTACTATGCAACCAATCTGCTTTCAGTTTACACCGGCACATGCTTCTCTGTTTTCTCTATTGAGTGAAGTAAATGACTCAAGCAGTCGTAACTCATCACTTTCACCTTGGTCAACAGGGTCATGACATGCTTCAGGAATCCATCTCTCCTCTGCCACCCAGCCTGCAAACAGCCTGCAAACAGTTGTGGTCAAATGTTTTCATGGTTGTCATTTAATTGTTATCATGCAGAGCCTTCTCCCTGAGGAGAGAGTGGTTTTCAATGATAACTCTTCATTTGTCACTCCCTGCAACAAAGTCACTTCAGTGTCCTCAAGTGCCAGCTGCGTCTTCACTGCAGAACAATAACTGCTAAGCCTCTGCTCAGCTGCAGAAACGCTGGTGGTGAGCCACAGGTTTCATTATAAGGCTTAACAGAGGGCACTTAGAAACAGATGGTTCACAGGATTCCAACGGGATACCAAGGATTATAAATGTAATATTGTTTTTTGCTTTTTCTTTCTAAAAACAAACACAAAGCAATGAGTTTATCAAAATCAACTTTATTTGCAATGAGTCAGACATTTGCAAAACAAAACAAAAATAATAAAATACAGACTTCTTTGTCAAATAAATAGTCAGCATAAATAATATTATGTCAAGCCAAAAAATAAAGGTGGACCATTTCAACAGTGGCCTTAAACAGGCGTGCTGCTATAGTACTGTACATATATTACCATTATCAATGAAATTCTCTTCCTCACTCCCCCCTTCCTGCCTCCTGGCTCTTAATCATCCCCCTCCCTCTTCTCTTCCCCTCTCGCTGCATTTCCCAATCCTCTCCAGTGCAGGAGTTCAGTGTAAACTCTGCTCTCAGCATTCTTAGGCTTGATGCTCAGCCTTCATGTGACCTCTGGGACTCTGATCCGGATAACTTTCCACCTCCGTCAGGCCTCCCCCTCTTGCACTTTCACTCTGCCTATCTTTTTCTGTCGATGCACTCCATCTTACGACTCTCGTCTTTGTTTATCCTGAAAAGAGTGAGGAAGAAAAACTGGGATTAGGCCAGATGACTAATACAAAACATCTGGAGCTTAGCGCAGGAGTCACATGTTCACATTTTATGAGATGAGTCGAGCCAACATTTGTAACAAAACCCATCGTATTTGCAAAACAATACGTATTAGTAAACGGGGAGGTTTTGCCAGGCGGGGTTTGGCTCTACAAAATATGTTCTTATGCTTCATCTCGGGGCCAAGCATTCTTGTAATGTGATTATCTGCCCCGACTCTCGTGAAAGTAGCGCAAAAATCAAACTGCTGCTGGAGGATTCAGCCAGTAAGCGTAGCTCAGATGCCTTTTTGAGAAGGCTTGAATTTGCATGCAGATTTAAGTACAGATGTTCTAAAGAGGAGTGGGAAATAACCAGAAATAAACAGTCAATGCCAGCTACTTCATTCAAGATGATCAGATTTTGAAAAAGAAGCTAAGCAGTGATTGTGTGGATCAATTCCATGCTGTCTCTTACCTTTCCCAGCATTTCAAAAGAACCCTGGCCCTCCTTCCCTCAGTGTTCATACAGAATCTCCCAGTCAAGTTGTCTGGAGTGTTCATGGTTACACTGAAAAATACAAAACAGGATATGAAAATCAACACTAAATCACAGAAAATGTTCTGAAGCTTCAGGTATCCATATAGGTGTTTAAACTTACATCAACTCCGTTTTATCACATCCAGGGTGCCTCTCAATGACTTTAAAATCTGACATATTGCCTCTGATGAACTTCATTGTGTTGAAACATGAGCAGCGTCCAATAAAGTCGTGAGCTGCAGGGAAAGTTTAAAAAAATGCAGTTAGTTTGACAGCGAATCATCTGTTTTCAATCTTTTGCAGTGTTTTTATAGAGACTGTATTACACATCCTGTTAACCTTCACTTTAACCATTATAAACGGTGCTTAACTCACCTTGATAGAGCTGAATACAAACTGCAGCCACAACAACCAGCAGGAGAAGGCAGCGTTTCTGTGACGAGGCCATTATTCTCTGTTGAGAGACAAATAGGTCCAGAGATCCTTCAGATGAGAGCAGGTTGAGGAGAGAAGAGTGAAGAGCTGCTGCGAGCCTCTTCTCCTTTTATAGGCAGAGCAGAGTGGGATTTCCCACAGTCCATGCTGTTTCCCGTCAGGCCAAACCTGAAACATGCACTGGAATTTCCACTTTCACACTGGAGACACACACTGGAATGTGCTCCTTTCTCAGACAAAAAAAGGAAAAGTAAAACGATAAGAGACCCAGATGAGTAATGGTGGTGCCATCATGTCCCGGCAAAGCAAACTCCAAATAAACAGGATTATCCGTCAGGAATGCTGACTTTGATCAATGTTCTTCTGACAGGAAGTGGAACATAAGGTGTTGTCAAACAAGAGGAGGTGGGAGGTTTGCTTGAACAGCAGAACTTCAGTGAACTACTACCCTGAGCCTTCCTCGTAGCACTTATTTGCATTCGTATTAGTTGTTGCATTTACTGTATTCGTATCAGTTCGCTGCACTTACTGTATTCGTATTCGTTTACTGCACTTATCCTATTCGTAGTAGTTTGTAGCACTTATTGTATTCGTATTAGTCTGTTGCAATTATTGTTTTCGTAGTAATTTGCCTCTGCACTATACTTTTGCTCTGGTTTATGCTTTAAGATGCTTGTTTAAGAAAGGAGATGCACTTATGACTTCTGGTGACTAGTAGTTCTCTTGAATACCTATGTTGAATACACTTCCTGTAAGTCGCTTTGGATAAAAGCGTCTGCTAAATGACAGTAATGTAATGTAATGTAATGTAATGAACTTTTGTTCACTGCAATATACTATGCAGCTAAAAGCTCTCATGTAAAAAGAGAGCCTGAAGGATTTAGTTTACTCTGCGTATGTAGATGAGAAATCGTATCTGTTATTATGATTTGGCTTTATTTGTTTCTTATAGTTCTGAATAATGAATACTGCATATGAGTTTATGCACTGTAAAACTGACAAGTAAAAGCCATAACTTTCCCTCAACATTCTTAATGCATGTTAACATTTACTGGAATCCACAAAAGCATGAGGACGCACAGTCATTGTGGGTAAAAGGGGGGGCAAACAGATGACCAGCGTCTGCTTTATGAAACATACTGAAACACTTTCACTGTGGTAATGGTTTTACACACATCGTGAATCAGCTCCTGTTTACAGTATTTACAGGCATGTTTTGTAAAGCGCCACACTTCATGTTGAGGCAAGTATCATCAACAAGTCAACGCATTCAAGTTAAGAAGGTGCAACATTCCAAAAGTACAACTCTTAAAATGGAAGGAAATCAAAGCATCCACAAACATATTTTAATTCCGAACACAGTTTATTCATCAGTTAACACTCCTGAGGTGATACAAGACATACACATTTTTAGTGATGCAGCACACTTCAAGGGATGGTTTGGATTTTTTGAAGTTGTTTGTATGATGTACTTACACATAGTCATGTATTACAGTATATATATATATATATATATATATATATATATATATATATATATATATATATATATATATATATACATTTACTGTAATACATGATTACATGTATTACAGTATTGTATTAGTAATGTATTAGTAATGTAATTGTATTAGTAATGTATTACTGGCGAAATGTCAGGGCCTTCAAGGTATTCAGAGAAGGCCCTAGAATCCTCAGCTAAAAAAATAAAAAACATATCTAATTAATTCTATAAATAAAATAAAATAAAATTACGTTTCTGTTGTTTTCCGTCCATTCTTTGTGCATTCGAGTGGTTTAATGTTGGAAAATGCAACCAATCAGATATTTTCTCTACGTGTCTCTGGGTAGAATATCCTCCATCCAGGGTGTTCTAGAAGACCCGCTCACAAAACGTACCTTAGTGCTAATTAGCGATTGATAGCCGACTCTGAAAATGACAACAGGTGGAGTTAATATTATTAAATTATCAAAAGTATTATTAAATTCCTCCAAAAGGACAGGAGGATGGATTTTGTCATTGGTGAGTGAAACAGCGTGCGTGCATAACTAGAACAACATCATTTTTGAAGATGGAGCAGTAACATTATGTTTTGCATATAACATAAAAGTGGCCAAAAAAGTGGGAAAAAAATGTATATGTAAGGAGGTATAGAAGGGCTCGTTCTGATAGTTACGATTCACCACTGATATATATTGATGAAGCAGAAATAAAAGCTTTGACAGAGACTTTTTGCCTGATTAGAAGGACTAAAATATCTGTTTTAGTGGCTTTATATTTCACAGGGTATGGTGACCACATGTGACAAAACCATTTGTAGCAAGGCCTGCAGCATCGGTCTGGGACTGGGAGCAACATGAGCCTCTTTCTGGGGTCAGGTTTCCACCTGTTCAGAAAAAGTGCTGGCTTGGAGAGTTTCATAACAACATTGTTCATAACAATATGAAACTAAATCAAATAAGAGTAAGGAAACTTTGCAAAAACCTCTCTAACAAACGGTCTCTTGCTGTCAAATCCTCTGCAGTACCTGGGATTGCGGCAACAAAAGAAAGGCCCAAGCTATTATTTTGCACTGTGACATATTACCTCCTCTAAGGTGTTTTGCTCTGCTTTCATTTTTTGGCTACCTCGTCTCTAGTGTTGATGCCGTTATAGTCGATGATAGAATACAATGAAAGTCATACTTTAATGCACTTGAGGCCTCTTTTTTATTAACAACTTTATTTCAAAGCCAGCATGATTAAACAGCACATTACAGGTCTCAGATCATCATATTTCAATTTTTATGTCTATAGAGAACATCACAAACTCCCCGTGGTGAGAGATGTGAAGACTCTGAGCTTGTAAACTTGTAATTCTGACTTTGATTAACTTTATTCAAACATTTGACCTCTCATATATTTTATCTCCATAATGTGTTAAATTAAATTAAGACTTTTGTTATTTGACCTTCTCTGTGATTTATATACTAAATCACAGAAGAGGTCACATATCAAAGGTATAAATTACATTTTCAGTGTTGTTTTCAATGAGAGAGTAATGCCATTTTAATAGTTTTTAGTATTAGCTTCATGTATTTATTCAATGAACACATAGGCAAGTATGTCTGAACTAAATACTCCCTCTTAGAACATGAACAACATTTTTCCATTACAAATGATTAAAAAACACAAATTGTAAACAAAAGTCATGCTAAATACTGTCAAGTGGCCCACCCGGTAATCTGCCAAACGCTCAGTCGAGTAGATGTTTTAAAAATAAACAGCATTGACAGAACTGAACACAAAAACATGTCCCTCATTACCTAACAACGTGCAGCAGATTATATGTAGTCAGTGTTCTGTTGCAGCCATTCTGCACTTTCATTTCTTTTCTAGTTTAAAGGGTTGGAGCTTCAATCCAGTGTGCACAAGTGTAGGATTTAGATCGATCTAGCAGGGAGGTTGGACATCGCTGTTAACTGACCAGCCCTCAGCTCACTCCTCCCTTCCCAAGCACGCAGAGAACCTACGGTTACCTTTAGGTTATGTAAACTCTGGAGCCGCTCTGGGCTGCTGTAGAAACATGGAGGCGCAACATGGTGGACTCTGTGAAAGGGTCCAGCTCCTGATGTAGATATCAAGAGCTCATTCTAAGATATAAAACACAATGATTACTAATTAAAACAACGATAATTATTTTATATTATATTACATTTCTGTAATATAATTCCTGGGTGTGTGGACCTGGGTCAGTTTTGCCTCATGGACCACTATAGACACTTTTCTGAGGTGCAATTACTATCATTCACAATGGCTGTCATTCAGATAGACTGGTGGAGAGAGTCAACATGAACCAGAATTAGACTGGTTCCAGGTGATTCCTCACCTTAAATTACTTCTTTTTTTTTTATTAGTGTCAGGTGAGATGTGAGTGGAAATGAAAACTGATTTCCTCCATTTCTTTAATTAAACATAAGAGACACAAACTGTCAACTGAAGGGCATAAATACAACTCTAGGATTAAAAAAAAGGAAGAAAAATAATTTATTTTATCTTCTTTTCGAAATTCTTACACTGGTTGTACCAAAAAACATATTACAAAGTGTAATATGTTTATAATAGTGTTATTGTACATGTCGACTGGAGCCATGGGCGTCCTGGATGACTTCAACAAGAACATGCTGGGTTTTGGTTTCAAGCTCCGCATTGGGTTGGCCGCTGACATTAATGTTATTTCATGCACCTGAGCTTTTTCCTGCCGAAACATGTCACAATGATTACATGCCTCAGCAAAAATGAAACGGTCTGAACATGAAGCTTTTCCCACGTTTCAGCTCCAAAGTTCGGCCCACTCACAGTTCAATTCAATTCAATTCAGTTTATTTTGTATAGCCCAGAATCACAAATTACAAATTTGCCTCAGAGGGCTTTACAATCTGTGCACATGCGACATCCTCTGTCCTTCCCTCACATCGGCACAGGAAAAACTCCCCTAAAAAACCCCTTTAACAGGGAGAAAAAAGGAAGGAACCTCTGGGAGAACGACAGAGGAGGGATCCTTCTCCCAGGATGGACAGAATGCAATAGATGTCATGTGTACAGAATGAACAGCATAACAGAGATTTGGTTTGCTTGGAACACACCAAGAATAGACCCAGTCTGTATTGCTTTCATTTGTTCTTCTTTTAATTCCAGCAGAACATTGCTGCCTCCAGCCGGTTTGAACACATTTGGTCTCTACAAATTGAAACAATGGACTTGTTATTTGCATAAAGAGCGGGGAAGTGGGACTCGATTACAAGTTGTCACTGGAGACCCATGTGGAGAAGCGTTCCAATGCTAGGTGACGATCTGTTACAGCTTAGCTTAATCAAGCTAATCAATATTGTCACTAAAAGAATGTTCAGGTTTTACCTGTCATATCAACATTATCAACACATGGGGGCGGCTGTGGCGTAGTGGAGAGCAAGGTAGTTCTCCAATCAGAGGATCGGTGGTTCGATACCCGGCTTCGGCAGTCGATGTGTCCTTGGGCAAGACACTTAACCCCAAGTTGAGTGTCTTGCCCAAGGACAGTGCACATTGTGTAAAATGTCAGCGGTGACTTCTAACAAGTATTCTTATTGTTACCCAACCCCTTCTTACATATTATTACGTAGTTCTGTTGCATGAATAAACCTAAAAACATAGTTTATTTGAAAAAGAACTATGTGTATGAGTGAGGATGTTTCACAGCAGCGTCTCCTCCCAAGCTATTTCAGTTCACCCATATAACTATTTACAAAAAAAAAAATCGACTTTCAGAATCTGTTGTCAACAAAATGGAGCTGGATCAGAAGAACTCAAAAGACTCTTTCATACACTGAAGCCAAGGAATTATATGGGAAACAGTGCAGCACTGTCTTAATAATAATAACAAGATTATGCAATGTAAACCGACTGTGACTGTTTTTGCTGATTGTCAGGAAACGTGAAGTCAAACACTGAAACCTGTTTGTCCTCTGTGACGGCTGATCATGTCTGGACTGGAGCCCTGCAGCTTGCTGATTTGCACAATATTTTTCTTTATCGTCTTTCAGACACGAGTTGTAGTTTGTGAGATACTTTACCTTAACGCTCAGATCTTGCAGTGTGTGACACAAAGCTCTTAATATCTCACTGCTTTCTTCAGCTGTACCTCATGTTTAAAGCCACAGAATAAACAGTCTTATATTACAACCAAAGTTTGAATCGACTACAGCAAATCTGTTTCAGATCACTCCTTTGCCACGCTGCAGTTTATCTTATTGCAGAGCACCGCTCGCAGTAACTCATTCCTTTTCTAATTGAATGAGTTTTTGAGAATAGATGATATCTGCACCTCAACATCACTGTTAGTTCAATTAAAAGCAAATCCAACGGTGTCAACAGACGCATCGCTGAAGCAGCACTTTATGTTGTGCGTAGATAATAAGTTATAATAACGTATTGTTCATAAGTATTTTTTTATCTGCACACCATTCAGTTACTACATGAGTCAAGGTATTTCTCTGAAATATCATCATGCATCTTAAGGTTTTTGCATGACTATCATCTTTCTGAGGAATACATGTGCATTCTCATCCTGTGAATATGTATGCAGTGTTGCACAATGTGTACGAGCAATTTGGGGTCAGCTAGAATAAGACTCGCAGGCTTGTTCTGTGGAAACGTCTCCGGGGGGGGCGCTCTGCTCCCCCTCTCCCCCACCACATGTTTGTTGGACAAAACTCAGCCGATTCCTGCCAAGACCCAGCTGGAGACACTTTCCACATGGTCACAAAACTTCAGGGAAAACGAAACTTAGATGGTTAAGATAATGAAGGGCAGATTGTTCAGAGTCCGCTGGGATGTTTCATCTCAAGAACTTGTTGTTGTTGAAGCGTGAGTCTTTTCCTGTTTTTCTCACAATTGTTTTATTTAACAGATGAACAAAATGTCTTTAAAGATACAGAATATAACTAAACCTTTGTACAGTACTGCAACACATTCTCACTCCCAACTCATCCCATACCACTGCTTTGCTCCACTCTAGTGTTCGTTTTGGACGTTTCATGGACGGCACTTCAGTTTCCACTGGTCACATGAATTCAGTCTCTAAGCCTAGGTTAACTTAAGCAACAAAACTTGGTTGGGTCCAGGGTTAAGATCATGGTATGGGTTAAGCTAAATATGCTTTTAATGCTAAATAAGTATGTTTGCCACATAACTGCCATTATTAAAGTATGTAGATTTGTGACAAAACTAAGGTGAAACGTTTACTTTCCTTTGTCTCCTGGGTGAGAGTCTTGTGTTTGTTTTTACCAAACCATTGTACAAAGACTTTCTCTCTCTTTATACTACATTAGTAGCTCTGAGCATCTAATACTGACGCTGATGTGTTTACATAGGTGTTAGGTGAAAGCCCGGTTTGTCTCAGACACTAAAGGGTGCCACGTGCGTCGTATCAGATGCACCGACCAAGCGTTGGTAAGAGGTGAGTTGGGAGAGACAGCAGGTTGGTGCTGTACATGTGTGCAGAGCAGGAATAGAGAAGGTGCTTTACTGCTTCATTCATTTCATCTGCAGGACCGGCCGAAGCCCTTTACTATGGAGGAAGTTGAACTGATAGTCAGAAAACTGATAACATGTGTTTTTCATTGAATTATGACACAGTTAATGCAGAAATAAAAGGTAATTATATATTACAATATGTGTAGTGTATTTCACTATTACATATCAATTTAGATATTTCAAGTCTGTCAGCAGAATCTGTAAGCAAAGGTATCTTTGAATATCTAAATCCCAAAGGGAATTCACATTTTCAAAATGTTTTGGGCCCCATCTAGTTTTAATGGTTCTTATTTAGGTATTGTACACCTTTCATACTTGGCCCCACATCGGTCAAATAGCAAAAATCAGGGATTGTATCTTTAAATATTGAAATCAGGACCCAAAACCCAAAGAGAGTTCACGTTTTCAGTTTGTTTGGGGCCCCCTGGTGGCTGAGGGCCCTTCACAACCAGTTAGTTAGCTCACGCCTCAGGCTGCTCATTTGTTTGTTCTGCCCTTGATATTTTTCCCTTTTCATCTTTTGTTTCATGCGTTGCACTCATTTAGCACTTCAAAGGGAATCCATATCAGGTTTGGAAAGTGGCTGTTCAGTTACTTCTTACACATTAATTAACCATGCGACATGGAGCTGATGTCAAAGCACGCTGCAGGGGGAACAGAGTAAATCCAGTGGTGAAGGCAATCTGTTCACCGCGTTAATCCTCCCTGTGGCTCACACCAGGCCTGCAAACAAGGATTGTGCAACCAACCTGTCTAGAAGGTTCTGGTTAAAACGCAGCGATGAGTCCCAGTCTGATTGGTCAGTTAATGTTACTGATATATCTGATAGTTCGACTGGAATCCAGGGTGCGTAGGTTCTCGAGGAATTTGAAAGTATAGATGGCCCCACAGGTGTTACCCCGGGGCATGTGCGCACCATCCAGCGGCGGTGGCCTCTGAGGGGCCCGTGGAGAGGGTAGGCAGCCGACTGGGAGAGCTCTTTGATGGAGTCCAAATACTCCTCCATGGTGTGTGAGGAACAATCCAAGTCACCATCCTCCGTGTTGCTCTCCTGCATCTCGTTGATGGTAGGAAGTCGGTCCACTGAAGAGAGGAGGCATCTGGCCTTCATCCTGCAAAACAAAGCATGTCCTTCAGTTTAGACATCCTGCGCTTATATGAGCCATTTCCTCATTGAGACTATAGCAGTAATGGCAATCAGTTGGGTTTAATCAATCACTACCATTTGAATGCTTCAGAAGGGCCAGACTGCACCCACCACATGAAAGTGAAACTTAACGTTGTGAATTAAAACAAAATCAACTTTTGGTTTAGGTTAAAAAACGATTTGGTGATATTTAGGTAAAGATTGTGGTTTGGGATGAAATGGTGTGTGGCGTTAGCTACGTAACAAAAGTTAGGTAAATTAAATCATCTTTGACCCAGACCACCACCCAGTGTGGACCTTTATCTCTCGAAATGCTACGTCACATGACCTCCTCCTTTGCTCCGGTCATAGTTACTACAGCCACTAGAGGTCGGCATCATCTTCTTCTTGTATTTGTATCGGTGATCAACAACGTGAATAGATGATACCGGCCTACTGGACCTGCTAATAGGTGTAGCAGGTCTAAAAGGGGACTAGTAAAAAATGCAGGTCAGAATAATCTGTAATGTTCCTCCTAAATAGTGATAAGAGTTTGGAATATTATATCCTGGGAGACCTTTTTTTAATGGCTGCACCATTTATTCCCCACCACCACCTCACAACAAAAGAGAGTTTCCTTTTTTATTATTAATTGGAGTTTGCATAGTTAGCTTTTTCATTTTCTGCAAGTTTTATCTATTTAGATCAGTTCTTTCAATGAAATCCCTCTGAAAATCAACAGAAACTTCCTCAAAACCTTGTATCTATTTTTCCTATGATTTGTACCATTTTACATAGTTCTTTCCAGTAAATAGAATATTAATACAAACCTGTAATGAATTTTATTTCACCAAGATGAGGATCTCTATGTGTACAACATGTGGTACAACATTTTGGTGCAGAAACAGAATCCTGGTTCTCCCATTGGACTCCCATTGGATCTAACAATAATAGAATTAGCCTCACAAGATGTACATTTTAAATTTCCAAATGTTAAATGTTAACCCCCTCAGGTTGCTAAAACTCCCAAATCCCCAATAAAAAGTGTCCTGATAGCTCATTGGGAATATTGAAGGAGAATTTCCATCCAAACACAGACTCACCTAGAAACGTCTCTGTGATTCTTTCTGAAGAGTTTGTCTTGTTACAGCAATTCCTTCTCTCTCTCTTTCTGCCAGTGCTCCTTGCTCTGCTCTATTTTCTATTTTCAGGATGCCAGCAGTCTGTGGGTGTCCAATGCGCTTCTGCTAAGGCTCCCAGCATGTACTGAACATGTTGCAACGACATGGAGGTATGATTCTGTAAGCGCTGTCGGAGGATAAGCCGGGCCAGGGGAGCTTTTATAAAGCATTAGCCAGACAAGGCTAACAGAGCCAATTATAGCCGTGAGAGCACAGAGAGAGCCAGGCTGTGATGGTGGATGTGGGCTGAGATGGACTACTGTCAATGATCAATGGAAGAATGTCGTTATCTCACATCAAGACAGGATGGAACTCTATTTATTATATGCATATACTTTGATTGATTGGTTGATGTTTGGTTTAATACTTCAACGTGTGAATTTCCTCTTCAAAAAAACCCAAATGTCTTCCTCTTCTCACTAACATTCAGCGCTCCATGAGTGTGTTTTTAAGATTTAATATCATAAAAAGTCAAACATGGGGATTTTCTCATAACCTCTATACACATCCTGTGGCAATAAAAGATAATATAGAGCAAAGAAACTTCTGCATACTTTATTCTTCACTTGCATTAGGGGTATTTGGGAACACAGACAGTACCAAGGTACTGTAATTGGAATTTGAAAATATAGCTGTCCTCCAACAGCTGTCTCTTCTCTGTCCTAAGCCCCTCCCACCAAACGAGCACAAATATATGCATGCAGAAAAGTTCCTACTGTCTTTGAAACGCTTCGTAGATATTGTCATACTCTGTGTTTGACAATATCAATTTTTTGTTCTATTTTAGTTTTTTGGGTTACTTTGCAGTGTAGGTAGTTGTTGCCAATGCTGGAAAAGGATTTTTCCTTTCTCCCGACACAGGAAATATTTTCGAAAGCCTGAAAACAGACCCAAGAGGAGGAGCAGGAGTCTAGTTTTCTCTCAGACCATGAATGTTGAAAGGTTATTATATAATCAATGGAGCCACAAATAAACTGCCTTCCACAGCTTTAAAGGCACCTTTTGATAATTTGATTCAAACTAACTATTTGGTTTTTTTATTGATTTCCCCGGAATAAGGAGTCTTTTATGTTCTTTAAAGAGGTGGACATTCTGCTAAATTAGTTAAAAAAATTGGATTGGATCTTATAACATTTAATTCATAACAGACAGAAAACACCTGAATAAGGGTTTGGAGGAACACAAAAAATGAAGATGCGTCCACTAAGGGCATGAGATGTCTGATAATTATGAAAATCATATGAAAGACATACTGGGGCCTTCACAGTCACTAGATCTCAGAAAATTCATTGAAATTCATTGAAATTCAGACTAAATGAGAGAATATCTTTTAAAAGACTGCCTTTCATTTCATCACTTTATGTGGGTTTTAATGTTCATTTGTCATCGATCTGTATTTCACCAGCAGCCCTCAGAGAATAATTTGTAGGCCGCTGTGCAGCCTGCCAACATAGTCATAGTCTCACATTGTTCACAGAAACTATGATGAGAACAACAGCTGTTGCAGTTTTTACATTTTAGTCACTGTCTAGTATGAAGCCATCTCGTGATGCTGGTGAAAGTCACTCTTGTTTTTCAATGTTCATATATTTCACAGTCAACAAGGAGTGACAAAGCAACATGCATTAACCATCACTCATTTACACACACACACACACACACACACACACACACACACACACACACACACACACACACACACACACACACACACACACACACACACACACACACACACACACACACACACACACACACAAATCCAGTTCCCTCATCACACCACAACTCACTGAACGACTTATGAAATGGATGTTCTTGAAACATAAGCAAAACAACTCCCTCCAAGAAAGAAAAAAAGACATAAATAATATCTGATTTTGAAATACAATAAAAAAATAGACAAAAGGAAAAAAAGAAAAAAGAAAAAAAACTATACAAAAGCTCATCTTAACCTATCAAATCAAAAAGGTTTCCCTTTAAAGTCATCTTTTTACAGAAGTGCATCTTATTCAAGAAAGAAAAAAACTTATAGGGACCTTATCTCATAGTTATGATTTCCATATCTCACTTAGTATTCATAGACTATGTCAACATTGGTTTTGAGGTGTGATTCAAAAACAAAGCTAGCAGACCTTTAACACTTTTTAAATAACTAAACCCTTGACAACTTCTGTGTAATGTTTTATGAAGAAATATTTAGCATTGGTTAATTGTGTAGATAATAAAAATAAAGACTAAAGCACAACTGCATATTTGATTCTGTCAGTATCAGCAGACGAAGCAGTAACATACTCTATATATAAAATGAGCTTTATATCACAGCATTACAGGCTTTTACTGATTCTCACAAGAGAATTACTTGATTTACACTAATACGATGGGAAGTGTGAATCTTATTTGTAAGGAGCCGTTTATAACCTCTCCAAATAAGGATAATCAGCTACATTTGTTCGGCAGCTTCCTCTTTATCATAATTATATTATTATTTGATCAACCTAAACATAGTGTTTGTCAATTTATTAAACCACTAGTTTTTCTGATTGAAATTCAACGTCCATGTATGACGAGCATATCGTCATGGCCTCACAGGAAGACAAATGGTGTTTAAAAACAACAGTAATAAATGAAAGTACCTCTCAGAAGGAATACCACCCAAGTGATTGTCCAAACATCCTTCACAACTCCTCCCTGGTTTCTAGATTCCATCCTGGGATCATCACTTTGCTGTTACAGTTCCAGGAAAACATGGAACTCAGGAATTGTCAGTGATCACTGGATGGGAATCACTGGATCACTGGATGGGAGTTTCAACCCTGCACTGTTAATTAAATGTGACCACCCTCGTTATGCAGGATTGGCCATTTCAGAATAATATGTATTAAATAACTGGATTGTAATTATTGATCCATTAATGTGTTTATTACTTTAATGTTGCAACTGGGAAAATATTTCATTTCTATACTGCTGGGTAGTATAACCTATCATATTATAAATCATAGTGTATAAATTGATGTGTATTTTGTATTTATAATCTTAATTTGTAACTAGTAACTGAAGTTATCAAATAAAGGAGCAGAAGAACAGCGTCGCATGAAACGGAAATGCAAAGGAAATGTACGAGTACCTCAAATCTATCCTTAAGTACAGTACTTGATCAAATGTACTTAATAAGTTACATTCTACCACAGGACATGAGCATACCTGAAGATTCATAATATACTACACTACATTTTAATTTTATTAAAATGTAGTGTAAAAATGTACTCATATCATTCATGAAATAATGGCAATGTGTTAAATAAGGCCATTAGTTTTTATCTGGTCATAGTTGAGTTTTTATTAAAAATAAAAGGCAGAAATTTGCATTAACCCTGGTCTTAACTGCAGCAACTCTCACTGAGAGCTGACCTCAGGGACACACCTAACTATATAATGGTTTACACTGAGGCGGCATGCTAGTGCACTATTCTGGGAACATTTCTTTGTCAACACAGACCGAGATAAATCCTGAGATTAAGGCCAGAGTTGAAAATAGATGTCGCTGTGATTAAGAATAGACTGCGAGGCATTAAGGAGGACTGAAATGGTCTATGCAGCTGATCTAATGGCAGCCCACCTTAAAACCTGGTTAATCTCATTAAAGTTTCCAGTTATTTAGGTAGCTGGGTCAGTAGACCGGTAAACTCTGATGTTGATGTTGAAATGAAATGTTCATATGCCACAAAAACTGATGAATCAGTTACCAGACATGTTCTGAAATAAACTGGATTACATTATTGTTGATAGCAGCAGTAGGCTATATTAGCTTGCAAGTAAGTACAATATTTTGGGAAATTCTTACCAGAGTTATATGAGCATCACTCATGTCTGGAAATGGCAGACCTCAGTGCTTTGCAGTATTACATCAAAACCCATGCACATTGGAAATAAAATACAAAGAATAAATAAGTTCATGAAAATGGAATAAAAGATGAAATAAAAAAGGCAGAGAAATGAAAGCAGTAAAAATAGTAGTAGAAAACAATGAAAACATACTGAATTTACTAAATGCCTGTCTGAATTAGCAGGTCGTCAGTAGTTGCATATCCAAAGTAGTGGGACAGGGTGTTACAGAGTCGTTGAGCGTCGTAGCTAAAAGCAGTTTCCCCACTTGTTTTGTGGGCTACCTTAGGAACCGTAGAAATACCATCATCAGAGGACCAAAGGCTTGCGTTTGATGATAAGGAGTTAAAAAGCCTGAAATGTAATGAGGTGCATTATGATTAAGAGCTTTGTATGTGAGTAAAAGAACCTGAAAATAATTCTAAAAAGAATTGGGGAGCCAGTGTAGGCTTAGCTAAAGCAGGAGTAATGTGCTCTCTTCTTCTGGTCTCTGTTAAAGGTCTCGAGGCAGAGTTCTGAACCAGCTGAAGTTTTCCTATCTGATCTTTTGGTAGGTGAGTGAAGCAGGCATTACCGCAGTCCAACCTGCTTTAAATAAACGCATTAATCAAATTCTGTGCATTTTGCTTTGTTACGATTTCTCAGGTGGAAGAATGCTGCCTTGGTTGCTACACTAATGTAGGCTCAATAGCAAGACTTTTAACCTTGGACAGATTCTGGCCACCTTAAAGTCTAAAACACAGCAACTGGCCTGGATAGCCTTTCTGCAAGACCTATCAGGGATAGTGGTCACTGCTCTAAGCGTAACACACTTTTTAATCTCAACATCCTATATGGTTGAAGATTCCCAAAGATTTGAAAATGCCCAGAGAAGTTCGACTTTATAAAAAGGACAGTAAAACTGAAGTGTGACTATCCTTGGATCTATTTCCAAGATATTTGAGGGATTAGCTTTTGTCCAACTTGAGGGTTACTATCTGAAACACAGACCATTTTATGAACATCAGTCTGGGTTTGGAAAGACCCAATCCACTGATAGCAGTCCTCAATCACGTTTTTGATCAGATGAGGGTGGAAAGTGAAACACATGGATGGTTTTGTTAGATCTTGGAAAGGCTTTTGGATTGGTGACGGTTTAAATCATATCTAGTTTGATGTTACCGATGTGATGAGTGTATGCATAATGATGTACTATCCTAACACCAATGTCTGCAATGGAAATAAGTGTATCATTACTCTTTTAATGTGTTAACCTCTGGGTTCACTAAGCATCCATAAGGTTTTTATGGCTGTTTCTTTTACAACCCAATGTTAAAAATCAATCAGACAAACATAAATAGAAAGCATTTTGCTCTGTCAATAATGTAATTCGATCTTACTGACAGAAACAGATGTATGGACTATATTCATCTACAAACAGTTTAAGCTAACGTAACATAACCAAGTGCTGTGGCGGTAACGCCAACATTACTTTAGTTAACTATTTTTCAAGTTGCTATCTGTAGGAAAGTGTCAATTCCAGGAATCATCTTGACGGTCCACCATTTTAATCATCCTCTTGATGTTTGCAAAAGAGTATCTCCATGGTAACCGCCGTTGCTCCTCTCAAGCTGGACCCAGACAGACAACAGCGTTTTAGGGAACAAGTGAATGAATCTTGTTTCTGAATGAGCAGCTGCTCTGCGGTAATGCTAACGCTAATGCTAGGTGAATGAAAGAGAGTGAGAGGTTTGATTAAAACAGGTAACTGAAAATGATAATCTGTTGTATTACTGCAGGGCATGGTAAGATACGGATAAGAACTATTCGTTAATGTGTAGAAAAATAGCTACATGATATAATGAAAAAGTAGCCACTCAGGTCTCTGGGATGACAAATTATTATTTTAATTTGTTGGGAAAAAGTGTATAAGACAGAACCTTTCAATTTTGGTAAGAATACATTTGGGTAAAATGTGAACTTGATGTATTCAAATATTTAGTTACTCTGTCTGTCCTGTGTGATTTGCAGATTTAAAGGTCATTCTTCAAACTGCAGTATTCTTCACACAAAACGAAGGGAAGCTTTGATCACACATGTAATTGCTCCAGCCATCTGTAAAGAAAGAGAGAGTTAGATACTAAAACTGAACATGTCATCCAGTCCTAAATAGAACAGTATGTGTCTTTGCAGAAATGGCTAAAGCCATACAGCATCAGCTGAAGAAAAACAAAGATATAATGAATAGATCTACTTTATACAGGCTGCATGTGGATCATAAAATAAGTCTTTTTTTCTCTCAACACAATAAACCAACCTTCACATTTTCAGAAAGTATAAGCTGAAAATAACCTTGATTTAGAGAACTATCAGTAGCACATGGTTGGATGGTTGGATGAAACTGTTTTAAGAAACCACCAAGTGTGTAGGTTCCTTACCAGCGGCGTATGTTGAAAGGCATGAGTAGATACTGTCTTGGGACAACTCAGTAAAAAATCCCTGATAAAACCAGGAGCCATCAAGCCACAGCCACTGGTTCTGGAATGAAAAAGTAAAACATAAAATTATTCTTAAGTGTTTGTGACACTTTAATTAGTATCTAACGCCAGTGTGTGTGTTTTTCAAAAATGTGTTTTTGATAGTAAAAAAATTATTGTAAAAAATATGGTCCAAGTCAAAAATTGGTACAGTGAGGGTGATATCCTTGATACTACCAACATATGGTTCCAAGTAAGGACTTTAAAAATCCTACATATATATAATTTATTTTTCTTGCTGAGAGTGCACTAAAAGGATAGATACCACTGTCATATCTGTGCTTTCATTATGGGGCTTAGACCAGGAGGCACACACAGTAACAGAAATTGTTTCCAAAGAACTCTAAAAAGCGATGCACATGGCGGAAATTACCCAAAGCTGTGTTTGGAATCGCTTCGCGGCGTAGGTCCTGGTGTGTGTGTGTGTGTGTGTGTGTGTGTGTGTGTGTGTGTGTGTGTGTGTATGTGTCCTACTGGACCCATTCTGCAGAGTGGGCCACAGTGCATACTGTCTGAATAGCTCAATTAGTTAACACGTGAGCCAAAAAATCATTTCGGAGCTCATGTATATTTGATTCTGTTAATATATTAGACAAAAATATAGACTGTAAATTAACCTATAGGCTCGACATGCCGATCCATAACGTTCTTCTGGTCGACAGATTAATTGTTGACATCCCTGTTAATAGGTATGACATGACAGTGAGTCTGTAGTGCGTTCCAATAGTAGTATGTAGGACGTGGATTTTGTGTACACAAGAAATGCATGATGTAAACTACATTAGCAAGAATAATTTGTTTGTCCAGCTGAGTACTGGACATACTCAGCTGGATCAATTAGGAATGATGGGGAGTGACTTGAATCGTAACTTCACGCCGAGATCTGAGCCTAAGACCACCCAATGCATCATTTTTAAAAATGCAAAAAAGTGGTGAAGGGGCTAGGAGATGAAACCATGCACACCTCCAGATGATGAAAGCCTCGACGCAGCGTCGACAAACATGACAGATAAAGTAGCTCGAAGAAAAAAACGTTGTGATGTGGCTCTGATGTATTTACTGTTCACAAATGAGAAAAGAATTACACCCCCTGGTCCCGGCCTTACTCCCCAACGCTGTGAGACTACTTTGCCAATAGCAGAGCTGGCACCCTTTGAAATGGACCATCGCAGCTAAAAAAACTAGAATGAAACCAGTGCAAACACTGGCGCCTCCATCTTTGTAGCGTCCTATGTTCTCCTCCCTGCTGTAGTTTCCAGCAGCAGGAAACCAGTCACGCGTTAGCATGAAACCATGTTGGTTGTAGCGAGCTAATGCTAGCTAACTAACTAGACAGCCGTTAAATAAGAGAAATGAAACATCTTAATGCTTAATTTACACACTCTCGTCACAGCACATTGCTATCTCTAGATATTCAGTCATTAGCACGGATTCACCAGATGTTGTGAGATGCTGATAGCTTCATTTCCAGTACAGAACACACTTTTGCTGTGCTGTGATTGTGATGGTCATGGAAAAATGTAAAAACGATATATATAAATATACATATTTAATCATTTTAAATCGCCTTGAAATAATAATGTTAAATATTAAATTGAGTGGACAAGGTAATGTTGAAACACAGTTGTGATTAACAATATTTATTTAACGGTTGCTTGGAGCAGTAATATCGTCCTCATGTGATGCAGAGAAGACGTTTTGAGTGTACTTCAATGTGAACAGTCAAATGGTAATGGCATTTTTAAATGTTAATTTAGTAGGCGGTACGGTCTGTGCATTAAGTATAAATTTATCTGCCATTTTTCAAGTTGTATAATGTACAATGTGAGTTAAGGGGTGTTGCCTATTTGTGAGGCCGTCCCTTGATAGCCGATGCTTCTTAAACATGGTTGACACTCTGCTTGTGTTATTGTCGCATTAAATTAACACTTGCAAAGCCTTTTCCAGAAACAAAATGTCAGCTTGTTACATTATCCAGCTTTGATAATGCAAATGAGTAAAGAAGGTCGAAAGCTGGAAAAAGAAAGCTCGCCTTCAAAGTAAAAGTTGCGCGTTTTCAAACGTATTTGCTCCAGCGTTCAATTTAAGGAGAGCTAAATTAAATGAATAAACAGAAAGCCTAGATGAACATAATACATAACTGTTATAAAATTATATTTCTGCCACTTTCCCACAACTGATCCTTAATAATTCGCCAATGGGCGAACAATAGAATAATGTTTGTAATGTTTCATAAAATGTATTATTAATTTAATGCTACCTAAACTATTTGCTCCTTCAGGATATAGTGTTGAGATGTGTGATAAGTCTGACTGTAGCATAAATCGATTTACCTTGAACTTTGATTTTACGTAGGCTCTGTTGTCATGACAATAACACTGCTAAGCTGATGTAAAATCCTTCAAGTTAATTTACTGTTCACACTTTTAACTATTCTACGTCAATAAAAATAAATACAAAACTATTTTGCTGGATATTCCTTTTGCCTGTATACAACTAAATGCGTCAACTGGTATTTATAGAGTACTACCATAGCAATACTTGTCTCCATAGGAATGGAAAAAATAAACAAATCTAGTAAACAAGAATGTTTACTAGATTTTATTTAAATACCGTTTTCAGTACGGTGGTCTCCTACACTATAGCCTCTAAATTTCACAGATAAAGTTGAGATAGCCTTTATTGAATAAATATAATATAATAAATAATAATTGCTTAGTCATCTCACATCAAGGTAGAATCCACCCAGCCAGGTCGAGCTGAATCCATTAGCTCCACTCTGCTGATAGAGGAAGGAATACTCCTCAGGGCTGTGAACAGAGACCAGGCTGGCATCCATACCAGCACAGTAAGCCTGTTGGAGAAAGAAGACAGAGAGGGATGGAACAGAGCAGGAGATGGAGACAAAGAGGTGAAACCAAAACGAAGGAAAGCGTTGTAACAATAAAGAGGTACAGAGTTGACGGATGAAATAAGGATGAATGAAGAAGGAGAGTGAGAGATGTAAGAGAAACATAGTGATAGTTAACTCCGTTTGACTGTGAGAGGTGTGTCTGTTGTATTAGGAAATTTCTTTTTCAACTGCCTCATGACTTCAAACCTGCTTTTTTGACACACTTATGGGCAGAGGAAGCAAAATAGGACCACAATCACTTATCATCCCATTTCATGTTATACATAGGAGATTTTAAACATAATATAGCAGCAAACAACTATTAGCAATGTATAGATATAGCTGAGGAGTCATATTGTATGTGGAGAATGAAGTCACACTACCTCTGATTGTGTTGTAATCCCAGTTTCTCCGTTCTTTGTTTTGATAGCCGGCTGGCTGCACGTGCATGTGGGTGCATGTGGGTGCATGTGGGTGCATGTAATTCCCTTGTAGAGGGTAGTTCCAAATACTAGTCAAGATGTATATTGTCTTCCTTGCTAGCTAACTTACCTTGCCTGACATTGTTCTGCGTTGCCAGGGGTCGGCACGCCTCGGTCCCTGCCGAGGCTCACATTGCAACTGACCCCAATGCCTATCCCTGCCAGTGGTGGGATACAGATTTTTTCCATCTGTGCCCTGTCAAGCCCCATGAGCCAATGGAGGAGAGCTGCTGACCCTGACTGAGGACATTGTGTAAAGAGCACTTTGAGGAACTCCTTAAACATGCGAACTTGCCCCTGTGGAGGAGGCAGAGTTTGAAGACTCGGGGGAAGACCCAGCCATATGCCTGGCAGAGGGTGCTGAGGTAGTCAAACGTTTCTCAGCGGCAAGCATCATGGGTGGATGAGATTTGCCCTGAGATGCTGGCAGCTCTGGACAGTGTTTGGCTGTTTTAGCGGGCGCATATCTATAGTTTTGCATTGAAGTAGCGACAGTGCCTGTGGAATGGCAGACCGGGGTGGTGGCTCCAAGTTTTAAAAAAAGGGGACCGAGAAACCCCTTTTTTAAAAAGAGTGTTCCCCAGTTATCAGGGTATGACACTGCTCAGCCTCCCCGGTAAAGTCTATTCCAGGTTGCTGGAAACGAGGCTCCCACCGATTAGCAAACCTCAGATCCAGGAGGAGCAATAGGGATTCAGTCCTGGCTGTGGAATGGTGGAACAGCTCTTTACCCTTACAGGTGTGTTGGAGGGGTCATGCGAGTTAGCTCATCAAGTCTACTTGTGTTTTGTGGCCTTTTAGAAGGCTTACAACTTACAACGTTTTTTCCGGGCACATCTAACTGGTAAGAGACGCTCTGGTAGACCCAGAACACACTAGAGGGACTATATATATATATATATATATATATATATATATATATATCTTTGCCTCGGGGCTCTCAGTAAGAGCTAAAAAACGTTTTTGGGTAGAAGGACCTCTGGAGTACCTTCCACAGCCTTCTGCCCCCTCGACCTGGTCCCAGATAAGCAGAAGACAATGACTGGATGGATGGATTGACATTGTTCCCAATAGGGCAACTTTATTAAGTTGTTACTCAATAAGCAGGTGGAAGGTTTTGTCCCAGTGGAATAAAAGGCTTCCCCTGAGTGCATTTGACCTCAACCACATTGTTTTGGAAATGACAAAGTTTCTGGGGCTGATATCCTAGCGCACATCTATTCCTGTCTCTATCTGTGTCGATCTGTCTACATCCACAAACAGTGAAGTGCCGTTTTTATATGAACGCTGTTTCTATCTTGTTGCCCAAAGTGTCATTTGATTCTGTTTTTTGGTTTTTTTTGTAAATGCCCATGAGTGCAGGATGAGTCATCAAACATTTGAAACCATTTCCAGAAGAAACATGACTTATGTTTGGCATATAAAGAGAGATAAATTAACCATTAACAGGTTTACGACTGGGAAAATGTATTTTCTCTTTTCAATGTGATTTGAAGGACTTGTTGCTCCACATATATTTGAGCCAGTTTTGTGAAAAATCCAATCAAGCTACAATACCTCCCTTAAGACTACAGAGCCAAAAACCAAAATAATGTCACGGGCTGATGTATCTATTTTTAATTGATTGAATTTGTATTTCTCTACTATCTGCATGTTTTATCTTTAATATTGTGTATTTACATCAGCTGCCGGCCAGGTCAGAGAATCAGCGTTTTGGTAGTAACAGCGTCCCTGGAACCCTGTCCAGCCGTCAGGACACAACATGGCTTGTGCTGCGAATGTCAAACAAAAATAAAATTATACATATCGTACCATGAAGGAGTGATGAAGGAAGACGTAAGGTTGTAACTTCACTATGAACTTCCCGTATATGTTTTGCTGTCATGCAAAGAACGAAATTAACTCACGGACGTTGGAGTTCTTCACACAGATGGAGGAATAGTCGTAAGTGTTGCATGGGGAATTGCTCCATCCCTCTGTGGAAAGAGAAGATTAGTAATAGGCCATGAGAATAATGGAGCAGAGCGTTATGTAACTGTGCAGATTATAAATGCCTCAACTCACACACATGTCTGCAAGCTTTGATTTCATTCTGAAAGCGAAGGCCATCTGTGTGATGACCTCAGCCATTCTCACAGTCAGTATTGGGCAATTCCCTCAGAAATCAATCACTTTCTGAACTCTCACCTTTCAATTTCAAAAAATGGTTTCCTTCATTTTAAAAGTATAATATGCAGGACTTTAAAAATAAATATTAATCCTCAATGAGTGAGGTCAGGCAGTGACTGATTTCTGACCTATTGTTTTCTGCTTTCTACTGCCCGCTGGCCATCAGGCTCACTGCTGTAGTTAAACCTACTTTAACACTGTATTATTTGGGTCCCTGGACCTTCATTTATGGGTTTTCTTACCATCAGAATTGAGCAATAGGCAGGGATTGCTGCTGGGATTGCTGCTGTCCAGGGATTCGCTGCTCCAGGTGTTATTGTAGAACCAGGAACCATCAAGCCATAACCACTGGTCCTGGAGGGGAAGCACAAGATCATCATAACTGCTTTGTTGTACAGTGGAGACTAATTTAAAATACCAATCAAGAAACATGGTGAGATAAAGATCTAATAGCAACATGGTAAAACGAGAACATTAAACATTAATCACATTAAAGAAAACACTCTGATGTTTAACTTCACTTCCTGATGTTAAGCATCTCTTTGTTTCCTCTGTTACCCATAATTCCAGAGTTGGGGGAGGGGGTTAATATTCCAGGAAAAAACTCAGATATTCTCTGAGATTAAAGATGTATATTTGATGACAACAGCTTGCTAAGATTATAAAGTCATACATTTGTGAGGTAAAAACTCTTTGAGATTCAAAGTCATCAACAAAAAGTCTTTTTTGCAAAGAAACACATTGCGTCACTTTGTAAGGTCGGAGCAACCTCATCACACCACAGAGGCCACAATTAAACACTGCGTGAGCCACAATGTGCAAGGTAACTTCATTATATTTATATAAATTGAGTATATATTATATATTACATTAGCATGTATTCACATGCTTAAAGGAACCTTTCAGGATCTTCACCTCACTCAGAGGACTTACTGATATCAATACTTTAAGAGCAAAGAAATTCAGACAGCAGCCAAATGAATTACTTGAATCTCAGAGAAAATTCAAGGTTATTTTCTCGTGAATTTATGACTTTAATCTCACAGAATATTAATATTTTTCTGGTGAATTAATGACTTCAATCTCGTAAACTTTAAAGTATTTTTCTCTGAATATTACTCTCCTTCCCCAGCTCCATAATTTTGTTTTCCGTTGTACCATCAGCACTTTGCACTGTCTTTAAAGAAAAATGATAGAAAAACAAAGCTCTTGATGATTGCAAATGATTCAAATAATATGGTCGACCATTTATTGAAAATGTGTTTGGAGCAGAATGTGATTCAGGGTTTGCAGCATGGTCCTGATAGAAAGCTTTCATGGTGTTTCATCACCATTGTAGCTTCAATGCTCCAGATGTGATTCAGGTTATTTTCTAATAAGTCATGCAGCAGTTAGCAAACCTCTCTGCAAGAACAATCTTAGTGCATAAAGGAGTTATAAAACTTTCAAGAAATCGAGTTTATCCTCATTCATGCATATATATATATATATATCCTGTGTTGTGCAGCAGAGTACTACCTGCATAGCTAATAATACTACATCATGATACGGTTTGTACCTGTAGGTAGAAACCACCCAGCCAAGCTTGATTGCCAGTATTTTGGACGAGTTGTTGGAGGAAACCGTACTCCTGGGCACTGTGGACGGAAGCCAGCATGGACTCAAGCAGTGCACAGCTTGACTGGTGGAGCAGAACAGCACATCGGGACAAAAAGAGACACGTTAACGTCGGACTTCTGTGAGTGCACATGGTCAAGGTCCTGCTTTTTAAAGACTGAACATTTCCTTCAAATTAATAAGACAGTGGTCAGATGTGAAGTCTAAACTGAAATGTTATGTCAAAATGGATGCACACTATTTAAGAAATCAAATTGAAGCCAAATGTTTCAAAACTACAATTACAATAAACTAATGCTTTACTGTTTGGCACACTGATTTGAATTATCTGTTGAAAACACACATAAGACATAAAAAGACAAGATTAATTATTTATTTTTCAACACACCATGAATACTGGAAAGGGTGTCACATATGTCACATGTTTAGGGCACTGCCAAGTGGAATGTAGGAAAATCTCCTCATCTAAGCCACATCTAAAGCAGAGGGTAGTGTACGGGAGTTGTTATATAAAGCAGATGCAGAAAGTTGAATTGTATCAGTCTATATCTAGAGTTTAAAATAGAGGTAACACCTTCTCTGACTCAATAGTTCCCCATCCAGAGTTATTCCCATCTAAGTCTGGAACTGTCCAGATCAGGTATTAATAGATTGACATAAGAGCTCCATCACTCTAGACACCTTTCTCCAGAGTTACTAGTCTGAAAGATCTTTGGTAGCAGTCTATTAAACAATAGAGGGGTTTTAGGAGTGTGGAATCATTCTCGTTTAAACTGTTGATGCTGTTTTTACCAAATTTGAACTGACCCGATTATATAAAATTCCATTTATACGGAAAATCTGTTTTCTGTTGCCTCCACACTCGTCTCTATCCTGTCAATAGCCATGTTTCCATTCAATGGTTAAGCTACATTTTTTATTTTTTGTAATGTCACGAAAAAAGAAATGAAAGTTTTGCGATTCCATCAACTGGCTTGGAGTAAATAAAGTGAGCTACAGCATAGTTTGGTGAGAAATTGGCGCTATAGGTTATAGACGTGTTGATGGGACTAAATTGAGTTTCTAAAGATTTTGAAGGTTGTTTTCCGTAAAAAATACCAAAATGTTTGAAACCTATAGGAGAGCAGTGGAAAGGGAACTTATGTTTGACACTTTAATAACCAATTAGAGACAGTGGTAGAATTTCACTTTTGTCAAGGTTGCCCTCATATTGATTTTAATAGAATCTGTGGATGTGAAATGGATATAGGATAATGTCATCAGCGAAAACAGAGGTATATTATGCTCATCGGGGCAAAGCTCAAAGCTACCTATATTAGGGTTTCCTCTAATGGCCTCATCCAATGGTTAAAATGTGAATACAGAACAGAAACATTTGTCCAGGATAAGCTGTGGAGCACCAACCAACTCAATCAGACACTTATTATATTGTAATTCATTCCCATGCATGCTGCTCAGAGTCATCGCTGTGACCGGCTCATCTGCCGACAGCAAAGTATCTCCCTAGCACAGTCCTGATGCTACAGCAGATAACAGCTAACAGCTGACGTTAACAGAGGTTATTATGATGTGAATAAATACAGTTGTTTGAAAGACATGTTTTCACAGCAATATAAAATAGATGATAACGAGGGAATTATGAACTGTTAAACGTTCTAACACTAGCTCTAAGCAGTTTATATAACATCATTACAATTAAGATTTTTTGATCAAAGCAAGTATTTAACTGAAAATAAGAATACAATCTAATTTTAATATAATATAATTTATTTCCTAATCATTTGAACTGTGTGTTTTAATGCAAATAACCACGATAATAACAAAGTAAAAAGACACAATTTTGAATGTTTGAACGATTGCACTATTTTTGGGATGGTTGAAATAATTTTTACATTGATGAAAGAAATTGCTTTGCTGTAATTATAGTTCTTTGAGGAAGTTGGAATTGGCAGGTCAGACTTTTTTATTAGAAAGGAAAACGGAATCAGCCAAGAAAATTGAAATGGGTGCAACTCTACTGCATATGGAACAGACCAGAGTAAAGGAATGACTAAAACATTGTAATGTAAAATATGTAGTATTTGCCAGAATATTAGAGAAAAAAACATTTAGAGAAGAAAAATAAGAGAAAAGTCCAGTCTTGAATGTGTGGAGCATTGCTTTCTCTCCTTTTGCACAAAAATGTACTTTTTTGCAGCAACAAAGGCTCCAGACAACCGCTTGTTGTGTTGTTATTATTCGATCTGGACAGAAGCCCTTTTTACACAATACCTGCTGTGCTGCAAACAGCTTTCTGTCACAGCAAAACTTTTCTGGAAGTCTTCAAACATTCCCATTAGGTATGTAGATATTACCCTTTATTAGATTGGCATTTCCGACAAGGGCTATCTGGCCTCTTGAGATATTTTTTGCTTTTAATTGAGAAACATATAAATATGGTACATAAAGCTAATGCATGGATGGAAAGTATTTACTGCAATGTTCTGTTTACTGTGTGGGTGGGGCAAATTGCTCCTCATTACTGGTCCAAGCTGTTTTAGGTTGACTAGAACTAAATGACTTTAAAAATGTAGCACGGCGTGACACAACTGAATGTTTGGCAGATGAAACCCTCCTTAATGTTTCACTCCATAAAAAGTCTGTTTTTAGTTTGTTAACTTCACTGTAAAGATTATGAGACTTGCAACAAATTTTTTTTTTTTGGGATGGCCATCATTTTTATGGCAAACATATTCACCAGAGGGATTAAGGCCTTTTTCTATCTTTCAAAAATATTTCTACCGGAGAGTGTTTGGTGCTGTGGGCTTGTTGAGTGTTTACCTGAGCCTGAGGCCAGGTCATGCTGTCAGTCACAAAGTAGTAGCAACGTCCCAGGAACACCTCCCATCCATCAGGACACATGATCTGGCTTTGTGTGGGAGGAGGGCTTGTTGTTGTTGGAGCTGACGGAGAATTAGAGGAACAACAAGGCATTGTGGTTGGAGTCATGGTGGATGTAGGGTATGGTGTGGTTGGAGTCATGGTGGTGGATGTGGTGTCATTGTAAAGCCCGGTCACTGTAGTGGGTTGGGCTGTAGTAGTGGGTCGGGTTGTAGTAGTGTCCGCCTCTACAGACGGAGGCACTGTGGAGAAAAGAATTAAAGTCATTATTATAAAAAACCATCATCCCTCATACAAGATGTTAACAATCATACGTGAAACATATCAACATGCCTTTTGTCAGTTTTAAGACACAAATATAATCTATATTAGTCTGAAGCTAACATTAGCTAACCTGAGGGAATAATAGAGGTTAAGCAGAGACTGCAAGTTCAGAAAGCCTTTGCATTAATGTAGTTTACATACCTGATGCAGCCCTGACAGAGAAGACAGCGCCAAGGAGGACACAGAGGACAAGAGATGTCTTCATGGTGATGAATAACGACGTTTTCCTGCCATTAAAGAAAAAGTTCATGTTAAAAATTAAAGTTAACTCTAACCCTTATAATGGTTATGATGAGTCATTGAAGGCAGCAAAAAGGCTTACCTGCTTCTGGTGAATGAGACACATCCCCAAACAGTTCTGGGCTTTATAGTCCCACATCACGTTTACACGTTTCAGTCTGATGTGGACTTAACATGCATGTGATAAAGCTAATCAGTACATCTGCACTCAGATCTCAGTCTATCAGTGTTTGCTCAACTAGTTTCCAGAAGCTGTCAGGAACGCTGTGACCATGAAGTTAGATGTCAGGGGAATAAACCCGATCCTGTGTTTTGAGGTTGGTGTACACGTTTTCTTGACCAAAATGAACAGAAAGTAATGGGCGAGCACTCATGACCTAAACTTAGAGGTTTGCATTTTAGATTTAGATTTTTAGCCAGGATTTTTGTTTTGGCGTGATAACGTGGCACCTGCTGACTCTGGTTGCTGGGAAATGAAATCAAAGGGCTGCTAATCAGTTAGTGAAGGTCACATCCCATATCTTTCAAGGTGCCCCTGATGGTATTTACCGGATCTGATGTAGATAAAATAGGAAATTATGGGAAATGGGAAAAAACATCACCAAGATATTTTCTTCACATACCGTTGCCTTAGCTTGGGGAAATGAATACCGATCACTTAGAAGTAATGTCCTCTGGTGTACATATGGAAGAGTTATGACAAACGGGTGTCAACGTGTCTCAAAGCCTTTGCACAATGCCACCCTTCTATTAAAATGTACTTTTGTAATAATATCACAAATAACAGCAAATTTCTAAAAAGCACTTCAGCAGGTGATCTTCATAGTGTTTGGGTCCATCTTGGGAAAAAATAAAAATAAATCACATGATTGCTTAAGATAAATCATAATAAGCTTTCATTTACTTTGGGAAAATATGAATCCATCCCTGTTAACTGAAACCTGCATAAATAAAATGCTCAATGCAACAATTCAGCAATTCATGGTTCTTTATTCTTAACACATTCATCAGTTAGCAAAAGTGACAAAAAAGAAAACAAAATCTGAAAGGTAAAATATTAACTCTTAAATTTTCCATTAACTCCGGAGGTGTAGTATCCTTTTCCCAGCACTGTAGAAATCAGTCCATAAATATTCTTAATGATGCAAAGAAATACACAAACCTGAACACAGTTAAACTGCAAAAAGTGTGTTGCATCTTGGAATATGACAAAAAATAAATACAACTGCACCGTTTCCTTTTTATCTTGCATTAAAAATGATGTATTTGAAGTTACAATGTCATTACAGAAACAAAGGGCAGATTGAAGAGTATCATTTATAGTCGTTCCACTGACTGTTCACAGCTCAGCACCCAGCATGTTGTGCACAGAGTTAATGAGGGGAGGTAGGAAGACCATTGAATGTTTTCTAAAGATAGGCTGATTTTATGCAGACCCAATGTGTCCAATATTATAAAAATAAATAAGATATTATTTAATAATCATGAATACATGCGGATAAAATATAATACCATGAAACTGGGACTCCCTTTAAAACACATTTTTATGAAAATGTATTTCATAGTTTTTTTCTGGTCATTTTAATTCAATTCCAGCTGTTTTAAATTTCGGAATGCGCTTCTTCCAAAGTCAGTTTTATCCCATTCCATTTCCTGTCTGAAGGAGCAGACAGCCAATTAATACTGGTGTGACTTAACAACAGTCTACAGCCACGCTAGCGGCTCAGTGAGGCTGTGAAGCTGTAAACCAAAAGAGGTGGGACAACCGACTAACAGGCCGACAATGCAGTCCCTTGAATGAGCCAAAATGGAATACTTAACAATTGATACATATTTTGTCTGCATATATATTCACGCTTGCAGCTTCTAGCCTCTCCCAGCAGCAGGATCAGCCCCTTGGAGAGCGCCAGTCTGACAAATGTGCTACTATAATGACTAAAGTAAGTGGTTTGCAGGTCCGGTTCTCATAATTTGTCTGGTGGGTGCGGGTATTAAAACTAAATATCAACTCATGTTTACACTAATTACTGAGGTAATAAATCAAGAGAGAAGTAGAGTCATTTTCTCATAGACTTCTCTACAACCAGAGGAGTCGCCCCCTGGTGGACAGGAGAGAGAATGCAGCTTAAAACACTTTGGTATTGACTTCATTTTTCAAACCCGGACGTTGCTGCCTGATCTAGAGGGCCTTTCTCGTGTTAACGGTAAAGTTGAACCTTTGATTTGGTGGCGTGAATGCACCTGAAGGCCAAGTTCTTGTAAACGCAATAAAAAAGGGAGGGGTGAGGGGTATTCAGTTGGTTGCAATCTGCAACCTCACCACTAGACATCACTAAATCCTACAGACTGGTCCTTTGGAACTTTTTTTTAACAAAATATAGAGACCAGGGCCAGGATTTGGTTCAATGTACCTTAATCTACAAGTCATTTATTCTAAGAAAAAGAAAAATCAGAAAAGCTGAAAGATTTTTTTGGCATCAAATGAACCGCCATGATCCATCCAAGTACTGAATTACTTTTTGACTGGTAAGCAAGACTTCAGTGACTTAAACCAGCATGGGCCCTTACGGGTCTCTTAGGCAATGACTATCAAACACTAGAAAATATCTGTTAAAAAAGCTCAAGAGAAATAAGAAACACGATGATGAATGTCACCATATTTACACACAGAAATGTTTGCTTAAGATAAACAATGACATTAGTGATAACCTTACTTTGTGTGTGTGATGTAGCATTTCATTTAGTAGATTTCATCATGATATAGTCCCACTCCAACCCATGAACACAACTTCTTTTAATGCTTGTGCGGTCAGGATTCACTTGATGACCTAAAGGTCGTTTCAAAAGGACTTAAATCAAGTTATCCTTCATCAGTTCTATAATTGATAGCCGACCTCTTTGCACAGACTTTGATGAATTAATTAAAACCAAAAAGCTTTTTATATATATATATATATATGTATATTATATATACATATATATATATATATTATATATACATATACATTTTATATAAAGCTTTTTGGTTTTAATTAATATATATATGTAAAATGAAACACTCTTCCGATCAATCCATCATTAGCAGATTTAGACTCACGGTAGATTCAGTGGAGAAGCAGAATCATTGGTACAGTTTCCCTACTTCCAGTGCTTTTTGATTAAAATATTGATATTAAGTCATTGTTTCTCATATATCAGTGCCACAGTGTAACTCTCAAGTGCAGACATATGGAAGCTGTAAATTTAAGCTTCATTCAACAAAGTGTCCATCTGAGACAAATGTAAGAAAAGCATGAGAAGTCCATGTAGAGGGATCTAGCTGTAGGTATATGGCAAACAGCCCCAATACTACTGGATTCCTCTTCCAAGCTGAATGTGAGAGAAAGAAAATGGAGAGCTTTCCACTTTCTATTTAGGCTGTTCAGCGACCCGTACGTTTAACCACCTCAAAAAAAAAGCATGATACCAGCAAAAACACTTGAGCTCGGAGCCTCAATATTTATATTCTATGAAAAATGTCAATCTGACTGAGGTCTTGCGGCGCAGGTTGGCTATTTGAAGATGACCTCCTCATCTTCGTTGTCCCTTCTGCTTCTTGTTCCTCGCAGGTGTCCTGATCGGCTGGCTGGCACCTCCATTTTCCAGTGACGGAGAAACCCGAGCCGCCGGTGGAGGGGTGGGAGAGAAAAGATATGGCTCTCCATCGGTGCTGGACTTGAAAGGTCCCGCTGAGGAAAAGTTCAGAGGACTGAAAGAAAGAGACACAGAAAAACGACAGAGAAGTTATAAGATGGTTTCTAACATTATTTATCATTTTATTTATCTCGGTAATGAGAACCAAGGAAACAAGAAGTATCCTGCTGTGTGTGATACCTGATGGGTGTGCGGGGGCTGCTGTTGTGGCGGCGTACAGCTCGTGGTCGGGGCTCAAATGAGAATCCTTCTTTTAGACTCTCTAGGACCGATGGAGCCACGTAGGTGAAACCCTGATAGAAAATCATCATTCAATCATCATAACATGTTACTGACTTCCTCATTAAAAACAGGGTATTTTAGACAAATTTGAAATAGTTGAATGCCGTGCATTGACTAATTTGAAGTTTAGTTTTCGCTTCCAGTAAACTGGTTTCTGATGGACTCTCAATATGTAGAAAAAGAGAATCTCACAGCAAAGGCGAGCTCTGCACTGTGGCTCAGTGTGGTATCGTCTGGACTGTCCACTGGTGTCTGTCTGGTAAATCGGGTGTCAAACTGGCTCACATCCTCGTCCGACTGCTACAGAGACAGATGGGAAAACAGAGGCAGCCGAAAGGTTAGAGTGGGACTGATCAAATAAGAGGAGATTCATGGTGTATGAAGATATGAAGGTGTGCAAGAATGGAACGTGATCATGAAAGAGATACTGTAGGCAGCAGGTGGTAGTTGAGAATAACATGCATAATATTAACTTAAGGAGCCATTCGATAACATAATGGGCACAACACGACAGCTGATGACCTACCAGCTGTGGCTTGTACGGCGGCTCCACTGTCTTGTCCAGCAGCTCATCCCAGCTGATGTGCCTGAAGAACGGATGTTTCTGCGGAGGAACAAAAGGGCACATTTTTATATATTCTCTGTGGGTGCCAATTCTAGCTGAGAGTGTCCACATGAATCCCTCAACACAAGGGAACTGGGAGTCCATGTATCTTTTGGTTACCAGTTCTGGTTTTACTTAGAAATGGGAAGAATAGTATACTCTCAATACTGTATACTGTAAATCTTTGCAGGACACTAAGTTGCTGATCTACTGCTGCATCGATCGTTTAGTTTGTTTGTATTATTGACTGTTTTTTTTTCATTGAAGTCACACAATAACACAAATGAACGAGAAAAAGCATTTCCTTTAGAAACAGCGTCAGTCCCCCGTCGGAAGGGCTGTCTGACGGAAAAGCTGTGAGAATATTCTAAACATAGCCTACACTTTAACGGATATTGATTATTTTAGTGTCTAAAACACGTCCACCGCAGAACATTGCTTTGCTCCTGTGCTGGTACTCCTGTCTGTTTCTCCAAACTCTGTAGAAATACACCAACTATGGGAAAAGAACCTCATACAACCTCACTTCAAAAATCTCTCTGGATGTTGTATAGCTCCTGCTGTGTTGTGAATCCTACGTTGCCTTAATACTTAATGATACAAAGTAGTCCACTGGTGGAGGCTGTGATGAATCATCACATCTTCAATATATTTACTCATGGCTGTGGCGTTTTTTAGCTTGTCCGCTTAGAAGGAAGCCATGTTAACAGCAGGTATCAGGCTAACGTGGTCGATCGATGTTCACACCACTATTGGAGAACGAGTGTGAGTGAAAGGGTTACTGCAAGGAGATACCTGGATATCAGCACAGTCTGCTTTACTGGAGCCAAGTCTTTGGGATGGATTCTTCTTCAACAGCTGAAAGGAAAAGGGGGGGAAAAAAAGAAAAGAGTCGGGCATGTCACTATAAAGATTAATGATAATGTGAAATAATCAAGAACTTGTTTGAATTTACAGAATAAGTGTTTTCATTATATCGTTTCTAATGAGCAATCACAGCAAGAGCATAACAAAATGAAAATAGAGCGGGATAGATAAGATAATTAATCTGCCCACACTGACGGTAATGTTTCCAACGGTACTTTCACTTTTATTTTCATCTTAATTAAACCAATATTTGCCAAAATATTGGTGACATTCAAGACTAAATATTTGCATACACACTTATCTTCTGTTCAGGTGCGTATTAAATAATATAAAATAATAATAATAATACTAAAACTACCACTGCTAATAATGATAATATTTCACATTTCATATTAAAGAGAAATCAATAGTAAAAGGTCCATTTCTGTAGTCTCAACTTTATGCAGCTTTTAGTTCAGAGGAAACTGTAGTTGACAAAACGATGTAAACCAAGGTCCATTAGAAGCTTTGGATCATATCATGACGTAAACACATGTCTAAAGGCTCCACACTTTTTCCAAAATCTCAACTTTATTGCCTAGTACCACCACACAAGGAGGTTCACCCTCCTTTTAGTGTATGCATTTTTTTAAAGGGGATCTGCAGGGTAAATGGGTGTTTTTTTGGCTGGCATGGTATAGTTCTTCAAACAATCCAGAATAATGTGTCCAATCCAACCACATCATAGGATGATGAATGTTGTTTTATTGATTGATGGAGTTCCTTTCTTTCGGTCACCGGCATGCATCCGGTCTGCACTGAATATCAAAGAGGATCCCATTTCCAGCACTTCAACTTGAAGTAAGACCTTTTGCAGACTCACATAGTGTACGGCAACTGACTGAATATTAATAATTCTCATCTTTCATATTGCTTTGGCTTTGTGATAGTTATAAAAACATGGCAAAATGAGGACGAGCACATTTTAGCCCCATAAAAGGAGAAACTCATTATTGGTGGTTATAAAAAAGAGAAAGAAATTTCAACTAACATTTCAAAGACTGCAGGGATGCTTTTATGGAGGGCGGAAGCCTGACAGACAATGATAAATGATACATCAATGCCAATAGATGAAATGCTCCCATTCACTTAAGATGGCCAATCTGATCCTGCAGTTTAATGGTTTAAGCAACTCCTACTTTTACACTGTAAGAAGATGTGTGCATCGAGCCACTTCATAGAGAGACAGATCATCTGAGAATAAAAATGAATCACGCTTATTTCCATCAGCAAAAAAAAGGACACATTGCCATCTCCTTTGAATATTGCCTTTGTGTTGGTCGCAAATATTACATAATGGCCTGGTCGCTATTATTTGAGCCGACAAATCTCCTTGAAGAAAGTACTTGTGGGAGACAGGAGAAGAAGCTGTAGCTGTCTGGAAGGAGATGTCAGAAAAAATCTTTGGTAATAAAGTTTGGATGCCTAAACCACAGTTCAGCTGATTTGAACTCCTGGTCCCCCCCGGGTGTGTTTGATAGCTCCAGGGAAAGTTACGGTAGAGTGTGGATTGTGAGTTGAGTGAGATTTGCTCATAAGATAATTCAAATAAAAGTGTTTGGATAGAAAACATGGTGTTGGAAGAGTAGCTTGTACAGTGGTCACAGTGTAACCCCGGAGTGAGCATCAACGGAGGCCAAACTAAGTCTCCCCTGTGCTTCCTGACCTCAGGCTGGAAGCTGGAGCAGACACTGGCTCTGTGTTTCGCTGTTGCATAATCACTTTTAAAAATAAAATCAAGCCTCCTTCTACATGAATAAAATCTTAATAATCTTCACCACTTTTTTTGTGACAAATCGTTTATAACAACTATTTGTATGACAACTTATTGTCAACCTAAATTCCTGACTGTGACAGTCCTACCTATGGCTGATAAAACAATGTACACGATGTATCTCAGAAAATGAACCAACTCTCCGTTTGATATTATTTGAGCGTGTTTCACAGACCTTCTTGATGAGGTCCCTTGCATCAATGGTCAGGTATGGAGGCAGATTGATTTTACACTTCAATATCTTATCAATGGTCTTCTTCCTGTTTTCAGCTGTGAATGGAGGCTGGAGGAGAACCACAAGAGGGCGTCAGTAGTTACTCAAAGAGGTTTCTATAGTTAGAGATAGAAATCCATCACAGCAGCAATAAACAGCATCACTTGTAACCCTAAAATTGCTGTATGAATAAATGTTACATTTGTCTGTATTGTGGATTTAAGAAATGGTACAGTGACTAAAAGAGGACACAGGATGTTTGAGGCCTTGGTTACAATTATCGTTTCAATGCAACTTTTGTCATCTGATGGTGCCAGACATTAAGATAAGATAAGATGAGATAATCCTTTATTAGTCCCACAGTGGGGACATTTGCAGGATACAGCAGCAGAGACGATAGTGCAAACAAGAGGAATAAGTAAAAAAAAAATACAAGATCAAAACAAGTATTATAAATAAGTAAATAAGTAATCACACAGTAAAAAAAAAAAAAAAGAAAAAAAAAACTTTAAATCCACAATAACTAAAATAAAATAATATATAAACAGACAGAATAATGTTATTATTGCACAGTGGATTGCACATAGTTTTAAACTGCACTGATTTATATATTGTCAGTTTTTAGTGATGTGTGGTCTCCTGGGAGCACAGTTGGTTGTGTAGCCTGACAGCGGCAGGAATTAGAGGGGCGGAAGAAGAGTAAACTTTTATATTGAAAAATGTATAGGAAATATTTGTGTTCATCCACCATTTTAAAATTAGTCCTTTTACTACGAATATATATCCGATCACTATCCGATCAGGTAGGTCGCATTGTGTCAAGTGTGGACTTTTATGTGCACACAGCTGAGTTACGATCTGGCAAAACTGATCACAAGAGTCCAAACATCACACTGAAAAGACAAGTGAGACCAAGGGCTGGGATTGGGGTGATCTGGATAACCACTAAGGATGCATCTCTTTCTTTCAGGTTTTTGGGGCAGGAATTCTCTCAAAAGTTATAATCACACAAATATCAGTTAAAAAGACAAATATTGAAACTATTACAGCTGGTCATCCTCTCTAGACACATACCTAGATCCATTACCTGGGACCGCTGTCCTATTAAGGGTCACGGGGTGGGGGGCTTGAGCCGATCCCAGCTGACGTGAAGGCAGGCTACATTCTGGACAGGTCACCAGACTATCACAGTGCTGACACATAGAGACAGACAACCACTCACGCTCACATCCACACCTACGGGCAATTTAGAATCATCCATTAACCTGCATGTCTTTGGACTGTGGGAGGAAGAACTTAGAGCAAACCTACGCTGATCTCCAGACACAGTTACTACTCCAACTTACTGAGCCGGTCATCATGTCGTACATCAAGGCCCCGAGGCTCCACCAGTCTACTGCTCTGTTGTGACCAGACCTGGTCAGGATCTCTGGAGCCCTGGTAGAGAAATTATAGACAGAGAAAGGACACACACACACACAGAGAGAGAGAGAGAGAGAGAGAGAGAGAGAGAGAGAAAGTGAGGAAGTATATGTGTGGGCGGAGCAAAATGGCAGAACCACAGCAAATATTTCCATTAATGCAAAACATATTGATTGAACCTAGTTATGAAATACATATAAGATCACAAACTTAGCATTTTAAGTTTGTAAATGATGGGGTTAACACATCTGGCGGTGTGTGTGTGATCTGTAGAGGTGTGTTTATGTGAGAGCGAGGCAAGTGTTACCCACATGTACTCTATGGTGCCACAGAAGGTGTGTGTGACGCTTCCATCATGAATGGATTCCTTACAGAGGCCAAAGTCGGTTAGCTTGATGTGTCCTTTAAAAAGAAAAAAAACAAAAACATATTGAAGTATAACTATCCATGTGAATGTGAGGCAGAATTAATTAATTAGAAGTAAGAGGAAGTGACACTCAAATCACAAAATGATGTTCAACACTGAAGCAAAGGGGGAACAGGAAACCACAGAAACAAACCACATGGTGCTCACATGCATTATGGCACTTAAAGAAGGAGTGTGAAGGATTTAGTGGCATTTAGCACTGAAGCCGCAGACTGCATCCAACTGAAAAACTCTCCCTTCCCTACTCCCTTCCCAAGCCTGATCATATTTATTAACATGTTGGTGTGTTACCTTGGTGATTAAGCATGATGTTTTCGGGTTTGAGGTCTCTGTAAATAATCCCATTGGAGTGGAGGTGACCGAGAGCCAATGTGATCTCTCCTAGATAGAAACTTCAAAACAGACAGAAATAGTTTGAGTCCTTGTTATAACAGACGCAGAATGATCTTCTCAACTGCAAAAGTGGGACGAGGAATAACTAACTCACTAACTCAGTAGGAATGAAAAAAAAAAGCATCATTATCATGCTGAAGTTTTATGTAGTGATGCACCGACTGATCAACCACCTGTCAAACCAGCCAGTTTTCAGCTGATCGCCCATGACCATTGACTGGCCAATCAGTGTCATGTATTTGCCAGGTTTTTTTGGCAGTCTAAATTGTTGTTGATGTTTTTAAGTTGCACAGACAGCAGCACTGACAGTAACGCCACAGCCGGCCACAGGTGTGATTTTTTGACAACTGTGACAGTAAGAGTAGGTCCTGTAACTTGCTGCAGTTTTGGAGAAAATGCAAGTTATTTAAGAGTCAATGTTTTACTTTGAACATACAATTGAGTTTTCCATGAAAGAAAAGCTACAAATATGTCTTGTGTATGCCGTCAATTATATTTCATAGAAAGAAGTAAAACTGCAAATCGGCAGGTCAGACTTAGAAAAAAAAAAAAAAAGATATCGGACAAGAAAACTGCAAATCGGTGCCTCTCTAATTTTATGCTTAAATTTGCAGATTGTGCTAGTTTCCCAGACTGTGTTCAGTATGTGTCCTTACCAAGCAGTGTCCTCCATGAAGATGCCTTCCTTCTCTAGCTGCATGAAGAGCTCCCCTCCTGGTGATAAACAACAGTACAGATGGATTAGTGGGATTAGTCCATTAGAGAATCTTCCTCCTATCTAATTCTTCACTCATCCCTCTTCTTCTCCCTCCACCTCTTCCATTTCTATCACTTCAAACTATCTGTTTGCACTAACATTGGTCTATGGCTAATGTCTCTCCTCCTATGTTTTACCCTCCACATCCCTCAGTTCAGCCTCTGTCTTACCACTCAGACACTCCAGTATGAGGTAGAGTTTTCCCCCAGTCTGGAAGGCGTAGAGCAGATCCACGATGAACGGGTGTCTCACCGTCTCCAGGATCTCCCGCTCTGCTCGCGTATGGGCCGTGTCTTTAGCATTACAGACTATCTTCGCCTAAACACAAAAGGAACAAGACAAGTGAGCATAGTACCGTGTTGAAAGAGGTAAGGAGAAGAAATAGAGAGAGATGGACGCAAAAGGAGGACAAACAGAAGGAGGGGGAAGAAACGAGAGGCAGATAAAGCATGGAGTGGAGAGAAAAGCATGAGGAAAACATGGAAAGAGAGGAACAGGTTCCTGAACCATTTATCATACATTTTCTCTCTTAGGAGGGAACTGTGTGATGAGACAAAATACCTTTTTCAGAACCTTCATGGCAAATATGTGTCCCATATGAGCACCTTGAACCTTCCTCACCTGGAAAACCTGAAAAAATACATTTTGTCTTAATGTGAATATCAATCAATCAATGTCATTCATCACATGTAATCATATGAGTGTGGAGGAACATCTGGTGATCCATTCTCCAAGCCTGGTCTAATTTGTTTTCTCTACTGTGTTTATGACTAAAGAACAGGAAAAGAAAAGGTTCTGCCAGGGTCTGGCTGTTTCCCACCACTTAAAGTATTCACACTTCCTACTGAGTTTTCATTTCTTCATGCACTTTAAACACAATATACATAATGTGTGAAAGCAAGCTTCCAGTCTTATTTAGAACATGTGGTAGTTATGCTCTTCAGAAGAGCCCTATGAAATAAATAAATGATTATTTAACTAAATATAAAATATGATTCTCTTGCTGACATTTGAACATTTAACTTGTGTTTTCCTGATACAAACAGAGCAGGGTGGCAATGGGGATGTTAATTATTAACTGTTTAACCCTGCTTTCAGTTAAACCAAATATTACAAAATATATTTTTAAAAGCTGAGCAGAACTCAGAGGATCAGCTTGTCACTAAAAGGAGAAAAGCCAGTCCACCTTAAGTGTGCCTGAGCTGGAGCTGTTCACTTCGGGGCTAACCCTGTTCACCTTAATCATCAGCCGGCTGACAAGCACGAGACGGGAGTTTAGCTTGTGTCTCAAAACACAGCGGCACAGTTTTTTTCTGATCATTCGGCTTAGGTGTTGGTAAAAAAACGCTTATAATAACTGTTTTGTTTTTATTGGCAAAATTTTATGATATTCCTATTTTTACAGTCGATTGCATTTCTATCATCAAATTCTGGGAACTTGTCCATGTTTTCCACATCGTGAAAGTCATGGGGCCCTACACTTCAGCCTCTTTTAGCCAAATAATAATAAACACAAACAAGGATCAAGAAAAACGATCCTGACAAAAAAAGAAATGGCTAAATCAAAACCTTTTTCTTTTTTACCCGTTTCAGAATCACAATCAGAATGTTCATTGCCAAGTACTACTGCTAGGTGATCTTCTCAGATTAAACACAGATGTGCTGTAAAAAGCAACCAAGACTAGAACTTTGCTGAAAGGGATCTTTTATGTAGTGTTGAAACAATTAATATTAATGTATTCATCTTTATTTAGTCACGTATACAGCAAAAATGCTATATAATATTACGTTATGCTTAGTTCTGGAATTAATTTTCTGAGTAGGTAGAAAGAAGAATTTGAGAAAAAAAGTAATTAGAAAGTGTACACATTTCAACAATTTTACCCTAAATAGGTCAAATGTGTATAGTGAACAGCATGATGCATAATCACACACAAACAACACACACACACAACACACACACGCACACGCACAAACCTTGCCATAGGCTCCTTTTCCCAGCACAGTAAGAAGCTCAAAATAGTCAGGTCCAACTCTCTCACTGTCTCTGTTGACACTTTCACTGGTCAACTCCACCTCCTCTGTCTGCACACTGGGATGAGCATGACACAGGACAACAGCAGTACTGGTATGAATACATTTGACTGCTATATCAGAGAGCACATTCTCTGAATTTAAGGGTAAATTCCACTTACTTCTCTGGTTCCATCACAGTGAAGTCACAGACATCATCCTACGGATGGGGAACAGCAAGTCAATCAGGTTAAAGAGAGTTAAAAAAGTAAGTCCATTTCTTCCTTCTTAATTATGTACATTGTAGCCAAATGTCCTAGATGTATTCCACACGTTATCATTTCTGTGTTTGTGGCAATGTATCCTAGCTATGCACGGACAAAACAACCTGTAATGAAGCACATTAATTGTTTGTCTCATTCCTGTGTATTTCAGGGAACTGATCAGCAGTGGTCTCTTGAATACCTATGCTGAATACACTTATTGTAAGTCGCTTTGGATAAAAGCGTCTGCTAAATGACTGTAATGTAATGTAATGTAATATAATGTAATGTAATGTAATGGTCTTATCATTGACTGGATACAGACCTCTGCGTCACTGATGTCCTCATTCTCCAAGTCTATGTCGAACACTCCTGCCATCCTGAAACAGGGATTGTACAATCAATATCTGCAATTGAATTCTAACTAGGAAAAACTCCCCTTTTCAGATATCTATAATCCAGTTGCTCCTAGTCATAATTAACATTTCAGATATCCAAAATAAAAACCATAACGAGCATCCATAATGTAAATTTGAATATCCAAAATATATTCTGACTTGTAAACATGCAACGTGAATCCATAATTGGATCCAAAATACAGATTTCAGATATCTACCATTAGAATAATGACTTGTTTCATTATATCCATAAATGTACAGTGGATAAAAAAGATTATAATGTGCAAAATGTCTGACTTAAGTTATGACTTAAGTCATGACGTCATGACTTAAGTTATGACGTCATGACTTAAGTTATGACGTCATGACTTAAGTTATGACTTAAGTCATCTTAAACAGATACAACAGAGTCAGAGGTGTCGTGAGTGAGTGTGACACCTGTAATCACTAAAAGTGTTTACAGGTGTCTGTCCACGATGCATGCACGTGAGGTCTCCGACCAAAACACTGGTGCTCGTGACTCAGGTTACCAGTCTTACACTGAAGCTACCTGAAGCTAACGTTAGCCTAGCCGCCCCGAGCAGTGACAGCTCCAGTTAAACCTGACAGCCGAGTGTCGTGATTCAGAAGAACCAAACGCTTTACGGCAGCTAGCTTAACTTCTCGCGTTAGCATGTAGGCTAATCATCTGTGCCAGGTAGTGAGCGGACATGCTAACACATGCTAACACATGCTAGCAGCAGCTCGCGCTCACCTGAGCACGCTGCTCCTCCGTGACGTCAGTCCCGGTCCGGTGGTGACAGAGGTCGGTCTACACACACACAGCTGTGGCCGCCATCGCGTCCCCTTCAGTCCAACAACAACAACACGCAGAGCCGCTGCTTCCTCACGCTGCTGCGAGGGCTGAGCTGCAAGGACCTTTACCCTGTGCGTCACCACAGGTCCTGGAAGGGAACAGCGGGCGACAGTCATTACAATGACGAGGTCTGCTACTAATATATACTACATTAATAATACAAAAGACTATAATAATAATAATACAAATAAATATAATACTACATTAATAATAAAAAAAGACTATAATAACAACAATCAAACTATAATAATAATACAAATAAATATAATACTACATTAATAATACAAACAACTATAATAGCAACAATCAAACTATAATAATAATACAAATAAATATAATACTACATTAATAATAAAAAAAGACTATAATAACAACAATCAAACTATAATAATAATAATACAAATAAATATAATACTACATTAATAATACAAACAACTATAATAGCAACAATCAAACTATAATAATAATAATACAAATAAATATAATACTACATTAATAATACAAACAATTATAATAGCAACAATCAAACTATAATAATAATACAAATAAATATAATACTACATTAATAATACAAACAACTATAATAGCAACAATCAAACTATAATAATAATACAAATAAATATAATACTACATTAATAATAAAAAAAGACTATAATAGCAACAATCAAACTATAATAATAATAATACAAATAAATATAATACTACATTAATAATACAAACAACTATAATAACAACAATCAAACTATAATAATACAAATAAATATAATGCTACATTAATAATACAAACAACTATAATAGCAACAATCAAACTAATAATAATAATACAAATAAATATAATACTACATTAATAATACAAACAACTATAATAGCAACAATCAAAGCTATAATAATAACAATACAATCATCACATTAATAATACTAATAATAATACAGCTAAATATAATACTATATTAGTAATAAAAACAATTATAATAACAACAATCAAACTATAATAATAATACAAATAACCATCACATTAATAATACTAATAATAATACAGCTAAATATAATACTATATTAGTAATAAAAACAATTATAATAGCAACAATCAAAACTATAATAATAATAATACAAATAAATATAAAACTATATTAATAATAAAAACAATTACAATAACAACAATCAAAACTATAATAATAATACAAATAACCATCACATTAATAATACTAATAATAATACAGCTAAATATAATACTATATTAGTAATAAAAACAATTATAATAGCAACAATCAAAGCTATAATAATAATAATACAAATAACCATCACATTAATAATACTAATAATAATACAGCTAAATATAATACTATATTAGTAATAAAAACAATTATAATAGCAACAATCAAAACAATAATAATAATAATAATAATACAAATAAATATAATACAATATTAATAATAAAAACAATTACAATAACAACAATCAAAACTATAATAATAATACAAATAACCATCACATTAATAATAATAATAATAATACAGCTAAATATAATACTATATTAGTAATAAAAACAATTATACCTTACAGTCAGTCATTTAGCAGACGCTTTTATCCAAAGCGACTTACAGTCAGTAGTATATTACATATCATTCACCCATTCACACACTGATGACAGGCTACCATGCAAGGTGCCACCATCAGACTCTAACTAACATTCATGCAACATCCAGTCCACACCGATAGCAAGCCTTCAGGAGCAACTTGGGGTTAAGTGTCTTGCCCAAGGACACATCGAACCACCGATCCTCTGATTGGAGAACTATCTTGCTCTCCACTACGCCACAGTACTATAATACTATATTAGTAATAAAAACAATTATAATAACAACAATCAAACTATAATAATACAAATAACCATCACATTAATAATACTAATAAAGCTAACTATAATACTACATTAGTAATAAAAACAATTATAATAACAACAATCAAACTATAATAATAATACAAATAACCATCACATTAATAATACTAATAATAATACAGCTAAATATAATACTATATTAGTAATAAAAACAATTATAATAGCAACAATCAAAACTATAATAATAATACAAATAAATATAATACTACATTAATAATACAAACAATGATAATAGCAACAATCAAGGCTATAACAATAATAATACAAACAATCATACGAATAATCATCACATTAATCATACTAATAATAATACAGCTAAATATAATACTATATTAATAATAAAAACAATTATAATAGCAACAATCAAAACTATCCATCCATTTCCTTCCGCTTATCCGGGGCCGGGTCACGGGGGCAGCAAGCTAAGGAGGGTCCTCCAGACGTCCTTCTCCCCAGCAACACTTTCCAGCTCCTCCTGGGGAACCCCGAGGCGTTCCCAGGCCAGACGAGATATATAATCTCTCCAGCGTGTTCTGGGTCTACCCCGGGGTCTCTTACCAATTGGACGTGCCTGGAAAACCTCTAAAGGGAGGCGTCCAAGAGGCATCCTGATCAGATGCCTGAGCCACCTCAGCTGGCCCCTTTCGACGCGAAGGAGCAGCGGCTCTACTCCGAGCTCCCTCCGGATGTCTGAGCTCCTCACCCTATCTCTAAGGCTGAGCCCAGCCACCCTACGAAGGAAGCTCATTTCGGCCGCTTGTATTCGCAATCTCATTCTTTCGGCTCAGCTCCTTCTTCACCACAATGGTCCGGTACAACGCCCGCATCACTGCTGACGCTGCACCGAACCGCCTGTCCATCTCCCATTCCATTTTACCCTCACTCGTGAATAAGATCCCGAGATACTTGAACTCCCCCGCTTGGGGCAGTGACTCACTCCCAACCCAGAGGGTGCAATCCACCGTTTTCCGGAAGAGAACCATGGCCTCAGACTTGGAGGTACTGACTCTCATCCCGACCGCTTCACACTCGGCTGTGAACCGCCCCAGTGCGTGCTGAAGGTCCCGTTCTGAAGGAGCCAACAGAACCACATCATCTGCAAAAAGCAGGGATGTGATTCTGAGGTCCCCAAACCGGAAACTGTCCTCCCTCCGGCTGCGCCTTGAAATCCTGTCCATGAAAATCACAAACAGGATTGGTGACAATGGGCAGCCCTGGCGGAGGCCAACACGCACTGGGAACAAGCTCGACTTTGTGCCGAGTATCCGGACACAGCTCTCACTTTGGTCATACAAGGACCGAATGGCTCGTAGTAACGAACCAGGTACCCCATATTCCCGCAGTACCCCCACAGGACTCCCCGAGGGACACGGTTGAAGGCCTTCTCCAAGTCCACAAAACACATGTAGACTGGATGAGCAAACTCCCATGCACCCTCCAACAGACCTGCAAGGGTAAAGAGCTGGTCCGCTGTTCCACGGCCAGGACGGAATCCGCATTGCTCCTCCTGAATCTGAGGTTCGACAATCAGACGGAGCCTCCTTTCCAGCACCCTGGAGTAAACTTTCCCGGGGAGGCTGTGTGATGCCCCTATAATTGGAGCACACTCTCCGGTCCCCCTTTTGAAAATGGGAACCACCACCCCGGTCTGCCACTCCACAGGCACTGTACCCGACTTCCACGCGACAGAGAAGAGACGTGTCAACCAAGACAGCCCAACAATGTCCAGAGCCTTTAGCATCTCCGGTCGAATCTCATCCACTCCTGGCGCTTTGCCGCTGAAGAGCTTTTTAACTACCTCAACGACCTCCGCCAGGCATATGGGCGAGTCTTCCCCTGAGTCTTCAGACTCTGCCTCTTCCACAGAGGACATGTTGGTCGGGTTCAGGAGTTCCTCAAAGTGTTCTTTCCACCGCTCGACAATATCCCCAGTCCGGGTCTGCAGTTCTCCCCCTGCTGAGCACAGCCTGAGAAAAGCCCTGTTTCCCCTTTCTGAGTCTGGGTTTACCAGGTCTGTCCGGCAGCCTCTCCCGCCACCTGATCCAACTCACCACCAGGTGGTGGTGATCAGTTGACAGCTCTGCTCCTCTCTTCACCCGAGTGTCCAAGACATACGGCCGCAGGTCTGATGACAACTACAAAGTCGATCATAGACCTTTGGCCTAGGGTGTTCTGGTACCAAGTACACTTATGAGCCTCCCTATGCTCAAACATGGTGTTTGTTATGGACAGTCCATGACTAGCACAGAAGTCCAACAACAAAGCACCACTCGGGTTCAGATCGAGCAGGCCGTTCCTCCCAATCACACCCCTCCAGGTTTCTCCATCGTTACCCACGTGAACTTTTGAAGTCTCCCAGAAGAATTATGGAGTCCCCAGTCGGCGCCCTTTCCAGAACACCACCCAAGGACTCCAAGAAGGCCGCATACTCCGAACTGCCGTTTGGTGCATAGGCACAAATGACAGTCAGAGACTTTCCCCCTCGCGGTTCGCAGTTGCAGAGAGGCGACCCTCTCGTTCTCCGGGGAGAACTCCAGAACAGCGGCGCTCAGCCGGGGGCTTGTGAGTATCCCCACACCCGCCCGGCGCATCTCACCCTGGGCAACTCCGGAAAAGGGAAAAGTCCAGCCCCTCTCCAGGAGTTTGGTTCCAGAACCGGCGCTATGCGTGGAGGTGAGCCCAACTATATCTAGCTGGTACCGCTCCACTTCCCGCACCAGCTCCGGTTCCTTCCCCGCCAGAGAGGTGACATTCCACATCCCTAGAGCTAGTCTGCGATGCCGGGGGTCAGCACGCCCAGGTTCCCGCCCCTGACTGCTGCCCGGTTCACAATGCACCCGACCCCAATGCCTATCCCTGCGGGTGGTGGGCCCACAGGGTGGCGGCACGATGTAGCTTTTTCGGGCTGGGCGCGGCCGGGCCCCATGTGCCAAGGCCCGGCCACCAGACGCTCGCCGGCGAGCTCCCCTCCCGGGTCTGGCTCCAGGAGGGTGCCCCGGTTTCCCTATTCGGGGCGAGGTGCCACAACTCATTATTGATCATTTCATTGGGGTCTGTGAATCGCTCTTAGTCTGACCCCTCCCCTAAGACTTCAGGAGAAGCAATGCGGATTCCGTCCTGGCCGCGGAACAATAGACCAGCTCTTTACCCTTGCAGGTCTGTTGGAGGGGGCATAGAAGTTTGCTCATCCAGTCTACATGTGTTTTGTGGACTTGGAGAAGGCCTTCGACCGTGTCCCTCGTGGAGTCCTGTGGGGGGGTACTGCGGGAATATGGGGTACCTGGTTCGTTGTTATGAGCCATTCGGTCCTTGTATGACCAAAGTGAGAGCTGTGTCCGAATACTCGGCACAAAGTCGAGCTTGTTCCCAGTGTGTGTTGGCCTCCGCCAGGGCTGCCCATTGTCACCAATCCTGTTTGTGATTTTCATGGACAGGATTTCAAGGCGCAGCCGGGGGGAGGACAGTTTCCGTTTTGGGGACCTCAGAATCTCATTCCTGCTTTTTGCAGATTATGTGGTTCTGTTGGCTTCTTCAGAACGTGATCTTCAGCGCGCACTGGGGCGGTTCGCAGCCGAGTGCGAAGCGGTCGGGATCAGAGTCAGTACCTCATAGTCTGAGGCCATGGTTCTCTTCCGGAACAGGAGTTCAAGTATCTCGGGATCTTATTCACGAGTGAGGGTAAAATGGAATGGGAGATGGACAGGCGGTTCGGTGCAGCGGCAGCAGTGATGCGGGCGTTGTACCGGACCATTGTGGTGAAGAAGGAGCTGAGCCGTAAGGCAAAGCTCTCAATTTACCAGTCCATCTACGTTCCAACCCTCACCTATGGTCATGAGCTTTGGGTAATGACCGAAAGAATGAGGTCGCGAATACAAGCGGCCGAAATGAGCTTCCTTCGTAGGGTGGCTGGGCTCAGCCTTAGATATAGGGTGAGGAGCTCAGACATCCGGAGGGAGCTCGGAGTAGAGCCGCTGCTCCTTCGCGTCGAAAGGGGCCAGCTGAGGTGGTTCGGGCATCTGATCAGGATGCCTCCCTTTAGAGGTTTTCCAGGCACGTCCAATTGGTAAGAGACCCCGGGGTAGACCCAGAACACGCTGGAGGGATTATATATCTCGTCTGGCCTGGGAACGCCTCGGGGTTCCCCAGGAGGAGCTGGAATGTGTTGCTGGGGAGAAGGGCGTCTGGAGGACCCTCCTTGGCTTGCTGCCCCTGCGACCCGGCCCCGGATAAGCGGAGGAAAATGGATGGATGGATCATTAAATGAACATATGATCAGTAATCAGCATGACAGATTCCAAAATAATCGTTGGCTCAGTAACAGGTAAGAAATCAATAGTAACTTATTGAGTAGAACAAACTTAAATGCATCAAGACTATACGAGTCTGAAACCGAATGAATGTAAGCATCACTTTAGAATACTGCTTACGAGGCTCTATGACTAAAGGTTATAAAATCCAAGCTGCATAAAGTCAGATGATCAAACCACAGAACGCTTTATGATTGAGCTTTAGGGTCTCACTTCCTGATTGATTTCCTCACTACAGCTGCTCCACAAGTTCACCTCTTTAACACATCAGTCCATAAACCTGCAGCTTCCTCCCAAATAATTTGGACTCTTTCAGGTTTCTCATTAGTTTCTCACTTTATACCCAGGATAAAGAGGTTCAGTGAATGTGGTGTTGAAGGTTTGGAGGTGGAACAGTGTGTCAGAGGAGACTCTGTAGAAGGACAGAGAGCCAGCAGGACAGTCCACATACACTGCTACTCTACCAGAGTAGGAGGAGTAGGAGGGGATGGGGGAGGAGATGATGGAAGTTATTGTGTTATTGTGACAGACAATACCTTTTGAGCACTTCAGACTCCAGGACTGATCATTCCTTCCAACACTTACACTTCCTCAGACCTGGTCTGAACCATCGGACTCCAGCAGGCTCCACCCTGAAAGGAGGAGGGGGTCAGAGCAGCATGGAAACATGGACATTACATCGTCTCATACACAGAGCTTTGTATTCAGAAGCATCTAATTATTATTCAGCTGATGTTCTTTAACTTCATGGAGCTTCTTCTGATTGGCCGATGACGACATTATGTTCACCTATTCATGATATATTATTATCAGTATTATATTGACAATCATCATCCATTTCAGACTCAGTTTCCTCTACCAGTCAGTCAGTGAAACAAATGTTTAAACCTGCATCAATTGATTTCTTTGTCCACTTGTGGTTCATTGAAAACAAGCTGTAAACACAACACCTGACCTATTACCAGCTTATAAAGTCGTTGTGTCTAACGTTATATCAACCAGCTGCTTCCACATCCAGCAGTTACAGATCAACATGATGATTCATCAGGAGTCTTTGTGTTTGTGTCACCTGATGAATATTCTCTCTCTTTTAGCTCTGTTTTTGGTCTCCACCACCTCCTGAGGGAAATATCTGTCTCTTTAGCTGCTAAATGCTCCACTATGTTCACCAGCTAGTCTCTAACTGAGTCTGTCTGCTGTTTGCTGCTGAGCAGGTAGTGTACAGAGGCTTCATCACAGCTTGTTGGATGAAAACAGCTGCTGGAAACACTGAGACTGAACTAAACAGGAAATGTGCTGCAAAACCAAAACCATTGGCGAGGCTAAAAAGCTCTGTAGAGCTGCAGAGATGGAGACAATTATCTGTGGGTTCATCACCACCACACGACTCTTCGCCATTACACAGAGTCAGCTGATCTTTTGCAAATAAAGAAATATTTATTGTTTGATGTTTTGGTCCTGACAAGCGACCTCTTGTGTTTGTGTTATAATGACTGTTGTCTCTCAGAAGTAAAGGAGAAATTAGCCTGACATCACTACAGCACCGCAAAACCTCTGATGGAGGAGGTCGGGGTGGATGGTTGGATGTACAAAGTGTCTGACTTTGACACTGCTGTTCACATCCCGTCTCCTAGCAACAGTCAGCACTGGTTTCAATTATCTGTAATCTGGAGGTTTAGAATATTACAGTTCAAGTCTGTCTGCAGCCACAGAGCACTGCCTGTGTTCCCTTATTACTTTGGTCCAGTCCTAAATAAACCTCTTTGGGCTCTGACACACCATGTCCACAATAAGCTGTTGGTTCTCCACTGAGCGTCTGTGGTCGACTGTCACCTGTAGTTTCAACAACTCGACTCTCATCAACCAGGGAACTCGCCCTCAGTGCAAAACAAACCAAAAGCAGGTGAAGCTGAACTCCTTTAAAACAGCAAAACATTCCTATTGTGATAATTTATCAAGACGGTTTAAACAGGTTGATTCTTTGTCTGTTTGTCTTTTCACAATAATGTCTGGACTAAAGGACAACACACACTGGTGGCAGATGAAGAGCATCAAATCATCCAACTGTTTGATATGAGCCCACAAACCTGCAGCGTGACGACGTTGAGGCATGTCAACCCACCATGATGGCCGTCAACGTGTCAGGATACACCGCTGTCCTATTTTCTAATGTTGAAACAAGACAACGCTCCAGAAAAACAACTGTTTCATCGCCTTCCCTCCCTGTTCTGGCTCATCCTGGCTACTGTTCCCTGACTACTTCTGTCTGTATTGATCGTCTGATGTGGGACACAAACAGTTTGATGAGTCTCTGCTAGTTTGAGGTCAGCTTGGTGTGTCAGGGTCATATTAACCAGCTCTACCTCCTCTATCACACTGATTGTCTGTGGCTGCAGCAGGCCTCTTCATACCTGAGAGTTTCCAGTCTCCAGTGTGGATCATCAAGTCCAGCAGACCGCAGCTTCACTCCTGAGTCTCCTGGATGATTGTAGCTCAGGTCCAGCTCTCTCAGGTGGGAGGGGTTGGAGCTCAGAGCTGAGTCCAGAGAAGCACAGCCTTCCTCTGTGATCAGACAGCCTGACAGCCTGCAAACACACCAAACAACACACGTCACATGATCTGAGGGAACTGTGAGGGCTGGAAGCTTTCTGGAGTACTGAGATACTGTCGACTACTGTGGGGTTACATTAACATTGGTACTGATTGGTTTCTAGTCACAACCAAACACCCACCAATGTCCATCAACAATCTGACAACATTACTGGTATCACTGGTTTCTGATATTTCAAATTATAACAGCAGAGTGAGAAAAAACGATATATTATATGTTCATAGAAATATATTAAAATGTAATATGTGATTGAAATCACACAAGCAGAGAATCTTATGAAGGTTACGAGTTTACCCATTAATGTAAAGCAGTATTTAAGTGGACATTAATTGAATCCTGACCTGAGAGTTTCCAGTTCACAGTGTGGACTCTCCAGTCCAACAGACAGCAGCTTCACTCATGGATGATTGTTACTCAGGTCCAGCTCTCTGAGACTAGAGGACTGGGAGCTGAGGACTGAGGACAGAGCTTCACAGCTTCTCTCTGAGAGGTTACAGTCATTCAGTCTGAAGAGAAAACAATCAACAAGAAGAAAAAATAATATTTGTGTTAAAATGAAATCCTCTTGGATAATGATTCTGTAATAAAGTAGAACCAGAAGGAACAAAGATAATTTCTTCATTGAAAGTGGATAAAATACTTGCTATTCTACACTAAACACGATACAATGTAGGTTCAGTGTACTCTACTGTATACATGAAGTACTGTAGTATCACTATCAGGATGAGGGATGGATATTTATATTTATATTATTATTACGGAGAGGTACTGCAGGTCCTTCCTTCCTGCCGCTGTCAGGCTGCACCACCAACTCTGCTCCCAGTAGACCACACGTACAAAAAGACTGACTATATAAATCTGTGTATTATAAAAATATGTACAATCCACTGCAATACTAAAATTATTCTGTCTGTTGATATAATATTTAGGTTATTGTGGAGTTAAGTTTTTTACAAATGTATTATTCTTTACTGTGTTATTACTTATTTACTTATTCACAATACTTGTTTTGATCTTGCTTTTTTACTATGTCTCTTGTTTGCACTGTCCTCTCTGCTTGTAACGGGTGGTGTGTGGACCCAAGTGCAGTACGACCAGGAGACAGAGTAAAGTTCTGGAGCTTTATTCAAAGCGGAACAAACAGCAGGTAGACAGGCAGGAGATAACTCACGGGGGATATTCCACTCTAGAGAGCGCTGATCCGTCAGTGGAGCAGGCAGACAAAACCAAGAGGAGCAAAGGCAAATCTCATGGTCGGGGACAGAAGGCTGAGTCGGTTAACCGGGGCAGAGGGAAGGCGGAGAAGTCCAAACAAGCGGGGTCGGCAACGGGAAATCAGTCCGGGGAATAACGCTGGAAGGACTGACATAATGCGGAGAACGATCTGGCAGTGAGTGTGTGAGACTGGGGTTTAAATACTGCAGGGTGTAGGTGCAGCAGAGTGAGCAGGTGAGAGTGATGGTGCTGATGAGGTGGGTGTGGCAGACAGGTGCACCGCATGAGGCTGATTAGGTGAGTGAGGGAGAGTGTGGTGAGAGAGAGGGGGCTGGGCTGTGAGCTGAGAGAAATAGACAGAGTGCAGGAAGAGTGAACAGGTGTGACTGTGACACTGCTGCTGTAATCCTGTTGTCCCCGCTGCGGGACTCATTAAGGATTATCTTATTTATTGTTATTCATTAGCGTTTAAAACAAATTCAAGCGTTTGTTGTCTTCCCGACTCGTTTTAAAAATAGAGAATACAAGGAGTTGTGACCAGGATGTGTTCAGGTGATGTTCAGTAGGTTCAGAGAGTCTGGTTGGTCTCCAGTGTGGCAGCAGAGCGTTCATCCTTCAGAACTAAATACAAACGACCACGAGAGGTCGACTGTCTGAGTAAATACTGAAAATAATCACTGATCTGCTTCGTGTGTGTTGACATGAAAAGTGACCGTACGGTCGGTGTCGTGTCTCTGTTCATCTTTTCTCTACATTCCTTTAGAAATAGACCATCTAGAAGCTTGGTCTGTATATTAATGATTAAAAACACACGTACAGTATCCAGAGAGCTACCGTCTCCTGTGTGTGTCAGTCATAAACTCATATTATATTAAACTACAGATGTAATCGTTTCCTAAATACTAAACTAAATATCCTGCTTCAATCCATATGTGTTGGTGTTAAGCCTTTAAAAACAACATCTTCACTGTGGTCAATATCTTTGCTCTCTCACTTGCTGCTGCACACAAATAAAGACTCTCATCTGTAAGAACAGAAACTGTGAACTTCATTCAAAAAGAGAAGCTTTGAATGTATAAAAATGATAATAAGTACAGAGCTAGTGGCTCGTTTCCCATCCACACTAAATGTTTGCGTACGTTGAAAGGAGGAAATGCAAAAAATATTCAGATTCATAAAACGTTGTGTTCTCCTGTGAGCTATTTCCTTTTTTAAATCCTGAATAACCTGTAAATGTGTGCAGCTGGTTCAGCCTCACATCCCCCCTCTACACGCTCACATTCAACCATAAAGGGTCAATGCAGAGATAGTGAGGATATGGAGTGACTGTACCAGAGCTGTCACCGGCTTTATTTCAAGACTTTGATAATTTACACAATCCTTAAGTGAAGGTAGTGAAGATGAAGGTGAAGAGACTGGAGTGTGTGACGTCACCATGTTGACTCCAGTTTGAAATCAGATTGAAATCCTCACCTCTTATCAACAGAACGGCGTCCATCTTTGAAGAGTATAGGAAGATCTTTAGACCCTTCACTCTTCATGGACACACAGCTGGGTTCAGGTCCAGGTCCAGGACTGTCTGGTCTCTGATGGATCCTGATCCCATATTTAGAAACAGAGTGAGTGAATGAAAGACTGCGTGACATGGAGAAGAGTGGTGGACAGTTAGAGATGGTCCTCTCACCTCTGACCTTTGGTCTGGCTGTCATGTTCCCCACACAGAGTGCTTTTAGAGGGAGGGACTCCCTCCTCTCTGTCCTCACACTGATTCATAGCAGAGTCCACACCTTCACACAAACACAACAACCTGCTGGGAGAGCTCACACATTATTTCTCTTCATCATGACAAACACACAGAGCTCATTCACCTCAATACTAAATACACTCATGGGACAGTTTCCATGCTGAAGAGTCATATCTAAGAAATGACATTCACAATGCTCTTTAGTCTTTAGGCTTGTTTGAAGACTAGAGGAATACACTTCATGTGGCTTTTTATCTGCCTTTTGTAGTGTATTTTATCATATTCTGTTATACCTTGTTGTAATGAGGCCATGAAGTTGTTGCATGCTGTGTGATGTTGACCAGTTAGGGTTCTTAAGAGCTGCCCTAATAATGATCTCGTGACCAACGTATGGCATGACAGCCTTGTTTATGGTGATGTTTACGCAGACGAAGAGACTGGGTACTCAGGAACGTATTTCAAAAAGTGTTTCAAGGTGTCTGAATGATGTATTTACTACTCAACATGTTTTATGCCTTTGTGCACATTGAATCATCAGGGCAGATGGACATCAAACAGAAAGCTGTATATAACAGGTGAGGCTGATAACCGACCTCGGGGCCCGTTGGACAACATATGAGGCCCACATGGAGAAATACAGTGGGTGGGTGGGGGGGGGGGCATGCCAACACATGAAAACTGTTCTGATAATATATACTAATACAATAAATGTATACTAATAAAGACACAGTTATCATCAGTCAGAGCAGCAGTGTTCGAAAATGGTGAAGTAAAGCAGTTATAGATCAACATGATGATTCATCAGGAGTCTTTGTGTTTGTGTCACCTGATGAAGTCCAATATTCTCTCTCTTTTAGCTCTCTTTTTGGTCTCCACCACCTCCTGAGGGAAATATCTGTCTCTTTAGCTGTTAAATGCTCCACTATGTTCACCAGCTAGTCTCTAACTGAGTCTGTCTGCTGTTTGCTGCTGAGCAGGTAGTGTACAGAGGCTTCATCACAGCTTGTTGGATGAAAACAGCTGCTGGAAACACTGAGACTGAACCAAACAGGAAATGTGCTGCAGAACCAAAACTAGGAGATAAAAGAGGCTAAAAAGCTCTGTAGAGCTGCAGAGATGGAGACAATTATCTGTGGGTTCATCACCACCACACAACTCTTCACCATTACACAGAGTCAGCTGATCTGTTGTCAATATAGAAATATTGATTGTTGGATGTTTTGGTCCTGACAAGTGACCTCTTGTGTTTGTGTTATAATGACTGTTGTCTCTCAGAAGTAAAGGAGAAAGTATCCTGAAATCACTACAGCACCGCAAAACCTCTGATGGAGGAGGTCGGGGTGGATGGTTGGATGTACAAAGTGTCTGACTTTGACACTGCTGTTGACATCCCGTCTCCTAGCAACAGTCAACACGAGCTATTATCTGTAATCTGGAGGTTTAGAATATTACAGTTCAAGTCCGCCTGCAGCCACAGAGCACTGCCTGTGTCCCCCTATTACTTTGGTCCAGTCCTAAATAAAGCTCTTTGGGCTCTGACACACCATGTCCACAATCAGCTGTTGGTTCTCCACTGAGCGTCTGTGGTCGACTGTCACCTGTAGTTTCAACAAGTTGACTCTTATCAACCAGTGCAAAACAAAACAAAACCAGGTGAAGCTGGAAACAGCAAAACATTCCTATTGTGAGGATGTATCAAGACGGTTTAAACAGGTTGATTCTTTGTCTGTTTGTCTTTTCACAATAATGTCTGGACTAAAGAGCGACACACACTGGTGACAGATGAAGAGCATCAAATCATCCAACTATTGTTTGATATGAACCCACAAACCTGCAGCGTGACGACGTTGAGGCATGTCAACCCACCATGATGGCCGTCAACGTGTCAGGATACACCGCTGTCCTATTTTCTAATGTTGAAACAAGACAACGCTCCAGAAAAGCAACTGTTTCATCGCCTTCCCTCCCTGTTCTGGCTCATCCTGGCTACTGTTCCCTGACTACTTCTGTCTGTGTTGATCGTCTGATGTGGGACACAAACAGTTTGATGAGTCTCTGGTAGTTTGAGGTCAGCTTGGTGTGTCAGGGTCATATTAACCAGCTCTACCTCCTCTATCACACTGATTGTCTGTGGCTGCAGCAGGCCTCTTCATACCTGAGAGTTTCCAGTCTCCAGTGTGGACCCTCCAGTCCAGCAGACAACAGCTTCACTCCTGAGTCTCCTGGATGATTGTAGCTCAGGTCCAGCTCTCTCAGGTGGGAGGGGTTGGAGCTCAGAGCTGAGTCCAGAGAAGCACAGCCTTCCTCTGTGATCAGACAGCCTGACAGCCTGCAAACACACCAAACAACACACATGTCACATGATCTGAGGGAACTGTGAGGGCTGGAAGCTTTCTGGAGTACTGAGATACTGTCGACTACTGTGGGGTTACATTAACATTGGTACTGATTGGTTTCTAGTCACAACCAAACACCCACCAATGTCCATCAACAATCTGACAACATTACTGGTATCACTGGTTTCTGATATTTCAAATTATAACAGCAGAGTGAGAAAAAACGATATATTATATGTTCATAGAAATATATTAAAATGTAATATGTGATTGAAATCACACAAGCAGAGAGAATCTTATGAAGGTTACAAGTTTACCCATTAATGTAAATCAGGATTTAAGTGGACATAAATTTAATCCTGACCTGAGAGTTTACAGTTTACAGTGTGGACTCTCCAGTCCAACAGACAGCAGCTTCACTCATGAATCCTGCAGGTCGTTGTTACTCAGGTCCAGCTCTCTGAGACTAGAGGACTGGGAGCTGAGGACTGAGGACAGAGCTTCACAGCTTCTCTCTGAGAGGTTACAGTATCTCAGTCTGAAGAGAAAACAATCAACAAGAAGAAAAATAATAATAATGTCAGAAAGAACAAAGATAATTTGTTCAGTGAAAGTGTATAAAATACTTGTTGTTCTACACTAAACATGATACAGTTTAGGTTGAGTTTACTCTATTGTATACAGGAAGTACTATAGTATCATTATCAGGATTAGGGGTGGATATTTATTGTTGTTTATTGGCGTTTAATAGAAATTCAAGTGTTTCTGTTGTCTTCCTGACTTGTTTTGAAAAAAGAGAGAGAACAAGTGGTGTGTGAGAGAGAGAGAGAGAGAGAGAGAGGCAGCCTGGGAGAGAGAGAGACAGAGACAGAGAGAGACAGAGAATTTATTTGAATTTTAAAAGAGACCTTTATTTCTAATTAATTCCATTTACAGTTTTACTGTTTATCAAAAATTACAACAAAACTAATTTAAGCAAAAAACTAAAACAAAATATAATATACAATATATATAATAATAAGGAAAAAAAACAAATCAAAAGTTCAGGACCGGAGAGTTCTCTCTGACTGAACACAGAACGTCCTTCATACCCCAAATGTTCACAAACACTTCAGTCTTTTTTGTCAGTCTGTACAAACCAAACTCCACCCTGACCCGAGCTGCCAGCAGCCCCGTCAGCATCAAACACACGTCCTCTGACCCTTCACCCCTCACACGGTTTTCAAATCGCTAGTTTGGCCAGTCCTGAAAGGAAGTTGCCTGCAGTCTGTGCCAAAGGGTCGAGGCAACCAAGTTATTGACAATTAGGACCCTCTCCCTATAAGAACGCTGAGGTAGCAGCCATTTCCATTTAGACAGTCGGGTACACAGTGTCTCCATAACACCCTCCCAGTTCTTCCTCTGAAACTCCTCTGTTCCCAGAAAAACACCCCAAATCATTATGCCCTGCCTTCCCCATCTGAGGTTTCCTGGTAGCTTTGGGGTTTCTTTGTCTGCCCACTGCCCAACCTGCAAAGCTTCACTTTTCTCCCAGTTCACTTTTGCTGAGATGCCCTTTCAAACAAAACTAAACTACTACCTGTCCCTCTGGTCTCTGACGAACACATAAATGTCATCAGCATATTCTGACACCACCAGCGAGGGTCGCTGAGGCAACATCAGGTAACATAAGTCCTGATAGACGAGATCTTAACCTGTTCAAAAGAGGCTCAAAAGCAATAGAATATAGCTGTCCAGAGATAGGACATCCCTGTCTGATGCCTCTTTGGACCTGAACTGGACAGCTCAGCCCGCTCCCCACCTTCACCAGACAAGTAGCTTCCCTGTACATCAAACCCAACAGTGACACAATACCTTCACCAAAACCAAATGCTCTCAAAGTGGAAAAAAGAAAACCATGGTTAACCCTGTAAAAACGCCTTCTCCTGATCTAAAGATATAACACCAACATCAATGTTGTACAGTTTGCAAAGATCCAACAAGTCTCTTATGAGAAAAATATTATCCATGATGGATCTGTCGGTACGCAGTAAGACTGGTCTCTGTGGATTATCAACTCCAGAAAGTTTTTAAGCCTGTTGGCGAGCACATCCCTCTTCCTCCATCCTGGATCTCACCTGCTCAGGTAAACCCATCAGTGACATCATCTATGACATCATCTCTGTCATAGATGATGAACAAAGATGGAATATGTTGTTATTATTATTATTATTATTATTATTATTATTATTATTATTATTATTATTGTCATTGTTATTATTATTATTGTTATTGTTATTATTATTATTGTCATTATAATATTTGTTATTGTTGTTATTATTATTATTATTAGTAGTAGTATTATACAGTGCTACAGGAATGAGTCATTTTTACACTTTGTGTTTCCTCATCACATAGTTAATGTGTTTTCTGATGTTTTTTGGTCAGATGTCTGAAATCAGGTCTGTGTTTAACTCAAGCTGAAGACATTTGAATGATTTGTTCTACGATATAAAATAGATCATTAAATACCCCTCTGGTGAATGTAGAATAATACAAATCAGAAATAGAAATAATCCAAGACCTGCTCCTTCAACCAAACATCTCTGTGTCCTCCTCCACTGATGGGGTCTCCGAGGCCCAGCAGCAGGGGGCTCAGGTGCTGAGGGGCTCCACCTTCACCATCTGCTGCTCCATCCAGCCACAGTACCCAGGAGGCTCCTTCCAGCTCACCTTCACCTCCTCCAACTCAGCACACAACTACACCCAGCCAGCTGTCAATCACTCTGCCCACTTCCTGTTTCCTGCTGCAGAGCCCGCCCACCAAGGAAGCTACAGCTGTGTTTATCACGTCTACGTTTTCTCTCATAACTTCTCCTCTGAGAGCCGTCTGCTCTCTCTCACTGTCCCAGGTAAGCTGACTGTTTACATGCAGGTTTGGAGAAGATGATTGGTCCAATCTGACTGAAAATGATCAGCTGACCACGCATCCATGCATGTTGTTGTTTCTGGAATGACACTGTGTCATTGTGTTACAAATGTCATATAGTAACCAAACCTGAACCAAGTCTATAAACGGCAACATGAAAGAATAAACTGTAGGACAGAGCATGTTTGGTTACCAGGATAACTCTGGTTCTCTGAGAACTGAGGGAGGCGCTTCACTATGAGAAGCACCTTCTGACTCCACCAATCACAGAAGCTCCACATCCACCACATCGCTCATTAAACCACTTAGCCGCTAACTATCTACCAATCAGAAGCAAGAAGGGTGGTGTGCTCTGATACCTCACTCAGAGAACCAGGGTTATCCTGGTAACCAAACGTTGAGACAGTAGTTAGGTTGTTACTGCTCATGATAGCTACTATGCTTTATTTGATTCTAAACTAAGCCCCGCCCCTCTAACACTGACTGGCCAATCACAGCGTAATCTCTAGTTACAAGTCTTCTTCAATACAGCATGATGTTCATTTAGTAAATGATGCTCCATTTAGAGTCAAACAGACCATAAAGCAGGGGATGCTTTAGGGTGGGGCTACACACTGATTGACAGGTCGACACCAGAGACGTATACGCCGTCTCTACGTCACTCCTCCTCAGTCCATATATGGTCACTTCCTCAAAAACAAGATGGCGACGGCCAATGAGTGACATCACGACGACTACGTCCACTTCTTACATACCGTCTACGGTTCAAACAGTGAATATGAAGTGAACATGAAGAGTAATAGTTTCAGTGGTTCTAGATTCCAGCTTCAATGGGAGCTGTTGGACTCATGATGTTGTGTGATGTGATGACTGTCCATGTGTTTGATCAGATCCAACACCTCTTATCATCAAAGCGGTCCTCCTGCCGCTGATTCTGCTGTTGGAGAACGTTGCCCTCTACTTCTACTATAAGGTACTGACACACGTCTGTTGTTTAGACCAGCGACTGGAATGAAGCTCTCGCTCTGCGTTTGTGAACTGAACACAGGACTGTGCTATCATGTCTCTCCAGGCCAGAAGGGGGAGGAAGCCGGGCAGACGGGAGAACATTGAGCTGGATGAGTTTAACCTGGGTGTTCCTGCAGCTGAAGAAGAAGGAGCTCAGGGAGCAGAGTAGCTCCTCCAAGGAGCTCATCTCACATCCAGATGGATTTCTAACACACAGCCACCATCAGCTGACTTTATACCATGTTCCCTTTAAACAAGAAGAATATCATATTACATTATTAGAGCCTGTCTTTGTTACTCTCTTCTGACTTCCTGGTTCTCAGCTCAAAGCCCATTGGTTCCTGCTGAAGACGTGAGTCTTTAGAAACACCTCCCTGATATAAAGGTTAATTTAGAACTAGACTTGAGAGCAGGTTTACCAGAGTCCAAGCAGCCGGCGTCTTAGAAACCAAAGACTACCAGGAACAATGTTAATGTTATATATTAAGTATAAACAACGTTTAACATTGACATACATCTTCTACATTCTGTGTTACAATTCTCAATGTTCAAATCACATTTAGTGACATTTGAACAGTTGAATCCTGAGATCAAAGGAAACCTTGTTTCAGACCCACCTACTGTTGGATGTGTAGATCTTGATGAACCACATCTGGTGCCATGATGACAATCTGATGGTGTTTGTGAGTTTAAAATATATAATGAACTCATGACTTCTCTTTAGCGCTCCCTTTTGGTTCACATTTATTGTACTGAGCAAGATTTAGTCATCAGGACTACTTTTAGATAAAGATCATCTTAATAATAGAAATATGAACAACGATGCGTCCCGCTGAGATCGGCCCCTAACACATCATTTATCTGGGATTAAGAAATGTTACTATTTAGCTCATTGTTGTACTTCATGATTTTACTTATTTTTGGTATTAAGGATTTACTCTTTTTTTTATAATTAATGGTTTCACTTTTTTCAAAATAATTTTTCTTATTTTTGTACTTCATCAATTTTGTAATCACGGAATTTAATCTTTTTTTTTATAGTTAAGGCTTTTCTTATTTCATAAGTGTTGTTATTAAGGATTTTGCTTATTTGTTATAATTAAGGATTTTGCTTTCTTCATAAGAACATTGTAATTATTATATTTTTGATGTTTTTATAACCAAGGATCTTTGATAATTTTCTATGAATGCTATAATTAAGGCTTTTAATTAAATCTTAAGCATATTTCCTAGTTTTGTAATTGAGGAAATTTACAATTTTTTAATGATAAAGGATTTAGCTTATTTCATAACAATGTTGTAATTATGTTTTTTATAATGAATTATTTTGGATATTTCGTAACAATTCTATAATGAAGGATTTTGCATAAATCACAAGCCTTTGCTTCATTTTGTTAAATTATAATTAAAGCATTTACGAATGCTAATTTCATTAATAATTGTTGAGGCTTTTACTATTATCATAAGCTTTTTGATTTATTTCATTATTAAGAAGAATTATTTCATTAGAATTTTGTTTATTATTGTACTTTCTGAATTTACTTAATTTTGTTTTTAAGGAATTTACATTTTTATAATAAAGGATTTTGCTTAAATCATAAGCATTTTGATTGATTTTGTAATTAAGGAAATTAACCTTTTCATTAGAATTTTGCTTATTTTATTCTTCATGAATAAACAAAACTATGTTATTAAGGAATTGGATTGGAAAACTGGATTTGGCTTATTAATAAGAATATTGTAATTAGGGGTTTTGCTTATTTCATCATTGTACTTCATTTTCTAAACAAGGATTTTTACTTATCTTTATAAATAGGATTTTGTTAATTCTTGACTTTGTGAATTGACTTCATTCTGTAAATAAGGATTTAGCCTTATTTAAATAAAGAGTTTTCTCACTTCATAAGAACTTTGTTTATTTTGTACTGAAGCATTTTGATTACTTTTGTACCAAAGTGATTTTAATCAAACAATCTGACTAAAATATGAACACATGCGTCAAACAAAACACACATACTCGTATTGCACCGATAAACTCAGTACTAGTACTACTTTAACAAAGTACTTTAAGGGTTGTTGACCTCGGGTCAAGGCGGATCATTTTTGGAAAAGAGCACATCATGTGACCATTTAACGAGCAGAACCAAAGCTGAGCGTCATCAGAAGGAGAACTTTAAACTCACATGAGCAGATCTGAGTTCAAATGTCACCCACACACGGAGAGATGAAATGAAGAAGTATGTATCTCTATCATCTCCTATGTTCAAAGAAAACAAACCAGTTTAATAAACTATGAAACTCTGTGAATGAGCTGAATGTAACAGACAGTTTTCTGGTAATAATCAGATAAATTCTGGTAATAATCAGATTATAAATTAAGTCATAACTAAGTGGAAGTCTTCTTCTTTGGAAAATGCAAAGAGGTTTTATTTCCTGCTCATCATGAGACACTGAGATATGAATGTGACTTTGATATTAAAAATAATAAGAGAGATTAACTCAGATTTATGTGATATGTCTCATCATTTTTTTTACAATCATTATATTTTTATTATATAGTGTGCCAAACTTTCACAATCTATTTTTTTCGTTTGATTTTTGAGGAGGACGATGGACACAAAATGGAGGACTTTACTTTTTTATTAATGTTTATTTTGTTCTGCACAACTATTGTGACGTTCACAAAGAAACTGTAAAGGAACAACCTTTGTTCACCTTTGTTTTAAACCCCGGTTGAGTTAGTTTAGTTAGCAGTGTGGATGGAGCCTTACTGGTGAGTGTGGGGGGGCTTTAGTCCGGGCCGGTCCACCTCTGTGGGGCTGAGGAGGACCATCGCTGCAGGTTCTTGTCGTACTTTGAAGACTTATCTGAGATGATCTGGTGATGGTTTCTATTAGCCGCCTTGTGAAATGGTTCAGGGAACCCTGAAGCCCTCTTCAGTCTGGTTCTACAGCAGGAGTCCTGCAGCAGATCCACTTCCTGATCTTCAGACTCCTGTGGAGGCAGCGTGAATGAAACCAGACTGAAGTTTCTTCTGTATTAGTGTGCAGACGGCTGGTTCCTCTTGTGTTTCTGGTAAAGATCAAGGTAAGATAAATGATTATATAGGAAACTTATTTAAGTATAAACAGCTTTGTTTACCCTCACTGTGACTTTAGCTGAGTATTTAGTCAGACTGTAGGATAGAAGCGGTAGTAGCGGTTCTTAAAGTTGTAATATTACTTTAATCACAATAAGAGCTCTTGATTTAAACTCTTTACGGCAAACAAATATAAAAAGTCAGATTTTATTAATGGAGTATGGTTTCGTGATTCACTTCTCTAAATGGTTCACCATACAGTTTGACAGATGTATTACTGTTTATTAGTGTCAATAACTTTAAGAGTATTCATAAATTCTTTAAATTCACATCGAATTCCCGTGAAATTGAGGTCAACTTCTTTTATTAGTTATTATTAGTATTTTTAATAAAACACTTATTAAAGTAAAAACAGACTTTTTGAAAAGGCCGTTTCACATGAACACTGATGTATTTATGGCCAGTTTACACTGATGTTGGTCGATGTGTATTTTTCACTGTAAAATGAAAAAGGAAACGTTTCTTTCTCATTCAGAGGTTAAACAACTGGTTATATTCTGTATTCATTAATAAGGGTATTTACTACTGAACAGCCTGACATCACAGCTTCATGATGATGGGCAGTTGTTAATTGAATGATCGGGCAGTGTTATTGGTGGACCGTCTTCTCTGATCGGTGGGGGGTGAAGGCCGACTTTCAGCAGCCATCAACGGGCCTGATGACGTCATGGTGGAAGTGGACTCCAGAGTCTCCGCTCAGGACGCCCCATGTCCACGGTTCAGTAATACGTCATCACAGAGACGCTTTATTTTAGAGCGATTTCAACTCTCATGACATGTTGACGTGCAGTGTTGCTGGATATCCCTCCGCTGTGTGTTTAGATAGGTTGTAGGTAACAGTGGTAATGGCGGATGCTTAAAGTTCCGGTTTGTTTCAAAGTAAAGCTCAGTTGTGTGTTGATTGTTTGCTGAATGTCTTAGTCTGAACTCCGGATTTATTAAAATCCCAATTCATGGTGGTCGAGGTGAGAAATCCTCATGAAAAAGCAAAACACATGTAAATTGTAAGATTTCTTTAATGAAGTATGGTTTGGCGATTTCCCAGCATACAACACACCGGCATGTTTCGTTGTTGAATTATTGTTAAACTATACAACAATTCAGGTCAAGGACATTTAAATGTATATGAATGAATCCTGTTGTTGTTGTTGTTGACACGTGTTCCATACAGTATGTTTTGTGTTTCCCTTCATGTTCTGCAGTCAGAGCACCCCGTGACGTCATAGAGCAGTCACAGGGAGACACCTGGTGGTGAGTCTGTGAAACTGCATCGATAGCAGCGGTAATACCGGTTCTAAAGGTGAAGTTATCATTGAAATAAGAGAAGACTGGTGTGTTTGTTGCATGCAGAATTTACTTAAGTCAAGATTTAAAAAAATCCCAATTCATGTTTTTCGAAGTTAGAATTCTTTATGAAAAAGTAAAACAAAATGATATTGTGAGATTTCATTGACAGAATAGGATTTGGCGAGTTCCGCGCATACATTAACCACATGTGTGGTCGATGAATTATTGTTAAACAACACAACAATGCATATGAAGGACACACACACATATAAACAACAAGCTGAGTCTCCTGTTTAATGCACTACTTTGTGTGTTTTCCTCCAGGTTCTGCAGTCAGACCACAGCGACCACAGTGGCCCTCACTCCACAGACCGGTCATATAGCGACACCTGCTGGTGAGTTTGTGAAACTGCACCAATGTTTTTGAATGAAAACAGGAAGTAGGAAGCAGGAAGAAAACACTATAATGTGAAACTAGAGAACTGAGTTTATTCAATAGAATAACAACAGTCCAGGTTGTTTAACACACACGTCTCCACTCTAGAATGAGTGTGAATGAGGAGGACTAGACGTCCCTCTGGTCCTCTTCAGTCCTGATGAGGTGGAATGAAGCTGGTTGGGTTTTGACCTTAAAGAGGTTCAGGGTTCTTTATTTAAAGTGTTGAATAGTTGAGATGCAGCAGAACAACATGGTGAAGACATGAAGCTGCAGCTGTAGACTCTGTGTTGGTTGGTCTCCTCTCACACAGCTTCTGTCCTCAGGTTGGTTTCTGGTTGTGGATCCTCAAACCGTCCTCCGTCCGTCGTTCTCCAGGAGCCAGAGGAAGGTCTTGTTCTGGTATCGACAGACCTGGATCTTCCACTGGCTCGGCCCCCGGCTACCTGCTGAGGGCCGAGCTCTCTACAGACAGAGAGAGAGACAGAGAGTCAAATATACAGACAGAGAGACAGACAGATACTGTAGATACAGTACAGAGACAGAGAGATGTGAGAATCCTCACGGGGGATATTTGTTTTCTCTCCCTCCCTCCACAGGGAGGTCAGAGAAAGGTCACACATACAGCAGATAGATACATAAATATTAGAAACAGAAACATATGCATGTCAGATATCTGATAAAAACACATTTTGTGTTTGTCATAACTGACTTTTTGTCACGTACTAACGAGAGGCTGAGTGAAAAATAGAAATCTTGCAGCGTGCAGTAAAAACTGAGTCAACGTTGTGCAAAAATGGAAAAGAGATTGGAGTGACAGCAGCGCTCTCCTTAACGATGCCTCAAGTGCATAAACGACACAATTGGATTTCATAAGTCTCCGCATGCTGATTACAAAAAAAAGAAGTGCTGTGAAATCTCAAGTTTCATCTGGTGCATTGTATTCAGTGACAAGAGGCATCAGGAGGCTCAGGACTCTGCTTTGTTGTTGTGGTGGAGCTGATGGTGCGTTCAGGAGGCCCAAACTTTTTTGTCGGCTCCCCCACCCTAAGGGAGGTCAGGCTGGGTGGAGGGAGTCGATGTCCGGCTTTAGGTGTGTGGGGGGGGGGACGACAGGACGATCTCTAATTACAACCACCTGGCTTCAGGATTCACAGCCTCCACCTGATGCACAACGTTATGAAAAAGATTTTTTAATTACTGCAACAGCAGAAAAAGATTAAATCCCTGGAACGCCGACACGACAGGGAATTAATAGAAGCTTTGCAGATGTGTCACAGATCTCCTGCAAACAGCTTCACTGGAGGCTCACTGTGTGCAAATTATGATGAGCGGAAGAAAAAGACTTCATTTCAAAAAGGAAAAGTCTAATAATGTGGATTTGTTTCCACGTGAGGTTACTGTGATAGAGGTAGCTTTGGTGAAGCTTTCATAGCTGGTGGTGCTGGAGAGCAGATGTTTTTGTGCTCTAAAAGTTTAGTTTAGTTTGGTTGTCTTCAATGTAAACAGCTGAGACACATGTATAATAAATAAAAACAATAATAATAAAAAGTCTTTACTTTTGTAGAAGTACTCAATGTTTTTCTGGCATACTAAACAGTCTGGTAGTACGAGTATGAAACTATACAGAATGTTGTTTGAGGAAGAAATGCATTCAACACACAGTGAATATATTCAGTTTTTAAGGTTTCACCACATTACCACATATTGATGGAAATATTATTTAATCAAAAAAACCATTGAGAGGACTTTCAACTTTATCTTAAATTTGACTGAATAGGCGTTGTTTACCAACATAGAAATTCAGGAACAAACAAGTTTAAGTTTATTCAATTTAATAATTGCAAGGCTATCATAAAAACAGTGCCAATAAGGAAACAATCTGTCTAAATGTAGTGACTAATAAACTTTTGATGCATGGAAAGGTGTTATCTTTTTTACAAAATGTAACAATAAGCCTCCAAAATCTTTAGAATAAGCTGTTGTGTTGAGAGAGACGGTTAGCTCACCAGAAGCGATTAATTTTTCATTTCTGTGTCAAAATGAGAAGATGTACATTTAGAAAAAGAACAAGCTTGTTGCCTAAGAGCTATAAAACTCTAATACGGCCGCCCAGCTAGTTTTATACCAAATTCTGTTCAGAAGAATGAAAGGTCCAGAGCCAACATCTGCAACATCATGATGCAACATCATCAAACGTTTTCAGTTTAAGATAAAATAAGATAATCCTTTATTAGTCTCACAGCGGGGACATTTGCAGGATTACAGCAGCAGAGAGGAAACAAACTAGAGACAAAGTAAAAAGCAAGATCAAAACAAGTATTATAAATAAGTAATAACACTGTAAAGAATATTAAATAGGTAAAGAAAGTATCCCAACAACTAAAATATTATATATACAGACAGAATCATTTTGGTATCATACAGTGGATTGCACATATTTATATATTATATTTATTTTGTTTATGAGAAAAGGTTCCTACTAGATGAAACCAAACTTCATCCCACCTCTTTTCTTGGTTGTGGCCTTGCTAACCTTTGAATGGTGCCAAAAATCATTTTACCGTTGGGAGGAAATCAAAAGGTTTTGATGTATTTAATGTCATATTTTGAGCATTCACAATAAGCCTCTGCTTTTCTTATTATAAGGATATAGAATGTTCTTAACTGGCAATATGATCACATGGGGGTTGATTCATTAATTAAAATAAAAAATGGCAAATACTTTCTTTAATAATATGAGTAGGATTTTTAAGGAAACCATCATGTAACTAAGGTAACGAATGTATTTTTATCTAACTAGCTGACTTTACGTTGCGATTAGTAAGGTCATAGCTAGCAACATTAGCTTGCGCTAGCGCCAACCAGCTAGCTTGATTTCTTGACTGTAAGTAATCGAGGTGATGTGTGTGTTATGTAATATTTATGTTGGAGTTAAATTGAGTGCAACATCAAAATATGAAAATACAGTTCCACACCAATACCATGTAAGTACAGATTAAAATAACTTTTTGATCCGTACAAACTAAATTTCTCTTCATTTGTATTATTAGAAGCAATTAGTGCAAAGACAATCACTATCTGGTATTGATTAATCTCCACTAATCAATACATTGATACATGAAGCTGACTAATAAGCTGACTGTCTTGGCTGAGGTCAGTTTCAACACAGCGGATGAGTGAAAAATACCCTTTAATGAACAGAACCTCACTGATTTGAGGAGTTTGAAAGTCAACTAAAGATATGCATCAACACTAAAACGTCTCTTGACAGGATCACCTTACACATAAGAGCTAATGTTTCATCTTTTCACTTCTTTTGGTTGCATTGAAAGTTCCCCTCTGGTTGACAACACACGCTCAAATGTCTAAAATGTGAATATAAAGTTTCTTAACAGGATAACAGTATGTGAAGCCTGTGTGACCTGTTGTAGAGGCGTTATTGTATGAGGAGGTGGCCGTGCATTGACCCCTAACGACCCCCCCACCCCCTGTTATTATATATACATTGATCGTAATTACAGGCTGAAGGATGCATCCTGTGGGAGTCTAAATGAGTAGATTAAATCATAATGATATATGTAAAACTCTTTTTTTCCTCCTTTGTCTCTAATTGATTCACTTACGTTATTAAATTATGGGCAATTAATTACTTTTTTACATTTATTTGCATGAAGCTTTTCTTGTCTATTAGCTTTTGTATCATTTTCATATTACATTTAATCCAACTTTAACTGAATTTATTTTCCTGTTTAGTATGTTTTTCTAATGAATTGCCTATAAAGCATGTCAGCAGAACAGAGTTTGCACCCTGTCCTACAAATAATGATTGCCTTTTTATTAACTGTAAATGTAAATCTGAAAACTAAATAGTAACTCTGACTTTCACATAAAAGTAAAACAAGTTTTTAATATGTAGCAGATTCTCCTGCTTTGTTCAAAACCTAACAACTTTCCATGATTCCAAGCTGTGTGTAGAATTTCCAGCCAGAAAAAGCGAGTTCATCAATCAACCTTCACCCACGCCGCCTCCGTCACATCACATGGTAATAAAAGTGATAACCATCAAAAGGCAGCGCTGTATCCCCGGGGAAATCTCACCCAGCAGAGCTGCTTCACCAGCGAAGCTTTCTCTTCGTCCTCACAGATCCTCCTTCTTCATCCTCACATCGCCGTAGGAACGACTTCATAATTCCTGAGCACAGTTGGTACCTGTCAGGCTGTTTCAGGGCAGTGGAGGGGAAGATGCCCTTAACCTGCAGTTTACTAGTGAGGCACAGAAGGAAACTGACCCTGTTTTAGTGACCTAGACTCACAGTAGTGGTCTAAATGCTGATCGGCCTTAAAGGTGTCAAATGGATGTAATTCAGGTGTGTAACTTTCAGGCTGATACAACAATTGATAGTCTCCATGGGAGTATTTGCTGGATCCTGTTTTAATACTTCCATCATTACATGTATGATGTTTGTACATTTAAAAGAACATTTTTCCACGCCAAGAAAGTCACAAATTGTTGTAGCTTTGTCTGCTCAGTGAAGTTATTTTCTCGTTTCCCCACAATGTACGTAACCAACATGGCCGTTAGCTTGGCTTGCTAGCTAACTAGCTAACTTAGTTTGTTTGTTTCACTCACAAATCTAACGTTATTTTAAATTATGTGTTTTATCAGGATAGCAAACTCATTCATTTTTTACAGAAATTTCTTGTTACTTACGGGCCAAAATTCATACGGATAGATATCTGCAATAAGTTGTCGCGACCTGTCAATCATTCTGATAGAGACCTGTCAATCAGTGTGTAGCCCCGCCCTAAAGCATCCCCTGCTTTATGGTCTGTTTGACTCTAAATGGAGCATCATTTACTAAATGAACATCATGCTGTATTGAAGAAGACTTGAAACTAGAGATTGAGACCATAAACTCATGTTTACAATGTTTACTGAGGGAATAAATCAAGAGAGAAGTAGAGTCATTTTCTCATAGACTTCTATACAACCAGAGGAGTCGCCCCCTGGTGGACAGGAGAGAGAATGCAGCTTTAAGACATGAAGCATTGACTTCACTCTCAGAACCAGAGGTTGAAACCTGGACAGTACCCAGCATGCATCAGCAAGCCAAAGCTTGTATTATGTATGACACTTGTTACTGTCCCATACAGCCTTACTTAGTCCACATAAGCTCACGTTATAACGCCACCCTTATCAGTGGAGCTGCGTCTGCTGCCGTAGAAATAAATACACAAGGTGTGTGATGGCGTCTCTGTACTGTTACCGGCTTTTGTGATGGACACTTTTTCAGGCACAATAAATAGTTAAACCAGAGGTCTCCAGACCACAGATTTGGAGCTGCATTTGTTAGCAAGGTAGCGAAATGCGGTGTAAATATACATTTCTGCAGCTCAGACACAGTTGTAGAAAAAGGCAATAGACCATAGGAAACAGAACTAACGTTATACTCTTATTAAACAAATTTATTGTAAACTGATGGGCACTGTATTTTCCAGGCATAACTAGCAAGGTAAAATCAGTGTTTAAAGTAATAGAATGTGCTTTTTTCTGCCTCTGTAATGTCTCATTACTACACTTTTAGGATCTTTACCTTTTGGTATTTGGTCTTCATAAGTCAGTCATGGACTACAATTTTTGAAATCAATTTTTTTTTTTAAAGGATGGAAAATTCTACATGGTCCTCTACATTAAGTTTGAATAAAAATCAACAGTCCTCACATTTTGAGTGTAATTCTAGATTTGTTTTCCAATATCATTGCATTAACAGTTTTAAATGACTTTTTACCAGAAATACATCACACAATAAAGCAGCAATTTTTTTTACAGCTATGTTTGGCTAATTGCTATTATCATTTATCTCTTTTCCAGTAACTTCAATTATTATTATTAATCACATTACTATCCCTATTTTCATAATTATAATTATACTATAATAATTGCTGCTGTTATTATAAGTAGTCGTATTATATGAATCATTTATGTCATATACATTGAATGTGTTGTATCTCTGTTATGCTATTCATTCTGTACACATGACATCTATTGCATTCTGTCCATCCTGGGAGAAGGATCCCTCCTCTGTCGCTCTCCCAGAGGTTTCTTCCTTTTTTCTCCCTGTTAAAGGGGTTTTTTAGGGGAGTTTTTCCTGTGCCGATGTGAGGGAAGGACAGAGGATGTCGCATGTGCACAGATTGTAAAGCCCTCTGAGGCAAATTTGTAATTTGTGATTCTGGGCTATACGAAATTAACTGAATTGAATTGAATTGAATGAATACACCATGCATGCATACAACAAATGTTATTTTCATTATTATTACATACCCTTCAACCTGCTCCAGTTGTACTGTCCCTGATCAGAGTACTTTTATACTTGTAAAATCCGTTACATTCTGATCTTATAATTATATTGAATACAATGAACTTTTAATTCCTAAGAACATTCAGACATTGGAATTTTTTGTCCTATTTAAAACATAAACGTTGTCGCTAAATTCACTGAAGAACAAGCCTCAACATCTGGCGGCATTGAATGTGAAAAAGCCCAGAAGGGCAGAAGTCAACTACTGTCTGCAGCATCCAAAGGAAGAAACCAGTGGCAGTTTGGCAAAGGAGAGAATGGCACTGCTTTCAGAGACGACAAAGAGAAACAATGACCAAATAGAGACTGGGAAAATGGAGAAGACCTTCTCATACAGAAGGCAAGAAGTTCTTCAAGGACAGCCTATGGTTGCAGACTTCAAAAGCAGATGGCCAGCTCTGTTCACTGGGAAAGAGGTGTGTGTCCTTGACATGCTCAGGTTTATGTCATGCCCCAAAGTGCATGAACACACATTTGTACAGCAAGATATTGACAAATCAAATCGAGTGCTTGCGAAAAAAACAAGGATATGGATAATGTGATACTTATTAGATGACTGTATCACCTTTTAATGACATTGGACATTTTGTGATTAAACTGAAAGTTGAGTGAAACGTTCATTGTTTATGTTTTTCAGATCGATAAAGAGTTCGTGCGGATATCCACGGTACCCCTCCTGTCTACATTCTTTGCTGAGCTTGACCGGTACTCGCCACACTTGATGCAGATCGCTCGATGCAAAGGTGGAGTGGCTGGAAGAAAAATAAAACATCTCATGGTGGCTATCTCTAAGGTTTGTATTAAAAATGGGTAGACCTATGCTTTTAAACAACATATATTAAGCCATGACAATTGCATGTGCATACTTCTCTGTACATATGGCGGGCAACAGTGCCAGGAGTATGCAGGATTTCACTTCACAGAAAAACTTAGACCAAATGACTTCCTCATCTCTGACTGAAGTTTGTTTCTGTTTCTTTGTTTCTTCAGGATGACACAGTACATACAAGACGTGCATCCATCCTAAAGCTATTGTGCACCTACCTGAACGAAGACCATGACAAACTTGTCAAGGAATACATGGTGAGTTACTTGTGAAGTACACAAGGTGTTACAAAGTAGCCATATAGAGAAAGCATATGTTTGTTTGCTTGATATGTTCACTGTAGAACACTGTACTTTTTCCAGGTTTTTCTTCATCTGCAAATTCTCAAATGTCTGTGAGGTTGAAAACTAGAGACATAGAATTTCGCATTTGCTCAAGTTGGCAACTCAAAACAATGTTATTATCCATGTTTAACATATTTTGTATCGCGCTGGGCAAGTGTCATGGAGATAAATAATTTAATTAACTCTAGTTGAACACAGACTTGAGATTAAAATAAGCCTTCATTGATGATTCAAGAAATATTAGAACATATTGTTGACTTAGACATGTTGACGGATTAATTCTAAGAGGTTTTCCAGAACCTCACATTGCAAACAGCATATTTAACTTTGTGTTGACTCAATCTCTTGCCACCTTATCTAGACTGAGAAAGTGTATTTGTTATATTGTACTCCACAGAACACAGACACTGAGGCCAGTGGGCCTGAGGCCAGTTTGATGGCGCAAACCGTGATGGGAGTGTATGTCATACAGAAGGAGGGTTCGGAACCTGGAGAGAACCCAGAGGACATCGGTGTCCTGATTGCAGGTGACGCTGTTCTCAGTGGGTTGGGGAGCATTGAGGTTGCCTGTGCTCTGTTATTTGGACTGATATACTGTTTGAACCTAAGTTACCCACCAGAGCTCAAATACATTTTCAAGGTCTGGATGGGCAGAGGTGGTCCTCAAAGCACAATTTCTGAAAAGAAAACGCTTCTGAAAAAAACGCTTCTGGAGTGAGCTTGTAAAAGGCTGATGGAACCAAAGCATATGTCGCTGCAATGCAGATTATTTTGTTTTGAAGTTTGAATGTTTTAAATTTGATACTTTACAACCTATGCAACAACAATCTTGGTCTCATTTTACTGAGCAAAGTCTCCTATGTTAATGTGTGGGTGGAGCTGTCACACAGCCTTGTTTTTGAACATGCATGCACACTGATTTTACTAGGTCTACAGTTTTGGCTGGGGCTTATGTACCAAAAAATGCTTTTTTTGAGTGGAGACGTACTTGCACTCAACGTCAGGAATTGAGTAATGTTTTCATTTGAAATGTTAATAAAATGTTAATTGTTTGTTGATGGAGTCCTTATTATAGGTTAGTTGTATTTAGTACATTACATGTACACATTTATGACATGTTCGATGTCATACTAAAAACATTGTCTAAGAGAGTACGACTGCTGCATTACGGTAAAGGGCGCAATTGACGTTTTCATTTAAAATGTTAAATATAATTCTAATGGTTTGGTAAAAGTTATTGTATTTACAGGGATTTTTGAAATACCATCACAATAACTGAATGATTGTGCAAGCAATGTCAGTCATTCTTCATTACTTCTCATTTTTTATGTTTTTTTGCAGTGGACAAGTATATTCTTAATTGAGTGTTTGGAGTGTTAAAAACAGTGTTTTTAAAAAACTACAGAGTGGCATATTGTTGCAGTCATGCAAACATCTTTCTGGATTACATTGTTTATATAACAGCCAATAATACTCTGTCAGTTCCAGTTTTCTTGCATTTTTGCACTTAAAAAACATGTTTTTGAGATAAGTATTGCAAAAATCTTGGTAGCTGTATGTAAAGCCAGAAAATAATGAATGTGAAATTGTTTGGAATTTTGTTGTCCTTTTTATGTATATTAATGGACATTTGGTTAAATAATTTAAATTAATAGTCACTAGTACTAACAATGAAAACAACAATAATTGAATGAAGATTCACATTAGTTTAATTATCATAAACCACATTAGTTCATTGAACACGACTGACATTAATAACACAGACAATACTTGTACTAGTTCATCCAACAAGATTGAACTGTGTTGGTTTAAACTGTTTGACCAGTGTAAATTGAACTTAAATAAAATTGACTACACTAAAGTAGGAAAAACATTTCAATCGAATGGATGGCAAATAAATTAAATTGAAGTGGTTGAATTACATTATACCTACAAGTCTATATCGTGTTCAAATGACATAAGTAAGACATACTGATTTTACTTGATCCGATTAGATGGAAATATATGGCACAATCCAACGATTTTTTTTTTTTTGAGTGTACCTCTTAAGTACAGACCTTGTTGGGTAGAATCTGTGGATTAATTTAAAAGTAACTTCTCTCACTTTATTAGTAAGCACATATTTAAATGGCAAAGACCAAACTTTCCTCCAAGGCACATTCTCTATTAAGCTGTTCCAATATGGAATTATATAAGGAATACTAACGATCTCTTTTTGGAATAACGCCCTAATTGTTCTATTGTTAGGTTGGTGCTCTGTATAAAAGCATAAATTCCCCACAGCAGTATTAGATAAGTCAATATTGTGAGTCAGTGGCCCCCCAGCAGCATTCTGATTCCAGAAGGAATTGCATAGAAGACAATTGCGTATTCCTTAACCGAAACAGGAATTTGAAACTTCCGCAAAAAATCTGAATAACTGTATAGTCTACCATTTGGGTCAAAGAGTTGGCCAACAAGAAAAATATTATTTCTGAACCAGTTTTCGAAAGATAAAGATTTGTTTTTGTAGAGAATTTCCTTATTATGCCATATGTAATATCTATGAGGTGAGAAGTTATGTTTAAATAAGAGACACCAGGCCAAAAGCATCTGCTTGTGAAAGTTTGACAGTTTGATTGGGATTTTGCTGATATTATAATTGCATAGTAAAAGAAAGTTCAGGCCACCAATTTTAGAGAAAATATCATTTGGAATGAAATTCCATAGCCATGTTGGATTATTAATTAATTGTTTTAGCTAGTTGATTTTGAAAGTGTTGTTTAAATAATTTTTCTCTCAAGGATAGGTCTCTTTGTAACCAAGAGTTTAATTTCTTTTGTGTTTTTTCAATGACTGGGTTAAAATTTAACGGACTTCTGATACTTTGGTCTTTAGTTATAGTTGCTCCCAGGTATTTAACCTGATCCCTCACAGGGATATCACATATAGTTGAAACCTCACATTATTTTACTGCCATTAGTTCACATAAGTTTAATTTGAGACCTGAAGCTTGTGAAAATCCTTTTATCAACTCCAAAGCAGGAGGAATCTGGGAGGCATTTCACATGAAAATGGTGGTGTCATCAGCCAGTTGACTGATGATGATACTGTATGTCTTTCAGCCATTGTTATCCCTTCCAAAGCACTGTTAGAGACATGCAGAGCTAGGAATTGAGAGGCGATCAAAAACAAATAGGGTGAGATTGGGCATCCTTGTTTGATTCCGCGTGACACACTGAATCTAGGGGAAGTACAACATTTCAACTTCACTGCACTGAAGTTGAAAAGCTCGAGTTTTGCAAAACTCGAGCTTTCTAAATAAAGCAATGTTCAAGCGAATCCAAAGCCTTATAAAAATCAAGAAACAGAATGAAGCTGTTGTCGGTAATAAATTCATTATAATCCAATAAATCCAGTACTAATCTAATGTTATTTGCAATATGCTGTTTCCTCATGAACCCAGACTGCGATTCATCTATAATAGAATCTAAAACTTCTTTAAGTCTATTAGCAAAGATAAGAGCAAAAACTTTGTAATCGTTATTTAGTGTGATAGGACGCCAGTTTTCTAGACAGTTTCTGTCCTTGTCTGGTTTCGGAATCAAAGTGATGACACTCTGTGTCATAGTTATTGGAAGAGCTTCTTTATCTAAGCTCTCTGAGAAAACTTTTACCAAAAAAGGGGTTAGTAATTTATCAAACATTTTATACCATCACATCCTGGGCTCTTGTTGTTTTTGAGATTTTTAATTGCCATCAACACCTCCTTTAAGTCTCTATCTTAAAAAAACTTATTTTGTAATTTTGTATACATCTATCCTCATCAGATAAGGACTCCTGTTGAGAGAGAGATGTTAGCTGCACGATAATTTCCTCTTCAGCTGCTCTTTTTTCCTTTGCTAGATCACCACCAAACTTCCTGAGAAACTTCCCCAACTCATATTTTAAGAGCTCCCAATTTTTTCCATAAGCTTTTTCAGATTCTGCTTTAATCCAAAAGTTTTCAATTAACTATTTGATCTGTTGTTTGACCTGATCGTGCTTGAGGAGGGAACTATTTCATTTCCAGAATGAGGCTTTTGCACCTGACGTCTGATCCGAGGACAAAGTTATTGAAAGGTAAATTGCTTTATGATCAGTCAGTGGAGTGTTACAGATATTGACCGAAATGTTGTTCCTCATTATACTCTTGGAAAGTAGCCAGTAGTCAATTCTGGATTGTCTTGAGCAGTCCTTATTGGACCAGGTATTGTCGGTCGTTCGGAAACAGTTTCCTCCAAACATCAATCAGGTCAAATTTATCCATAAAACAACATAAAGCAGAGTAAGAAGACCCTGATTTCCTTTGTGGCCATCTGTCCAACATGTTATTCATCGCTATGTTAAAATTTCCTCGCCTTCCTTGGCAGAAGCATTGGGGTATTTGTTCAACCAGTATGAGATTGTATCCTCTATGGTATCAAAGAGCTTGTTATTCTCCACAGGGGAGTTGTATCCATAGATGTTAGTAATGATTATTGTATGATTATTAGTGGCTACTACCATTACGACAAAATTACCTGAAGTATCTGAGTCAGAATTTTGAATATTCCCATTAAAATTGTACCTAAAGATTCCTACACCAGTGTAGACACCAGAGTGTTCTGAGCCATGTGCTAACCAGATATCATTTCCCCACTGTGACCTCCAAAGGTTACTGTCGTTGGCTGTTGAGTGACATTCTTGAAAAAAGCAAAAATCTGTCTTGCTCTTTTTTGCAAACAAAAACAAAGCCTTGCGCTTTACACTATTTTTAAGATCCCTGACATTAAGTGACATTAAAGAAAAAGACATAGAACAGTATCAGATATAACCTGAGAGCTGGAAAGAATACACAAGATCTTGTCTAACCACTCGGTTAGAAAATAGCTGTAAACTCTGCAACAGAACCACAAACCCGTAGCAAAAGACCACAGGCATGTATGAAGTTCTTAACTATTATATATTTCTAGTAATCTACCCCCAACATAAAGCTTAGTCCTTTGAGGAAGGGGTTTAAAGCCAGAAACATTTCAAGTAGGCTATACAACAGCCGTTGACCTTACAATGAATTGATTTTGAAATATAGATATAAGAGCCATAAGTAACTTCAAATAGTCGTCCAGCATAAAGCTTATATCACAAAAAAGAGATTATAAAAGCTCAAGTTTCTATTTTGACTTTTTGTTTTTACCCTTCCTTTTTCCGTGCTATCCGCCCTTTCTGAACATCTTAAACAGAGAATGCTATTTAACTTTATGAGCATTAAGCCTAAACTTAGAAAAACAAGGGTTGAAGCGCCCTCTATTGGCGACCCATATTCATGTCATACATTACATTACAGTCATTTAGCAGATGCTTTTATCCAAAGCGACTTACAGTCAGTAGTATATTACATATCATTCACCCATTCACACACTGATGACAGGCTACCATCAAGGTGCCACCATCAGACTCTAACTAACATTCATCATCCAGTCCACACCGATGGCATTTGGTAACGGTTGAGCCAAGTCCGAGTCGTCTTGCTCCGACAAAACCACCTCCATCTCAGACTTTTCAACCTGCGGAGCCTTCTTGGCGTATGAGTGAATTGTGCCGCAAATATCTTCCTCTATATTCATATTTTTTATTTTTAAGAATATGTGGGTCAGAAGAAGGTTACTGACCTAGAACAAAATAAAACCTTTAGTTCAGCTTGTGGCCAAAGCGAAAAGATGCTTCACATTAACGTTAGGCTGGCGGTATGTGGCTCTAAAAGCCGATTTAAAAAGCCCCAAAACATACAGAGATGCGCAAGAAAAAACCTTCACGTGAAGTGTGCTCTAGGTTCTCAATATTTAGGTTGTCATTTGGAAGTCCTCAATTTGGTTTAGTTGTTAAAAACCCGGGGTTCGTTACTTGTTGTTGCAGAGCTACAACGGAGTGATTTTACCGCAACGCCATCTTGCCCGTCACCTCGAGATGAGAGCCGGTTAGGTTTGTGTCCGACTTGATCCCGACTTGATCCCGACTTGCTCTGACGTCACGAACACGTGTTCAACGATGACCTCAGAGAGCGAGGCGGCTGCAGGTTTTAGAGCCAGGCGCTGCAGTTGCTCTCCACCAACTGCATGGCCCAGTGCATGATGGGAAACGCCTGCTGTCTCCTGATCAAAGAGCTGATTGGCTCTTAGTTTTGACAACAAACACCACGTTTTGTAGAAAATTCTTATTTTCTGTGCAAATGTAAGATTTGATGCTAGATTGTTGACTAGTGGACTCACGTTGTGCATGATGTGGCTGATAATAATAATTATTATTATTATAATCATAATAAATATGGTTATTTATTTAGTATCTCTACATAAAGATATTTATTGAGAAAGCCTAATTCCATGTTGATGTCACCATGTTTTCAGTCAGAGAACTGGAATGTGTTCATAGATTAACCATGTGAAGCATCAGAAACCTTTAAAGGAGAGAACCACTGTCACTGATGGACATCCATAGAACCCAAACGTAGTCTATAAACTACAGGTAGCCTACAAATGTAACCAACAGGAAGTAAACATTTCAATGACTTCCTGTGTTTTCATTGCAGGCTGAAAACGCCCCCTGCTGCTGCTGCTCTCGTCCACTTTAGAGGCGGAGTCAACTCGAACGAACTATTGGTTGATCGATTGAATCTGTGGGGGGGGGTCTTTAAAGTCTCGAGCCCGTGATGAGTTCACTGCTTCTTTTTTTCTTTTTTCTTTTTTCAATAACTTTATTGAGACATTTGTTCATACATGTAAAACACAGACACATACAAACAGCAAACAAAAATGTAATTCATATTACACCTGGGAATCTAAAAAATGTCACAAGATCACACAATAAACAGTCCAAATCACACAATAAACAGTCTAAATCATACAATAAACAGTCCAAATCATACAATAAACAGTCCAAATCACACAATAAACAGTCAAATCACACAATAAACAGTCTAAATCACACAATAAACAGTCTAAATCATACAATAAACAGTCAAATCACACAATAAACAGTCTAAATCATACAATAAACAGTCCAAATCACACAATAAACAGTCCAAATCACACAATAAACAGTCAAATCACACAATAAACAGTCAAATCACACAATAAACAGTCTAAATCACACAATAAACAGTCTAAATCACACAATAAACAGTCTAAATCATACAATAAACAGTCAAATCACACAATAAACAGTCTAAATCATACAATAAACAGTCCAAATCACACAATAAACAGTCCAAATCACACAATAAACAGTCTAAATCACACAATAAACAGTCTAAATCACACAATAAACAGTCCAAATCACACAATAAACAGTCCAAATCATACCAACAACTCAGACTTTAATCAGTCAGTCCAGCGAGGTCACCAGTGTTGAATAGATCTGCACAGTCCTCATAGCTTTAAAGGTCTTTGAATATTTTATAGAGTCCAGATATTCATTGACTTCATTCTTAAACACTGGAGAGAAAGGTGCAGAGGATTTTGAGGATTTGTGGATGTGGTACTAAAGATTAACACTCTCCGTCCTTGTCTGTTTCAGGCTCAAACACACCAAAGAAACATCCTTGAAACAAAGAGATAAATCTGTAAAGATGTAAGTTTGGAGGAACTCAAGGACATGTGACCAGAGTGTCTCTGCATGGGAGCCCACTGACGACAACAGCCCTCCACCAATCACAGCTCCTCGGGGGCGGGCTCTCTCGGTGCCTTCAGGGGCTGTAGGAAATATCTTATATAGAAGTATTTTTTGTCGTATAAAAAAAATCCCCTTAAGAAATGTACAAATCAAACACACTAAAGTGACAATATATTTGAAACAATATGAATCAAAATAAGTGTTCAGAAAACAAGAAGTATCAGTAGAATATAATTCTAAATGAGATCAAATTCAAACTTATTGATTATTTACGTCACTAGCAGATTTTTGAAGCTATAATCTATTTTTCTGTCATCTGAACACTGATCTTTTATATTTATATCTTCTGCTCGTGAACGGCTTTTTCTTTTTTTCTTTTCTTCTAAAAGCATCAAATTTAAAACATTTCACATGTAAAGTCTCTCATGTGTTCACATGTAAAGTCTCTCATATGTTCACATGTAAAGTCTCTCATATGTTCACATGTGAAGTCTCTCATATGTTCACATGTAAAGTCTCTCATATGTTCACATGTGAAGTCTCTCATATGTTCACATGTGAAGTCTCTCATAAGTTCACATGTAAAGTCTCTCATATGTTCACATGTAAAGTCTCTCATATGTTCACATGTGAAGTGTAAGAGACCACATGTGCAAAACAGCTATTTCAACGTCTTGTCTGTAATCATACATGTCTGTGATCATACATGTCTGATCATACATGTCTGATCATACATGTGTGATCATACATGTCTGTGATCATACATGTGTTATCATACATGTCTGTGATCATACATGTCTGATCATACATGTCAGTAATCATACATGTCTGTAATCATACATGTCTGTGATCATACATGTGTGATCATACATGTCTGTGATCATACATGTCTGTGATCATACATGTGTTATCATACATGTCTGTGATCATACATGTCTGTGATCATACATGTGTGATCATACATGTCTGTGATCATACATGTGTTATCATACATGTGTGATCATACATGTCTGTAATCATACATGTGTGATCATACATGTCTGTGATCATACATGTGTTATCATACATGTGTGATCATACATGTCAGTGATCATACATGTCTGTTATCGTCACAGGACAGTTTCATGTCACTTGTGCGTTTAGATTCTTCCTCAAACATGTATTTCCCCGTGGCTGTGCCATGCAGTGATTTCATTGTAAAGAGTTCCTCTGTAACGCGTTAACTGGAGTCTCCGTATGACGATGACAGCTGAGCAGTGTCAGTGACGTCATCCCATCCACAGATAGAGAATATGTGATGAAGTATTTTATCTTTTCCATCAACTAAGCCCCTGTGTTCAGAGTCCAGTTATGATAAACATATTTCCTCCCGGGCCGGATGTTTGACATGTGTGCTCTACTGAGTGCAGCTTAGATGGAGTATTATGTTAGTTAATTTAAATATATTTATATACTGATATAATAATATCATCATTTATATACAGATTTCATTTTATAATGTTATTCTGAAACTGAAAATAAATACCAATAGAAAAGCAATAATATAAACACACATTAAAGATTATAAAAAAGAAAACTATAAAACATCTTAAGCATGATATAGTCCTTAACTTTAAGTTAGTTTAAAGGTTTTCGGTTCCTCCTGGCCCAAATGCTTGAAGCTTGAAAAAAATTTCTCATGACAAAACCGAAAGAGGATGTATATAAAGGGGCCTTTAGTGGAAGGATGGCTTGGCAGCTAAAACGGAAGTGTGTGGTCGGTTAGACCATAATGCCACAAACATCAAAAACAGGAGATACAAAAAGATGAAGTCCAACTGGGTAACATCCATTCTTGTTGGTGAGTAATAAATCAAATGTATAAAAATAAATTATTTTGGATAGAAAGACAGAAAGTTGATTCTTAAGTGAGGAAAATCCACTTTTTCACTTGATGAAGGTTGAGTCAGACTCAGCGTCTCATGATAACAATGCCTGTCACACCTTGCTTTGTCTGTACTGTGTCGATAGCAGAAGGATAGTGCTGTTCTATTTGCTTCTTGGGTCATTTCATGTTAAATGAGAGCAGCAGTGATGATAATGTAATAATAGTAATTCTTATACCATATATATATATATATATATATATATATATATATATATATATATATATATACATACATATAGGCTAAAATTAGTGAATTTAAGCTATAATGTATGGTGAAACATTTAAATGTTTAAAGACAAAGAAGAAAAAGCGAAACTGCAAAGAGACCTTCATAAATCAGTGAGTTTTGAGAAGAGATTTAAAACATGCAACTGAACATGAGACACACAGGAATGGAGTACTAGAGCTATCTCAGACTGTGCGTTTGCTCATAACAGTTATGTATTGTTCTTGGGGATTCTTTTATTTTTCTTTGTGGAGTTTTTTTGTGTTTTTTCTTATGTAGCAAAATAGTACGACAATCTGCATTTTGTTGTGAACAATGAAAATAAAATAACCTTAAAGTGTCTATGATGTTAAAAGGCTCTACTACAGCTGGAAAACCTGCCCTTGGGTCTTGACCCCACACCACACATTCAGATGTAGCTGGTGAGGTGGTGGTCTCCCCTCGGGTCACTCTGGAAACACAATAGTCTGATATCTCCCCTCTTACTATTTTGGAGGGCTCAAGTTCATTACTGAAGGAAACTTTGCCACGAGTGTGGATGGCAACATTATGAGTCTTCATCAGCTCCATCAGGACAGAGTCATGTAGGATCAGCAGTTACTGAGGGGTCTGGCTATGATGAGACATGAGACTGTAACAATATCCCATACAAATAAGTTAAAAAACAGAGGCTAAAGCAAAGGTTGGAGTAAGGGGAAATGGAACCTTGCTAGCTCAGCTAAACATTTTATTGAATAGTATGCCAAACGACTAACTTTCTCACATTCTCTTCTGCGCCGTCTCCTAAGACAGTGTGATGCTATGCAAACCTGAACTGTTGATTCCAACACACTCCCAATTAGCGAACACACCCAATCTGATCAAAAATACAGAAAATGGAGTGAGAGAACTTGCTTTTGATCTTCCCAAGGCCTTTAATAAACTGAAATCATGCTAATTCCTGAGCGGGGAATGTGCTAGGGTAACAGGACGGACTGAGAACCTTGGGAAAAAACTAAGATGTGCACTTTAACTAACTTATTATGAATTGCTGTTGGGAACAGGAACTGTATGTCTCAACCGAAAAAAGAGACAAGATCAGATTTCGGAGGATTTGAATCATTAGTGTTCATGCTGAAGTGTAGTGTTAGAGGGTGAGGGCAGTTAAAATCCATTTTTTTCAGTGTTCTAGATAGCTTTTTAGCTAGGTTTTATGTGATGTATCTTCAAATTGTAATTAGGACAACGTGCAGGATAATATGCTTGATAATACAATATATTATAAAGATACGTTTCAAGTATATTTATGCATGAAATGTTCTGGTGACAAGGAAAAAGGCAAAAAGGCTTTTTTTTGTTGTTGACAGAATTGAACAGACTGAAACAAACATGTGCTATGTTGACGCTTTACAGCCTCATTGGAGCGCTGAGATCACATCTGCTTTCAGCGACACAGCAACAGACCACAAGTCATTTTCAATAGAAGCCCAACGGCTTCTATTGAAAGAAGGTGAAGAAGGAAGTTCCATCAACTGCCAAAAAAACGTCTATCAAAATATCTATCATAAAGGCTTAGCATGGCCGTGGAAACAGGAGAGATGTCTCCAGCGGCAGCCCAACTTTTTAATGTTGGGCTTTGAAACTCTAGTTAAAAGTTTGTTTAAGACTAAACCAAACATTCATTGGTAAAATTGATGTCCATTTGCTCCACTCTAGGGTTTATCACCATGGCTAGTTTTGGGATGCCGTTTGTTCCGGCTGCTGACGTCCAACATGTCCAGTGCGGTTCAGCAGTCACTCTTGACTGTAACATCTCCTATCTTTACGATACAACGTGGCTAAAGCACAACCCTGATTTCACCCCCACTGTGGTCCTCTGCACCAGTCTCAGAGAGGGACGACCAGTACAAGGTAGGACATGATCTAAATGCTGATTTGAGCAATTAGGAAACCGTGAAAAACTGAGCTATAAACACAACTGAATTGAGGCTGTATGATGCATAGAACTCAGAAGTTATACGATCAAACTGAATAAAAACTTAAACTATAAACACAGAACAGAAAACCTTGTGTATTTCAGTGGTAGGGCTGTGTAAAAATATCGATATGGCTTACTATCGCGCTCATTTTTTAAACGTCCGCTACTGCTATTGATACATAAAAAATAAAAAACTGTTTTAAATGGATTTTAAATGTCCCTTAAATGTCCTTAAATCCCTGTGTGTGTCAAACAACCTCCCCCTCTGCTCCTGTAACGCTAGATGTGGCTGCCAATTTCCTTCTAAGCTCAGGCCAGTGACCTCCTGGTCAGTTACATGATCTGGTCACTTAATGTCACTTTTTTTCACAAGATGTTTATGGCATCTACAAAGAGTGGTCAGACACTCAATAAATACAATACAATATGTATTTTATTTTTTCAAATGCAGTTATGGCAAGTGCATTTTAGTAAAAAAAAAAAGTGTCCAGTGACACAATGAGAATACAACATGCACTTTATGTTCAGATCATTTTTTGTTCTTTCTTTGTGTTCTCTGCTGAGTGACTTTGTTCAATACAAATAACTTTAGAAGTAGTTTGGATGCATTTTGTCCGCTGAGTTATCAATATGGGATGTATTAGAGCATCCAGGTGGTAAACAGCAAGTTGTAATTTTAGTATTGAGTATTGCTATAAATTGCAATAGGCATCATATCGTATCTTATGGCATCGCATATTTCGCAATATATCGTATTGTGACACATGTATTGCAATAATAATAAGGTGCTTGCCAATACACAGCCGTGATGAGTGGATGTCATTTTAGAAGGAGGGGCAACTTTGCAAGTTCTAATTACAGAAAATGGAGTAATATTTGAAATGCTTTCAACAAACTCCAACTTTTTTCTCAGGGTTTCAGCTCAGCCCTCGTTTCTCAGTGGAGTTGATAAACCGATCACTGGCATTGAGGATCACTAGTGTTGAGGAGAGAGACCTGGGGCTGTACTACTGTGTTGCCAATGTGAACTCCCGTTTAACAGTTGGGAGAGGAACTGTGCTTTGTGGTAAGATTATTTATTTTGCATTATGGTGACTAACTAGAAAGGCCTTGATGCACAAATGCTTGTAGGAATTACAATGGCCTTCCCTCCATGCTGCAGATTGCCATGCATGTTTCTCACACCAAGTCAAAATAACATATAAGCCTTTTTGGGATTGGCTTCACTCAACTAAACATAAGGGGGCCAAGGGAGGTCCCCTCGATATATATACAATACAGAAACGCATTAATGATAATGCAAAAACGAGATATGTGGTGTCGAAGCCCACCCTTACATTTTGGCCATGTCTATAACTCTGGTTGTATTAGGCTGCATGTTATGATAAGACTTTCAGAGGAGATACAGAGCCGCTGCTTTCAGGAAAAGGGTGCTTATGTGAGAACACATGATGCTGTGATTTAATTTAATGCAATGTTGACAATAGGCTCTCAAAAACATCTAGTAATTGTCATTTTTGCCCCAGCTTAATTGTTCTTTCTCTGCATTTCCAGTTTCATCTCCAGGTTCCTCTTGGTTCCTCTTTCCCCACTGGTACTGTGTGGCTGTGGGTTCGGGGCTGCTGATTATGGTGCTGGCTGTTTGCATCACCCATTTCAAAGCAAAGTCAAACAAGAACTCCAGCAACAAGACCCGCACTGCTAACAGCACCCAAAAAAGACAACGACACCAATAGCACCAATAGCTAACATGGTAGGCCTTTTTCACAGGTGACATTTGAATATATTCTTGCAGGAAATGCACACCTATGCTTTCCAAGCTATGATGATCTATATTAATCTGATCCAAAGGGTTTGGGAAAGTCTCTCTCTAGAACTACAGGGAACGCATTTCCAGTAATTATTCCTCACTAAATGAGAACCCAACAGCCAACAGCAATATCCCCCAAATGTAAAATACATGACCTATCATTTCGTCAGGTGGTGATTTCCCCAATGTAACAAGGCTCAGTTTCAAAGTTTTATTGTCATTGCAATAGAGATAGGAGGGAAGCAGTCAAAATACAGCTTTCGCCCGAACAGGGACTTGAACCCTGGACCCTCAGATTAAAAGTCTGATGCTCTACCGACTGAGCTATCCGGGCTCAGACTGCAGCTAAACTATGATAAATCAAAAAATTCCTGATTAAAAATGAGTGCATAAGGATTATGTATTAAAGCATTGCCTTGTTCACTGGTCAGTCTGTGGGTACATTTGCATTGACGTCAGATCACGATCTGAACTAACAAACCTCTAAATAGGGTGATATGTCAAAATAGATTTGTAGCTTTTACATTTATGTTTCTTCAGTACATAACCAGCACAGAAATGTCACACTCAATATACAGGCTGTATGAGTAAGACCATGCTATTGTGCATCTGGGTGTAATGTTAAATAATGAGTACAGTACTGCTTCAGGTTAAGGAGTCTCGGCCAGAGGAAAGAAGTCTGCTGGTTCGGCGACAGATGCTTCTGGATTTCCTTCCAGACGGCAGCAGGGTGAACAGGCTGTGGCTGCGGTGAAAAGTCACATTTTTCAATATACAAAGTGAACAATGGCAGATAATTTATACTATACGATGTAAAATAAATCATTTTCATGGAGTCATGTCATTTATCTTGTATTATTGTCTAGTACTCATGTTGGGCTAGATGCTGCTTGCTACAACTGTCTTTAAAGATTCGATGTTTGTAAGTTGCTTAAATTATTTATTTTTTTAACCAGAAACCTTCTACCGGAATTTAAGTCAATCAAGAAAAATAAAAAAGTATTTAGGCCCCAGCGAGATTTGAACTCGCGACCCCTGGTTTACAAGACCAGTGCTCTAACCCCTGAGCTATGGAGCCCGTGTCGAACGTACATGACGTCATATTCACCTAAATGGCTGTTCAAGCGATGCGGGCTACACGCGGACGGAACTCCGCTGCCTCACGGTGCTCACTGGTCCGCTCCAGACCCCGCGGGCCGACACTTCCCTTCACTGGAATAAGAAGAGGCAACGGGGACAAACCGTAGAGCCCTTTGAGCTGACAACAGATACGGCAATAGAGTCGCACGCACCTGTAATCTATTATTATTAGCAACAATGGACGACATTATATTTCCTCAAAACCATCCTCCATTTCAGTTTCATGTTATATTCGACGGACCTGCTCCACACACGTGTATATCCCATTTATCCACCAGGTGGCAGTATGTCCCCACAAAGAGCCACAGGCAACTTCCAGACCTGACACTACTCAGGGGAATTTAATATATATATATATAATATATATATATATATATATATTATATATATATATATATATATATATATATATATATATATATATATATATATATATCCTGTGCAATACATTACACTGTGCAATAATAGTTAAAATAGTTTTTTCTGTCTGTAAATATTATATTTCAGTTATTGTTGTTTTTCTACTGTTTGTATTGCTTATTTATAATACTTTTTATTTTTCATTTTTTATTTTTATCTTGTCTTTCTTTACTATGTCTCTTGTGTGCACTTTACTCTATGCTGCTGTAAGCCTGCAAATTTCCCCGCTGCGGGACTAATAAAGGATTATCTTATCTTATCTTATCTTCCTCTATATATATATATATATATATATATATATATATATATATATATATATATATATATATATATATATATATATATATATATATATATATATATATATATATATATATATATATATATATATATATATATATATATGTATATATATATATATATATATATATATATATATATATATAATATATATTATTATAACTATATTATTATAACTCCAAAGTTTCCATATTTTAAGCATGCCTTTAATCATATTTCACCTTCACATGTGCAGTTATTGATTGCAGTGCAGAGACACAGAGACACGAACAAAGCTATTTCAAATAGGTCAAATCAAGGCATTTTAATTATACGTGGGTGGTGTGCATGGACGTTTCTGGCGACCATGTTTCTATTGGTTGTTGACCACCAATCACCGTGAGGGCCAGCCGGCGGAGAGGGCCGGCTGCAGCCCCCACCCTCCTTTGTGGCTTCATCCCAGTGTTCCCACAGCGAGGCAAAGATGGACGCGGCAGGGTGAACATGGCCCTTACTCCAAGGCACCATGGCCGTACCGCGTTGTGACCGCCAGCACATCAGAGGACTTTGCATTGTCTCATAAATACAAAAAGGAGAAGTATTGGTTCGTGGAGGACGAGAGGGACAGAGCCATGGTGGAGCCAGGAGGACGGGAGGCTCCATGTGATCCATGAAGAGGTCTGTGGAGACCCGGGGGTTCATTCCAAGTGTCCTGGACTAGGAGAGAGGACCCAGCAGCTCATATCAACAGGTGAGTGACTTCATAGGGCCTATATATATATATATATATATATATATATATATATATATATATATATATATATATATATATATATATATATATACATATATATGTATGTGTATATGTATATAGATGCCTGATCATAAGCCGTATGGACAGGTAAACACCTGGCCTCGTGCACAGTGCCCAGGTGACCCGGGTCCCACTGAGGTTGCGCGTGTGGAGACTTTCTCCTCCGCCCGTGCGCTCCGCCCGTGCGCTCCGCCCAGACTGCCGGGGAAACACGCCCGAGCGGAGGCTGTCTGCGCCGGGCTTGGCTCGTGCTGTCGGTCTTAAACGTGGACGTCTCAGCTTCCGCTCCTCCATAAGCGACACGCGATCCTCCGCTCCGTCCCTCCTCTTCCTCCTCCTCCTCCTCCTCCTCCTCACCGACGCAGGAGAGGAGGCCGCCGGACGTCCGCGAGCTCATAGACGCGCACAGGCCGCCGTAACGCCACAGTAACGCCGCTGTAACACGGGTCTAACAGCGGCAGCCGGGCGACGAGCGTGATTTCTTCCCCGGCGGGCCATGCGAGGAGCCCGGGTCTACGCAGAAGAATGAGTCGCCTCCTGCGGCTCCATGTAAGACACACACACACACACACACACACACACACACACACACACACACACACGCAGGACCACGCAGTCTGTCGTCACTATGTAACCATCCAGTGTTTTCTTCTGCTTCACCCTCCGGTTCCTCCGCAGGGCCAGCAGTAACACCATGCTCCTGGCCTCCGTGGTGGTGGTGTGGGAATGGCTCAACGAACACGGACGCTGGCGGCCCTACAGCCCCGTCGTCTCCCACCAGATAGAGGCGGCCATCCGCAGCAGCGACCCCCGCGGAGGGAGCGTGGTCCTCGGCCAGGTGGACAGCCGGCTCTCGCCGTACATCATAGACCTCCAGTCCATGCACCAGTTCAGACAGGACACAGGTAAGACTGGGGGGGTGCGAGTGCATGTTTGTGTTTGTGGATCACACTTGTACCAGAGGGCCAGGCTTCACTCTGCAGTGTGGCACCGTGCTGCACACTGGGCTGCTGTGCCCTGTTTGTACCGACCATGGCCCCGGCTCTCTAACAACCTGCAGGTCACCGTTGACCCCCAAACACGCCGCTGTGTGGCTCTATGCAACCTCAAGGCTAGTCTGAGTCAATATACACACAGCACAATATCGCTTGAGATCCTGATGTGGAGAATTCTCTTTTCTAAAGACAACAACTTTGTGTTCAAAGAATAGCACTTTGCATATCTGACTTTAGGTTAAGACATTAGGCAGAGTAGCAGGTGTGAGTGTCGTTAGTGCAGCTACATACAGTGTGATTAGTGTTTCCATATCACAGGCAGTCTACAGAGCTTTATCTGGGAACAAGAACGAAACAGTTCTCTAACAAAGTGCAGTGACTTGAGCCGCTGGTGATTGGTTTACACACACATAAGCGTCAAGTTTGACTTACAGGAAGAAGAATAAAACTGTATTTTTCGTCTGCCCTTACAATTTGCTATAATTTCACCTATTGTCATGTTTGTAGCTCTTATGGAAACAAAGCCATGTCATAACCCCAAAACATTGCTGTTCTGTTTACGATTACAAGCCTAGATGCTGATATGGTAGCACGAGAAAACGGTAGCACATTATCAAGTGGAGCTGCACCATTATAGACAGAATAATAAGCATGATGATAAAACTGCTTCGACTTCCATGATGAGCTAAATTCCTGCTAATCGACAAATCGTTGCTTCACAATCAGTCTTAAATTAAGGTTCCTCTTCACCTGAATTCAGTGTTTTTTTTTGTTGAACAAGTAATACACAGTTTATTAATCTTCCAGCATTCAGGCATTCCGTTTTTCACAGGCTGCTGCTGGCATGACAGCTCCCCAAAAGTGAAGCCCAAACATCTCAATCGACTGTTAGTTGAGAAAGCGATTGATTTGATATGGAGCAATTTTATTACCCACATCTACCAATATCATTACAGATTGTTTGAATAAAATAGATCTCTGACGCAGTTGAAATGCTCATATATTCAGTTATTTAGTGTCCACACCCAAACACTTCTGTTGATTTGCTCTATAATCTATTGTATTGATTCAGCTCCTTTTTTATAGTAAAGATTTGGACTTCTGTGAGTCAGAAACAGACAGAAAGTGTGCATGTGTGTGTGTGTGTGTGTGTGTGTGTGTGTGCGCGTGCGTTTGGTGACGGTGTTGGGTTGAATTTCAACAATATGATGATGTGGAGCAGCTGCAAATGACCATCGCACCACTGAGTTAGCTGCATTCTTTAGCCCTTATCCACTAGCCACACACACACACACACACACACACACACACACACACACACACACACACACACACACACACACTGAGCAGCTGCACACTCCTGACACGAAGAAACAGAAACAGAGGGAGACCTTGATTCTGTGGAAAGAATGGAATATTTCAAGGCTGGATGAGCAGAGAGTTCACTTTAGTTGTTCTCCCTCTGTTGCGCCCCCCCCTCTCCCCTTCTCACTCTCTCTCCCCCGTCTCCCGGGGGTCTGTCAACCTCTCCCCCTTTCTCTCCTTCTCTCTGTGTTTAGTGTTTAGTTTCGTCAATAGGCAAAAGTCCCAAGGGTCTTTTGGTTTTGGCTTCAACATGGGAGAGATAGAAAGATTGTAGTGTGAGTGTGTTTGTGCAGTCGGGGGGAGGGACCATGAGTGGGAGTGGTGGTTGCAGAAGGAGTGAGATAATTGGGGAGTCTGTATTCTCTCTCTCTCTCTCTCTCTCTCTCTCAATCTTCAACCATTGTTGGATTTTGTGGAACAGATGTGAGTTATCCATCGTGGCTGTGAGACACACACAGGAGGGGAAGGTCTGAGAGAAGCAGAGTAGAGCTTGGGGGAGGGGGTCTGGGTTTGGGGGGTCGCTCGTTGTTACAAGTTCAGTAAAGAGGAAGATTGAGGGACGGAAGACAGAAACGAGAGCAGTCAGCGTTGGGCTCCATTTCCACTCTAGTTGTAGGTTATCTCAGCTCGGACACTCCCATATCATATCTTTTATTTTTGGAGAGCCCTTTTTTATTTAGGAGGCACAATGTACAAAAAAATCAAGAAAAAACAAGCAATAACCGAGTGATGAGACTTCTTGAGTTAAATCTCGCTGATCCCATCAATTTTAGTTGTGAAATATTCCTATTAGCTTTGATGCACATGATGAAATGTTTTCAGATCACAGTGTTGGTGAGGATGTTTTGTTGTTCACTGCCTCACATAACTGTTATTTCATATCCAAGCTCATCTTTTCACCCTGCTCACTGCGCTTTGAGCTGTCACACTATTTATTTATTTATAAAAAACTTATAGTTGGTCCCAGTCAACATGTGTAATGATGAAATGACGCATACATTATTATGAATAACACATCTAAATGTTACCCTTTAATCACAGAAGAATATAATAACTTGTAACTTCTAGCCTTGTTAACATGTCGTGTAATAATCATATAAAATGATAACAGGAAAATACATTCAGAGAAAAAAAGCACAACAAAGCAGAACAACTGGCATGTTTTGAGTGTGCACTGACTGTGGCTCTACCACTGTCACATCTGGATCACTCCAAGCCTGGTTGTAAACCTGTTGTAAACCTGTTGTAAACATGTTGTTAACAAGTTGTTAACTTGTAGTAAACATGTTGTTAACCGTTCCTGCTCCAGCTGCTCACTTCAGGGAAAACCTCCTTCACTTGACCCAGCAGTGGGAAGACGTGGGACTGCAGTGTTTATTCACAGACACACTGTACGTTTACTACCACTGACTACTGTACTGCTGTCTTCCTCTACAGCCTCTCTCTCTCTCTCTCTCTCTGTGTCTCTCTCTCTCTCTCGACCAATCACTACGCACTGAGCTGTACCTCGTAGCAGCTACGCCTCTCTGACAACAGCGTAACGTAAACACAACAAACGTGTGGATTGCACTGAAAACCGGCCATGGCCACAAAGTAACATTTTTATTAACATTTCTTTCAGGTAGAATCCACAATCTTATTGCGATTCTTAAAACACTTTAAAGCTTCTTTAAATATTTCTTAATTGGCATAAGTTTGATCTGCCCGATACCAGTATGGTTTATCTGGTCCCATACTGTGCTCAGGATACTCGTAAAACTACTCCGATACAACGTGTGTGTGTGTGTGTGTGTGTGTGTGTGTGTGTGTGTGTGTGTGTGTGTGTGTGTGTGTGTGTGTGTGTGTGTGTGTGTGTGTGTGTGTGTGTGTGTGTGTGTGTACTTTATTAGTGAGTGAATAAAGGCTACAACTCCTCCAGCCCCCTGAGGAGACACCAGCTAAGCTCCGTCTCTCTCGTGTCAGCCAGCTGATGATTAACTGAAGGGGGTTAGCCCCAAGGTTAGCTCCGGCTGAGGCACTCTTAAGGTGGACTGACCCCTTTAAGGTGGACCAGCTTTTCTCCTTTTGGTGACAAGCAGCTTCTCTGACTTTTGCTCAGCTGATATTGGGGTTAAACGGTTGATTGGTAACATCTCCACTGCAAAGACCCGTGCTCTGTTTGAATCAGGAAAACACAGGGTTAAATGTTAAGGCGTCATTGTGGTGACAAGAGAGCAGGGGGGGGGTGGAAACAAACATTACATTGACAACATTTACATGCAAAAAACAAGCTAGGTTAGTGGGTCACTAGGGGAAACCATACATGTGTGGTTTCCTGTAGTGACCAACCACACAACCTGAGCTGATAGCATTGTGTACAGGAGGAGAGGCCCTGAGGGAAGCCCGGGGCCCTGTCTCTGCTCAATGCTCCACTGTGTCCACTGTGTCCACTGGGTTCACTGTGTCCACTGTGTCCACTGTGTCTGTCTGCAGGTAGCTTACACTGGGTTTACCACAGCTATGATGGGAGCAGTGGGACTGAATCTAACAGTGAAGTAGCCAGCTGCACCTCTCACATTACAGTCTAAGAGATGAATCATACAATAAGTTTATACAAACGAATGATTAGTCAGAAAGAATGAATTATTGTTCCATTATTGTTGTGAAATCATCATGCCTGTAGACGCACTGCTGGTTGGAATCCCTGCTGCTCTATCTGACATTTTTATTACTCCAAAGAGACAACAAGATCATTTACATTTTTATCAATTCATCAACAATCATCTGTAGCTGTTAACTCCATAGAGACATTGTGTGACTGTAGTTTTGCACAATTTCACATTTATAACAGGGACTATTTGAATTTACATTCAAATAATTGATTGCAATTGCAAGTCCAGTACTTCCAGGTTTGGATTCATTTTGGCTGTAAAGGTTAGGGTCTCTTCTTCTACCTGCTCTATCTCTCACTCTCTCTTTTTTTTACCTCCATCACCCTCCTCTCTGCTTTTCTCTCTCACACTCTATGAAGCTGAAAATTGACTCTGATCCCAACACTCAGGGGATTGGACTCTTTCAAGGTGAGACAAAGTAGAGACAAAGACGGAGAGATGGCTGAAGGGAGGAGGGGGCACGACAAAGTCAGAGGAGAGAGAGAGACGAAAGAAGTGATAGGATGGACAGAGAAAGTTAAACAGCAGGGAGGGAGATGGAAAAAGAAAAGATGCAGAGAACGTGACAACTCAAAAATCAAGATGAAGTCAGGAGCTGAGGTCCAGAGGAAGATTAAAGTGACCGTGAAAACAAGACCTGATGGAGAGAGGGAAAGAGGAGAATTAAGTTTTTTGCATTGTTCTGAGAAAGCAGTAACCAGTTTTTCCACACAGCTGTCAAGGAGGATACATGGAAACTAAAATCTAGTTTATTATTATTATTATCTTTCAACACATTAATTGAACTCACACTATTTCTATGTTTGAAGAACTAGCTTAGCTTCTAGCTAGCAGACTGGACTCTGCATGCTCAGACACATAAATCACAGGGAGATGGAGGGAAGGAAACCCAGAGGAGGGAGGAAGAAGAGGTGGAGGAGGTGTTGTTGTGAAACTCTGCGTGTCGGGTTACTGTTACTGTGTTCTCGGGGGGGACATCACTCACTGGCTGCTCTGCAACACACAGTGAGTGGACGTATGTGAGATCATGTGAAGACATCCAAACATGTTCATGTTACTGCTGCAGTATTGTATCATCCATCCCACTGTCGTTACAGACAACAACACATCTCCTCAGAATCCCCTTAAACACAACACCCTCACACTGAAACCACACCAGTCACATTTTTATAACTGGGGAAACCCTGACCAGTCACGCACACACACACACACACACACACACACACACACACACACACACACACACACACACACACACACACACACACACACACACACACACACACACACAGTGGATTGCCTGTGGCTGATGACTCTCATGTGATGGGGTTTAGAGGGGCTCACAGGGAGGCGAAGAGATGAGGTGGAACAAAAGAAAGACGTAGTGCCAAAGAATGTGTGTGTCTTTGGCTAGAACCACACTTATATGTTTTCGTTTAAAGTAGGGGTTTCGAACTGAATGGTGTCCAGACTAGCCTGCCTGAAAACAAATATCACATGACTATTCACGTACACTTGGCATGCGGGTGCCGGTGTAAACAGGAAGTACATTGGTTGCTTATTTACAGATAATACGACAGAGTATTATACTAGCATACTCTTTAATAATAAAAGGTAGTGCTTGATACTAAAGACCTTCCTCTATAAACTCAAACAGACACTTTTCTTGGAAAGTTTTAGAAGTTGTATTTTTCTTAGTTTCAACGCCTCAGGTCTTACTCTATCTCTCGGTCACACACATCAAGTCAAAACAGTTATTAAACAAAGTTTAATAGATTATGGGTCAATATATTTGGTCAACGCTCGTTTCCTCTCGTAGCTCAGCTGGTGGCTGAAGTCTCTGTCGTACTGGAGAGCATTTATGCTTTTGTTCCTTAACAGTTATTTGTGAACTTCACAATAGTTGTGCAGAACAAAATAAGTATTAATCAGAAAAGGAAAGTCCTCCGTTTTGTGTCCATCGCTCTCCTCAAAGCCGCAAACCGTGACTTCAATCGTCCTCTCCGTAGGTCTGATAACGCCGCTGGACACGCCGCTTCCTCTGCATGTCGGCAGTAGTAGAATTATAAAATGCAGAATTAACTGCGCAACAGCTGCTAGTAGAGACAACAACGCCAAATCAGGGAAGGTGGGGGCTTACCTCATCGTTTCCAAACGTATACGTTTCCGCCTGTCCATACTAGGCGTTAAACCCGGCGTTTTCAGACTGATCCAGGCTCCAGAGGGATTTCAGACTCCTCTGTTTTCGGCGCCCTAAAGCTCCGGCCTCGTGTGGACGCTCAGTGTAAACGAAGAAAAAGATATGCGTTTTAGAATAAAAATGACATGTCCTTAGAGATAGATAGATAGATAGATAGATAGATAGATAGATAGATAGATAGATAGATAGATAGATAGATAGATAGATAGATAGATAGATAGATATAGCCTCTGCTGATTAGATTTTGAATCATTCTATCATATAAAAACTTAAATTAAAAGAAAGTTTGTCTGTGTGATTCCCCAACTTCATTAAGAGTTGTTCTTTTTTCTGTAGAATGGATGTAGCTGATCCTTTCACCATACGTATATGTTTATGGGAAGAAAAGGAGGATATGTTGTAGTCACTCAGTCACTCAGTGATCCAATCCTCAGCTTTTGACGGACTCAGACTTGATCGTTGTGATTGCTTTTCACGTCCAGGAAGATCATTTATTACCTTCAACCCTGCTGATGGAAACATTCCTGACCTTACTGTCCTGACGGTTGTATGCAAATGTGGCTGTGAAGAAGAGGGCTTCCATTCATGTAAGACACAGACAAAAGAGGAGAGGAAACACACAGTGAAAAGATGTAGATATATTGATGACGTGGTAGAAAGAGAACACATCAGGAGAAAAGATGAAATCAGACAGACAGACGGTGAGATATCAAGGTAAATGAATCAAAAGTGGGAAACAAGGAAGGACAGGGGGGGAAGTGATGAAAAATCAACAAGAGGAAGTAAAGACTGGAAGAAGTTAACTAAAAAGAAATACATGCTGGAAGGTAACTCCAGGTCATATGACCCTCTCTGTTTCAGTCTATGTTCTTCTCTTGTCTGCTTCGTTGTCGACTCTTCAGAACTATCCCACGCATTTTAATTCAGCTTCCTCCACTGACTTTCAGTTTCAGCCTTTGGTGTCAGTATCAGTTCTCATCTTTCGCTTTGTGTGGTAATTTTTATTACATTTAACTCCGTCAGAGCCTCATATACGAATATCAGCTCGATTGATCATATACATGCATTGTTACATATCTACACAAAATTTCTCTTCTGCATTTAACACATCCCTGAGGAGCAGTGGGCTGCTAAGAAGCCCCCGGGGAGCAACTTGGGGTTCGGTGTCTCGCTCAAGGACACCTCAGCATGTTGACTGTAGAGGCCAGGGGTTCGAACCACCAACCTTGTGGTTGCGGGACAAGCGTTCTCCCTCGTGACAGCAGTGACTCTGCTCATATACATGATGTGCATTGAGTTATTTCCTCAACCATCCCTCAGCCTTCACCGTTCTGCTGCTCCAGGACACTCGTTTGTTTTTACTGAATGGAGCTTGAACGCCTCATAATGTAACTCAATGCAACGTCTTAAAGTGCTAGTTAACTTAAGCCATTAGCAGGGAGTACGGATAGGGTGGCGAGTGATGAACGAGATATCAGATGGGTGCAAAGACCCATAGACCCTGCTGCAGCGTTTAGGCGGCGTGGCATGTTTAGTCGTGGACACCATCAAGACTCTGAAGCAGAGGCTGGTGGGAGAAAGCAGGTACAGAGGGAGTTACAGTCTACATGCAGTACTTCAAAATAACATAGCTGTGTCCAAAACACCCGAGTGAATGGCAGCCATGCACCACCTGTACGTCTAGAATTGGACACACAGAGAGGAAGTGCCGGCTCATCATGGATGCTGGATTTTTCTCACAGAGTCACTGCTGTTGAGGGTTTCATGAGGGAGAGGAGCACAAAGCATGACCCGACCCTAACATGTGCCCGCCTGCTGGTCAGTCTGCAGTCGTGTGCGTGTGCGTGTGTGTGTGTGACGTGTGTGTGTGTGTGTGTGTGTGTGTGTGTGTGTGTGCAGGGAGGGGTCGGTGGCAGAGGGAACAATGAGGACCAGATGGCCGGTCTCTTTCTCCACCTGCCTCAGGCCTCTTTGTCCTCTCTCTCCATCTCATACGTTTCACTCACTTTAATGTCTCTCACTTGTGCTTTCTGTTCATTCACACATATATCCCATGTTTACTTTCGCTTTTAGCTCTCCACCACACACAACAACATATTTGTTCTCCTTCCACAGCTCGTTCAGCTCGATTGTTCATCTGGTTGGTTTTGTTAAATGACCTCCACCTACTTTCTATTTTATCTCCAGCAGGTTAACGATAGACCTTGGGATCATATCTAAAACCATGCACTCACGTACAAACACACAGTCTGACCAGTGCATAAATCCAGTGTGGCCACACCCAGACGTGCTGCACTTGCTACTGACTGTGCCTGACATGTGAAAGCAGCAGCAGGCCTCGTGTTGATCAGCTCTGACGGACAAAACATTTAGAAGAGGTGTGGTTCTGTCAGAGAGCAGCAGGATTAAGGCGTTTGCTGCACTGCTGTGTACAACACATGGACAAACGTGCACAGTATTTGTGTCCGACACACAGCCCTTAACTGTCAGAGCCACTAACACATTCTTGTAATCTCTGCAGAATCTTCGTTACTTTGTAGACGTGGGGCACACCTAGGGATGTCAGGCCTAACCAGTTATGTCGTAACCGCGGTTATATAAGTCACTGTTTCATAACCGCAAGAACTGAAGATGCTACGATAACTACAGTGCAGTGTTGTCCTGTGAGAACATGTATCACATGACACGTACGGTGCATGTGTGGAAATCTTCTCTCTAACGCAACACATGTGTGCAGGTTTGCTTTGTGTGTGAGTGGTGCCAGTCACCTGAAGCGTTGAGAAGAAAAGCTGTAAAAATATCAGAGAGAACCAACGCAGCCACTTATCCACCAAAAAAGTGCCTTATACTGGCAACATGTGGGCATTGTAGATGCAGACAAATGACCAGTAATTCATACTGCACATTAATACATTAATTACAAAGTTTATCAATCATAGTGTGAAAAAAAGTTGTAATGCTGATCATTATCAGCTGATATTCTGTAAAAAAAGAGGAGGAGATCACTGCTATGTACACACACACACACACACACACACACACACACACCACACACACACACACACACACACACACACACACACACACACACACACACACACACGCCCACAAAGCATCCTGATCCCAGGTGATGATGCCATGTTCAGAGACAAAGTGACATTTCTAGACGCACCAGTCCCTTTCTCATAATGGATTACATTATTCCTTTTAACATTTAAGCCTGCACATCATAGCAGCTTTTGCGTAGTAATAATTACTAAATATCCATTCACCATTTAATCCGTTTCACTCTTGCAAATATATATTCTTATATCAGAAAAACAGACAGCAGCGCAGCCTGTCCTATACTTATACAAATCTTTTTGTCTTTGTCTCACCTACTCTTTCTGTCTACCGGTCTGTCTCCTGTGTAACATGTGCTCTGTCTTCTAACGAGATCTATTGGCATCTTCTTGTGAGGGAACTATAGACATGAACTACACAGTTTGATTATTCACCCTCTGTCTCTCTGTCGTCACCAAACAAATGCAGCCTCCCTCCATTCGACCCTGTCCTTTTGAAGCCTTTGTGCTGATGCCACTCTGCCAATATCACCTCTTTGTACTAGTCTCTCACTCACTCTCAAACACACACACACACACACACACACACATGTCTTCGTCTCCTTGTCCTGGCATGGACTGAATGGCCTGTTACCCCTGGAGACTGAGGTGGCCTCTGGTTGGTTGGTTTAGGGGCCCTCCTCCCATCCTCTCTACTTAAGAACATAGAGCTGCAAGGCAACAAAACGGCACACCAAACTTTAAAATTGTGCTTTTAACTTTTCCCCGCTGTACCGTTAGTCTCTACTTCCAACACTTTTGGAATGAATCCTCCAGAGACGGCTTCATTTCCTGTAATTCATCACACACGCTTCGTCTCGATGGTCTTTGACCGCCGCCATAGAGACGGTGCCACAGAGCGTCTCGTACATCATTACATTGTCCCGTCTGATTTGTTGAAGGAGATCCAGAGATAATCCTGAATCTCATGATAATAGCGTCTGTGTTTTCCAAATCTACTGGTGGACACATTTCTACCACTGCACAGTATTTACCGTCATATTGCCCCAAAATACAACACTGCAGAATGCATAGTCATCAAGATTCACGCAACAGTTGAATGGAGACACAATTTATGTTGTGATGCTGACAGACTTGACTTATATTTACATCAGCACCCTCCACCATTTTTACCCAAACCCCAGAAGCTCCATCTGTAGATTTATTCTAACAACTTAGTTTATTACATGTAGCCTAAGTGATAACAATCAGAGAACACAGATTTAATTGTGCGGGGCAGACATGTTTTACATCTCAGTGGTCTGCATGTCTTTAACATTTGGCCGATGATCTCAAAAGCGGGAAAAGAGGAGATGTTGAAGAAGACGAGCGTTATTCATTGATGATTTTAGTTGGTGTGTATGAGGCTTCTCAGACCTGCAGGTTATCTATCTGTTTGTTGCTTGTTGGTCCAGAGCTCCTGGAGTATTCAGGATGTAGCTCTCGTTATTTATTGAATTTATATTATGTTATTATCAATAGAATAAATGTCACCTCTGGTTCTTGCATTCCATCTCTTGGTTTTACTAGCATTCCTACATGATAGATTAATTTCTTTTCAATTGATATTATAAATTGTAATTGTTATGTTTGTCATGTTTCATTTGTGAAGATCTTAGCAAGCTATCTGAAAAAAAAAAAACCCTGTTGTATGTGATTTTAATTCCATTCCCACCTTTGTTTTAACTGGTGGAGATGCTCTTGATGAACAATTGAAGAAGCTCATTGGGACAAAGTTATCAACTATCACACATTATTTGAAATTCTTCCTTGCTTGTATTTTCAGGAACCATCCGTCCGGTGCGGAGGAGTTTTTATGACCCCGCCTCGGCCCCAGGTCAGGGGTGGCAGTGGGAGTGGGAAAACGATGCGGGCACGTGGACGGCCTACGACATGGAGGTGGCCATCGCCATCGAGAACGCCCACAACCGGCAGCAGCCCTGCCTCGACCTGACACCCCTCGGCTTCTGCTACCTCATTGATTTTCAGAACATGACACAGGTGTGTTTGAATTCTTTACATTGACACTTCCATAATTCTCCTTCTTCAGTTAAATGTAGCTTTCACGTGGCAGCACCCTTGAACTTTGATGAGCCCATAATAGGAGCTAAAGGGTAACTCTGGTAGATTTCAACCTGGACCCTTTTTCTTCAGGTTTTGTCAATGTAACGTTACGTTCACTAAAAGTTCTTGTTGTTGCCTCTGACAGGCTCAGATAGTTCTTATAAGAGTCTAAAACCATTATTGAGAGGACCCTGCAGATAATAAAAGCCTTCTCTTTACGTTCGGCTTGATCCCGTCTGTTTGCTATCGTGTCTAAGTCTCCCTCCAGGAGAAGTCTGGTTGTGACATCTGAATATGGGGGCAGCACCAGGTCTCTGTGGTCAGAGGCCCAGAGGAGCTACAGGAACCCCTCCAGCCTCCTGAGCTCTAGGCTTTCTAGCCTCCTCTGTCTGCTGTCTCTCTCTCTCTCTCTTCTCGTCCTCTCTTCACTTTGTAGGAGCTCTTCATCCGTATACTCTGGCTCAAATAAATACGGCCAGCAGTAGATTTCAAATCCGCATAGTTGAAATCATCTAAATATTTAGATGTCACTAAGCTACGTTTTCAGTACTACAAAGGAAGAAACTGCCCGGCCGGCACTAACGTTTCCACCGCTGTTCAGAGCGAGACTTTTTCATAATGTTGGACACTTATAATAAAAGTCAGTCGCAAAGACAAGAACTTAGAATGGACGTAAAATCATGATGCCAATTTGCCCCAACAGGATTCCATTGAAGCTCCTTTAGCAGTCTGCCAGCTGCCGCCCTCTCCTTCAGGACCGGACCAATTCCAGAAACTGTTGTCCTGATTAGTTAGTTAGACACAAAAACAGAGCAGAATAGGGTCCAGGTTGAAAAATACCCTTGTACCCTTTAACTAGTAATGATAAATGTTCTAAAACCAATGTGTCCTTGTGTCCTCCTGCAGGTGAACAGACAGAGCCAGAGGTGTCGGAGGCTCCAGAGACGTGCTGACATGTCCTACCCTCTAGTGTCCGGTCCCCTCCCAATACCCAAAGGAGGAGGTGTAGGAGGAGGTGGAGGCCTAACAGGAGCCCTGCTGGGTGTTGGGGTGTCAGGGGCCAGCTTGGGATTTGGAAGCTCTGTCTCCCCAAATGGGGGCTTACAGGCTACTGGACTGAGCCAGCCTTGTTCCTGCCAGCAGTGCATGCTGGTCCTTAGTGTGAAGACCAATACAGGAGGAGCAGGGATACAGACTCTGGGTAGACGCTCACTAACCATGCAGCGACCCAGGAACTTAGCACTGGTTTCCTCTAAACCTCTGAGTCCGTCCAAATCCGCCACTCTGGGTCGAGGACAGCAGCAGAACTCAAACTCCAACTCTAACTACTTTCAGACGCTGCCGCACGGTCTCGCCATCTCCAGGAACATCGCGTCTCCGAGAAGGAACGCCCAGCTCTTTGCTCAGTCGTTGGCCGCCCTCACCGCGGGCACCTCCTCTCTGGGTATCTCCTTGTCTTCTAATAGGCCGCCTCCACCGTCCCTCCCACCTCCTCAGCCTCCATCATCCAAACCCAACCCGATCCCTCCGTCCATTCCCCCCAAGCACTCCTCATCTTCAGCCAACGACTCTGTGCCAACCGCCACCTTGATTACCCCTGCCAACAACGTGACCACACCCCCCTCCCCTGTGCCCTCTCCGTCGCCGATGGTGATGAAGCCGCAGCGCACACTGTCGTCTGCAGCAACAGTGTGCCACGCCCCGTTGCCACAGAGATCAAGCTTAGCCGGGCTGAGCAGACCTGCGTTACAGAGGATTGCGATGGCACAGTCCAGAGCACTCATAGCATCAGGGTGAGTAAATCAAACATACACAGGGCCGCCTACCTTGGAAGTATACGCACAACCCCAGTAGCTTCATTAAAGGACGGGTCCGTTAGTTTTAGAGGTTTTTATGTCGCTCTGTAACTTCCCAGTGACGTTCTTAAAGCATCCACATTTGAACGGTCACATTGTACGATGCAGGTACGCTTTAAAGTCAAAATGCTTTTTTCCAAGCCCCTCTAAAACCCTTCCCACATCAGTGTATTAACTAGGTAACTAGGTAAACCCAGTTTGGAGAAGCAGAACGTTCAGATCCATGAGTCACACAAAAACACAAACCACACAAAGACCAATTTACTGCTTTTTGTCAGTGGAGTCTGGTGACTTTGAAGAACACGACAAAATAATAGCATACTGGATTGACTGAATGTTTATATTGTTGTTATGAGGTGATGCATTTTAAATATAATTACATTTTCAGGGACTTAAGTTGCAGCATAAAAACCGGCAACCATGAAATTAAAAATGAATTTGCGCCTCATATTACCAACATCCGGAATGAATCTCATACAGGATATTTTCCCATATTATGCGGTCCTACAAACATTCATAAAGTCTGCACAGACATGCAGTGAGAAATGCTTGTTCAAACACGCGAGACCACGCTAGATATGTAAACGCATACATTCAAGCCGTGAAACTCCCGTCTGAAGGTGTTAGTGTTGTTATGAGTCACGTGTTTGTTACACTGCTCTGACTGAGATTTCAGAGGTGTGACTCCCGTCAGATTCTCATTCATTCTTCATTCTTTATTCTCTCAGACATCAGACATCGTATATTGTTAAAATCTTAATTTCCCTAATTAAATACTTGGTGTGTTGAGCAGAATGCACTTAATGGAGGTGAACGTAATAATGAATTCCTCATGGAGGTGATTGATTAACAGGCATAAGACAGTGAAGAAGAATTTTAAATACTGAGACAAATGAGATTCAGCAGCTTCCTGTCATGTGTCTTGTACCAGGTGACGGTAACATTGAAAACAATCGAATCTCTGTTATACGACGGCGTATTAAGGCCCTAACAGGTATGAAGATGATAAACCAAGGGGAGGGGTAATATTCCGAGAAACAAAATAGAACTCTTGAGATTATAGTAGGTAATTTATGAGAAATTTATGAGAAAATACAACAAAAAAAATGGAATATTGATAAAGTCATTCAGTTGGATCAAAAGCCATCACACAACAGACGTCAAACACTGCTCCGTCTGAATTCAGCTGTGCCTGAAGTAATGTCATTATGGTAATGATGGACGGCCCCATAAAATACATAAACATGTTTTCTTTCAAGTTCTTTCTTTATTCTTTTATTATTGGTATGCATTGTTCTTTCGTCAATCCTTTGTCGTACGTTTTATTTTGACAAAGGGTTATCCAATAAATCCTCTCTGCAGACGGCCTCTGAGTGAGGAGAACGTCCTGAAAGATACACATTATTATTATATATTATTCCTTTTATTCTCGTAAATTTATAAATTAACAATCTCAGACAATATTCTAGTAAATTTGCTACCTTAATTCAATTATTTTTTACCACTGTAACTTTTTTCCTTTTTTATACCTACAATGGCCTTAACTGTACTTTATAGTTACATAACAAAATATGGAGATTAATGAACATTTTACAAATCTTGATCAGAAAATAGAAGCCAAATGAAAAGTTGACCTTGAAACTTTTTACTGCGTGTTGTCCATCTGTAAAGTGGCATCTGTAGAGTGGGGGGAGGGAGGGGGAGGGATTGTGTGAGAGAAAGGCAGGAGAGTGTGAGGGCCATGGGTCAGCAGCTATTTTATACATAGAAGGGGATTCATCTGTGTAGTCAGAGGAACAAACCTGTTAGATGGCAACACGGTGTGAGGAGACGACACTTTAATACTCATTTCAACCTAGAGCCACTCCTTCCATTCTTATCTTTCACAATAAAAGCCCCAAACAATATTCGCAGGCCCCTATTTTGCATTATTGTGTCGTTCGTCATGCACCCGGTGTGTAAAGGCCTTTAAGCTCCTCCTCCTCTTCGCCGTCATCTCTATTTGATCATAATATATTTCTCTGACTCTATTCTGACTTTCTAACAGCACCCTTCATGTTATTTCGGTCCTTTCTATCTCAACCTGCTGCCTTGCTGATCCATGTTAAACTACTAATGAGCCATCCTACACTTTCCCTTTTGCACTCATTTCTGTTGGTTGCAGCCGGCTGACTTGGCTTCTAGTGCCACCAGGAGTTTGACGTTTGCAGTTTCGAGTGAACTGTCTCGACAACATCTGGATGGATAGTTATTACATATGGTTCAAATATCCATGTTCCACTCAAGATGAAGTGTTTTAACTTTGGTGATCCCTATAATTTTTGTCTTCCGGCGCCATCATCAGATCATAAGCTAGTGCAAATGTGCTATTACCGCTGGGCTAACACGCTAAACTAAGGTGGTAAACAGGATAAACATACCGCTATGTCTAAATCTCCCAGAAGTCTTTATCATAACTGAGGAAATCCTGCGTGGTTGCGCTTGCTGTAGTTTCCAGCTTCACCGTGCTTCACAGTCATATCGAGGTGGGGGAAGTTTTGCTCTTTTACCCACAGAAGCTGGTTTTAATCAGCTTCCAGTCACAGCTCAATTCTTCTTTCCATGATGTCATACAGACAATAAGTAAAGCCCTTTCAACAACAGGTGTGTGAGAAGCCGACCGCGGAACAGGAAGTGATGTTTTTTTCAATCTTAGTTTAGCACCAGAGACCAAAACCTGGGATTCTTTCTAAAAGATCTGAGTCAAACTGAAAGCGAGGTCAGATGGTTTTGAGATGTAGATTTTTTTTTTGGTGCTACCCCCCGGTTCCCTCCGCCCCCTCCTCTCCTTCCCTGGCTCCTCTCCTCCCTCCTCTCCTGTGGCGTCTCAGCGGTCTGGGCCCCTCAGAGCCTCATTGTTGGTCTCCACAGTAACCTTTGTTGGATTAGCCAAGCCTGGGCCGCATTAGCAGCACAATGCTGGGCCTCTGCTAGTTCTCTCTCCACTCTCTTCTCCTTCCCCCTCTCTCTGCTCAGACCTTTCTATGTCCTTTTCCTTCCAATTCTTCTCTTTCCTGATATGTTTCTCTGTCTTAGACGACATTTTTAATTTGCATGCTTCCTGTAGAGTTTTGGGCTGTTTTAAACAAAACTCTCCCAACTAGTGAAGATGACTCATTAAAGGCCTCATACCATTTATTAGAGTTGGTGGATTTTTTTTGGATGGGTTGATGTGGTTGAATACCCAATCATAAAGATGCCAGGGCTGGTGGCATATTCCTAATGAGAATATTTTTTTCACGTGGGGGGTGGTGGGGGGTAGACCATGATACCGGACCAGTCAGTATTGTCTCTATCATCAGACAGTCACAATTCATCAGAGGGGAGGGGGGGGTAGATATATGTGTGTGTAGACAGACCCAGACTCAGACAGCGCCCAAGACAGAGGCAGCTTATGGGAATGGGGGGGGTTACAAAACAAAGAAACGAGTCAGCAAACTGTCAAAGATTGATCACACAGTGGTGCTAGAAATCAGGCCAACACCAGCGACACACACACACACACACACACACACACACACCAATGCCTGGCTGTGAAGGCATTTAACAAATGCACACATACACACGTTGTCCTTCTCTCTCACACACAGTTAATATTGACAATCCTAACGGGAGATCCAGTGAAGAATGTTTGCTCTCTCTCTCTCTCTCTCTCTCTCTCTCTCTCTCCAGTGGGGGTTATAGGAACGAGACAAAGGGAATGAATGAGTGGGGGAAAGGCTGGTGTTTAGGGGGTTGGGGGGGCAGCACAGACAGCGTATTGAGGAAACGCAAAATAAACAGGAAGGGGTGCGAGAAAGAGAGCGCTCCATAAAGCCTGACTGCAGAGGAGCAGAGATGGGCAGAGCGAATGTTTAGCTCACCAACAGGCTTGATTTGAATCTGGAGTGGGATTTGAATTATTCCTAGTGGGATCTGTAACCACAGACTATTTCACACGTTCAAGGAAGATATGCAGAATGAAACCTGGGTCAAAACTGATGTCCTTGAACGAATGAGAGGATTAAAAAAGATAGACAAGCGAGAAAGCGAAAGCATGCAGACAAATTCCACAAGTAGTTCCCAGAATGCCTGTCTGCTGTCTCTGCTGTGTGTGGCCGCTGGCTGACAGAGCAGGTTGGTGAGGCGTGATGTTGTTTGAGTTTTGTCATAACTTATCTCATCAGTATGGCTACATGTGATCTTTGTCTTATCAACCTCGGCTGGTAGTTTAGTGGCTTTTTAGATTATGTTTTGATGTCTTTATTGGACAGCAGATGGTTTATGAGGTTGAAAAAAGCATAACTCTGTAACCTCCGCTGTAGTATCACTGCTGGTTTTGTAGTCCAAACAACTATAGCAGAGTGAGAGGTCTTACCTGGAGAAGCTCACGTCACATCGATTTCAGAATTTGCGTTTTTCCAATAAAACTGTGCTCAATATCATACCAATAATTACATCTTATCAATTCTATAGTGTTGAATCGGGGCCTCCGGTTTCTCCATCATTAAAAAGTTGGTATTTTATTTGATCTGTTGCAATAATAATTATATCAACTAGTTATTGTTCAATATGTGGACATAACCTCATCCATTTTAATTATGTTTATATGTTATCTGACTAACCGTCCACAGCTCCGGTGTGGGAACGTTCACGTTTTAAATAGGACATTTAAAAAGATAAAAAAAATCACATTCAAATTCCAATGTCTGAATATTCTTAGGAATTAAAAGTTCATTGTATTCAATATAATTATAAGATCAGACTTGTAACGGATTTTACAAGTATTAAATTACTCTGATCAGGGACAGTACAACTGGAGCAGGTTGAAGGGTATGTAATAATAATGAAAAGAACATTTGTTGTATGCATGCATGGTGTATTATTGACATGTTAAAGGGGTCTTTTGCTGTCAAGTTAACCTCAGGGAGCACTGACCGACTGTAGGCAGTGGCTGAATGCCGGTCTAACTGCATGTGAGTTTACATCCAGGAAAGTGTTTCTTTCCCTCAACATCTTTTGAAAAAGTTTGTTTGGTTAGCTTCACTCAGGTCAGTTCTGATGGTTTAATCACATTTATGAACATCCACAGACACTTGATCTGCTGATTATATTTCTTGGGTTTATTCAACAAATTGCTGTCAAATGTAGAATAATTCTAGGAAACATCACACAATGGCAAACACGTCTTCCACTTTCTCTCACATCAAATTATTTTTCACCTAAGCACAGAAAGTTTCCTTGAAACATCCTTAGCAAGTGTGTGTGTGTGTGTGTGTGTGTGTGTGTGTGTGTGTGTGTGTGTGTGTGTGTGTGTGTGTGTGTGTGTGTGTGTGTGTGTGTGTGTGTGTGTGTGTGTGTCTATAAGAATGTGTGTGAGGCTGTGGGTTCAGCTTCATGTGTGTGTGACAATATGTGTGTGAGAACGAGTGGGAGTGTGTTATTGTCTGGCCTCTAAATCAGTCCAGCTGATGTCCATCTGGGCCTGGGAGAATAGGAGTAGCAGGGGGACAGAGGGACGGAGGGAGTGTGAGACAAAGCGGAGGGAGGGTGTGATCTCGTGGGAAGCCGGCGGAGGGAAGAGGGCGGGACTGAGGTTGAAGGGGGTCAAGTGACTGGAGTCCCATTCAGGCCCTTCCCCCCAGGCAGGGAAGGGATCTTCCTTTTTCTTCCACTTCTTCTTTTCTGCTTTCTAGTTTTCAAATTCACATAAAAACTAGCAGAGGATCCTACAGTCGACTGGTTTACATTGCTGAATGTATGATTATGTTTCTACAACATCTTAAGCTTCTATTTGCTGTTAGCGGTGCACGCAACAGAATGTTTAAGAAGCTTTTAAATTTAAAAGGAGAACTGTGTGGGATTTAGTGTATTCTTGTGGTGCGGTTTGCAAACTACAACCAAGTGAAGACCCCTCCCTTCACAATCATGTCAGAGAACTACAGGGGCCTTCAGGTACTGTAAGGGGGAGGGGGGCCCTCTCTACAGCCTGTGTTGGGTTTGTCCTAAAAAGAGAGGAGATGATGGAGATGACTAGTCAACTCTGATCCAATTCAAAATATGTCATTACAACAGAGACATTTATGTATTGTTTCTATCATTAATATTTTATATAATGCAAACTCAGACATTTGGTACCAACTTTTGATACTTGACTTAAGAGTTTATTTATTATTTATGTATTACTCTACACTTCTGTTGGTACAGAGAAGTATTTAATCAGGATACCCAGACCTACTTTCAGTGGTCAGGCTGCAGATTGCAACCAACTGAAACTTGTCCCGTGTGCCAGGCGTGTAGCTGAACTACGGTGGCCAACATGAAAACATGAATGGTCCTCTCGATAGCCAGGGTTCAGTTTGTCTGTATGAAGAGGACCTGCTCCCTATGTAGAGATAAAGGGCTAAGGTAACCAAAACACGACGATTATTAGTTTCTTACTTCTTAATAATATATTCCGCTAATAGATTCCAATGAATGCTACACAGTGTTCCTCTAATTGGGCAGCAACATAAGGAAATAGGTATACAAGCTAATTATTCCTTTGACAAATCAAATGTCACTGTAAACACTGACACGTTGAGGAGCTGTGTGTGTGTATATGTGTGTCATCAGCACATCAGTGGGGCAGCTGGAAAGTGTGTTAATAACTACAAGCAGCTTATCCAGGATCAGTCTCTCTTCCCTTACTCGCACTATAAAGCCTTCCTTGCTAACGCAGCAGCCTATTAAATATGAATAGAGCCGGTGACGTGTGTGTGTGTGTGTGTGTGTGTGTGTGTGTGTGTGTGTGTGTGTGTGTGTGTGTGTGTGTGTGTGTGTGTGTGTGTGTGTGTGTGTGTGTGTGTGTGTGTGTGTGTGTGTGTGTGTGTGAGTGTGTGTGATCACTGTCTTCGTCTCTCATTGGCTTGACGTAACGGAGGTGTTTCCCATCCGTCTTCAGGCTGGATGTCTTATGTTGTCATAAATAAATCTTCATGACAAATTTAAGATCTTAAACTTCTCTGAGTGCATACGACAGCAGAGCACTCGCATTCAGAGCGAGGCTCACACTAATCTGATCAGGGTAGATGGAAATTTGTTGAGATTAAGATGTGATGGTGGCCACATTCAGCCATGCATCCTCACTACTTGGTTGTTGGATAGCTGGTTTCTGGCCTACTATTGGCGGGGTAGTAGTCTGGTCTACCTAGAGCTACTACTGCTCATTAGGTTTGAAATCTGGAGGTGACTTTGTTGTGCTGTTCATCTTCTGGCTCTCCTGGATATCTGTGAGATGGTCAGACAGTCACAGAAGGTGACAGAGGTCAGGAGCAGACATGTCATTCACCCAGTGTCTTTCATTACTTTCCCGGCCCCAATTTCATGATGAACCACAAATACTTTTACACGTCTCAACATGTCTGCCCTGGGGGCTTCCACTTGGCGGGTCAGGGTTAGCCGACCCGCTCTAGGTCAGCTTGGAAAGGCCCCGGGTGAAGGTGGCTGGTGAGCCTAACAGCACCAGACCCTGCTGGACTCAGTGCTGGCTGCGCTCCTTTCTGTGAGACGAGGGACGACTGTCAACCGGGGCAGACTCTCCTCAGTGCAAGGGGTCTGGAAAAATGGTGGCAACCCACCCTGACCCGTCTTGAAACACAGAGCCTGTTTAGTTTACCATGCTTGGTGGGTGTCAGTTTTTGGCCCTGTCATCATGAACTGTTATGCTGCTCATTCTGTACACATGGCATCTATTGCATTCTGTCCATCCTGGGAGAAGGATCCCTCCTCTGTCGTTCTCCCAGGTTTCTTCCTTTTTTCTCCCTGTTAAAGGGGTTTTTAGGGGAGTTTTTCCTGTGCCGATGTGAGGGAAGGACAGAGGATGTCGCATGTGCACAGATTGTAAAGCCCTCTGAGGCAAATTTGTAATTTGTGATTCTGGGCTATACAAAATAAACTGAATTGAATTGAATTGAATTGAATCATCCTTCATAGCTATACAATATGTGTTTAAAGTGGCCCTATTATGCTTTTCCACTTTTTCCCTCTTCTTGTTATATATATTTTTGTACATGTCAAAGGTCAGTAGAGTGTAAAACCTGAAGTCCCCCTAAGGAGCTCCTGAAACGGCTCCATTGAATTCTCTCCTTCACTTCTGTAACTTTATGATGTCATAATGTTACGGAAGTGACGTAAAACTCTCAAACAACAAAAGAGAGAGACGGAGATGGAGTTTTTATGAAATGTGAAATGTTGACCAATCAGAGCAGACTTTGCTTTCTGGAGGGAGGAGCTACAACGGAGCGTTTCAGAGAGAGGGTGAGAAGAGGTTCTGCAGGACAGCCAGGATGAGAAAAACAAGGAGGATTATGAGCATTAACGCATGTAAACATGCTGTAACTGTAACTGGAGATAAAAATATGCTCCCAGAAATAGCATAATAGGGCCTGTTTAACTACTGTTTCTCTACTCACTAGCTGTTTATTTTCAGTTTCTCCCTGATGCTGGTGAAATTATTCTCTTATACGGCTTCCCTCATCCATACTAGTGCAGATTTACACGCACACACATCCCAGTGAGTCATTCACTCGCTCGTCGTCATGTGTCACTGTGTGGGGTTAAGTGAAACTGACAGAGAGCCTGTCAAAGCTAAACCAACAACATGGAACAACAGATCATCACCACACTGCTCACGCTGCTGGTCTGTTAGTGTGAGTGATCCACTTCAGTGAAAGGGACTGCTTGTTGCCCCTTTAATAGATGAGTTGGGAGAGCGGTGGACTGTAGAGGTGGTTGCTGGTATCTTCAAATCTGGAGTGAAGGAGTTTAGTTTTACATGGACGTGAATTCGTTTTTAGGTTTTGTTGTTGATGTTCTTCCTGTGTAGCATAAATGAGCTGATAAATGATATGATGACGTGATATCAGATCTGTGTATATCAGATATCAGACCCTGAGGCATTTCTTTCCTATGAAACTTGCACAGTGGTGCATGAAGCCGAAAATGCCTTGACCGCTGAGTATACGATGACCAGTATATCTTCCAGCAGTCTTCTGCATACATGGGCCCGTAGAGCAAGCGCACTAGCATTTCCTCTCCAGCCCGGTTTTGTTCTTCAGCCTGAGGACTCGGGTCTAGTGTAGTGAGTAATGGACTGACCCCAGCTGAACGGCTGTGTTGGCACATGTAGCTGTCAGCTGGTAGTTCATCATCAACTGACCTCAGTGAAAAACTCCCACCATCTACATCTATTTCTGAGAGTAAAGCTGACATTTCTAAACAGATTTACGGATTACAATCATCAAATATACTGTACAATTCTATAAACACCATCTAAATATAAGTGTGTTTGTCACTTAGAGATGATGACGATGATGATGATGGGCTTTGTGACGAGGCAGGTAATCCCTCGCAATCAGCTGCATGACGTCCACGTCTTTGTGGATTAGCTCTCATAAACACAACAACCAAGCAGCACACTGAGAAACAGGAGAGGAGAGGACCACGGAGACAGAACTCATTCAGTCCTTCCACTTTTTTAACATTTGATTATTAGCTGATTTCATTGGCTTGTTGTCTTTATACACAGTTGTGACCTCTTAGTGTAAAAATGACCGTCATCAGTTTTTCAGAGTAAGTGCAGATTCTTCAGTCTGATCTGACACCGTAGGAAGTACACTGTACTGAACAGTTTGTGTTTTCTCTTGCAGTGTGCCCACCGTCCCAGTGAAGAACCTCAACGGATCCAGTCCGGTTCACCCTGCACTGGCCGGTAAATCACTCTCACTCACTAACCATGGGCTGCTACTGGGGACAGATAGCAAAAGTTTACATTTTGGGGAATTTCAGAAGAAAGAAGAGAGGGTGATCTTTTTTTTTTCCCCTCTTCTAACTCATTTTACAGGGATCACAGGAATCCTGATGAGTGCTGCCGCTCTGCCTGTGTGTCTGACTAGACCTCCAAAACTCGTGCTGCACCCTCCGCCTGTCAGCAAGAGCGAAGTCAAACCCGTGCCAGGCCTCGGCCACTGCTGCAGGAAGACCACCAAGAAGCAGGCTCGCAAGGGTAAGCACTCCAGTCAGGAGAAAATAGCCGTAGTTCTACTTCCACAAGTGCTTTAGTTTTCTGTTTGATGCGCCTGTAATGCCTCTATTTTAACCATGAGCCGGTGGTGTTCCCTCTCCTTCCTGTCTGCAGGTAAAACTCCAGAGGAGGTGGTGAAGAAGTACCTGCAGAAAGTAAAAAGTCCACCAGAGGAGGTATGAACAGAATTTATATATATATATATATATATATATATTTTTTTTTTTTTTTCATAGGGCTAACTCATATGAGGCGTAGTTGCTTCACATGAATCCATCTAGAATAACGGCTTTTCCTCTTCTCTCCCAGGACTGTACCATCTGTATGGAGCCGCTGGGGGGTCCGTCTGGATACAAGGGTCCGGGGTGGGGCCTGTGTCTCGGGCGGAGTCAGTTGGACGACTAGCACAGTGTGGACACCAGTACCATTTCCAGTGTCTGGTGGCCATGTATAATAATGGCAACAAGGACGGCAGGTGGGTCAGAGAGAGAGAGCGTTACTCTTCGTCGTCTCTCGGCCGTCTTGCAAAGGAGCTCATCAATGTTTTCTCCCCTCTTCGCAGTCTTCAGTGTCCCACCTGTAAAACCATCTACGGCGTGAAGACAGGCAACCAACCGGCGGGGAAGATGGAGTACCACGTCATCCCTCATTCTCTACCGGGGCATCCTGACTGCAAAACCATACGCATCATCTACAACATACCGCCAGGCCTTCAGGTACTGAAGCGACTACGTTAACACGCACACTGATGTCCCTCCTCTTATTACTGACCAATACGATTACATAGTGAATATGATATGGGTCATATGAACGGCATCCTCCATTAGAACGATTCTTTTCGCGTCTCCATTTGTAGAAGTTGTGGATAGTATCTGGGACCTGGCACTATAACTAATGCCACCTCGGTAGAGGTTCCAAGCGGATGAGATAATAGTAAAAGGTGGAGTTCGAACACTGCAACCACCATCTGCAGTGACAAATGAACATAGAAAAGGCCCGGGAACAAACAGTGAGTCTAGCAGAGCTATGCCATGCAGTGGAAACACAGCTTTAGTGGAACATTCAGATTCAATAGCCATGAAAACAGCCTAGGAGGAATATTGCATATTTCTGGAACCCGTAATATGTTGTGCATGGTATTGTAGTCACTAGTGTTGGCTTTATGCCCATACAAGGTATCACATGCTCAGTTAGGTTGATTAGACAGAGTGCCTACTAATATCAACCCTCTCCTTCCAGGGAGCGGAGCATCCGAACCCAGGGAAGCCCTTCACTGCCAGAGGCTTCCCCCGACACTGCTACCTCCCAGACAGCGAGCGAGGACGCAAGGTAAACACAATCCACCGTCCTGTTTCAGCCGCCCATCAGCCGGAGTTCCTCCATTGTTAGTACAGATGCATGTTAACGGTATGACCTCACCCTACCTGTCGTCAGGTGCTGAGACTGCTCCTGGTAGCGTGGGACCGCAGGTTGATCTTCTCAGTCGGGACTTCGAGCACTACTGGAGAGTCTGACACCGTCATCTGGAACGAGGTACATTCACAATTACATCAGACTGATATAGTAGCTTGTGTTTGTGGTCAATGCTCAGCAGCTTTGTTGTCACCCAAACAAAAGAACAAAAAATGTTCCCTCTCTTCAAGGTCCACCATAAGACAGAGTTTGGCTCCAACCTGACGGGCCACGGCTTCCCCGACCCAGGACACCTGGACAACGTCCTGGAAGAGCTCCGAGCTCAGGGCATCACAGAGGAGGACGGACCGATGGAGAAGTGAAAGGACAAGCGAGCAGGGAGGAGGAGCAGTGAAGAGCCGAAGGGAGAAGGAGGAGTAAAAGAAGAGCCCATAAAATAACAGAAACAGGAGGAGCAGAAGAGGAGGTCCTGGACTGAAACACACTCTTTCTGCCAGCACTTAACGGGGCTGCAGGGGGACGTTTGCTCTCATACAAGACATTGATTTTGTTTTGCAGAGGGAACCACTTTTCAAGGTTTGGACTGAGTCACTGTCAATGTCTGTCCAAACCTTTTTCAAGCAAGCACATCAGCAGAAGTCCAAGGGAGTTTGAGGAAGCAGCAGCACAGAAAGAGGAGGAGGATATATATATATATATATATATATATATATATATAGGGCACTCATGGTTTTAGCTACTAGACAGCCAGGTACTGTGTGAATGAATTGGTACTAATATTCAGGACAAAACAAGTTCACTTTACTGAGAGAGAGAGAGAACCAGGAGAAGAAGGTCAAACGTTAGAGCAGTTCTATAAAGACTGGGAGAGAAAGGACAAAGAGAGAGAGAAGTTGGAGCGGTGGGGGAGGGGAGCGGAGGAGGGAAAGCAGGAGTAATGAAGCAGGAAGAGATTAAGATGGCGTATGTAGCGTAGGATAGAGGTAGAGTCAAATTAACTTGTATGGTACTTTACAGGTGTGTATTCAGAACACAATGGAACCATGAGTGATGAAGGGAAAGACAGAGGACTGTGTGCTTGCTTTGTTCTACACACCTGCTGGTCTGAGGTGGACGTTTGGTGCTGTTGCTCCCTCCTGTGGTGGTACTTATGAACTACACCTCCACCTGTTCCCCTTGAGTCATCCACCTGTGTTACTTTTTATTATTGTTGCTATAGTCTTCATTTAACGTCACTCCATACTTTACCTCCTTCTCTTGACTTGATGGGTTTTTATTTGACCTCAGCTCTGTATGTTTATGATTGTGTGTAATGAAATGACAAAAGACCAAACGGAGGCCTGGTCATTTAGGCCTACATGGAGTCTTACTATTGAGCCACTGTGGTACAAGTTAACCGGAGACACACAGGTACCCGTATTTACTTATATATCTTTATTTTTGTCCCTTTTGATGGTTCAGTGGAGGTAAATGCTGTGGCATCCTGTCAACAGTGTGGTATCAGTGAGAACAGGTGAGGATTGGAATAAGAACCTGATGACGACGAGCATTTCGCTGGTTGCCTAGAAGTGCTGAGGGTTAAATGAACCTGGGGCTGGTCGCTCTGCCAGAGAGCCTCCGGATTGGGCAGAGGGTTGGAGGGACGGGGAGGATGGAGAGGACAAGAGTTGGTATATGTTACATGCATGTAACATATACATTTATGTATAGTTACATCATTTTTACTCCCCAAAAATAGTTTTAGATCGAAAAATAAACCATCTCAACTGGACTGGCTCCTGATAGGCTGGCATTACTCCAAAATAGCTGACGTCCGTCCCAATAAGGCCAGTTTTTTAGCACCTGAACCAGAAGGCTGATGTTGTGGATTCACCTCATTTGAACAGGATCCCTACTCGTTCTGAACAACACCTTCACAAGTCTCCAGTCAATGAAGTCACATGGAAAACGAGAGAGAAAGTGAAATGTGTTAGAAACCTTGTGTCGTCCTTTCAAATGATTTCAACATTCTGCTTCCTTCCAATGAATTACTAATTCATAAGAGCTCCCGGAAACAGAAACATCACCATCTGAAAGGGTTGAATTCAGGATCATATTAACGTTCACTGGTGGTTTATGGACGACAGTGTTTTGGTGATGTTGTAGAAAGATGCTAGCACATGCAGGTTGGACGACATTACAACTAATGTGGCCGAAACTCATAATCCTTCAAATGAAAATATTGGTCACTGCTGTAGTAGTTTTGATTATTCAGTTTGTCATAACTTCTAAGAGATGCGTTCATAGATAAGTGACTGCACGTCTTTTAAATCACACGTCCATATTCCACATGTAAGTGAGTCCTTGAAAATGATCTCTACAAAAGAGTGGGAACCTTCTAGATCAGATGAGCTGCTGTGTCGGCCAATCACTGAGAATTCTTTTTGATTCAATAAATATTCTTCTAGCTTTTTTAGGACAAAATATCATGAGGAGCATTATTGCTACAGCAGAGGTGTTTGGGGGAAAGCCTAATTGTAAAGGATACACAATAAGCACCCTTTAATCTTTAATTGGTTGACCTCAGTTGGAGTTCAGAAGCATAATTGGCACCACAACAGTGAGAACAACTCAACTCCTCCTACTCTACCTCTCCTGATAACACGCTGCCCAGTCTTTGAGTTGGGTCTGTAAATGACCCCTATCATAGTGTTACAAGACCTGTGTGTGTGTGTGTGTGTGTGTGTGTGTGTGTGTGTGTGTGTGTGTGTGTGTGTGTGTGTGTGTGTGTGTGTGTGTGTGTGTGTGTGTGTGTGTGTGTGTGTGTGTGTGTGTGTGTGTGTGTGAGTGAGTGAGTGAGTGAGTGAGTGAGTGAGTGAGTGAGAGACACAGTTATCTGTGTACTGTGTATACTACCAACATGCTCCCAGTTAAGGGTGTTATTTCGGTACTCCATGGTGAATCACATCATCATTTAGCTCTGATGATGATTGATGATGGTACTCCCTCCTTCTTTGTTGTTATTATTATATGTTTTTTTATATGAAATGTAGTTACATCTTTGTTTTAAATAGCATTTTTCTTGACACTATCATAGAAACTTAAACTGCCTTTATTCATTTTGTATGTTGATGTTGTATTACTTATGCCCCTTTTTCATTTGTTCAAATTGGTTTACAACGGCGAAATTGTTAAATACAGTGTCTTCTTTTCATTGTGTACAGAAAGTTTGGTTGCTTTGTGTCATCTTTTCTTTAAAAATGAGTTTGACAGAAGAAAACTTTTATTTGAGTGTGAAATGTAATGAATTTTAAAAGCAAGTCAAACCCGTATACGCTTGCTCTCCTGTGAGGTTAAGATTACTTCTACATATCACGTGTCCTGCTGCTGTTCTGCACCCAGCCTTCAGATGCTCAGCGGAGCTCTCAACATTTTTGACCCTGGAAGGTTTTGTAGCAGATGTGTCGATGGACATCTCCGTCTCCGTCTTACTGCATGTCCATCCCTCTTTTAGCAGCAGATTGGTTCAGGATGAAAGTGATTATTATTATAAACATTGTCAAGTAAAGAAAAAAATCACAAGTTGTTGCAGTTTTCTTGCTCTGTTGGTCCAAACACTGCACAAAGACTTGGGAATAAAACAATGTTGTATGATCAGTAAGTCACTTATTTTGTAATTACAATTTCATCAGAAAATCATTTCTAAACAATGTACAAGATTGTATTTCACTTGCCTGGATGAATTGTGAATGATTTGGCCATGATTTGTTTATTGCGGGGTTAAAAGAGATACATTATTAACTTTAACGTCAAGAACATACTGATTGATTTAAATATGTTGATTTGTTGTGCAGTGTCTGAAGCCATGTGAGCAATGTAGCAAACAGCTATGTCTGTACCTCACTATTTCAGTTCCCCATCACCATGTCCCCTCCTGACTGAGGGCAACAGCGCCTCCTAGCGTCTGTGGATCAGAGCATCAGTCACATGGTCTCCTGGTTTAGAGGGGTGGGCTGGGAAAAAGGTGATCAAAGGTGCCGGCATGGAGAAAGAGCATCAACAGCAAAGTGTACAAAGTGCTAAATAGTTGCTGTACGGATTGATAGAAGAACAAAATAAAGAAAGAATGGTACTTAGTTGTGTTTGTTCTGATTATTTAGTAGTCATAGAAGAGTTTATATAGAAGAGTTTCTATGACTGCGAGTTTCATCGAGAGTTTTCATGACTTAAAAATCATATTTAAAAAAAAAAAAAAAAGATCGAGGTACGTGAGACGTAGAGATCTTCATGACTGACATCGGTCCTCTCAGTGAGCGGCTGCCTTCGATAGCTCAGTTGGTAGAGCGGAGGACTGTAGGTGCTAAAAGCAGAGATCCTTAGGTCGCTGGTTCAAATCCGGCTCGAAGGAGGTTATTTTCTTAAAATCTGCGACTAACAGAGGGAAGAGAGGGAAAGGGGAAGAACACAGGAACGCCAGTTCGAATCCCGACCCCAGAAGGATTGAGGTTTATAATATTCATAATGAAAGTGTCTGTGTTTCACGTGTCACTTGAAAAGAAGAGTTTGCACTCAAAACGTATGAATAAAACCAAACTTTTATTTAAATATTAAAAACACCACTCAGTAAAATACAATATATAATATAAAATAATTCAATTCAATTCAGTTTATTTTGTATAGCCCAGAATCACAAATTACAAATTTGCCTCAGAGGGCTTTACAATCTGTACACATGCGACATCCTCTGTCCTTCCCTCACATCGGCACAGGAAAAACTCCCCTAAAAACCCCTTTAACAGGGAGAAAAAAAGGAAGAAACCTATGGGAGAACGATAGAGGAGGGATCCTTCTCCCAGGATGGACAGAATGCAATAGATGTCATGTGTACAGAATGAACAGCATAACAGAGATACAACACATTCAATGTATATGACATAAATGATTCATATAATAAGACTACTTATAATAACAGCAGCAATTATTACAGTAGAATTATAGTTATGAAAATAGGGATAGTAATGTGACTAATAATAATAATCGAAGTAGCAGTGGGTGTCAGTCGGCTCACAGCAGGAGGCACGACTGTGGTCCAGGTACCACAACGATTCATGGAAACCTGCAGAACGAGAAAGCAAAAAGGGCTTCAGGGTGGAAGTAAAGCTAAAATGCTTAATGGTACAGGTAATAGTAATAGTAATGTGACTAGTAATAATAATAATGGTGGTAGCAGTCAGTGTCAGCAGGGCCGTAGCAGGATGCACGTCCACGGTCCAGGTACAGCCACGATTTATAGAAGCCTGCGAAGCAAGAAAGCACAAAGACTCCAGGGTACAAGCAAGTCAATAAGCGTAATAGTACAGGCAATAATAATAGTAATGTGACTAATAATGATAGTGGTAGTAGTAGTGGGTGTCAGCAGGGCCTCAGTAGGTGGCACGATGACAGTCATTTAGGCAGCAGCCACAGTCAACGTAAAGCAGCACTGGGGGTGGAACACCTGCTTTCCGGTACCGCTCCATCACACCGGCAGCCATCGCGTCCAGTCCCGGCCCCGCCTGCACTGTCAGGACACTGTTGTGACACTAGACTCTATAGCTCCTCTAAAAAAGAAGCTAATAAAAGAAAGGAGGTTTGCTCCATGGTATAATCCTCAAACCCGCGATTTAAAGCAAATATCGCGAAAACTGGAGGATGTGGCGTTCCACCAATGTGGATGAAGCGCGGTTAGTCTGGCGAGACAGTCTTAAATATATAAGAAGGCACTCCGTAATGCTAGAGCAGCCTATTATTCAGCATTAATAGAGAAAAATAAGAACAACCCTAGGGTTCTCTTCAGCACTGTAGCCAGGCTGACAGAGAGTCACAGCTCTGTTGAGCCGTGTATTCCTATAAACCTCAGTAGTAGTGCTTTATTACACAGAGCGGCTTTACAATTGTTATTCATATGCCCTGTTGTTTTTATATCAGTGAGTTGTACTTTGTAATGAAACTGGATAGTAATGAACTTTTCTCATCTAATGGCAGATGATATAGCACAGAGATATGGGCGATGAGGAGTGGATGTCCTGCAAAGGTCAGACCCCTGGGGCAGGAAACAGGCCAGCACTACACCAGACAACCAAGGGTTTATGTGACCAATGATGAGGGGCCAAACGTCCCTGTCTGTGTCCACACAGAAAACATGTAACTGTGGTGTCATGGTGTAAATTTACAACGTGAGGGTGTTGTATTCTGCATTTTTTTTGTAGAGCTCTGTCCTGGTGTCATCTTCTGTGGCACCACAACCAGGACCTGTCATCCACATCCTCCTGGGCAGACAGGGACACGTGGGACACCTCGAAAGCCAACTTTGACTTTGTAATAGGTAAATAATGATTATGTTGCTGATGTATAAATTGTTATCATACAATAAATACAATTTACAAGGCTGCACTATTTATTTTTCTTTATTCAGTTGACAATGCCAGCGTTCTGTGGGTCTCATGTTGCTACTTTAAAGCCAAACTTAAGTGTGGATAGGAAGCATGAAAGGTAATGTAGAGAGAATAACAACGCTTGAATTTAATTATAAAATATATATTCACAGTTATCCTATTCATGCCTGGGTATTTATAGCAGAATTTGAAATGTCTTCATTACTGTAATGCCTAAAGTTGACTGTTCTTTTTGACAATGATCCATTGATTATTATTTATTTTTGATGTTGTAAACGATGCACTTATTTTCTCAGACTATCAGTAGCACCCCTGGCTCCTCTGCCATGTCCAGCAATGTTACAAGTGTCATGGCAGGGAGAACCCCGGCACCTGCCCGCAGTGCCAGGAAATACATTCAGCGGGTGTCTCCACCACCAGCTCAACCTCTGCCCTTACCCCAACACTCTCCCAGCTACTCATGACCCCAGCAGCAGCTCAGCAAAAGCTGGTAATTATTGTTTTCACTTGCTACACTGTCAGATGAGTATTTCTTCTGCTTGTGATTCTGTGTTTTTTGATTGTTATTCCATGCTTATATTCATCAGGCTGAGGATTATTGCAGTGTCCCACTGACTACTTGGTGGGGCTGAGGACTCAAACTGGCCAAACACTCAGCGACCAGCAGGCCAGACCTGTGATAGCCCAGGTTCAGAACCTTCTGTGTTACGACCAGCAGCGGGTGGCACATGCTGCAGGGAACCATGTTTGGCTGACAACAGGGCACTTCAGTTGTTGTAAAAAACTGAATTTACACCCGTTGTGTCTCAGGATCAACAGGATCCCCTGCCCAGTAGCCAGCCTGTTGTTGTCTGAGTCCATCTTTGTCAAACTTTGTGACATTCGTAAGAGCCCCAAAAACAGGGCAGTTACACACTGATGATATGGACTCTGATACTCAGGGACAACTATAAAGTCAGGGAGCTGGTCCGGGGTAACGGCAAAGTTATGAAACTAGCCATAGCCAGTGTTATGGGCACATGAGGGAATTGATTAATCATCATCGTTGTAGATTCTGAGAATGGTTTATAAAGGGGTTTTTTTAACCCTATTTTATATCATTTATTATTTATTTCTTACTGTATGTGTATGTGTCTCATACTGTATATATTGTAATAATTGTGCACTATATTTTCACTTGACTGTAAAAGCAGGAGTCAATAAAAGTTTAGCTTTATGCAAACTCAGGCAGCTAATGAAATGATGCTAAAATGTACATCATCAGAACAATATTACAGTTCCACGTTGCATTTAATCTTGCAAATTCATCACATAGAAAAGACAGTACTATTGTTGCAGTGCCTTACTTATTGCTACTTTAATAAATGAGTATGGTCTTTCTTTGTAAAATGAATATTTTAAATGTATCAACATATAATAAAATAAATATTAGATGAATCCTTATCGAATACACACATTTCTGCAGCATTAAAAGGATTCATGTTGGCCCTTTAGGATCCATGCACATCAGGTTTGTTGTCACTGTTTGAGCTGGACAGAGTGATCGGATCTCAATCAGATCTCAATGTGGACACTGGAGACACTTGTTAGGTTTACATGTGATCAAAATAAATAATTTACCGAGATACCATCTGGATACGAGACGCATTTTAACACAAGATGTAAAGAAGGTCATAGACTCCAGGAAAAGAGCTCCATTGGATATATGTGTTATGATGTGAGGCTGTGTGTTCCCCCAACACAGAGGTTTCAAGTGCCAGAGATTTTGTTACATCCTTAATGGAGAAACACAGTCCTCTCAGGCAGTTCTAAACAGGAGACATGGTTGAAACCACAGTGGGCTTTTATTATAAAGAGATATGCTGCAGATAGAAGAGACAGGGAATCTGGCAAATGAAGGAGATGCAATATTCCTACAAATTAGAGTGAGTCATTTGACATGAATAATTTGTGATTATGGTATGGACTGAGGTACAACAGATATAATCACATATCATAACCCATTTGGGAAACTAAGTCCAGATATATTACAGGATGTTGGGCGACCAAGAGGCAATCTGGGAACTCACCAGCTACTGTCTGACAATGATTTCATTTTGTATTGGTTTAAAATGAGCTAGTCCTAAACTGGCTGAATGTCAAACAATCGGCTCTACTCTATTCTCACCTCTGAGGTTACACATGGGACTGTAAACAAAGCGACTCTTTAATAGAGTATGTTAGCACTTCATTAACTACGATGGGACTTTTATGCTAAGCTAGCTACTGAAGGTATACTGAATGTCTGACACATGCTGCTTTTGCCTTTTAATGATTGTAACAGTGAATAAAGATACCCGGCTTTACAGCAGCACTGTTGTTCCTTCATTTCTTTGTCTTCTGTCTCGATCACTGTGTGATGTGGTGGTTCACTTTACGCTTTAGCTTCTATCTTTATCTTTTTAACTTGTTTATCCTTTTAAATTAGTTTGACATCCTGGATAGTTCCTTCAAACACAGATTGTAGTCCCTTCTGTCTGCTTCTCTCTCTGTTTTTAGATTTCGATTTAAGATAATATTTCTTCGGTGAGTGCATTAGGTGACAGTGTAGAAGAAGTGGACGTAGTCACTGTGACGTCCCGTTGGTTAGCGGACTACAGTTTTCAACCCTGGAGCTCTTGCCTAAGCCATGGTTCTGACATTATTCTGGCCGTGTGTCACGTCTCTTTTATGTCAGAGGTACTGGAAACTTTCCTCGCTTATAGCTCCTCCAGAAGCCTCCTCTCTCCTTGAGGTGCAACTAAATGATAGGAAGGTCCTCCATGAAGGCGGAGGGAAACGATTTAACATGACGATTGACACCTTTACCTGCCATTATAGAATATTTAGAATTGCAGAGTCAAAGGATAATGTCAACATAATTATTAATTGTAATTTATTTATATTTTCTAATGCAAAATTGCTTCAAATTAATGAAATATACAATCCATCAGTGAAACACTAGGGCTTGGATAACAACAGACCAATTACACATGACTCCTCAGGACAGTTTATGAGCACTCGTAGAGTTATACCTCAGGAAAATTCAAAAAATGAGACAACTGGTGATTGCAGCAGGTTCTCCAAAATCACCCCACAAACCACTTAAGAACGAATCTGCTCGTTAGAGTGCTTCTTGCATGAGGCCTATTGCTCTAACTGATAGGAATGAAGGTTAAATGTAGGACAATGAGACTCAAATTGTAATAAACCAATATTTTCCTGAATACCATTATTTGCTGTACAGGTTCAAGTTCCCTGTTTCAGGTGTGTTCAAGTGCTCTTTGACTGGGCTGGTGTTTACTGTTACTCACTAGAGGGAGGCCATGTACAACACTTTGATCTGGGATACGATGCTCCTCCAACGGGCTCACAAGGTGCCTGGAGGACCGCTGTTCAGCACCAAGTGTTCTCAGGACTCCCACACTGTGAACCTGAACCTGGTAGGAACACTACTGAGCCTTGTGATTGTGTTCTCTTTTCTGTATGTATACCTAAAGTCTGCAGTAGTGCTTTGTCATGGAATCTGCTCTGTTATCCTGTGTTTATAATCAACTCCAAGTCATTCAAGTGGCTCCTAATAATAACTCATATTAATAATAAATAATATGAAACTGAACAGATTGACAGTACCAGTCAAAAGTTTGGACACACCTTCTCATTCAATGGTTTTTCTTTATTTTTATTTTTTTCTACATAGTAGATTAATATTGAAGACATCCAAACTATGAAGGAACACATATGGAATTATGTGGTAAACAAACAAATGCTCAACAAACCAGAATATGTTTTATATTTTAGATTCTTCAAAGTAGTTGAATGAGAAGGTGTGTCCAAACTTTTGACTGGTACTGTACATCTTAAATAAATGAAGTCATAAAATGCCCAGAGAAAAAAGTTCTACCACTGCAGGTAAAACGCGATATGAAGATCTTGCGTACATCACGGCCCCGTCCCACTGTCTCCCCCACAAGGACCAACATTTTAGTCTCCACATTGACCCGGAGGACTGCTTTATACAGCCTCCAGTGAGTACGAGTATCTCCTGCCAGTGAATACAGGTCTGATTACAAGCAATAAGTAACATATTCCAAAATGGCATGTTTCCATTTAATTTCAGCATTCAGAGTTTTTTGTAACTATGCCCACACAACGTTTGAGATCTCTCTGGAGAAGAGGATAGGAAAAGTGACTGATGGTGCGAGATCCAAATAAGAAATGAGTCTGGGAGCATGGTAAAGACAGCATCACTCACTTCATAGCAGTGTGTGTAGATAAAGGGTTACACTGTGAAGCGAAAAAATGATTTTTATTTTTCAGGATAAAGACATAATTAACTTGAGAAAACGACAAAAGAAAATTTAGGGTTTACATATTCATGAATAAGAAGTTAATGAAGCTTTAAACTAATCTTAAAATGTAAACAGTTGCTGCATCCTTGTCAGAAGTAAAGATAAATGAAACATGTGCAAATCACAACCAGTAAATATAGAATCATTGTGTAGCAAAGCACCAAAGCTACTAGACTACAACGCAGGAATAAGGAATAATAAAATCATAAACAAGGACACTAGGTCGGAGAGCAGTGTAAGTCGTCTTTTATTGTACAAACATTCTGCAAAAAAAAAAAAAAAAAAAGTTTTCAAGCAGGACTTCTTGAACAAGGGACAAGTGATATACAACTTAAAATACCTAACCGGAAACTTTTATAAAAAAGGTAACATGCAGTGAATCTACACTTTAAAAAAATCACACACTCCGTGGAGATAAATAACATGCAATAGAATAAACACTTCACTCAGGAAATAATGACCTCAGATTGGGGCCTGGCTTGAAAACTATAAAAACCTTGTGCTTTGGTTCCGGCTTACAAAGGGCAATATGGCAAATCTGTATATAATCAACAGCAGCTGACAACCATACTGATGGCCATGTGATAAAAAGCTCTGAAATTAGATAAGATTGCAATAATGAACCAAAACACAAAAGATAAATGCAAAAGATATAGTAAGGAACCAAGGCTAAATTAGTTTTGAGAACATGTAAAGCTGTGGCTACAATCGAAACATGAAACCTGTTTAAAGCTGCCAGTTTTAGTTGTTAAGTTAAAGCCCAACAGTACACACCTGCCACATGTCTTTTTGTTTGCCAACATACAACACGAACAGGAAGTGGTAGGACCCCAGACAACAAGAGCTGGCCATGACTAGGCCTGTGTTTATGTGGGCGGAGACTTGCATCAATAATTGGCTACACCTGCCCTGCTCACCAATTCCTGGTGGCTACAATTGCCTTCAGAGGAACAAATGTCATGAATCAGAAGTTCCGGAAGTGACTTTAACTGGTCGCTCTGATAGCAACATAGAGCCCTGCAGCATGAATGACACTGGATTTAATCCATTTTTCACAATGCGTTTAAACGTACTTCCACTATGTCTTCTGGTGAGACCTCAGAGTGAGCAGAGGCACTAGTATACAGTCATACTTATATCATTCGTCTAAAAAGTTTATGTTTGATCTGAAAATCACAATATTTCGGACAATATTCAGTTTTGTATCAGACTTACTGTTCCTGTAGTATTTCACAAAAACTTTATTTCTCTGTCATGTCCATTCTCTTCTTTCAGTTCTAAATGTATTTGTATAATCTATCAGTGTTGTTTTCCTGAATCACCGTCGGTGATGCCCGGCAATAAATGAGCAAAATGATGCTGGAGTGAACGTTGTCCAGGAATGATTCAGAATCCCTTATACCCACAGTAATAAGTGTATATCTGAACTTTGTGTATTTGACCAGCTGTTTGTATATAGTCAATATGCTTTTCATCTACAAGAACACCTAAAAAACGTGTACTAGAGACTTCAGTGTTGGGTCTAATTCTTGTTTTTACCCTTGCATAAATTAAAATGACGAAAACTAGTTTTCTTAATAATAAGAGACAGCGTATTCACCATAAACTAGTTTGCAACTTTGGAAATCTCTGTTGATTATATTAATCAGAATTACAAGTTTTTAAGAGATAAAAGCACTGGTATCATCAGCAAATGAAATAGTGACAGAGGCTATGTCATTTATATTAATAAGAAAAAGAAGAGGGCCAAGGCGTGATCATGGTGGTACCAAACACAAGATGTTTACTTTATGAGACGAGCACTTCTGATTACAAACTGTAAACTTTAAAAGCCATAGGAACTTAAGTTGGCTAGGGAAATTACATGATTAACTATATGCTTTTGATAAATCCGTAAAAAGACAGGGGGTATGATTTTTCCAGGATGGGGATAACCTGTTTTATTAGGGATATGCTGATTTTGTCATGGCCTAGGGATGACATTTTTACAGTAGACTACCAAGAATATCAAGGAATTTTTTTAAGTTAGGAGGTTGTGTTTGCAGCGTTTCCACATCATAAACCAAATACTCTGGTATAGAGATTTCCATTTGAACATTAATAAGATCCTTAACAGAACCTAGCCCGTTCAGATGGCAATGCTTTTTTTCTGAGGGGCTCTGATAGATACCCTGAAGGTTCATTGGAAAGTAATCATAAACTAATGATGTAATTTATGATGTAATGTCCGTTACCATCTCTTCTCTTTTGTTTTTATGATACTCCAGTTTATTCATGACATCTGTTATTTTCATGCTGATCTCGGCATGTGTATTACACAGCGCTCTTTTCCACATTACCCTTTTTTTTAAAATAGAGACTTGTAGGCAGTTTGTTGCTGAGGCCATCATCTCTGGCATCCCTATCATCAGCATGCTCAGGCATTCTTTTTAGCAGGTCACAGTGGTGCCAAACTATCTCTTTCGAAAGTCTTGAGTGATGACTCATCATGAACCATCATCTGAATAAGATAATACCAGGAAGAAGAAAAGAGTGGTCCATTTATAGTGGACCTAACTGCTTGTTCATTGTGGCATTTAAATGCATAACTGCATTGTGAATGAACACTGCATTCCTTGAGCTATTATAATTGTCCATTTAAATGTTTTCAGACAGCATTTGAACAGTCTCTTTTTACAGTTATCTAGTTATTTTACAGCATGAAATAAAACCAGGTTGCTCAGGTAATTTCTGTGTTTTTACATAAAATGAATTTACACCTGCTGTTGTTGTTGTTGGGGGACATTTTCTGTACTTGTTAACCTTAGTTTAATAGATTACATTTTATAAAAGTATGTCTCTTTCTTGGGCTTTTCCCCGTCTCATTCTTCGACCAGTTTGTGATTATTTCAACACAATGAAACAAAGCAAAAGTCATCCATGAACATGTTCCGAAGTTATCTAATAACACTTTGCACTTCAACTGTAGCTGTCATAGTGTATTATTATAGTGTATTATTTTAAAATGTACATTTAATGTTAAACAACATTTCATGTAAAGCTTTTTTTGATGTTCCCATTCTCCGCCCATTACATACTTGACAGGCTATAAACCCTTGCGTAATGGCACTGCACCTGCATGGTCTATATTTATGCTCCGGGAATTGTATCATATTTTTTAGAAGGAAGTCTCAGTTTATCTCATAACTGTTTCCTTGACTGAGTCAGCTTCATCACACCCATGATGACGTATATTACTTAGTCACACTTACAGCGGGCAAAATAAGTATTGAACATGTCACCATTTTTCTTTTATTACACAAAACTTAATTTCTGAACTTATTATTTTTTTTTTTTTGTATGTATGGATTACTTGGGTTGTCACCAACATCTGGTGAACATTTCATGTCAATAGCACCTTTAGAAATATATTTACTGAGAAAAATGGTGACGTGTTCAATACTTATTTTACCCGCTGTATTTGAACAAGAGATTTTCTATCCTCAATGTTACCTTGTTTGAGTCCGTCATTATTTTAATATCTATAAGTTAAGGTTAAATAGAAAGGGTAGATGCATTGGAGAGAGAGTGAGCGAGTGCATATCATGATATTGTATATTTCAGGTTTTAACATAGGTTACCTTTGAGACGCTATTTAAGCAGATTCTTTCATTTGATAATAACTTTATGACTGTTGCATTAGACTTGGCCATCTCGAAATGATACAAAGCAGTACATTTCTTAGTTTTTTTCAATGGTGACCTTATCGTTTCTCCTCCATTATTACAGCCTGATTTTTCTCTCAGCTTGTTAGCAGCTAACATCAGTGGTTACTATGATACAATTGTGTAGCTTATAAATCCACAGTATTCATTTAGCTAACTTCTACTTGGTCCAGGGTGTTAGCATGGCTGTACATATATTAACACCCTGCCAGAGGTATGTAATAACTTGAACAGAATGTGTCACCAATTGTACTTCGGTTACTGGCTTCAATATACTTTTTGTAAAATTACAATATAAAATTTGTATTTTTGTCTAAATTACACTCTGGCTGGCTGGACTTCACTCTTCACTCATTAACTCTCATCAACTATGATACCAAGCTACATTACAACTGGTCAGAAATGTGTGTTTAAGTTAGAAAATTGAGAAAACTGCCATTTCGGAGAAAAACCTTTTCAAAATTGCCTTTGTTTTGTTAATAAACAAACGTTTATAGGGACAGCTAATGAAATCATATTCTTCATGTTTATGTGTAACATAACTGAATTGACACCTCTGTGTTCTTAATTTGTGTCTCATTTTTTAGTTATAGTCAATCATGACTGCACATCCATTGATATTTCAGAAGATTGGAGATTTCAGGAAGGCCAGCTGTGTCCTGGGATATCCAGTAGATACAGTGGAAGTGGTGGGAGACAGGAGAATGATGGCTAAGTTATCATCCCTGATGGACAACACCCCCCCCCATGCAGGACACCCTGCCAGCTCTTTGCAGCTCCTTCAGGTCCGTCCTCCCTGCTGCTGTCAGGCTGCACAACCAACTCTGCTCCCAGCAGACCACACATACCAAAAAACTGTTTTTTTTATTATGTCTCTTGTTTGCACTATCCTCTCTGCTGCTGTAATCCTGCAAACTTCCCCGCTGCAGGACTAATAAAGGATGATCTTATCTTATCTTATTTATGTTTTTATTAAAGGCAGCAGAGTAAAACAGTAGATATGTGATCTCTGGGAAATGTCACCACTTTGTTGGCCCATAGGTTTGACTCATGTCATTATTCAGTCATCTTTGTGGGAAGTGATGGGAAAACAGTTCCGTCTTCCTGCAACACAACTCCATACCGACACAGGAGGCAAAGTCCACACGTTTTATTGTCAACTCTGTCACAAGGAGGAAACGACTCAATGTTATTCAGTGAGTATATAAAGATCAGAGAGCCTCCCGTCATCACTTAACCTGCTGCTACCTGAAGAACACTTTACATTTACCTGACTGCTGGTTCTCTCTGTAAGTCAACATGCTTCGATGGTGCTTTTTAATGCGTTCATGTCTTTCTCTTACCGCTTCAATGCTTCCACTTTTCAGAGCATCCGCCTCCTTCCAGACTTTCATTAGCTTTCGTCATGAAGATTCTACTGATCCTCGCTGTAATCCTCTGTGTTGCTTCGTCCATCAGAGCTGCAACAGGTGAGCCACAATACTGATCAAATACTTGAACCATTTCAATAATACATTTTAAACAGTTGCGAAATGTAGATGATATATAAAAAATGTGGGACCAGTGATGGTATGAGGGTTTGTGACCAGTGTTAATGGAGTCATCTAATTTAGCTTTATCTATTAGTATGACTCATATTTTAGTAGATATGACTCAAACTAACATGGACTATTAATCTCGTAGTAGGAGGGGGGGGGGTTGAGACTGTAGTTAGGACAGGAATATAGATTCTGTGAGACACAGTCTTTGTCCCTAACTTATTGGTACTTGTTTTGTACATAACTATGTATTTGTAAAAAAAAAACAGGATCTACTTTGACTATCTTTCTGTTTTTCTCCCTTAGTTGATCCAGCTGAGGCTGCTGCAGTACAACATGACAGCAATCCGACACCACGAGCAGGTCATTCAAGTTGATCAGTCAGAATACAGACCACCATGTATTGTTGCTGTATGAAGCATCTTGTATCATCGGGTGTTTTTCATTTGAATCATTAATGTAAAGTCCCTTCACAAATACTGAACAGACAATATCATTGGTTTGAGCTGAAGGAAAACGAGGAAGTTGGTTAATCAGCAAAGGGAACAGTTCTACTGTACATCCTAACATAATTCATCGCTTCCTTTAAGTTAGAAATATGTAGCAATAAAGCACTATGCTGCTCTTTATTATGTATCAATGCTGCCATATTTAGAGATTCTTACAAGTTGCACAGTAAACTGATATGCAAACGATACAATTCATGATACGTTCAATGAAGCTTTGACTAAAGAGAAAATACTACGAATCCCACACAAAGAATACATGAATCAGTTGAACTTACAGCCTTGTCGTTGGGTTTTACAGGTTCGGATGCCGATGTTGCTGCTGTTCCTGAAGGTAAGAAAATCACACGACACACGATCACAGTTACACATGAGGCTGCTGCTGGAGAGAGATGAGATACATTCATTCCTGTCCTGAGATACTGAATAAATTCCCTAAAAAACTCACATAACGAATAAAAAAAAGATTCTTTTTTCTCTTCGTTCCAGCACGTTTTAGTTTCTGCCTTGATGGTTGGCTTAGTTTCCGTGGTAACTGCTACTACTTAGGCAACCACGTTGATACCTGGAAAGACGCAGAGGTAATAACATTCTTAAAGAAGGAGAATAAAATGTTTGGAGCCCTTTCTTAGAATTAGTTAAGAAATGTTGCTCGTCCTGCAGAGGTTCTGTGCGAGCTACGATGGCAGTCTGGCCTCAGTCCACAACATCTGGGAGTATAATTTCCTCCAGCGAATGGTCAAGACTGGGGGTCACACTCTAGCCTGGATTGGAGGATACTACTTTGAGGTTTGTTCAAACATTTAAAAACATTTTATTAAAGAAAATCTTTTGTTCTCTCTGAGAGGTTTCTAAACTGCAACGCATTTAAAGCTTTATTACTGTTTAAACTAATCTTCAAATAGGAATAAAAGCAGATTAACATAGTTTGTTCATTTCTTTTCAGCACATATTCGGTCCATCCATGAGGAGGGTTTGGATTTAGATTAGTTTTGTAGAACATAATGATAGTTGGCATTACCTTTTATTTGTAAGCTGAAAAGTGGAAATCGATGCAGCCTTTTTTTTTAGTCTGAAAATATGAAATCATTTACAAACATGCTTTAAACTAAACGTGTACATGAAGAGACACTGGGCACAAACTGACGGGGACTGTAATGTTATTTCCTCTAGGATGACTGGAGATGGGAAGATGGCTCAGTGTTTAACTATCACAACTGGGAAACAGGGAGCTCCACTAACATTTACCAGTGCCTCCAGCTCAACTCTCAGGGTAAGAATAGAAAAGCTTTGAATATACGGTGTGGCACAGAGACAGGGGCATCAGGCCCTTTTCTACCATCAAACTTGATTGAGTCATTTTGTTGCCAAAGCTGATGATGCTGATGTTGATGTTTTTGTAGAGTCCAAGGGCTGGTCCAATCATGGCTGCAGCATGCGCTTCCCATTCGTCTGTCAGGTGAAACCAAACTGCTAGTTTTCACAGTGTCTGCAGCGCCACCACTGACTGCTACAAAAGGTTCCCTAATGCTGCTGCTTGTTCTTTATAACCCTTCATGCCCACTTCATGCTTCTACATGCTGGAAATGATGTATAAGCACTGTTTGTCTCAGCACACATGATTCCACATCAGTCAAGTTTATATATATATATATATATGCAGTTGGGAATTTAAGGCAATTGTGGATGTTGTGTTTGTTGTTTGTATTCATCGCTATTTATGTGCCTAAATAGTGTAATAAACTGTATCTATTCTTAAACAATAAAACCAACAAAAAATTGTGAGATGTTGTTCTTATTCAAAATACAGGCTTGAATAGAATCCACGTGTTTCCCAGAGGAAAGTTGAATTTGAATAATTACATAATTATTATTATTATTATTAGTAGTAGTAGTAGTAGTAGAGCTGGAGGTTGTATACTTGTATGCTCTCTATACTTGTTAAGGTTACAGTATATATTACTTTTAGCAGTAATGAAGATATATAGCACATAGGAAATGCTAATATTATTACTTTTACTATGTCAATTTCTTTTCATTTTTGCATTTATCATCACACACAAGTGCGCCACAAGAAAAACACTATAAGAGGGTGATTTTAAGATAAAGTGTTAACCACTGGATGTGAATGCATGAATGGGCCTTGAGTTGGGCTCCATCTAACAGAAGCTCTGGGACCAGGTGACGATATTCAGCTTATTGTTGACGGATGGTGTCATGCTACTGTCAACCTACCCGCTGCTCCAAGACTGTCAGATTGAGCCATGACAAACTCCATTTAAAGTATGAGGGCAGGTATCCTTCAGGTGGTGCTCATGATGAAAAACAATGTCAAACAGATAGATAGCAGCCTAAACAGACAATAGAGAGCAAAGAGGTGATGCTGGTCTATCATGCAACGGGGGTTAGAGTGGTGATATGTTGTCAGGATATTTGCCATAGAAACAAAACCACACCACCCTGCTTGCACTATTCTGACGGAGAAAAACTCTATGAGGACACAGCACAACATGACCTCTTCCATTTTATAATGCCGAGTCTTACTTCTGCCGTTATTTTAGTGACAGTAATACAAAAATAATGCAACCGGATGCATTACTCTGAATAGGCATTCATTTTGAAATGTAATGAATTACTGTCAAATGAAAGAAACTATAATATTTAATAAAGTACTTTTTGAAAGTAGGTAAGGTAGGTAAGGACATCAGTATGATTCTTCAGAATAGTGTCCTCCACGCCCTTTTGACATTGGATTAGGAGTCTGTGTTCAACCATTTATAACTTTAACTTGTAATTTCTATCAGACATTCACTCCCTATCTCTTCAGTGATTGGTCAGCTTTGGGGAGATGAGAAAGTAGGCAGGGTTTGAACTTCAAATTTTTCCTTCTTCTCATGACTATATCTGCCACTTTTTATGTGGGCAACGCATTAGAACACTATGAATGTCTTTGAGTAGAGACAGTCTGATGTGACTGTGCTCTGTACTCTTCCGTCCCTTTATGAGGACACCAAAAGTATTGTAGTATTTACTGGTCCGTACGCAGCTATAAAGATATATCTAAAAACTGATCATTGAAAAGGTTCATTCACGGTATTGTCTCAGTAATGAATCATCATCTATTATATATTCTTGATTCAGTTTTTCACTTGTTCACTATTATTGTTATTATTTGTTCAATCTAGTTCAGGAGTTTTTGTGCCTTTTCACTCAAAAATGTCCCTTTTTCATCAAGAACACAGTAAACCAACCAATCAGATCCCATTAAATGTCTTGGTGAAAAGGCCATGAATGAATAATAGCTTGTTCTTTTACGTTGGATTCTTTTTTGCCTTGGCGATGAAGCTTTTTAGAATTATTTTATTATTTGTATCAAAGCTAGATTTGTTGCTCATTGACCTCTCCCTCTCTGTCGAGAAGTAGAAAAAGAGTATGTACAGGTTGGCTACACATCCAGGTGAGACCCAACTATGCTAGGGTTCTGTAGGGTTCTTTAGGTTCCCAATGAAAGAAGAATTAGCATGACATTAGATTATTTTGACCATGTAGAGTCTACTTATATGTTTACATTTACAAGTGTAGGGAACCTCCTTGGCCTATGTTACAACAGCAAGCAGGTAACATTTGCTATCAGGTGTTGATGATTAAGTTCAGTGCTCAGACTGTATCCAGAAGAAATGTTAATGAATTAATGGTACAAGCATTTTGATTGCCTTTCAACATCTCTCAACATGTTGACAGCGAGCTGGCGGCTCACAGAGGGACAGACACTTCATTCTCTGCTCAGGTAGACATCCACTTTAGTCCACTTTATCTTTACATGGATAAACAGTGTTTTATGATATATTAATGCTATAAATGTTAAATACAGCTCCTTTAAATGTTATGTTGATATACATTAGCCTGATAATGATGACTCTTCTTGGGTTTATAAAGCCTTTAAAAATAAAATCCTTAAAGCTTGTGTTGAACAGAGAAACGTGCAGTGGTCAAGATAAACAGACATTTATCTTTATTCCAGAGGTATAATTAGCTAGCTGTTTACTGAAGAGTTGAAGTGACGGATGTTAGAGTGGATGCACTGGGAGTAGCTGATGGTATTCTGTGAACTCCACCAGTTGTAGTTGAAGGAGCTGTGGTCCACCCACCTCCAGCCCTAGACACTGTTATGTTGAAGTAGCTAACCAGGATGGTGAATTTTCTGTCATGGGATAGCTGTGTTGACATGGATTTATGTGATGGTCTGATAACCTGGAAGTAGAATTCTCCCATCCTGTAGACAGAGCCTCCTTACCTCCTGGTGAGCTCGAGGTGGAAACTGTCCTCAAATCAAGGAGCGACTTAGGCTGGCACAGTGGGTCGGGCTGGATACAAACACACACACACACACACACACACACACACACACACACACACACACACACACACACACACACACACACACACACACACACACACACACACACACACACACACACACACACACACACACACACACACACACACACACTTATCTGGGTGTTACTATATAACTGCTTATAGCTGGCTCAATCATTACCATCTCATAAGGTTTTTATACACACCAGGGCTCTGAGACAAGAGAGTGTCACTGGGGGGAAACACATGGGTGTCGACCACAGACTGTATATAAGAACTGGACTCAGACATTGTGATGTCACCCATTGGTTTGTGGCATGCCGTTTTGAAGTCTTGAGATCGGCGATTTGGCCGTCGCAATCTTGGATAGCGGTCGCCGCCATCTTGGCTTTTAGCAACCAGAGAATGAAAGTTTCCATATTTTGAATGCGGAGGATTGATGTACAGACACCGTATGCAGCTCTGGTAGCAGCAGCGAACCATCAATCACAGTATGCCCTAAAGCATATTTTGCTTTATGGTCTATTTTACTCTAAAAGGCACCATAATCTACCAAATGAAAGACTTGAAACTAGGGGTTGAGACCATAAACTCAAGTTTACAATGTTTACTGAGGTAATATATCAAGTTAGAAGTAGGGTCATTTTCTCATAGACTTCTATACAATCAGACTTCTTTTTGCAACCAGAGGAGTCGCCCCCTGCTTGTCAGTAGAGAGAATGCAGATTTTAAGAAAGTTCTGCATCACATCAGAACCGTAGGTTGCCACCTAGTGGGACACCAACCCAGAGCAGCAGAGGGGTCTACATCACTGGTGAATACAGGTTAAAACGCTTCAAACTCTTTTTTCCACTTCTAACATAACTTCCTTTATTCTAGAGCCAGTACCTCTTAGTAGCATATCAAAGAAGAGTTTTTCTTATCTTTAATTTATGCCGTACCTCTTATGGCACCAACACCATGGATCAAAACATTAGTTCTGTGATATATGATTCTATTTGAACTTAGCTTTAGACTACTGCTGGACTTCAACAGCCACTTTTAAATCAAGCTCTTAAAGGAAGATCACACATTGTCCTATTCTCATAAGTCTTTATTATGGGAAAGAACCAACTGTCACAATCACAAACACAAAAATCTTTGACACCAAAGTTACTTAACACTTCGTCATTTTCACGCTTTGAAGAATACACAATAGAAATCTATCATTCAGTAAGACACTCAACAGAACTCATGAGTTGTCCTTAAACAGTAAATAAACACCAGCTGATCCGTTCCAAGGCCTCAGATGTTTAGAATGTATGTTAACAGCTGAAAGGGTTCTTGGAGCAGATGAAGCGGTAAGCAGAGCCACACTGGGTGTTACCCCAACCATCTGAAATTTCATTTAAAAAAAGAGAAAAAATAAGTAACACATTTTTGAGTAACAAATGATAAACCATAATGTTTATGGTACTATCACTCGTACTCCAGGCTCCTGAAGTACAAGTCAGTGACCCATATCAAGATAAAAATCAATATAAATACAGATTTCCACTCCCTGGGACCAAGACAGAAATCCAGGTTCAAGTATTGAAAAGCTGAACTAGTAAAGCTAGGCAGCCAAAGCAAACAGGAGGACTTACAGGAGCTGCGTAGGTGGATGCAGGGGTAGCTGCTGGAGGAGGACTGGGAGTACCAGTTGGTGTAATAGAAACCCTCACGGTCAATCCACATCCACCGGCCCTGAGAGACAAAGAGCACGAGAGTAAGGAAGTGTTGTCTTAGTCTCTTCATTAGCTCTTGTGTGATTCTGGACACCCTTTGGACCAGGTCCTGGGCTTGATCTGGGCCGGCTACCGGTATTTCTTTATAAATTCAGACCTGCAGGCTGAAGCCTCCCATCCATGCGATGCTCTGACCAGCTGTCTGTGTCATCTGCTGGAGGAAGCTGTACTCTCTGGGGTTGGTGGCCGAGGCCAGGTGGCCACCCAGATTGTTGCAGTGCTCCTGTCGGTCAGAGGAAGAACATAAATAGTTAGGTAAATTCATTTCTTCGTGTTGCATTCATCATTTGCGTTGACGGTAAGTTCTAAAGTAGCTGACTTAATTAATGACCAAATCAATCAAATAACTTATTGAGCTGCTCATAATAACAACACAGAAGTGTAAAGGTGGAAGTACCTCAGCGCTGTACCAGGTCATGGGAGTACTGACGAACAGGAAGCAGCGAGAGCCATGGCTGAACCAGCCGTTTGGACAGAAGTTATAACGAGCTACAGACAGACAGACAGAGCAGAGAGAATGATAATAGGTCCTTTCTAATCTCCCTTCTTACAGCCTCCTACAGCAGAAACAGCTGCTCTAATGACACCAACATCTGTCTGTATGTATCCGACATATTTTGGAGAATAGTTCTCAGAGGAGTAAATCTAGACAGGTTATAGTAAATAGCCTAAGAGCTGCAAAAATACTGCTACGTCATCTAAGCACGTCATGCTTATATTTTCTACATGACATTTGTGCTATTTGGAAACAGGAGTTTGACTTTTATTCTACTGTCTCTCTCATTGTTATTGCCATGAGGACCTCACTAATGAAGACACATAAAGGAAATATTAAAACAGTGATGTGGCACTTACATTCAGGTGCTGCTGCCTCCTCAGGTGCTGCACAAACAGCAACAAACAGTCAACACAATGGTTAGTATATGTATCCATGTTACATAATGTATATACTGTATATATGTATATATTGCAGTACCAAAATGTGTCAATATGTGTGTGCTAAGTCTTATCATTGTGCACATAACAATTGTTTAAAAGTGTCTTTAATCTAATTGAACTTTCAGGATCAACTAGATAAATTACAACTATGATAACTCAAATATGTAATTCCCCCCTTTGTTAACTATAAGCAGCCACAGGGTATATTGTTAAGAATGACGTGTCCTTACTCATTAACACACTTAAATCCATGCCGCAAGCATGACTAAAAAATACATATAATTTCTGACTAGATTGATTGATCTTGACAGAACCTGTAGGAAAAGGTAACGAATGTTGGTCTTAAATCTTAGCAAGCATGAACAACACCAGCTCTATTTTGAAGGTCATGAGTTGTCTGGTTTCTGCTGGTTTCGACATCATGTACCAGGCTGAGTTGTAATTGTTTCACTGTTGAACCTGTTGCTGTTAACATGTGCCCTACAGTGGGGTCAAATCCAACACAACTATCTACCCATCTGAGCATACTGGTGGAACTTGTTTTTCCTAACTTTGGATATCAGTGGACAAGCTGCGCTATTTTGATCATTTGTTTAGGTAATGTTCTCACATGTTTGGTAGCTGTCACAGTGCAGGCTGAAGAACATGAGATTTAAAGAGGACACTCACCATGTACAGCTACTATCTGTTCCTTCAGGGCCTCCACTGCTGCTTCTGTGAATGAATCACATCAGAGGTGGCGTTAGATAGATGAAACTCTTACTGTCTGACTGAGTGTGTATTAAAGCAAAGACTTTAGAAACTGACCTGGAGCCTTCACTTTGTCTTCAGCCGGAGCTGCAGAGAAAAACACAACACTGTCAGTAACAGTAGTGATCTTGTTACTCCTCTGTCCCTCACTGTTCACTGCTACACACAGCTTTACAACAGAGTTCACTGTGACAGTGGCTTGCTGATTGACTCATGAGCACATGGATTATGTAGGTGTGTTCAGTCTAAATTGTCTGTGTTTGTGTTGAATATCACCTGCAAATGAAGCGCAGAGGAGAACGGAGAGCACCAGGAGAGTCTTCATGGTGATGAACAACGGTGAGTTCTGTGTAGAAGAAAAACTGCCAATAAATATACAGAGGAGAGCAGAAGGCCCCCACGACCTTCACTGAATGAGGAGAAACACAGCCGGTGTCTTACCTGTCAGGTAAATGTGAAGCAAAGTGTTTCAGGTATGAGCCGAGCGATGCAGTGATGATGAGGAGTTCTCCCTGCTCTTTATATACACACTCTTGAACCGAGTGTTGATGGTTGTCTATGACTCAGCCTCGTCTGCAGGAAGATGATTGCACATAAAGATATGAACCTGAACTCTGATCTTTTTCCTGGCAGCATTAAAGAGTTTATTGTTGTGATTTCTGGTCAATGCTTTAAAAAAAGTGAAACTGGACTGGATATTAAGATACAGTATGTGTGTCAGCTGTGTGTTCTGCATTTGTATTTTAAAGGTGACTACTACGTCGGGACCTTCAGTTCGCGGCTGTAGTAACTTGAGTTCAGCTAGTGCAAACAGCAGCACCAGGGGGTCTGATCCTGGACTGTACTGACACTCCTGTCTGATCTGGTCTGGCCACAGGCCGCTGTGACTCCACTTTGGATTTAATCAAATAAACAAACCAGAAAAACTAACTAACCATTCAGCCCCGGTTAGTAGCACAGTAAACACACAGATGGCGAAAGCTCTCGGCGAGTGACTTTGGACTGGCAACATCTCAGGTTGGCTATTTATCTAAACATATCATTAGTGCAACTAATGACAACACTAACTTACTGACAATCATTCCAAATGGCATCAGTAAATGTTTTTGATGTGGCTGTTTTCTTGTTAAAGCTGAGCTAAGCAAGCTTTAATGTAAACTATACTATACTGCTGGTCATTGTAATGTTTGACTGTGTATTTTATAGCTGCAGCCACTGTTCCACTAACTTCTGAAGCCAAGGGTATGGCTTGGTTGGGCTACCACACAACCAAGAATTGTGTTAACCCATGGAACAACAAAGACAATGACTGAGCACAATTGGCCGCACTCTTCCATTTTCATGTAGGTTCACTTATGAATTATGTGTACAGTAGCTTCACACATGGAAAAGACAGTCTGCAGACATGGTGATTGATCAGTTAGTGAAATTAGCCTTGAAGCCTTGAAGAACTCAAACTCTTTCCTCATAATGTTGAGCTCTGAAATAAAGGTCATTATTTTAGGCCATGCCCTTCCTTCCCATCAAAAGATACTCATGTGGCTGTGTCCACATCTGAAGAATCATGGTGGAATAAAGAAAGTCTAAAGTTTGTTTAGTGTTCCTGTAAATCCCCAGATGATCATAAATACCTTTGCATCACTGCCTCAAGGACACAATATGCGTACAATGAAATAACACAATGTTTTATTGTCTGTTTCTCAAGAGTTTACAGACATGAATGAATACCCAAATGAATAAGTCATTAACTACACTAAAGTCTGGCTGCTGGGAATATTACTGTTCATACAGTGCAAAAGAGCATACTGGTTCCTAGCTTTCTGTCATGATAATATTAAACTTAATTTGTATAGCACTATACTAAAGATGTTAGAAGGTCTTTCAAAGCAAGAAAAAATGAAATGCTATAAAACAATAATCATTGAACACAATATAGATGTATGGCAATAAAATAAAATTATAAATACACAAAATGTTTGCACCCATTCAGATATAATGACAGACAGCTACAATATGTTTGACCCATTTTTTAGTCCATACTTGAATTGGCTAAACACTGAGACACTACCAAATATCTCTTGCTGCTATACATCAGCCTGATGGAACACTTCCTTGAGTTCAGACGAGTGGGAGGATGAAGAGCTCTTTCTGGTCCACGTATTTCAGCATTACTGTCAGTAAATGTATGGAAATACCTGAGAAGAAAAATATGATGTAAATTGAATGTAAACAAAAAGCCAGCATTAATGTACCAGCCATTGTTACACAGTGTTTTCTTTGAATGTTATCTGAAAGGTAACTTATAAAAGGTATTCATGAGTGAATCTATGGTCCCTTCTGTTCCACTGAGGTCTTGACATGGCAATGGGACAGGATGCAGCGGTGCAGGTTGCTGGAAGACGCAGTAGGTGGAGCTGCAGCTGTCTGGAAGAATCTTAATGCTTTAACACTTGCAACGAGCTCAGCTGCTGCTGATTCGGTCAAGGCTGCAAAACTGAAAATAAATAATACCTTAAACATTCTAGTTTAATGCACGTAGCGTTTTGGTTGCCTGGCTATTAATGATGCAATGTCCATCCTGTCTGTCCTCAGAATCAGCAGCTGGCAGTATGTTCTCCGTGCAGAGCGTTTGATTTTCTCTCCTTACCTGACCTCAACCACTTCCTGACCCTACCATTCTGGCAGGATACCAACAGGATGGTTAATTTGATTGAATATCAAATGGCTAAAGGTGAATACATAGGTTACTGCCTAGCTCCATACAGCTATCTCTCAGCAGCTGACCAACGGGCTTCCACGACCCTAACATTCAATTTTAATGTCTAATTTCAGCCATCTCCACTTTAGCGTCAATCTTACCCTAAATCCAATCCTATCCCCCTCAATAGTGGGGGAGATCTTTTCTGTGCGCACTAGAGGACACTGGTGGCGCCATTGTGGTAAACACAGCAGCCCGGCACAGATTGCAGTCAAGTGAGCCGGACCAATGTATAAACCTTCATAATGTTGAATAAAGTGCCTTCATACAAGCCAAGAAAGTGTCAAGACAAAAACAATCAAGTATTAAATAAGGTCAGTCATCTAGGCCAGTGGTTCTCAACCTTTTTTCAGTGATGTACCCCCTGTGAAATATTTTTTCAGCCAAGTACCCCCTAACCAGCGCAAAGAATTTTTGGTTGAAAAAAAGATGGAATACACAGCGCTGTGCCATCAGTGTCTGACTTATTAAACTGTCAACACTGAAGATTGCATTGTTGCATTGAATTCAGTTCATGAACTTACACTTATATTTTATTGAATATTTATTAAATAACTATTTTGAAAGGATTTTTGAATGGATGCTAATTTTAAATATATTCTTTAAAAATCTCAAGTACCCCCTGGAGTGCCTTCACGTACCCCCAGGGGTACACGTACCCCCATTTGAGAACCACTGATCTAGGCTGTAGTGCAAGGAGTACAGATGAAAGCTAGCCTTCTGGCTAACTGTCACATTGACAGGAGTGCTTATGATGTGCACTGTTCCGGTTATCAATAAAGTTCATAATAAAGCTCATTCCTGCTCAGTTCAGCGTTTTAAGGTCATTCATGTGTAGACATTGTCTGTTTTGTCAGATAACACTTTTGTGGCCTGGCCGGAAACCAACACTGCAAGGACAACACTATGTAATCAGTAATAAATACATCATCTACAAAAAGACTTGTAATGAGCCCCCTATTGATTTTCAACAGGAGGCATGCTGCTGGTCTTCTGGTTAAGACACACACTGTATAGATAGATAGATAGATAAGATAAGATAAGATAAGATAATCCTTTATTACAGCAGCATAAAGTTAAAGTGCACACAAGAGACATAGTAAAGAAAGACAAGATAAAAATAAAAATGAAAATAAAAAATAAAAATAAAATAAAAAAACAAGTATTATAAATAAGCAATAAAAACAGTAGAAAAACACAATAACTGAAATATAATATTTACAGACAGAAAAAAAAAAAAACTATATTAACCATTATTGCACAGTGTTTTTATTGTCATGTGTCATGTGGTCTGCTGGGAGCAGAGCTGGTTGTGCAGCCTGACAGCAGCAGGAAGGAAGGACCTGCGGTACCTCTCCTTCACACACCGGGGGTGAAGCAGCCGGTGGCTGAAGGAGCTGCACAGAGCTGCCAGGGCGTCCTGCATGGGGTGGGAGGTATTGTTCATCAGGGATGACAGCTTGGCCATCACCCTCCTGTCTCCCACCACCTCCACCGTATCCAGTGGACACCCCAGCACACTGCTGGCCTTCCTGACAAGCTTGTTCAGTCTCTTCTTGTCGGCTGCTGAGATGCTGCTGCTCCAGCAGACCACTGCATAAAAAATGGCTGATGCCACCACGGAGTTGAAAAAGGTCTTCAGGAGTACTCCCTGCACTCCAAAAGACCTCAGTCTCCTCAGCAGATACAGTCTGCTCTGACCCTTTTTATAGAGTGCCTTTGAATGATTAGTCCAGTCCAGTTTATTGTTCAAGTGAACACCCAGGTACTTATAAGATTGCACAATCTCAATGTCCTGTCCCTGGATGTTCACTGGTTCCGGAGGACAGTGTTTTCCCCGGCGGAAGTCCACCACCAGCTCTTTGGTTTTACCAGAGTTGATCTGGAGGCGGTTCCGCCGGCACCATCCTGTGAAGTCCTGGTTCAGTTCTCTGTATTCCCTCTCATCGCCTGCGGAGATGAGGCCGACGATTGCAGAGTCGTCAGAGAACTTTTGCAGGTGGCAGGTAGCAGAGTTGTATGTGAAGTCTGATGTGTATATGGAGAAGAGGAATGGAGCCAGAACGGTTCCTTGTGGGGCCCCCGTGCTGCAGGACACCCGATCTGACTCACACTCCCTTATCCTCACATACTGTGGACGGTTGGTGAGGTAGTCCAGTATCCATGCAGTGAGGTGGTGGTCCACCCCGGTCTGCTCCAGCTTGTCCCTCAGAAGCAAAGGCTGGATGGTGTTGAAGGCACTGGAGAAGTCGAAGAACATGACTCTCACAGTGCTTCCAGCCTTTTCCAGGTGAGAAAGGCATCTTTGTAGCAGGTAGATGACAGCGTCATCCACCCCGATGCCAGGTTGATAGGCGAACTGAAGAGGGTCCAAAGATGAGGTCACCAGGGGGCGGAGGTGCACAAGGACCAGCCGCTCCAGGGTCTTCATCAGGTGGGATGTTAAAGCCACCGGCCTGAAGCTGCTGAAGTCCTTGGCCCCCGGGGTCTTTGGGACTGGTACCACGCAGGACGTCTTCCATAGCTGTGGTACCCTCCCCAGCTTCAAGCTCAAGTTGAAGATGTGCTCCACAATCCTGCACAGCTGGTCTGCGCAGGATCTGAGGAGCCTTGAGCTGATGCCGTCCGGACCCGTGGCTTTTCTCACCTTTATTCTCCTCAGTTCTTTTCTCACCTGGTTGATAGAGAGGGACAAGTTGGGGGATGGGGGCTGTGTGCTGTCGGTTGTTGGAGTGGGGGTGGGGTGTTGGAGGTGTGCAGTGTTTGAGGAGTGTGGAGGGGAGCCGAGTGTTGTGGAAAAGGGGGTGGAGGAGAAGGAAGAAGAGGGGGGTAATCCACAGGGGGTGCAGACGATGGGGGCTGCAGCGGCAGGGAGGTCTGGGTGGGGGGAGGGGTGGGTGGCTGATCAAATCTGTTAAAGAATGAGTTCAGATCATTCACCCACTGTTGGTCCCCCACAGGCTGTTGGTTGGGCCCCTTGTGGCCAGACATGGCCTTGAGGCTCTTCCAGACTCCGCTGATGTTGTTCTGCTGCAGCTGATCCTCCATCTTTGTCCTGTAGATATTTTTCCCTTCCCTTATCTTCCTCCTCAGCTCCCTCTGCACAGTCCTCAGCTCCTCCTTGTTTCCTGATCTAAAGACCCTCTTCTTCTCCTTGAGGAGGGTCTTTATCTCAGGATTGATCCAGGGTTTGCTGTTGGAAAAACACCGTACAGTCCTGGTGGGTACGGTGTTCTCCACACAAAAGTTTATGTAGTCCGTTATGGTGTCTGTGAGACCCTCGATGTCCTCCCCATGGGCATCACTGAACACTTCCCACACAGTCGAGTCGAAACAGTCCTTAAGAGCCTCCTCGGCTTCATCGGACCATCTTTTGACTGTGCGGGTCACAGCTGGCTGCCTGTGCACAAGAGGTTTGTACACAGGCCGGAGGTGCACCAGGTTGTGGTCAGATCTTCCCAGGGGAGGGAGGGGTGATGAGGTGTATGCCTCCTTGGTGTTGGCATACAGTAGGTCCAGGGTTCTGTTGTCTCTGGTGGGGCAGGTGATGTACTGGGTGAAGGTGGGCAGAGTGGAGGACGGAGGGGCATGATTAAAGTCACCAGAGAGGAGGAGGAGGGCATTGGGATGTTGTGTCAGCAGCCTGCTTGTCGCCGAGTGTATGACGTCACAGGCCGCTTCTCCGTTAGCAGAGGGGGGAATATACGCAGCCATCATGATAACGTGCGAGAATTCCCTCGGTAAATATACCGGCCTCATGCTAACGGCCAACAGCTCAATGTCCGCTGTACAGGTCTGCTCCTTAACAGTGATGTGTCCAGAGTTACACCATCTATTATTCACAAACACTGCCAGACCTCCTCCCTTCCTCTTACCGCTCTCCGCTGTCCTGTCTGCCCGGATGATGCGGAACCCGTCCAGTGCAGCGTTGGTGTCCGGAGTCATCTCCGTGAGCCATGTCTCCGTGAACACCATGACGCTACACTCCCGGTATTCCCTCTGATGGCGAGTCAGTGCCGAGAGCTCGTCCATCTTGTTGGGGAGAGACCGTACGTTTCCCATGATGATGGAGGGGAGGACGGGTTTAAAACGTCTCCTCCTGGCGCGACGTTCTGCCCCAGCACGGCATCCCCGTCTCCTCCTCCTCAGCTCACGGGGACCTCGGGTCTCTCCTCCGGCAGCAGCGGCGCAGTGTCCCGGAGCGCTAACAGCTGACCCCTGCTGTAAACAAAGGGGGCCATGGCTGCGGGCTGAGCCTCCGGGCACGGAGGTGGAAAGTGCAGAAAAGTGCAGATAGACAGCGACAAACTGTACGTGTCTCGCTGCCATAGTGCACTTCAGTTTAAACAATTAAATAAGTAAAAGAAAAATAACGAAAAGTAACAAAAAAACACAAATTTAAAGGAAAAAGCTCACAGGTGAGCAGTAGCTGCTGTAAGAGGCAGCCACTCGCGGCGCCATTTTACAATAGATAGATAGATAGATAGATAGATAGATAGATAGATAGATAGATAGATAGATAGATAGATAGATAGATAGATAGATAGATAGATCTCATCAGGTCACATTTGATTACAAAATAACATGTTGCTTCACCGCTCCATCTTAAACAAAACATTCTTTCTTCTCTCCCAGGCCTGGCAAATAAAAACTGCTACAAAGAAGGTTCCTTTCCTAAAACACAACTCACGTTTTTCGTAATCATCCAGCCAAAAGAAATCAACATAAATGGAAGTCATTTTACTGAAGAGGACATCCCTTATGTCCTCGTAAACAGGACAGTAAAACAAAAAGTGCACCTCATTTTCAATTTCCCCGAGCTCACACAACAAACAGGTTCCGTCCTCCTCTGGAGTGGAATGAAACCTCCCGGTCTCTAGGGCTAATGCTAATGTTCCTGAGCATAACTGTGCACATAGGGATCTTTGTCTTTTGTTTAAATTGTACTTAACATAAAGTTCTGAATTAAAGTTGTTCTTTATGAGACAATAAGTTCGGAACTTTGGTTTACACCATATGTCAACTGACCATTTTTCTTTATGCATAAGAAACAGTTTGGTCCTAATATCCTGAATATTACAAAGTAACCTGTTCTGAAAAATGAAAGACAGGTCAATCATATAAAACAGAGATTTCAAACCCTTAGCCCATGGATGGCCATGCAAAATGTCCCAATGAAATATCTTTTTTGTAAGTCTCTGATCTGACATGTTCACAAGTCTATTCCAAAGTCGAAGCATTTGACATTTATGTCGGATCTTTGGTGATTCCCAACCCATGTCCCCAGTAATGGCCAAAACTGATGTTGATTTCTTTAACAGTAATGCCCCTGTTTGACTTTGACCTTTGTTGCATGTCAAACCCGTCTCTCCATCACAGTGTTTCCATGATCTAATGAAGGCAAAAAGCCGTCAGTATTAGGTGATACCACAGTCTAAGGTGCTACTCTTAAAATCCTGTCCCGTATGAAGGTCTGGAAGACAGGTCATTTTTGGGTGTCCTAACGCTCAAATTGCCTATAACCTCTCTGTAAAATATCCAGAATGCACTGTAAGAAAAGCAAGGAACAAGGCCTAATCTCAGTATCCACTTTCATGTCTGACTCAGCCTGTTACACCAACCTGTTCTCACTCCCAACTGGTCAGACCGAGTGGACACTTGCAGTGCCTCTCGATGTCTATTACCAACATACTGAGTAAGTATGTTGCTGGATGGTACATAGAGCATCATAGTTTGAGGTGTAGGGACTCTGTTAAGTTGAGTTTGTTGTCCTTGTTTTTTTATTTATTTGTCTATTTCTGTGTATGTACGTTGAGAGCAATGGAAAACCGGAGTCAAACTCCTTGTATGCTTATGCATATATGGCTAAAAGGCTGATTCTGATTCTGAGAGTGAGAATGTGTTTGCCCTTCTGAGCACTGAAGCCTTCACATCACCTTTTGTAAGATTTCAGAATTGGTCTCCAATATGGCCAAACATACAAAAGATATCATATAATGCAGAGTTACAGTAGTTCAAGGTCGTGTCAATCTCAGCTCAGAGAGAGGAAACCCTGATAAGGAATCAAGAGTAGATAGACGCGAAACATTTCACAACCACGGAACACCGAGCAATGATTAAACTAATGACATGATAATTGGATACCTTCTCAGAAAGTTTGTGACTGTTTTGAAGCTTGTTTTTTATTTACTTTCTATCACCATATCTGTGCATACAGTTTGGTCTGCAGCCTATCAGCCATCATAGCTATAAAATGAAAAGATAAAATGTGTATTTAACCAGGAAGTGTACAACGTACATACACAGGTTGGTGTAACAGGCTGAGTCAGACATTAAAGTGGATACTGAGATTAGGCCTCGTTCCTTACTTTCTTCTTTCATTATATCTGAATGGGTGCATACATTTTGTGTATTTACAACTTTATTTTATTGCCATACATCTATATTGTATTCAATGATTATTGTTTTATAGCATTTCATTTTTTTTTGTTTTGAAAGACCCTCTAACATCTTTAGTATAGTGCTATACAAATTAAGTTTAATATTATCATGACTGAAAGCTAGGAACCAGTATGCTCTTTTGCACTGTATGAACAGTAATATTCCCAGCAGCCAGACTTTAGTGTAGTTAATGACTTATTCATTTGGGTATTCATTCATGTCTGTAAACTCTTGAGAAACAGACAATAAAACATTGTGTTATTTCATTGTACGCATATTGTGTCCTTGAGGCAGTGATGCAAAGGTATTTATGATCATCTGGGGATTTACAGGAACACTAAACAAACTTTAGACTTTCTTTATTCCACCATGATTCTTCAGATGTGGACACAGCCACATGAGTATCTTTTGATGGGAAGGAAGGGCATGGCCTAAAATAATGACCTTTATTTCAGAGCTCAACATTATGAGGAAAGAGTTTGAGTTCTTCAAGGCTTCAAGGCTAATTTCACTAACTGATCAATCACCATGTCTGCAGACTGTCTTTTCCATGTGTGAAGCTACTGTACACATAATTCATAAGTGAACCGACATGAAAATGGAAGAGTGCGGCCAATTGTGCTCAGTCATTGTCTTTGCTGTTCCATGGGTTAACACAATTCTTGGTTGTGTGGTAGCCCAACCAAGCCATACCCTTGGCTTCAGAAGTTAGTGGAACAGTGGCTGCAGCTATAAAATACACAGTCAAACATTACAATGACCAGCAGTATAGTATAGTTTACATTAAAGCTTGCTTAGCTCAGCTTTAACAAGAAAACAGCCACATCAAAAACATTTACTGATGCCATTTGGAATGATTGTCAGTAAGTTAGTGTTGTCATTAGTTGCACTAATGATATGTTTAGATAAATAGCCAACCTGAGATGTTGCCAGTCCAAAGTCACTCGCCGAGAGCTTTCGCCATCTGTGTGTTTACTGTGCTACTAACCGGGGCTGAATGGTTAGTTAGTTTTTCTGGTTTGTTTATTTGATTAAATCCAAAGTGGAGTCACAGCGGCCTGTGGCCAGACCAGATCAGACAGGAGTGTCAGTACAGTCCAGGATCAGACCCCCTGGTGCTGCTGTTTGCACTAGCTGAACTCAAGTTACTACAGCCGCGAACTGAAGGTCCCGACGTAGTAGTCACCTTTAAAATACAAATGCAGAACACACAGCTGACACACATACTGTATCTTAATATCCAGTCCAGTTTCACTTTTTTTAAAGCATTGACCAGAAATCACAACAATAAACTCTTTAATGCTGCCAGGAAAAAGATCAGAGTTCAGGTTCATATCTTTATGTGCAATCATCTTCCTGCAGACGAGGCTGAGTCATAGACAACCATCAACACTCGGTTCAAGAGTGTGTATATAAAGAGCAGGGAGAACTCCTCATCATCACTGCATCGCTCGGCTCATACCTGAAACACTTTGCTTCACATTTACCTGACAGGTAAGACACCGGCTGTGTTTCTCCTCATTCAGTGAAGGTCGTGGGGGCCTTCTGCTCTCCTCTGTATATTTATTGGCAGTTTTTCTTCTACACAGAACTCACCGTTGTTCATCACCATGAAGACTCTCCTGGTGCTCTCCGTTCTCCTCTGTGCTTCATTTGCAGGTGATATTCAACACAAACACAGACAATTTAGACTGAACACACCTACATAATCCATGTGCTCATGAGTCAATCAGCAAGCCACTGTCACAGTGAACTCTGTTGTAAAGCTGTGTGTAGCAGTGAACAGTGAGGGACAGAGGAGTAACAAGATCACTACTGTTACTGACAGTGTTGTGTTTTTCTCTGCAGCTCCGGCTGAAGACAAAGTGAAGGCTCCAGGTCAGTTTCTAAAGTCTTTGCTTTAATACACACTCAGTCAGACAGTAAGAGTTTCATCTATCTAACGCCACCTCTGATGTGATTCATTCACAGAAGCAGCAGTGGAGGCCCTGAAGGAACAGATAGTAGCTGTACATGGTGAGTGTCCTCTTTAAATCTCATGTTCTTCAGCCTGCACTGTGACAGCTACCAAACATGTGAGAACATTACCTAAACAAATGATCAAAATAGCGCAGCTTGTCCACTGATATCCAAAGTTAGGAAAAACAAGTTCCACCAGTATGCTCAGATGGGTAGATAGTTGTGTTGGATTTGACCCCACTGTAGGGCACATGTTAACAGCAACAGGTTCAACAGTGAAACAATTACAACTCAGCCTGGTACATGATGTCGAAACCAGCAGAAACCAGACAACTCATGACCTTCAAAATAGAGCTGGTGTTGTTCATGCTTGCTAAGATTTAAGACCAACATTCGTTACCTTTTCCTACAGGTTCTGTCAAGATCAATCAATCTAGTCAGAAATTATATGTATTTTTTTTTTTAGTCATGCTTGCGGCATGGATTTAAGTGTGTTAATGAGTAAGGACACGTCATTCTTAACAATATACCCTGTGGCTGCTTATAGTTAACAAAGGGGGGAATTACATATTTGAGTTATCATAGTTGTAATTTATCTAGTTGATCCTGAAAGTTCAATTAGATTAAAGACATTTTTAAACAATTGTTATGCGCACAATGATAAGACTTAGCACACACATATTGACACATTTTGGTACTGCAATATATACATATATACAGTATATACATTATGTAACATGGATACATATACTAACCATTGTGTTGACTGTTTGTTGCTGTTTGTGCAGCACCTGAGGAGGCAGCAGCACCTGAATGTAAGTGCCACATCACTGTTTTAATATTTCCTTTATGTGTCTTCATTAGTGAGGTCCTCATGGCAATAACAATGAGAGAGACAGTAGAATAAAAGTCAAACTCCTGTTTCCAAATAGCACAAATGTCATGTAGAAAATATAAGCATGACGTGCTTAGATGACGTAGCAGTATTTTTGCAGCTCTTAGGCTATTTACTATAACCTGTCTAGATTTACTCCTCTGAGAACTATTCTCCAAAATATGTCGGATACATACAGACAGATGTTGGTGTCATTAGAGCAGCTGTTTCTGCTGTAGGAGGCTGTAAGAAGGGAGATTAGAAAGGACCTATTATCATTCTCTCTGCTCTGTCTGTCTGTCTGTAGCTCGTTATAACTTCTGTCCAAACGGCTGGTTCAGCCATGGCTCTCGCTGCTTCCTGTTCGTCAGTACTCCCATGACCTGGTACAGCGCTGAGGTACTTCCACCTTTACACTTCTGTGTTGTTATTATGAGCAGCTCAATAAGTTATTTGATTGATTTGGTCATTAATTAAGTCAGCTACTTTAGAACTTACCGTCAACGCAAATGATGAATGCAACACGAAGAAATGAATTTACCTAACTATTTATGTTCTTCCTCTGACCGACAGGAGCACTGCAACAATCTGGGTGGCCACCTGGCCTCGGCCACCAACCCCAGAGAGTACAGCTTCCTCCAGCAGATGACACAGACAGCTGGTCAGAGCATCGCATGGATGGGAGGCTTCAGCCTGCAGGTCTGAATTTATAAAGAAATACCGGTAGCCGGCCCAGATCAAGCCCAGGACCTGGTCCAAAGGGCGTCCAGAATCACACAAGAGCTAATGAAGAGACTAAGACAACACTTCCTTACTCTCGTGCTCTTTGTCTCTCAGGGCCGGTGGATGTGGATTGACCGTGAGGGTTTCTATTACACCAACTGGTACTCCCAGTCCTCCTCCAGCAGCTACCCCTGCATCCACCTACGCAGCTCCTGTAAGTCCTCCTGTTTGCTTTGGCTGCCTAGCTTTACTAGTTCAGCTTTTCAATACTTGAACCTGGATTTCTGTCTTGGTCCCAGGGAGTGGAAATCTGTATTTATATTGATTTTTATCTTGATATGGGTCACTGACTTGTACTTCAGGAGCCTGGAGTACGAGTGATAGTACCATAAACATTATGGTTTATCATTTGTTACTCAAAAATGTGTTACTTATTTTTTCTCTTTTTTTAAATGAAATTTCAGATGGTTGGGGTAACACCCAGTGTGGCTCTGCTTACCGCTTCATCTGCTCCAAGAACCCTTTCAGCTGTTAACATACATTCTAAACATCTGAGGCCTTGGAACGGATCAGCTGGTGTTTATTTACTGTTTAAGGACAACTCATGAGTTCTGTTGAGTGTCTTACTGAATGATAGATTTCTATTGTGTATTCTTCAAAGCGTGAAAATGACGAAGTGTTAAGTAACTTTGGTGTCAAAGATTTTTGTGTTTGTGATTGTGACAGTTGGTTCTTTCCCATAATAAAGACTTATGAGAATAGGACAATGTGTGATCTTCCTTTAAGAGCTTGATTTAAAAGTGGCTGTTGAAGTCCAGCAGTAGTCTAAAGCTAAGTTCAAATAGAATCATATATCACAGAACTAATGTTTTGATCCATGGTGTTGGTGCCATAAGAGGTACGGCATAAATTAAAGATAAGAAAAACTCTTCTTTGATATGCTACTAAGAGGTACTGGCTCTAGAATAAAGGAAGTTATGTTAGAAGTGGAAAAAAGAGTTTGAAGCGTTTTAACCTGTATTCACCAGTGATGTAGACCCCTCTGCTGCTCTGGGTTGGTGTCCGCACTAGGTGGCAACCTACGGTTCTGATGTGATGCAGAACTTTCTTAAAATCTGCATTCTCTCTACTGACAAGCAGGGGGCGACTCCTCTGGTTGCAAAAAGAAGTCTGATTGTATAGAAGTCTATGAGAAAATGACCCTACTTCTAACTTGATATATTACCTCAGTAAACATTGTAAACTTGAGTTTATGGTCTCAACCCCTAGTTTCAAGTCTTTCATTTGGTAGATTATGGTGCCTTTTAGAGTAAAATAGACCATAAAGCAAAATATGCTTTAGGGCATACTGTGATTGATGGTTCGCTGCTGCTACCAGAGCTGCATACGGTGTCTGTACATCAATCCTCCGCATTCAAAATATGGAAACTTTCATTCTCTGGTTGCTAAAAGCCAAGATGGCGGCGACCGCTATCCAAGATTGCGACGGCCAAATCGCCGATCTCAAGACTTCAAAACGGCATGCCACAAACCAATGGGTGACATCACAATGTCTGAGTCCAGTTCTTATATACAGTCTGTGGTCGACACCCATGTGTTTCCCCCATTGACACTCTCTTGTCTCAGAGCCCTGGTGTGTATAAAAACCTTATGAGATGGTAATGATTGAGCCAGCTATAAGCAGTTATATAGTAACACCCAGATAAGTAAGTGTGTGTGTGTGTGTGTGTGTGTGTGTGTGTGTGTGTGTGTGTGTGTGTGTGTGTGTGTGTGTGTGTGTGTGTGTGTGTGTTTGTATCCAGCCCGACCCACTGTGCCAGCCTAAGTCGCTCCTTGATTTGAGGACAGTTTCCACCTCGAGCTCACCAGGAGGTAAGGAGGCTCTGTCTACAGGATGGGAGAATTCTACTTCCAGGTTATCAGACCATCACATAAATCCATGTCAACACAGCTATCCCATGACAGAAAATTCACCATCCTGGTTAGCTACTTCAACATAACAGTGTCTAGGGCTGGAGGTGGGTGGACCACAGCTCCTTCAACTACAACTGGTGGAGTTCACAGAATACCATCAGCTACTCCCAGTGCATCCACTCTAACATCCGTCACTTCAACTCTTCAGTAAACAGCTAGCTAATTATACCTCTGGAATAAAGATAAATGTCTGTTTATCTTGACCACTGCACGTTTCTCTGTTCAACACAAGCTTTAAGGATTTTATTTTTAAAGGCTTTATAAACCCAAGAAGAGTCATCATTATCAGGCTAATGTATATCAACATAACATTTAAAGGAGCTGTATTTAACATTTATAGCATTAATATATCATAAAACACTGTTTATCCATGTAAAGATAAAGTGGACTAAAGTGGATGTCTACCTGAGCAGAGAATGAAGTGTCTGTCCCTCTGTGAGCCGCCAGCTCGCTGTCAACATGTTGAGAGATGTTGAAAGGCAATCAAAATGCTTGTACCATTAATTCATTAACATTTCTTCTGGATACAGTCTGAGCACTGAACTTAATCATCAACACCTGATAGCAAATGTTACCTGCTTGCTGTTGTAACATAGGCCAAGGAGGTTCCCTACACTTGTAAATGTAAACATATAAGTAGACTCTACATGGTCAAAATAATCTAATGTCATGCTAATTCTTCTTTCATTGGGAACCTAAAGAACCCTACAGAACCCTAGCATAGTTGGGTCTCACCTGGATGTGTAGCCAACCTGTACATACTCTTTTTCTACTTCTCGACAGAGAGGGAGAGGTCAATGAGCAACAAATCTAGCTTTGATACAAATAATAAAATAATTCTAAAAAGCTTCATCGCCAAGGCAAAAAAGAATCCAACGTAAAAGAACAAGCTATTATTCATTCATGGCCTTTTCACCAAGACATTTAATGGGATCTGATTGGTTGGTTTACTGTGTTCTTGATGAAAAAGGGACATTTTTGAGTGAAAAGGCACAAAAACTCCTGAACTAGATTGAACAAATAATAACAATAATAGTGAACAAGTGAAAAACTGAATCAAGAATATATAATAGATGATGATTCATTACTGAGACAATACCGTGAATGAACCTTTTCAATGATCAGTTTTTAGATATATCTTTATAGCTGCGTACGGACCAGTAAATACTACAATACTTTTGGTGTCCTCATAAAGGGACGGGAAGAGTACAGAGCACAGTCACATCAGACTGTCTCTACTCAAAGACATTCATAGTGTTCTAATGCGTTGCCCACATAAAAAGTGGCAGATATAGTCATGAGAAGAAGGAAAAATTTGAAGTTCAAACCCTGCCTACTTTCTCATCTCCCCAAAGCTGACCAATCACTGAAGAGATAGGGAGTGAATGTCTGATAGAAATTACAAGTTAAAGTTATAAATGGTTGAACACAGACTCCTAATCCAATGTCAAAAGGGCGTGGAGGACACTATTCTGAAGAATCATACTGATGTCCTTACCTACCTTACCTACTTTCAAAAAGTACTTTATTAAATATTATAGTTTCTTTCATTTGACAGTAATTCATTACATTTCAAAATGAATGCCTATTCAGAGTAATGCATCCGGTTGCATTATTTTTGTATTACTGTCACTAAAATAACGGCAGAAGTAAGACTCGGCATTATAAAATGGAAGAGGTCATGTTGTGCTGTGTCCTCATAGAGTTTTTCTCCGTCAGAATAGTGCAAGCAGGGTGGTGTGGTTTTGTTTCTATGGCAAATATCCTGACAACATATCACCACTCTAACCCCGTTGTCTCCTGTGCTCCCTTGTTTGTTTATCTCTGTGTGTGTCTGTGAGGTGGGTGTGTCACCCCTCTCACTCTCCCCAGCTCCCTGATTACTGCCAAGCATACTCACCTGCTCCAAGCCACACACCTGCCTTCCATCTACTCATCAACTCTCTAGTATATCAACCCACGGTCATCCACTCACTCACCGCCAGATCGTTCTCCGCATTATGCCAGACCTTCCAGCGTTATTCCCCGGACTGATTTCCCGTTGCCGACCCTGCCTGACTGTCTGGACTTACCTGCCTTGCCTGAGCCCCGGTCAACGACTCAGCCTTCTGTCCCCGACCCCGAGTTTAGCCTCCGCTTCCTCTGATTTCCGTCTGCCTGATCCCCTGCCTGTTTCCCTCTGTGAGTCATATCCTGCCTGTCTGTATGCTGAGTTCTCCGCTTTGAATAAAGCTCCAGAACTTTATCTGTCTCCTGGTCGTTCTGCTTTTGGGTCCACACCACACTCCGTGACATCCATCACCATTGATGATGCCGTGGTGAAGCCAACTCGGACTGTGAGGAATCTGGGTGTGACCCTGAACGACCAACTGTCGTTCTCAGCAAACATTGCATCTGTCACACGCTCCTGCAGATTCCTGCTCTACAACATCAGGAGGATTCGCCCCTTCCTCACTGAGGACGGCGCAGGTGCTCATCCAGGCTCTGGTCATCTCCCGCCTGGACTACTGCAACTCACTACTTGCCGGAGCCCCGGCGTCGGCCATCAGACCTCTGGAGCTTGTCCAGAAAGCTGCAGCACGTCTGGTGTTCAATCGCCCCAAGTTCTCCCACACAACTTCCCTTCTCCGTTCTCTACACTGGCTCCCTGTAAGAGCTCGCATCCAGTTTAAGACTCTGGTGCTAGCCTACAGGGCAGTGAAAGGAACAGCTCCTTCCTATCTCCAGGCCTTGGTCAAGCCCTACACCCCCGCCCGACCACTTCGCTCTGCTGCCTCGGGGCGATTGGTTGCCCCGTCGCTCAGAGGTCCCTGCGGCCGATCCACCCGGTCACAGCTTTTTTCTGTCCTGGCCCCTCAGTGGTGGAATGAACTCCCCACTGACGTCAGGACAGCAGAGTCGCTGCCCATCTTTCGGCGCAGGCTGAAAACTCACCTCTTCAGAAGCACTACCCTGAGCCTTCCTCGTAGCACTTATTGCATTCGTATTAGTTGTTGCACTTACTGTATTCGTATCAGTTCGCTGCACTTATTGAATTCGTATTCGTTTACTGCACTTATCCTATTCATAGTAGTTTGTAGCACTTATTGTATTCGTATTAGTCTGTTGCAATTATTGTTTTCGTAGTAATTTGCCTCTGCACTATACTTTTGCTCTAGTTTATGCTTTAAGATGCTTGTTTAAGAAAGGAGATGCACTTATGACTTCTGGTGACTAGTAGTTCTCTTGAATACCTATGTTGAATACACTTCCTGTAAGTCGCTTTGGATAAAAGCGTCTGCTAAATGACTGTAATGTAATGTAATGGTACTGATTGGTTTCTAGTCACAACCAAACACCCACCAATGTCCATCAACAATCTGACAACATTACTGGTATCACTGGTTTCTGATATTTCAAGTGATTACAGCAGAGTGAGATTTATTATTATTATTATATGTTTATAGAAATATATTAAAATGTAATATGTGATGGAAATCACACAAGCAGAGAGAATCTTATGAAGGTTACGAGTTTACCCATTAATGCAAATCAGTATTTAAGTGGACATTAATTGAATCCTGACCTGAGAGTTTCCAGTTCACAGTGTGGACTCTCCAGTCCAGCAGACAGCAGCTTCACTCCTGAATCCTGCAGGTCATTGTTACTCAGGTCCAGCTCTCTGAGACTAGAGGACTGGGAGCTGAGGACTGAGGACAGAGCTTCACAGCTTCTCTCTGAGAGGTTACAGTATCTCAGTCTGAAGAGACAACAATCAACAAGAAGAAAAATTAATATTTGTGTTAAAATGAAATCCTCTTTGATAATGAGTCTGTACTAAAGTAGAACCAGAAGGAACAAAGATAATTTCTTTAGTGAAAGTGGATAAAATACTTGCTATTCTACACTAAACAAGATACAATGTAGGTTCAGTGTACTCTACTGTATACATGAAGTACTGTAGTATCACTATCAGGATGAGGGGTGGACATTTATATTTATATTATTATTACGGAGAGGTACTGCAGGTCCTTCCTTCCTGCTGCTGTCAGGCTGCAAAACCAACTCTGCTCCCAGTAGACCACACATACAAAAAGACTGACTATATAAATCTTTTTTTTTTTTTTTTTTTTTTTTTTTTTTTTTTTTTAACTTTTTATTTTGGATTTTGAATTTTGGACAGAAAGAAATAAAGGAAAAAAAAGGAAAAACATACAACATACTCATGGGTGTAACAGTATAGGGTCACATTCTTCTCAATACATCGAAGTACAGTGTCATACTATTCCAGGCACAGTGCATACATAATCCATTTTTCCCAACGTTCAACACATTTCTCCAATTCCAATCTTAAAATATAAGTCAGTCTCTCCATACAGTAAACTTCTTTCACTATCCCCCTCCACTGGTGCAATGTTGGGGGGTCAGTTTGGAGCCATCTTCGGGTTATAGCCTTTCTACCACATGCCAAGAGAATCTTTAGCAGGTATTTGTATTTGTGAGGGATAAATTCTGGTATTTTACCTAGATACAAAGTAGTAAAAGAGTAGTCTAATTTAATTCCCATCATCTTACATATTTCATTAGTTACTTCCCTCCAATATGGTTGAATTCTTTGACAAGCCCAAAAGACATGAAAATGGTTGGCCATGATGGCTCCACATTGTCTCCAACAAAGCCCCGGACTCTGAGAGCCTGATTGCAAAGCCGTTATTTTAGGAGTGATAAAAAACCTCACAACATTCTTCCAACCAAACTCTCTTAATGATCTTGAGTTTGCAGTGGTTGCTTGTGTCTCACATATCTCCATCCAAGACTCATCTGATATTTCTGTACCAGACTCCTTTTCCCATTTTTGTTTGATGTATAACGTAGAGTGATTTTTGGAGGTTTGTATACTTTCATATATTCGTGAGATCAGTTTTTTAATGTTGTTTTTTTCATATGCTTCATGGAATATAGAGATCAGGTTATATTCTTTCCCCGTTTTGATTTGTGATATTTTATTAAAGTAGTCTCTAGCTTGTAGGTATCTAAAAAAATTGCATTTTTCCAATCCAAATGAGTCAGAAATTGCCTTATAACTCTGAAATTTACCGTTAGAAGTGAGTGAACAAAAGGATGTGATGCCTCTCCTAATCCACTGTTTAAAGCTCCCGTCCAGTCTCGCAGGTTCAAATTCTGGATCATATGCTACCCAATTCAAGACCCTGGCCTGTTTCTCTAGCTGCAATTTCCTCAACACCTTAAACCACAGTTTAACCGTGAATAGGGTCCATTGATTCAAGCTGTCATAATTCTTTTCTGTTTGGCTTTTGTTTCCTAATATTGATTGTATTGGAATATCTGTCTGTGTAATTTCCAAAGACTTCCATTTAGATTCATAATTTGGTGTACACCAGTATACTAAGGGTTTCAATTGTGCAGCATGATAATAGGCCTGTAAGCATGGTAGAGCTCTCCCTCCCCTCTCCTTCTTCAACTGCAGTGTCTTGAACTGTACCCTCGGTCTTTTACCGTTCCAAATAAACCTTGAAATCCACCCGTCCCATTCATCAAATTGTTTGGGTGGTATCTCCAGGGGTAAGGACTGGAAGAGATAAAGAAATCGTGGCAACACATTCATTTTGATTATTTCTATTCTATTGCTCATATCCAGCGGGAGCATCGTCCATCTAGAGATGTCTGATTTTACCGCTTTGTTGATGGGGCCATAATTAATTTCAGAAAGCTTCGACATATCTTTTGGTAGATTTATTCCTAGATATTTTATTGTGGAAGAGTCCCATTTAAAGTTGTACTTCTTTTTTATATCTGGATGGGGAGTATAATTAAATGTAAGGGTTTGAGTTTTTTGAATATTTAGCTTGTATCCAGAGTATGAGTTGTAAGTCTTTATTAGACACATCAATCTGGGGATGCTCGAGTCAGGGGTTGTGATAAAGAGCAGGACATCATCCGCAAACATACAAATTTTATGTTCCTCTCCTCTAATAGTTATCCCCTTTATCTCAGGGTCCTCTCTAATTGCTTGGGCCAAAGGTTCAATAAATAAGGCAAACAAGGTCGGACTCAGGGGACATCCCTGGCGTGTCCCTCTTTTAGGCTAGGCGAATAGTTTGTGACAGGTGTCCATTTATCCTAATCCTGGCTGTTGGAGAGGAGTATAACGATTTAATACATGTAATGAAGCAGTCCTTAAAGCCAAATCTTGCAAGTACCCTATACAAATATTCCCAACCTACTGAGTCGAAAGCCTTTTCGGCATCTAGACTAACCAACATTGCACCAATTTTGGTCGAAGTAACATGACTCATCACTTGTAATGTTCTCCTTAAATTATCCTGTGTCTGTCTATTTAGTACAAAGCCTGTTTGGTCCAAATCTATTAGCTCCGGGATAATAGCTTCCAGCCTTTTAGATAGGACTGAGGCAAATAGTTTATAGTCTACATTGAGTACTGATATTGGTCTATATGAGCTGCATTCCTTTTTATCTTTACCTTCTTTTGGGATGACAGAAATGACTGCTTCCTTCCATGACTGTGGGGCTTCTCCTGTTCTCAAGGTGTGGTTAAAGCAGTTAAGCAGCATAGGTGTTATTTGTGTTCTAAATGTTTTGTACCATTCAGACGAATATCCATCTGCACCAGGAGCTTTATTAGCTTTCAATCTTGAGATGGCTTTATTCAGTTCTTCTAGCTTTATCTCAGCCATAATTTCTTTATTCTGTTTTTCTCCTATGGATGGTAGGTCCAGCGAACTTAGAAACGTCTCTATTATTGTGGTATCGGCTCTGGTTGGTTGAGTATACAAGTCCTTATAATATAGTTCAAAAGAGCGTTGGATGTCTTCTAGATTACCGCTCATATTTTTTGTCATAGGGTTCCTAATTTTATATATTGTATTCTTTTCCTGTTGTTTTCGTATCCTCCAAGAAAGGAGTTTCATAGCCCTCGATCCTGTCTCATAGTACTTTTGTTTGGTAAATTTAAGTTGTTTTTCAATTTCCTCATCATATATACCATTTATATCTTGTTTGATTTTATTTATTTTAATTAATATTTGAGGATCTTTTTGTTCTGTATGTCTAATCTCTAGTGACTTAAGTTCCTCTTGTAATTCGTTAAGTCTTTTCTGTTTTTCTTTTTTCCGTGAGGCCGTAAGGGCAATTATTTTACCTCGAATTACAGCCTTTGCTGCATCCCACAAAGTATTAGGAGACACTTCTCCATTATCATTATACTGTAGGTATGTTTCAAATTCCTGCTGGATCTGTTTCTGTACTGCTTTGTCATTTAAAATGCTTGTGTTAAGCCTCCAAAGTGTATTTTTCCGTTGGCTGTTTAAATATAAGGTTAAATATACGCCTGAATGATGAGATACGTCTCTAATCCCTATCTCACAATCTCTGACCCTATGCCAGTCTGATTTATACATAAATAAGTAATCAATCCGCGAGTAAACAGAGTGACAAGGGGAGTAATATGTAAATTGTTTTTCTATGGGATGGGATTCTCTCCACACATCAATCAGGCCCAGTTGTGTAAGCATTCGCTGAACCAAGATGGCATTTGGGCTTTTCTTTTGGCGTTGGTTAGATGTATCTAATTTTGGTTGAAGTTGGATGTTAAAGTCACCACCAAGAATCAGGGTTCCCTGTGTTTCCTTTACCATCAATTCGAATATTTTCTTAAAAAAAGATTTGTTACTCCCTGGGGGAGCATACACATTAAATAAAGTTACTGCTTCATTATCTAATTTGCCTTTTACTAAGACAAATCTCCCTTCATTATCTTTTACCTGAGAAATAAACTCAAAATTTACTGTATTGGGGATCAGTATGGCCACACCTCTCCTCCGGCCTGATTTATGAAATGAATAATAGGTATTTTGAAACCCAAGCTTTTTTAATTTTTCATGTTCAGAGGAAAGAGATGTGTCTCCTGCCAATATATTATCTGCTGCTTTTCTCGCTTCATTTTTGCAATAATTTTACTCCTTTTTATCGGATTATGCAGCCCATTGACGTTGAGTGTGACTACTTTATACTCCTGACGATGCATATCTTTTTCCAAACTGTGTAAACTTGTGTGACATTACCCATGATAACAAGAACAACGAACAGTGAACAATGAACTAGAAAAACAGAAACCAAAGACTTCCAAGTCCGAAGTTCAAATAAAGCTTCAAAATGAGAGGAAATCCTCGCGTCCATCGAGGGCCTCTCTGTGTCAGAGATGGTACTCTGCACCGGTAACATTTAAAACAGCTCCCAAAAACCGGTAAAAAGTTCAAACCTGTCCAGCTCTGTGAGAAACGATAGTCAGTGTCTTAGTAGCTCACCCACAGACGCTTCACTCTGCAGCGTCAGATGTTCCCGGAGAGGCGCGCTGAAAGCTCCGTAGTTTCTCCCTGATCCGTCCGCGATCCACCGCCCGTCCGGATCGATTTGCACCCGCTTTCTCCCACGTTGATAATCTCCGTTGTTTCTCCACGGTCGGGTCTGGCTCTGTCACATTTTCCAGAGTGATTCCTCTCTTCTTCAGGTCCTTTGCAGCCTCCGCCGCGCTCTTGTAGATCCGGGTGCCGCTGTCAAAAAACACCTTCAATTTAGCTGGATGTGGCGTCTGGAAGCGGATACCCTTGGCTTTGAGCTCTCTCAGCATTCCCGCATATGCCTTTCTCTTTTTCAAGATCTCGGGAGGGTAATCTTGGTCGAAATAGATCCTTTTCCCCTCATATCGAACGACTTTTTTCTTCCATGCTGTGTGCAGCACCTGCTCTTTCACTCTGAACTCGAGGAAGCAAATCACCAGTGATCTTGGCGGAGCGCCTTGGGGAGGTTTTGGAGCCAGTGCCCGGTGGCAGCGCTGTATGCCGAGGTCCATGTCCGCTACCGGCATGCCGACTTCTGATTTTATTAGCTTGGTCACAAACGCCGACAGATCGGGCCCCTCAGACTCTTCCGGTATTCCGTGTATACGGAGGTTGTTTCGGCGTGAGCGTGCTTCTAATTCGGTTAATTTAGCCTGCAAAGTGTCTTGGGTCTCTAATGCCTGGATGAGAGCCTCCCTCGCAGCTTCATCCCTGTCTTCGATATCAGATATACGTTGTTCTGCCTCCGCAACTCTAACTACAGTAGCATTTAGCTCGCTAGTAGCTTCTTCAAGTTTCTGGTTGATTTCTCCTTTAAACTCGTTCAGTTCCTTCTTCATGTCGTTGCGAAAAGAGCGTCGGAATTCACTCATTTCACTTTTTAGGTCTGACCTGAGTGCCCGAATCTCGTTGTAGATAGCCTGCATGTTCGGGTTAGCTACTTCTTTATCAGCGCCGCCATTGTCCTCATTGCCGTCTTCGTCTTCATATGTTTCGTCGGATGTCGCCGTTTTATCACGTTTTGAGCTTGGTTTAAGTTTAGTCTTTTTTTGCTTCTCCCCTTCCATGGTTAATATCAGTACGTTGTTTTTATCAGTAAGGTTTTTCTAAGGGGATTATATCACACCGGGTGGGAGCGAGATTTTCAAGCAGCCATTAGGTTCAGCGCCACCGGAAGTCCGTCCTGACTATATAAATCTGTGTATTATAAAAAATATGTGAAAGCCACGGCAATACTAAAATGATTCTGTCTGTTTATATAATATTTAGGTTATTGTGGATTTTTACTTATTTATTATTCTTTACAGTGTTATTACTTGTTCATAATACTTGTTTTGATCTTGTTTCTTTACTATGTCTCTTGTTTGCACTCTCTGCTGCTGTAATCCTGCAAATGTCCCCGCTGCAGGACTCATAAAGGATTATCTCATCTTATCTTATCTATTGTTGTTCATTAGCGTTTAAAACAAATTCAAGCGTTTCTGTTGTCTTCCCGACTAGTTTAAAAAAAAGGGAGAACAAGGAGTTGTGACCAGCAGAGGGGATGAGTGAGCTAATGAGAGAGAGAGAGTGAGAGCGAGAACAAAGTGAGTGAACAAGGTAAATTAAACTTCATATACTGATTTCATGTCATTACGTTCTAAAGCAGAAATAAACAACCATCAAACTCTCAGCAGATCGTCACTGTAGAGACAGACATTCAAGTTTTCAGTCTCTTTCTACCTCTGCATTTCTCATTTTCATTCATTAATTATATCAAACATAACATCATAAAGCAGAAATAAGAGCAACAACAGGATGACCCTGTGATGTTTTATTGTGAATGTGAATTATGTTTCAAACTCCACCATCGTGTTTTAATCCGCTGTGGATCAAGTTTGTCTGTTCTATAAGGTTCTTAAGATGGGATGGAAAAACAAACAGGAATTCACAGTTAGGACATTTGGACTCTAGTTTAGACTCTGAGATTAGTTCCTCTGGTTCCATAGGTCTGGTTAATTTCTTGGTGAAAAAGAGGTTTATGAAATCTGAAATCCTGATGAACTCATTCAAAGATTCAGAAAGAGAGAGGCTGTTTACACTGCATGGAGCTGATAGTTTAGAGACACATTTACATCAGTGAAGAGGAACTAACTTGATCTGACCTGAGAGTTTCCAGTTTCCAGCGTGGATTATTCAGTCCAGCAGACAGCAGCTTCACTCCTGAATCCTGCAGGTTGTTGTTACTGAGGTCCAGCTCTCTCAGACTAGAGGACTGGGAGCTGAGGACTGAGGACAGAGCTTCACAGCTTCTCTCTGAGAGGTCACAGTCATTCAGTCTGAAGAGACACCAAAAGTAAAAAAAAATGGCAATAAGTTTCCGGAGTGTATTAAAGTTTTGATATGTGAATCGTACTCTCTCTGTACTTACAGAGCTTTGTTGGAGGCTTTGACCACTGGCAGCAGCCTCGTAAAAGCCTCCTCTGAAGCAGAGTATTTCTTCAGGTCAAACACGTCCAGATCTTTTTCTGATGACAGTAAGATGAAGACCAGAGCTGACCACTGAGCAGGAGACAATATGTATCTGAAGAGACATCCTGAACTCAGGGACTGTTGGATCTTCTCCACTAGAGAACCATCATTCAGTTCATTCAGACAGTGGAACATATTGATGCTTTTCTCTGGAGAGAGATCCTGGGCGATCTTCGTCTTGATGTACTGGACTGTTTCCTGATTGGTCTGTGAGCTACTTCCTGTCTGTGTCAGCAGACCTCATAGGAGAGTCTGATTGGTCTGCAGTGAAAGACCCAGGAGGAAGCGGAGGAACAAGTCCAGGTGTTCATTTGGACTCTGTAAGGCCTTGTCCACAGCACTCTGGTAGAGATGTGTTAGTTCAGGTTTGTCTCTGAAGACTTGGGAGGTTGTTTGTTCTTCTGACAGCAGATCAACACCAGAGTTGATGAAGGTCAGATGGACATGAAGAGCAGCCAGAAACTCCTGAACACTCAGATGGATGAAGCAGAACACCTTGTCCTGGTACAGTCCTCTCTCCTCTCTAAAGATCTGTGTGAACACTCCTGAGTACACTGAGGCTGCTCTGATATCAATGCCACACTCTGTCAGGTCGGATTCGTAGAAGATCAGGTTTCCTTTCTGCAGCTGATCAAAAGCCAGTTTTCCCAGGGACTCAGTCATCTTTCTGCTCTCTGGACTCCAGTGTGGATCTGTCTCAGCTCCTCCATCATACTTGATGTTCTTCAGTTTGGACTGAACCACCAGGAAGTGGATGTACAACTCAGTCAGGGTCTTGGGCAGCTATCCTCCCTCTCTGGTCTTCAACACATCCTCCAGAACTGTAGCAGTGATCCAGCAGAAGACTGGGATGTGGCACATGATGTGGAGGCTTCGTGAGGTCTTGATGTGGGAGATGATCCAGAGGAAGTCGACACTCATCCAGAGGAAGTCGACACTCATCCAGACCATCAAAGATGAACACAACCGGGAACTCCTCAAACCTGCAGATTCCTGCTTCTTTGGTTTCAGAGAAGAAGTGATGAACAAGTTCCACCAAGCTGTACTTTTTCTCTTTCAGCACATTCAGCTCTCTGAAGGTGAATGGAAATGTGAACTGTATGTCCTGGTTGGCTTTGTCTTCAGCCCAGTCCAGAGTGAACTTCTGTGTTAAGACTGTTTTCCCAATGCCAGCCACTCCCTTTGTCATCACTGTTCTGATTGGTTCCTCTCTTCCAGGTGTGGCTTTAAATATATCTTCTTGTCTGATGGTTGTTTCTGGTCTGTCTGGTTTCCTGGATGCTGTTTCAATCTGTCTGACCTCATGCTCATCATTGACCTCTGCAGTCCCTCCCTCTGTGATGTAGAGTTCTGTGTAGATCTGGTTCAGAAGGGTTGGGTTTCCTGCTTTAGTGATCCCCTCAAACACACACTGGAGCTTCTTCTTCAGGTTAGATTTGAGTTCACGCTGACAAACTGCAGCAGGAAGTCCTGAATGAACAAACAACAATGAGTCACAGAATAGATTTCAACATGTCGTATCCTCAAAGAAGAGTATATGAGTATATTTTTGGTCCATCTCTTGAGACATTCGTAAAGGTCCCATACAGTCTTAAAATATATAAGAAGGCACTCCGTAATGCTAGAGCAGCCTATTATTCAGCATTAATAGAGAAAAATAAGAACAACCCTAGGGTTCTCTTCAGCACTGTAGCCAGGCTGACAGAGAGTCACAGCTCTGTTGAGCCGTGTATTCCTATAAACCTCAGTAGTAGTGACTTCATGAACTTCTTTAATGATAAGATTCTAACTATTAGAGAAAAATTTTATAATCTACTGCCCTCAACCAGTACCGATCGATCCATAGCTGTAGAACCTGAAATATATTTAGATGGCTTTTCTCCCATCGACCTTCAACAATTGACTTTAACTATTTCTAAGTCTAAACCTTCCACCTGTCTCTTAGACCCGATTCCGACTAGGCTGCTTAAGGAAGTTTTACCTTTAATCAGCAACTCCTTATTAGAAATTATCAATCTGTCTTTACTGACGGGCCATGTACCACAGGCCTTCAAACTAGCTGTAATTAAACCTCTTCTTAAGAAACCTACTCTAGATCCAGAGGTGTTGGCTAACTATAGACCTATATCTAACCTTCCGTTCCTCTCTAAGATCCTTGAGAAAGCAGTAGCAAATCAGCTCTGTGACTTTATGCATAACAATAGTTTATTTGAGGATTTTCAGTCAGGATTTAGAGTGAATCATAGCACAGAGACGGCACTGGTGAAAATTACCAATGACCTTCTAATAGCTTCAGACAAAGGACTTGTCTCTGTACTTGTATTGCTAGACCTTAGTGCTGCATTTGATACCATTGATCACCAAATCCTATTACAGAGATTGGAGCATCTTATAGGCATTAAAGGAATCGCACTTAGCTGGTTTAAGTCATATTTATCAGACCGATCTCAGTTTGTATATGTAAACAATGAAAGCTCGATGAAAACCAGGGTCAGTCACGGAGTTCCACAGGGGTCTGTTCTTGGACCTATTTTATTTACCTTATATATGCTTCCCTTGGGGAATATTATCAGAAAACACTCAGTAAACTTTCATTGTTATGCAGATGATACCCAGTTATATCTATCAATTAAGCCAGACGAAACTAACCAGTTCTCTAAACTTCAAGCATGTCTTATGGACATAAAAACCTGGATGACCTGTAACTTTTTAATGTTAAACTCTGAAAAAACAGAAGTTATCCTACTAGGTCCAGATCACCTTCGAATTCAATTATCTAACGATATAGTTTCTCTAGATGGCATTGCTCTAGCATCCAGCACTACCGTTAAGAACCTTGGAGTTATCTTTGACCAGGATCTGTCTTTTAACTCTTATATAAAACAGATCTCAAGGACAGCCTTTTTTCATTTACGTAACATTGCGAAAATCAGGCAAATCCTGTCTCAAAGCGATGCAGAAAAACTAGTTCATGCATTTGTTACCTCTAGACTAGATTACTGTAACTCCTTATTATCAGGCTGCTCTAATAGGTCTCTTAGATCTTTACAGTTGATCCAGAATGCTGCAGCACGTGTTCTAACAAAAACTAAGAAAAGAGATCATATTACTCCAGTATTAGCTTCTCTGCACTGGCTCCCTGTTAAATCAAGAATAGAATTTAAAATTCTTTTACTTACCTACAAAGCTCTAACTGGTCAGGCACCGTCTTATCTTAAGGAACTTATAGTTCCATATTACCCAACTAGAGAGCTGCGCTCAATCAATGCAGGGTTACTTGTGGTTCCTAGAGTATATAAAAGTAGGATGGGAGCCAGAGCCTTCAGTTATCAGGCTCCTCTTCTGTGGAACCAGGTTCCAGTTTCAGTCCGGGGGCAGACACACTCACCACTTTCAAGAGCAGGCTTAAGACCTTCCTTTTTGATAGCGCTTATAGTTAGGGCTGGTTCAGGTTCGCCTTGGTCCAGCCCCTAGATATGCTGCTATATGCCTAGACAGCCGGGGGACTACCTAGGATACGCTGAGCTCCTCTCTCCTCTTCTCTCCCTCCTTCTTTATGTATTAATCTCCTATTTATGCACATTACTGATTTTGCTTCTTCCCCGGAGTTCTTGTGCTTTCTCGCCTCGCAGGTTTCCAGGAATCGGGGTTATATTTGGACTGTCATCGTGCCACCTACTGAGGCCCTGCTGACACCCACTACTACTACCACTATCATTATTAGTCACATTACTATTATTATTGCCTGTACTATTACGCTTATTGACTTGCTTCTACCCTGGAGTCTTTGTGCTTTCTCGCTTCGCAGGCTTCTATAAATCGTGGCTGTACCTGGACCGTGGATGTGCATCCTGCTACGGCCCTGCTGACACCGACTGCTACCAACATTATTATTACTAGTCACATTACTATTACTATTACCTGTACCATTAAGCATTTTAGCTTTACTTCCACCCTGAAGCCCTTTTGCTTTCTCGTTCTGCAGGTTTCCATGAATCGTTGTGGTACCTGGACCGTAGTCGTGCCTCCTGCTGTGAGCCGACTGCCACCCACTGCTACTTCGATTATTATTATTAGTCACATTACTATCCCTATTTTCATGGCTATAATTATACTGTAATAATTGCTGCTGTTATTATAAGTAGTCTTATTATATGAATCATTTATGTCATATACATTGAATGTGTTGTATCTAAGAACTGTTATGCTGCTCATTCTGTACACATGACATCTATTGCATTCTGTCCATCCTGGGAGAAGGATCCCTCCTCTGTCGTTCTCCCAGAGGTTTCTTCCTTTTTTTTCTCCCTGTTAAAGGGGTTTTTTAGGGGAGTTTTTCCTGTGCCGATGTGAGGGAAGGACAGAGGATGTCGCATGTGCACAGATTGTAAAGCCCTCTGAGGCAAATTTGTAATTTGTGATTCTGGGCTATACAAAATAAACTGAATTGAATTGAATTGAATTGAATTCATCCAGCATGTTAAATCTTTAGAGAAATCCTCTTACTGCTCTGCAGACAGTCAGCCAGCTCCTCCTGCTTCATTCTCCTCAGGAGGTGCAGTGTGATCTTCAGAAATGCCTCTCTGCTGCTCCTCCTCTGCTCTTCATCCTCACCGTCCAACACCTCCTCATCCACCCTCTGACTCTCTAAGCATTCTGGGTAATCTGAACTCACAACCTTCTGGATCTTCTTCAGCTCGTTCTTCACAAAAGTGAGGATGTTCTCCTCCAGCAGCTGGAACAGAATATTATATGAAGGACACAAACTAAAACCATGGAACCAAACATCAGATCCATGTTGGACAGACTGACAATCCACTGGTCTAAAAAGTGCAGCACGGAGATGATTGTGAACAGAATAGATGTAAAAGTAGTTGTACATGTACAGACCATAAATATGGAGTCCAGGTGTGTTTGATGCTGCTGGGCAGACTGACCTCTGGGAACCTGTGAGCTCTCCTGGTCCTCTCTGTGGAGGAATCATGAAGAATCAGCTCCCATTGTGTCTGTCCATGAAGTGAAATGTGGATGTGGATCAGATGACTCCCTGTTCTGGTAAAGGTCTACTGGTCCTGCTGATCCCACTAAGAATCAACAGCTCCATCTTTCAGCTCACTGTTTTCTTCACTAGTCAGTTTGGTTTAGTCCCAACAGCTCTCACCAAGCCCTCCATGTAGCTCTCCCTTCCTCACTGTACACTGCTGAGGAGCCCTGAAGCAAGGCACCCAGAACCTCCAGCTGCTCCAGTGGAGCGTCTCAGTGTCAGACTGGTTGTACTGGGCAGCTCCCAGTGTGAATGTGTTTCAATGAAGAAGAGTGTTGGTGCTCAGAGAACTTAATCTGAGTCAGTAAAGGTTTAAAAACTGGAGACCTCACAACAGAGAGTCTGATAGAAACACATTTTTTTTTGATTTGATTTGATTTAAATTTATTTCGAACATGTAAAAGAAAACAAAAAATATATATCATACACAAATTATTGATGTTAAACAAAATAGAAAGCATAATTCGATACATAAATGATAAATACTTGATAATTGTAACATGTTCGAAAAGGGGTGGGAAGAAGTTTACACTTATTTAATCCCATCCCTTCTCCGTAATTCATTGAAATTAACATTCCTTAGTCATAATAATTATTAACATTTTCATTTATTAATAAATATATATATATATATATATATATATATATATATATATATATACACATTATATATATATTTATATATATATATATATATACATCATCACTTTGTTTTCATCATCAGTTTAAATCCTCACCTCTGATCATCTTTGAAGCATAAAGGAGGATCCATAGACCAGTCACTCTTCATGGACACACAGCTGGGTTCAGGTTGTTCTAGCTTCCTCCTGATAGAAACAAGAGATAAATTCTGTTAATATAACTACTGTTTGTTCAACAATGACCTAAAACTCTGAAGGCCGTCCGTCATTAAACCGACTGGAGGCCTTTGGAGCGTCGCTGACCTCTACGGGTCACAGAGCGGTACTGGTTCAGAAGGAGCTCATGCTGCAGGATATGCTGCAGGATTTCCTCCAGGTGAGTCACCTGTTCAGGTGATGTTCAGCAGGTTCATATATATATATATATATATATATATATATATATATATATATATATATATATATATATATATATATATTAGTAATATCCAATGAGACCGCAATATGGCAGCAAACGGTAACTTTTAAATCATATCAGTGGCTTCAGAAAGGTGAAGTGTATTAACCATTAAAGACAAACTAGCATCATGTTAGCAGCTGTGTGTCATAAACTAACATGAAAGGTTGTGTGGGAAATATTAACAATATTATTCACCGTAATTCATCTAGAACCGAGTTTTCAGGTCATGGCAAATCAAATTTGCCTTTTTAGAGAGATTACCTGCTCTCTTCTCAGTGCTAAAGTGTCTTTGTAGGTCCACAGAATGTGATTAAAGGGTATTTAATGACAAAATTGCCATTTTGTCATTGTTTTGTTATGTAAACCTCCCACCACTTGGGGGCGTAGTTCTGCTCTCAATTAGGCCAGAGGTCAATATAATCAGTGAGGGTCACCTAAGCCAGGTGCTGCTGAAATGGGAAGGCAAATAGTTTTTGAGCGTGAATGAAGATGAACAGTATGATTTCCTTTGACTGATTTAGCAAAGAAACTTATGACACAGAAACTGGCTGTGCTCTGTATGTTTTATGAAACCCTGTGTTTGTAAATAATAAATTGGATTTATTTTGGAAGCTGAACATTTCTTCAGTTATTGGCACGCTTCTAAACAAACCAATCAGCAGCCGTAGTGGCCATTTTTGATAGTCAACATAACAGTCCTTCATTGAGGACAACGTTGGATTTGTGTGGTCGTTTGTCTCCGTTCCGGGACCAGCTGCTGTCGGCTCCTCGTCATCTCCTGCTGCGCACCGGAGCTGTTGGTGCTGATGGAGCTGATGGAGCTGTTGGTGCTGATGGAGCTGCGGTTCACACGCGGAGGACAACGGAACGTCAGAACAGCTGAATGCCGGCCAAGGTATGTGTAGCGCTACCTCCAACAAAGGAATGGCCATTGTTTTAAATGTGTGCACACATGACTTTGCGCATAAAATCTTTCTAATAATTTATCTTGTGGAGCAAAAAAAAGGTAGTAAATTGTCTCGTAAAAAATAGAGCCGAACTAAAACCAACAAAACATCCATGTTCTTCTCCAAATCTGAAGATTGTGTTTTGAACTTTATTTTAATTGGTGGGGGTTTAACTTCAGATGCATGTTGACAAATACATATAAAAGCAGGATAAAACGAACATGATTCAATCAAGTTGAATAGCAGATTGTTTTTCAAGTAAAAAAAAAAAAGGCATCCCCTATTTTAACGGTTTCATAAGTTTTCATTAAAGCAAAGTTTTCAGCAGTCAGTCAGAGTAAACAACCCTCTCCTCATTCACTGGCTGCTGGCAGTGAGAGCTGATCCCAGGGTTTCTATGAAGCGATGAACGTCGCTGAAGCAGTTGTAGAGCGGCGCCGGAGTGACTCGCAGCACACTGGGCTCCCTCATGTCACACTGAACAACACAGAAAAACAAAGTTCATCAACAGATAAATCTGTAATGTTCTATGTTGTGTGCTGTGATTCACTTTCATCAGTACTGTAAGCTGTGTGTTTCTTAAGATCAGTGTTTTGTTTTGTTTTTGTAGTTGCTGTATCACATGAATAAAACATTATGTTTTTGTATATACTGTAGAGATGTTGGGTTTTCCTTCCTGTTGGTGCTCTTCCATCACAATAGCTCTCCTCTACTAAAAGCTGTTTGATACTCACAGCGACGCCCCTCTTCTCCAGCTCCTGGAAGATCTTTTTGATGGGGATGGAGAAGCAGAGTGAGAGCTGACAGCCTCTCTGCTGGGGGTCAGAGGGCGTGATGATGTGGACGTGAGGTTTGTGAGGCTGAGTTGGGTCCTCGGTGTAGTAATGCTGGATCAGATACTCCAGGTAGCCCGTCAACAGGACGGACTTCCTGCGCAAAGCCTGCATACTGGTCATCTTAAACACCTGGAAAAGTATTGTAAATCACTACTCAAGAAGACTCTGTCATCTGATGTTCACGTCGTTGACATGACGGAAATAATTGGGAGATTTTTTACACAAACTGAAAGTTTTTCTTAGTGGGTCGAATGAAAATTAGTAAACCATATAAAACACATTTAATAATCTGAAAGAAATGCATCGTTAGTAAGCTGAAAACAGCTATTCTTTTTGGAGATTTTCACAGGATTTAAAAAGAAATTATGAATGAAAAATGGAGCAAATTTCTAAACAATTTAAGGAAGTCTTTCATTGCTATGAAACCATTCAATCTGGGCATAAAATAACGCACTGCAGTACCTCCAAACTGGCCTGCAGCGGGCAGACCAGCAGGATGGGCTGGTTTGACAGTCTGAAGCCGTTCACTCCAGGCTGCGCTCCAACACTGAGGTGAAACACACCCAAAAAAACACAGTCGCAGTTTGTATTTAAGGCATTTAAGAACAGACAAATGTGGAGATGCATGTATCCAAAAATATTTGCAATGCAAAGTATGAATTATAGATGTAATGCTCATTAGAAAATTACAACTTTTAAATCTCATCAGCGGCTTCAGATAGGTGAAGCTTATTGTCTCTTATACAATCATGGCAGGTTAAAGCTAGGGTGGGTAATTTCTTAGCTTTGGGTTAAAGCTAGGGTGGGTAATTTCTTTACTGTAATATTTGGCAAAACTGTCCTAATAGCCAGTCAGCTATATGTAGGTGAAGTGCTCTGAGAATATCTGCTCATAACTTTGCTCTCCCCTGCCTCTGTGGGCCGCACCCAAAAATTGCCACCGCTCATGTACACTTTGACCAATCAGAGCGAGGCTCCGATTCTCCGTTCTTATTGGCTGTGGGACTGTCCGGTCACCTTGGCAACGACGTTGGTGCATCCCTGCGTGTTTCGTCTTCCTATCAATGTAACTGAATTCACATGAACGCGCATAACTGACGTTCGGTGGGAGGAGCTACAGCAGGTAGCGTGGCAGGGAGAGGCCAGAGAGCACGCGACGGAATCTCAACGGCTGTTTTCTCCAAAATCGCCCACCCTAGCTTTAAGTGGGAATTAGTAAAAACTAATCCCCTATTTTCATGGCTATAATTCTACTGTAATAATTGCTGCTGTTATTATAAGTAGTCTTATTATATGAATCATTTATGTCATATACATTGAATGTGTTGTATCTCTGTTATGCTGCTCATTCTGTACACATGACATCTATTGCATTCTGTCCATCCTGGGAGAAGGATCCCTCCTCTGTCGTTCTCCCATAGGTTTCTTCCTTTTTTCTCCCTGTTAAAGGGGTTTTTTAGGGGAGTTTTTCCTGTGCCGATGTGAGGGAAGGACAGAGGATGTCGCATGTGCACAGATTGTAAAGCCCTCTGAGGCACATTTGTAATTTGTGATTCTGGGCTATACAAAATAAACTGAATTGAATTGAATTAATATTTTCTTTACCGTTATTCATCTGGAACAGAGTTTTAAGGTCATGACCCCACCATCCCAACAACCTGCAGGAAACCGAAGATGTAAATTATTTAAAAATCATATTTGTATATTTAGAGACATTAACTGCTCGCTTCTAAGTGTTAAAATATATTTATCAGTCCACAGAATGTAATCAAGCAGTTTTGGGAAACGAGATTTCTCAGCAAATCTTTAAGAGAATGTTGCTAAGAAAATATTGACATTTTTGTTCATTCGTGTGAGCACAAAAGGAAAAAAAATTATATTAAACAGATATAAATATAAGTACATACATAAAAAAAAACCAATAAATAGAAAATAGAAAAAATGGAAGTAAAAAGAGAAATAAATAAAATAATAAATTAGCCAATAAAACATATGGAAATATAAAGAGAAATAAAATGTATTTAATCGTTCTTTTGCAGATTCATTTTTTTTTTTCTATGATTCCATTTGCATCACTTAGCCTAAGGTTATGTTTTAGCTGGTTCCTGAATATTATTGTATTTTGTCTAACAATTGAATATTATTGTATTATTTCTAACAATTGAATATTATTGTATTATTTCTAACAATTGAATATTATTGTATTATTTCTAACAATTAAATAACCCTGACTGAGAGTAACAGTGTAAGTACTCACGCAGGTTTGATGGTGTATTTGTGTTTCTCGTGGATAAACGCCCCGGCTAGTCCTCCAGCACCTGAGTCAGTCATCACAGTGTGCAGTCCAAATGATTTTTGTTCTCATATTCAGTCTTATGTGGAGAATTCCCTCAGTACACATTTGATAATGCAACACAGTCTCACTGCAATTCGTGAAATAGTCACAAAATTAAATCTATCGGTTTTGTGTTCGTTTAGGCAACAAATCCTTGAATGGTTACGTTCAGGCAACAAAACCAGGAACGGTTAGGTTCAGGCAACAAATCCACTACCATAAATCCTAAACGTGGTGTCGAACACCGGTCTCCTGGTTGACAGTCTTGTTATTGGACCCACCACATCCCATCCAATGCATCTCCACTGTGAATTAACATCCTAATTCTATTTCCATTGGCATTATTTTCGTGCTGAGCGACATGGAAAAAAAACAGACAATTCCTGTCCCTGGACACGAGCCAACACATTGCATTTGGTGAATATTTACTGAACTTCCATGAGACTGGGCTACATAACACAGCTGACCTTGTAGGAGCACCAGCAGGCAAAGTCGACTCCCCAGTCGTGCAGCTTCAGCTCGACGTTCCCAACAGCGTGGGCGCAATCAAAACCCACAAAACAGCCCTGACAGACAAAAAGGGATAGTCTTAGTCTTAATAGTTTTAAGGATCAAGACTTTTGATGTAAGAGGGGATGAGACTAAAACATTAATTGTAAAACAATTCATTTCTGAGCAAATTTCAAAATAAAGTGGGTTATTTTTTTCAAACAAAAGTCCTGCATTTTAACTTTTTATTTTCACAAAATGATTAGCATGAAAGTATACTAAGTATTATTCACTAGTATATCGCTTTAAATTGCAGCTTGTAAAGGTGGAGCTAATTTCATCATATTCTGCTGGATATCTTAATATGTGATTATATCATATCATGTATATTTTCTATTCATAATCTAATCTAATCTGCAAAGTAACTAAATGCATAGCTAAATCTGTCAAAATAAATAATAAATACAGTCCTGTAATAAAACTTAAATATATCCCTCTGAGACATAGTGCACTTTAAAGTAAAATAAAATAGAAATACTCATACAAGTACCGCAAAAAGTACTTGAGTAAATGTACATTCCACGCCTGATGAACCTATGCAGGGAAATTGTATTTCTTCAATGTACGTTTGAGCAAATTATTACCACGCTATTTAAAATATGAAATAACAAAACACTTCAAAAAAAGCGGGTAATAGATTTGTCTCTATGTTACCTTCCTCTGGCCGGCCTCAGTGATGGCGGCCATGTTGAAGAGCTGGCCGGTGTAGTACTGAACCCCGCTGAACATCACCACAGCAATGGAGTCGCCCTCCTTCTCGATCACCTCCAGGATGTCCTCCGTTCTCAGTCTCTTCTCCCTGATCAGACACATTATTTCACTCTTCCTCCTCAGTTATTGCAGGAAAATATAAAAAAGATTAAAGCACTTTGTTTTCCCAAAACATCATGAAACAGTACCAGTCTGGGTTGAAGCATCAGCATGCTCTTCTGAGGGTCGAATCCTCGCAGCCGGATCTGAGACTCTACAGCATACTGAGAGCACAGAGAAGAAACATTAACATTCAGTTTTCTACTTGACACAAGAGAGATGATATCTTATAATATATCCTTCATATGATTATCAGAATAAACCATTTATCTCATTCTTTAATTCTTCTGGTTTGCAGAAAATGCATTCCAAAGTAAATAAAGGTGGTCTGGGGTAAATTCTGGATTCGCTTACACGATATATCCTCTACTTTTGATATCTTACGTCCTTGTTCTTGCAATTTTCTGTTCTATATTTGCATTGAAGAAGCCTTCCTCTGTGTTTTCGTCTCCTCCTTCTCAGATGTTACATTTGCACTAGCTTTTAAACATCCAATTCGTGTTTTTCTTTGAGCCGCTGGGGTCAGAAGTGCAGCAGTAGTACAACCATGTAGTAAAGACATTTATCTACATTCAAGCAGCAAAGGAAGGATTTTCAATAAAACTGGCGTTCTAATGACTACGTGTGGGACCTTGACCCGTGCAGAACCTCTGCATGTTTACTCACATGGTCTGACGGAAAGGCCTTGTCCTCCAGAAGGATTCTGTGCCGAGCTGCTGTGGGTTTGTAGAAGGAAAGCTGCAGAATAATGACATGAAAGGACAGTTAATACTGAACTTCATTAAATATCCACAGTGGATTCAATTTAATTCATACGACACATTTGCATGGCAATGTTTCAAAATGTTGTTCTCCCTTTTAATTTGTATTTTCAATCATCACTTTTGGAGATAAAAACAGTTTTGGTGAATGTAAAACGTTACCAGTAGAAGGTGTAAATTAACTGTCAGGCCGTTCATCAGCGCCACCTCCTCGGTTTTAGCTCCTGTAAGAAACATTTCACGTTTTTCATTATATGATCATTTTTGTTAAAAATGTCCATCTCCTCCGGTATTTCTGAAAAAGTTTTATTTTCAATGTCATGTTATCCTGTATGTCAGAAGATGACACATTTTTCACCACAACAACAGTATTATGGGTGTTTATGTCCATGTTGGCTGTACTGATCTATAAACTGTTTGTGCAAGACACAGTACAGAATATGGTAAATGGTAAATGGACTGTACTTGTATAGCGCTTTTCTAGTCTTCCGACCACTCAAAGCGCTTTTACATTACTAATCATTCACCCTTTCATACCCATTCATACACTGATGACAGGGGCTACCATGCAAGGTGCCACCTGCCCATCAGGGTCTCTCTAATCATTCACACCCATTCATACACCGATGGCACAGCCTTCGGGAGCAACTCAGGGTTAAGTGTCTTGCCCAAGGACACATCGACATGGACTGCCGGAGCCAGGGATCGAACCGCCGATCCTCTGATTGGAGGACGACCCTGCTCTCCACTGAGCCACAGCCGCCCAATATAGATAACCAGTTTACCCTGCACAAAACTTTTACACATTCAACATTTGTATTTTCTTGTTTTGGATTATGGAACCATAGGAGTGCCATAAAAGAGAATAAATCCGGAAAATACATGTGGAAAAATAGAGAGAAATTATTAAAAGGGGAAAAAGGGAATGCATATACAGTATATATGTTTTATCAGTGAATTATTTGTGAGTCACGTGACGCACGTTCAACTGAATGTGGTGCATTTTTACAAACTCTTTCATTAATATTTGATAACTTTGTTAATTTTCTGCTCCAACATTTTTTACATGTAGTTGCAGTTTAGAGTTTTATGTACTAAGTGACAAAATGGAATTCTGAATTTCACAGAAAATGTATTAATAATAGATGATTTAATAAATATGTATTCGACCTGAATGCTTTTCTCCTTTTGGAATTACTCAAATCTGCATGTCTCTTATATTTGTGAACACTTCAATCAAGCATCATATTCAATAACAGCCTCATATGGAACTTGAGACAATAGTTACATTTAATGGGAGGCTTCCTGTTTGATGGAGTGAGAGAAGACTTCTGCTCCGGCTACATATTATTTTTATTATTGATAATATCATTTTGTAATTGTTGTTTTCCTGTAATCCTTTGAGGTAGAAACATATGACTTTTCTCAGAGATTCGGCCAGCGGTTTCCATGGGAACCGGGAAAAACGGCGAGAAATGTCCCCATAGAGATGAATACGTTTTGGGCGTGGAGAGAGAAAACACTCAACTTTGGGCCCAGACTGAATAGTCATACTTTAACGTAAAAAAATGATTCGAGGTTTAAAACGTGAACAAAACTCTGGACTATATTGGGCCAAATGGGCATTTTGATAGCTAGCACAGATTTCATGACATCAGAGTTTAAGTTTTCAGGAAAACTTAAATTAAAGTTTGGTAATTTTCTATATTTTTCTTCCTGTCCGCAAATCTCATGTTTGAGTCCAAACAAATAATGACCTGATGATGAACAACGGAAGCCTGACATATATATTATTCCTCTATTCTGTACAGATCGGTAATTGGTCAAAAACTGAGACAAGAGAGTGTCACTGGGGGGAAACACATGGGTGTCGACCACAGACTGTATATAAGAACTGGACTCAGACATTGTGATGTCACCCATTGGTTTGTGGCATGCCGTTTTGAAGTCTTGAGATCGGCGAATTGGCCGTCGCAATCTTGGATAGCGGTCGTCGCCATCTTGGCTTTTAGCAACCAGAGAATGAAAGTTTCCATATTTTGAATGCGGAGGATTGATGTACAGACACCGTATGCAGCTCTGGTAGTGGCAGCGAACCATCAATCACAGTATGCCCTAAAGCATATTTTGCTTTATGGTCTATTTTACTCTAAAAGGCACCATAATCTACCAAATGAAAGACTTGAAACTAGGGGTTGAGACCATAAACTCAAGTTTACAATGTTTACTGAGGTAATATATCAAGTTAGAAGTAGGGTAATTTTCTCATAGACTTCTATACAATCAGACTTCTTTTTGCAACCAGAGGAGTCGCCCCCTGCTTGTCAGTAGAGAGAATGCAGATTTTAAGAAAGTTCTGCATCACATCAGAACCGTAGGTTGCCACCTAGTGCTGACACCAACCCAGAGCAGCAGAGGGGTCTACATCACTGGTGAATACAGGTTAAAACGCTTCAAACTCTTTTTTCCACTTCTAACCTTCATAACTTCCTTTATTCTAGAGCCAGTACCTCTTAGTAGCATATCAAAGAAGAGTTTTTCTTATTTTTAATTTATGCCGTACCTCTTATGGCACCAACACCATGGATCAAAGCATTAGTTCTGTGATATATGATTCGATTTGAACTTAATTGAACCAGGGCTCTAGACTGCAGTTACTCTGAGAGGAAAGACCATTCATCTTTAGACTACTGCTGGACTTCAACAGCCACTTTTAAACCAAGCTCTTAAAGGAAGATCACACATTGTCCTATTCTCATAAGTCTTTATTATGGGAAAGAACCAACTGTCACAATCACAAACACAAAAATCTTTGACACCAAAGTTACTTAACACTTCGTCATCTTCACACTTTGAAGAATACACAATAGAAATCTATCATTCAGTAAGACACTCAACAGAACTCATGAGTTGTCCTTAAACAGTAAATAAACACCAGCTGATCCGTTCCAAGGCCTCAGATGTTTAGAATGTATGTTAACAGCTGAAAGGGTTCTTGGAGCAGATGAAGCGGTAAGCAGAGCCACACTGGGTGTTACCCCAACCATCTGAAATTTCATTTAAAAAAAGAGAAAAAATAAGTAACACATTTTTGAGTAACAAATGATAAACCATAATGTTTATGGTACTATCACTCGTACTCCAGGCTCCTGAAGTACAAGTCAGTGACCCATATCAAGATAAAAATCAATATAAATACAGATTTCCACTCCCTGAGACCAAGACAGAAATCCAGGTTCAAGTATTGAAAAGCTGAACTAGTAAAGCTAGGCAGCCAAAGCAAACAGGAGGACTTACAGGAGCTGCGTAGGTGGATGCAGGGGTAGCTGCTGGAGGAGGACTGGGAGTACCAGTTGGTGTAATAGAAACCCTCACGGTCAATCCACATCCACCGGCCCTGAGAGACAAAGAGCACGAGAGTAAGGAAGTGTTGTCTTAGTCTCTTCATTAGCTCTTGTGTGATTCTGGACGCCCTTTGGACCAGGTCCTGGGCTTGATCTGGGCCGGCTACCGGTATTTCTTTATAAATTCAGACCTGCAGGCTGAAGCCTCCCATCCATGCGATGCTCTGACCAGCTGTCTGTGTCATCTGCTGGAGGAAGCTGTACTCTCTGGGGTTGGTGGCCGAGGCCAGGTGGCCACCCAGATTGTTGCAGTGCTCCTGTCGGTCAGAGGAAGAACATAAATAGTTAGGTAAATTAATTTCTTCATGTTGCATTCATCATTTGCGTTGACGGTAAGTTCTAAAGTAGCTAACTTATTGAGCTGCTCATAATAACAACACAGAAGTGTAAAGGTGGAAGTACCTCAGCGCTGTACCAGGTCATGGGAGTACTGACGAACAGGAAGCAGCGAGAGCCATGGCTGAACCAGCCGTTTGGACAGAAGTTATAACGAGCTACAGACAGACAGACAGAGCAGAGAGAATGTTGCCTTCAAGAAGAGCATTTTGACTAAAACACACTGATAATAGGTCCTTTCTAATCTCCCTTCTTACAGCCTCCTACAGCAGAAACAGCTGCTCTAATGACACCAACATCTGTCTGTATGTATCCGACATATTTTGGAGAATAGTTCTCAGAGGAGTAAATCTAGACAGGTTATAGTAAATAGCCTAAGAGCTGCAAAAATACTGCTACGTCATCTAAGCACGTCATGCTTATATTTTCTCCATGACATTTGTGATATTTGGAAACAGGAGTTTGACTTTTATTCTACTGTCTCTCTCATTGTTATTGCCATGAGGACCTCACTAATGAAGACACATAAAGGAAATATTAAAACAGTGATGTGGCACTTACATTCAGGTGCTGCTGCCTCCTCAGGTGCTGCACAAACAGCAACAAACAGTCAACACAATGGTTAGTATATGTATCCATGTTATATAATGTATATACTGTATATATGTATATATTGCAGTACCAAAATGTGTCAATATGTGTGTGCTAAGTCTTATCATTGTGCGCATAACAATTGTTTAAAAATGTCTTTAATCTAATTGAACTTTCAGGATCAACTAGATAAATTACAACTATGATAACTCAAATATGTAATTCCCCCCTTTGTTAACTATAAGCAGCCACAGGGTCTATTGTTAAGAATGACATGTGTCCTTTCTCATTACCGTTTCTCGGAACAGCGACAGAATCTTCTGGCACAGATACTTCCTCATCTTTCTTCATCTTCTCCTCCAACTCTGAAACATGTGCAAAAGTTCCGACTTGACAGAACGTGAAGGAAAAGGTAACGAATGTCGGTCTTAAATATCAACAAGCATGAACAACACCAGCTCTATTTTGAAGGTCATGAGTTGTCTGGTTTCTGCTGGTTTCGACATCATGTACCAGGCTGAGTTGTAATTGTTTCACTGTTGAACCTGTTGCTGTTAACATGTGCCCTACAGTGGGGTCAAATCCAACACAACTATCTACCCATCTGAGCATACTGGTGGAACTTGTTTTTCCTAACTTTGGATATTAGTGGACAAGCTGCGCTATTTTGATCATTTGTTTAGGTAATGTTCTCACATGTTTTGTAGCTGTCACAGTGCAGGCTGAAGAACATGAGATTTAAAGAGGACACTCACCATGTACAGCTACTATCTGTTCCTTCAGGGCCTCCACTGCTGCTTCTGTGAATGAATCACATCAGAGGTGGCGTTACATAGATGAAACTCTTACTGTCTGACTGAGTGTGTATTAAAGCAAAGACTTTAGAAACTGACCTGGAGCCTTCACTTTGTCTTCAGCCGGAGCTGCAGAGAAAAACACAACACTGTCAGTAACAGTAGTGATCTTGTTACTCCTCTGTCCCTCACTGTTCACTGCTACACACAGCTTTACAACAGAGTTCACTGTGACAGTGGCTTGCTGATTGACTCATGAGCACATGGATTATGTAGGTGTGTTCAGTCTAAATTGTCTGTGTTTGTGTTGAATATCACCTGCAAATGAAGCGCAGAGGAGAACGGAGAGCACCAGGAGAGTCTTCATGGTGATGAACAACGGTAAGTTCTGTGTAGAAGAAAAACTGCCAATAAATATACGGAGGAGAGCAGAAGGCCCCCACGACCTTCACTGAATGAGGAGAAACACAGCCGGTGTCTTACCTGTCAGGTAAATGTGAAGCAAAGTGTTTCAGGTATGAGCCGAGCGATGCAGTGATGATGAGGAGTTCTCCCTGCTCTTTATATACACACTCTTGAACCGAGTGTTGATGGTTGTCTATGACTCAGCCTCGTCTGCAGGAAGATGATTGCACATAAAGATATGAACCTGAACTCTGATCTTTTTCCTGGCAGCATGTAAAGAGTTTATTGTTGTGATTTCTGGTCAATGCTTTAAAAAAGTGAAACTGGACTGGATATTAAGATACAGTATGTGTGTCAGCTGTGTGTTCTGCATTTGTATTTTAAAGGTGACTACTACGTCGGGACCTTCAGTTCGCGGCTGTAGTAACTTGAGTTCAGCTAGTGCAAACAGCAGCACCAGGGGGTCTGATCCTGGACTGTACTGACACTCCTGTCTGATCTGGTCTGGCCACAGGCCGCTGTGACTCCACTTTGGATTTAATCAAATAAACAAACCAGGAAAACTAACTAACCATTCAGCCCCGGTTAGTAGCACAGTAAACACACAGATGGCGAAAGCTCTCGGCGAGTGACTTTGGACTGGCAACATCTCAGGTTGGCTATTTATCTAAACATATCATTAGTGCAACTAATGACAACACTAACTTACTGACAATCATTCCAAATGGCATCAGTAAATGTTTTTGATGTGGCTGTTTTCTTGTTAAAGCTGAGCTAAGCAAGCTTTAATGTAAACTATACTATACTGCTGGTCATTGTAATGTTTGACTGTGTATTTTATAGCTGCAGCCACTGTTCCACTAACTTCTGAAGCCAAGGGTATGGCTTGGTTGGGCTACCACACAACCAAGAATTGTGTTAACCCATGGAACAACAAAGACAATGACTGAGCACAATAGGCCGCACTCTTCCATTTTCATGTAGGTTCACTTATGAATTATGTGTACAGTAGCTTCACACATGGAAAAGACAGTCTGCAGACATGGTGATTGATCAGTTAGTGAAATTAGCCTTGAAGCCTTGAAGAACTCAAACTCTTTCCTCATAATGTTGAGCTCTGAAATAAAGGTCATTATTTTAGGCCATGCCCTTCCTTCCCATCAAAAGATACTCATGTGGCTGTGTCCACATCTGAAGAATCATGGTGGAATAAAGAAAGTCTAAAGTTTGTTTAGTGTTCCTGTAAATCCCCAGATGATCATAAATACCTTTACATCACTGCCTCAAGGACACAATATGCGTACAATGAAATAACACAATGTTTTATTGTCTGTTTCTCAAGAGTTTACAGACATGAATGAATACCCAAATGAATAAGTCATTAACTACACTAAAGTCTGGCTGCTGGGAATATTACTGTTCATACAGTGCAAAAGAGCATACTGGTTCCTAGCTTTCTGTCATGATGATATTAAACTTAATTTGTATAGCACTATACTAAAGATGTTAGAAGGTCTTTCAAAGCAAAAAAAAATGAAATGCTATAAAACAATAATCATTGAACACAATATAGATGTATGGCAATAAAATAAAAAAATGTCTGTCATTATACCCATTCAG